>NC_139017.1:52549372-53233648 GCF_964374135.1 Grampus griseus | reverse complement strand
TCAAATTACAGATGGCATTTTTCACAGAACTAGAACAAAAAATTTCACAGTTTGTATGGAAACACAAAAGATACTGAATAGCCAAAGCAATCTTGAGAAAGAAACATGGAGCTGGAAGAATCAGGCTCCCTGACTTCAGACTATCCTACAAAGCTACAGTCATCAAAACAGAATGGTACTGGCACAAAAAAACAGAAATATAGATCAATGGAACAGGATAGAAAGCCCAGAAATAAACCCATGCACTTATGGTCAATTAATCTATGACAAAGAAGGTAAGAATATATAACAGAGAAAAGATAGTATCTTTGATGAGTGATGCTGGGAAAACTTGACAGCCACATGTAAAAGAATGAAATTAGAACATTCTCCAGTACCATATACAAAAATAAACTCAAAGTGGATTAAAGACCTAAATATAAGACCAGATACTATAAAACTCCTACAGGAAAACATATGCAGAAAACTCTTTGACATAAGTTGCAGCAATATTTTTTTGGACCTGTCTCCTAAGACAAAGGAAACAAAAGCAAAAGTAAACAAATGGGACTTTATTAAACTTAAAAGCTTTTGCACAACAAAGGAAACTATAAACTAAGTGAAAAGACAACCTACAGGATGGGAGAAAATATTTGCAATTATGAGACAACAAGGGTTAATTTCCAAAATATATAAACAGCTCATACAGCTCACTATCAAGAAAAAAAAAATAAATAAAAAAACGGGAAGAAGATCTAAATAGACATTTCTCCAAAGAAGACATACAAATGGCCAACAGGCACATGAAAATATGCTCAACATCTCTAATTATCAAAGAAATGCAAGGCAAAACTACAATGAGGTATCACAGAATGACCATCATCAAAAAGTCTCAAGTAAAACATGCTGGAGAGGGTGTGGAGAAAAAGGAACCCTCCTATACTATTGGTGGGAAAGTAAATTGGTGCAGCCACTATGGAGAACAGTATGAAGTTTCCTTAAAAACTACACCATATCTTTTTAACTTTCAAATAGCTTTCTAATCTTTTTATTCAGAACCACAAGAATTTTCTCCCCTTCTAGAAACAAATTGACTATTCTTTGCCCTTTGCTGCTCTACATAAATTTTAGAATCAATCTGCCAAAAACATCCTGTTGAGTTTAATTTTTTCTTTGAGAATACAGACCTTATTTATCTAGATTTATAATTCTTATACACTTACATTATTTCAACAAGAACATTCTGATGTAACTTTTGTCACTATTCATCACTAATTCCTTAGGACAATTTTCTAGACAATAAATTGTTCAGTAGAATATGTTCTCTCATTCACAATATTTTATGTTATAAAAAATTTTAATGTATAGAACAAGTTGAAAGAATGATAAAATACATTTCATGTATCAAAAATCTAGATGGAACAACTGTGAATATTTTGTCATTTCAGAGTAAGATGCAGAGATTGTGACACTCTTAAACAATGATATCCCCATGTCTCTTAAAAATAAAGAAATTTTCCTTCATTATTATAATACTATTAATGCCCAGGATAAAATTAACCATAACTCCCTAATGTAACATAAAATCACTCATGCTTAAGTATTTGCCAATTGTCCACAAAATACCTCAATTAACTTTTTTAATGAACAAAATTCCAACTGAAATCTACCCATAATATTTGGTTGTATATCTTTTTAGTCTTTCTTAATTGAGAACACTCCGAATACCATTTTTCTTTTTAATAACATTGAATTTTGAAGAGACTGGGCCAGTTGTCTTGTAAAACTTCTACAATCTGAATTTGCTTCACTGATTACTTCCATCTGGATGTCAATTATCTTGCTTCTTTTATCTCCTATATTTCTATAAACTGGAAGTTCGGTTTAAAGGAATAATTAGCTTCAAGTTAAACACGTTCAATAAGAATGCTTTATAGGGAATGCTGTGTACTTCATATTATATTACATCAAGTGACACATAAAATCAAATTGCTTTACTATTGGCGATGCCAAGTTTGAGCACTTAAGTTGATAGAAGTAAAATCTTTCCGTGGTAAAGTTGTGTATTTTTATCCTTATGATTAGAAAGTTAAATGTAGGGAGATAGTTTGGCTCCTTGTGAATATATCTTTTTTTTCAGCTTTATTGAGGTATAATTGTCAAATAAAATTGTAAAATATTTAAAGTGTGTAATTTGATATAATCACATTGTGAAAGTATTCCCAGCATCAAGTCACTTATATCTACCAACTCACATATTTTCTTTCCTTCTTTCTTTCTTTTTTTTTTTTTTTTTTGGTGAAAACACAAGTCTATTCTCTTAGCAAATTTGAATTAAACCCACAGTATTATCAACTATAGTCATCACGTTATACATTAGATCCTCATACCTTATTCATCTTATAACTGAAAATTTGTATTCTTTCCCAGCTTCTTCCTATTTCCCCCACCTCCCAGTCCCTAGCAACAACCATTCTACTCTCTTTTCTTTTCTTTTTTTTTAATTAATTTTTATTGGAGTATAGTTGCTTTACAATGTTGTGTTAGTTTCCTCTGTACAGCGAAGTTAATCAGCTAAACGTACACATATATCCCCTCTTTCTTGGATTTCCTTCCCATTTAGGTCACCACAGAGCATTGAGTAGAGTTCCCTGTGCTATACGGTATGTTCTCATTAGCTATCTATTTTATACATAGTATCTATTGTGTGTATATGTCAATCACAGGCTCCCAATTCATCCCACCCACACCTTTCCCCCTTGGTATCCATACATTTGTTCTCTACATCTGTATCTGTATTTCTGCTTTGCAAATAAGATCATCTATACCATTTTTCTAGATTTCACATATATGTGTTAATATATGATATTTGTTTTGCACTTTCTGACTTCCTTCACTCTGTATGACAGTCTCTAGTCCCATCCACGTCTCTACAAATGAACCAATTTCATTCCCTTTTATAGCCGAGTAATAGTCCATTGTATATATGTACCACATCTTCTTTATCCACTCCTCTGTTAATGGATATTTAGGTTGCTTCCATGTCTTGGCTATTGTAAATAGTGCTGCAATGAACACTGGGGTGCATGTGTCTTTTTGAATTATTGTTTTCTCTGGGTATATGCCCAGGATTGGGATTGCCAGGTCATATGATAGTTCTGTTTTTAGTTTTTTGGTTTGTTTTTTTGTTTTTGGTTTTATTGCGGTACGTGGGCCTCTCACTGTTTTGTCCTCTCCCGTTGCGGGAGCACAGGCTCCGGATGTGCAGGCTCAGCAGCCATGGCTTACAGGCCCAGCCGCTCCACGGCATGTGGGATCTTTCTGGACTGGGGCACGAAGCCATGTCCCCTTCATCGGCAGGCGGACTCTCAACCACTGAGCCACCAGGGAAGCCCTGTTTTTAGTTTTTTAAGGAACTTCCATAATGTTCTCCATAGTGGCTGTACCAATTTACATTCCCACCAACAATGTAGGAGGGTTCCCTTTTCTCCACAACCTCTCCAGCATTTATTGTTTGTAGACTTGATGATGGCCTTTCTGACTGGTGTTAGGTGATATCTCATTGTAATTTTGATTTGCATGTTTCTCTAATAATTAGCAATGTTGGACATCTTTTCATGTGCCTCGTGGCCATCTGTATGTCTTCTTTGGAGAAATGTCTAAGTCTTCTGCCCATTTTTTGATCGGGTTGTTTGTTTTGATGACATTAAGCCTCATGAGCTGTTTGTAAATTTTGGAGACTAATCCCTTGTCAGTCACATCATTTGTAAATATTTTCTCCCAATCTGTGGGTTGTCTTTTCGTTTTGTTTATGGTTTCCTTTGCTGTGGAAGAGCTTTTGAGTTTAATTAGGTACCACTTGTTTACTTTTGTTTTTATTCTGGGAGACAGATCGAAAAAGTTATTGCTGTGATTTATGTCAGAGAGTGTTCTGCCTATGTTTTCCTCTAGAAATGTTACAGTGTCCAGTCTCACATTTAGGTCTTTAATCCATTTTGAGCTTATTTTTGTGTATGGTGTTAAAGAATGATCTGATTTCAGTTTTTTACATGTATCTGTCCAGTTTTCCCAGCACCATTTGTTGAAGAGACTTTCTTTCCACCATTGTGTAGTCTTGCCTCCTTTGTTGTAGATTAATTGGCCATAGGTGTGTGGGTTTACTTCTGGGTTTTCAATCCTGTTCCATTGATCTATATTTCTATTTTTGTGCCTGTATCATACTGCTTTGATGACTATAGCTTTGTAGTATAATCTGAAGTCAGGGAACTTGTTTCCTCCAGCTCTTTTTTTCTTTCTCAAGATTGCTTTGGCTATTCGGGGTCTTTTACGTCTCCACACAATTTTTAAGATTTTTTGTCTTGCTCTGTGAAAAATGCCATTGATAATTTGATAGGGATTGCATTGAATCTGTAGATTGCCTTGGGTAGTATAGTCATTTTGACAATATTGATTCTTCTAATCCAAACCACGGTATATCTTTCCATCTGTTAGTGTCTTCTTCAATTTCTTTCATCGGTGTCTTATAGTTTTCAGAGTACAGGTCTTTTGTCTCCTTAGATAGGTTTATTCCTAGGTATTTTATTCTTTTTGATGCAGTGGTAAATGGGATTGTTTCTTGAATTTCTCTTTCTGATCTTTTGTTGTTAGTGTGTGGAAATGCAACAGATTTCTGTGCATTAATTTTGTGACCTGTGATTTTACCAAATTCATTGATGAGCTCTAGTAGTTTTCTGGTGACATCTTTAGGACCTTCTATGTATAGTATCATGTCATCTGCAAACAGTGACTGTTTAACTTAGTCTTTTTCAATTTGGATTCCTTTTGTATCTTTTTCTTCTCTGATTGCTGTAGCTAAGACTCGCAAAACTATGTTGAATAAAAGTGGTGGGAGTGGACATCCTTGTCTTGTTCCTGATCTTAGAAGAAATGCTTTCAGCTTTTCACCATTGAATATGATGTTGGCTGTAGGTTTGTCATATATGGCCTTTATTATGTTGTGGTATGTTCCCTCTATGCCCACTTTCTGGAGTGTTTTTATCATAAGTGGGTGCTGAATTCTGTGAAATATTTTTTTGCCTCTATTTAGATGATCATATGGCTTTTATTCTTCAATTTGTTGATGTGGTGTATCACACTGATTTATTTGTAGGCATTGAAAAATCCTTGCATCCCTGGGATAAATCCCAACTTGATCATGGTGTATGATCTTTTTAATGTATGGTTGGATTCAGATTGCTAGTATTTTGTTGAGGATTTTTGCATCTATGTTCATCAGTGATATTGCCCTGTAATTTTCTTTTCTGTGTGATATCTTTGTCTGGTTTTGGTATCAGGGTGATGGTGGCCTCATAGAATGAGATTGGGAGTTTTCCTTCCTCAACAATTGTTTGGAACAATTTCAGAAGGATTGGTGTTAGCTCTTCTCTAAATGTTTGATAGAATTCGCCTGTGAAGCTGTCAGGTCTTGGACTTTTGTTTGTTGGGAGTTTTTAAATCACAGTTTCAATTTTACTACTTGTGACTGTTCTGTTCATATTTTCTATTTCTTCCTGGTTCAGTATTGGGAGACTGTACCTCTCTAAGAATTTTTCCATTTCTTCCATGTTGTCCATTTTCTTGGTATACAGTTGCTTGTAGTAGTCTCTTATGATCCTTTGTATTTCTCTGGTGTCAATTGTAACATCTTTTTCATTTCTAATTTTATTGATTTGAGTCATCTCCCTTTTTTTCTTGTTTAGTCTGGCTAAAGGCTTATTGATTTTGTTTATCTTCTCAAAGAACCACTTTTAGTTTTATTGATATTTACTATTGTTTTCTGTCTCTATTTCATTTATTTCTGCTCTGATCTTTATGATTTCTTTCCTTCTACTAACTTTAGATTTTGTTTGTTCTTCTTTCTCTAGTTGCTTTACGTGTCAAGTTAGGTTGTTTATTTGAGATTTTTCCTTCCTGAGGTAAGATTGTATTGCTATAAACTTTCCTCTTACTACAGCTTTTGCTGCATCCCATAGGTTTTGGATTGTTGTGCTTCATTTTCATTCTTCTCTAGGTGTTTTTTGTTTTCCTCTTTAATTTCGTCAGTGATCCATTGGTTGTTTAGTAGTATATTGTTTAACCTCCATGTTTTTGTGTTTTTATAGGTTTTTTTATGTAGTTTATTTCTAATCTCATAACGTTGTGATCAGAAAAGATGCTTGATGTGTATTCAATTATCTTAAATTTCCTGAGGGACACCTTGTGGCCCAGAATGTGATCAGTCCTGGAGAATGTATGGTGTGCACTTGAGAAGAATGTGTATTCTGCTGCTTTCAGATGGAATGCTCTGTAAATATCAATTAAGTCCATCTAGTCTAACGTGTCATTTAAGTACTATTTTTCTTATTGATTTTCTGTCTGGATGATCTGTCCATTGACGAAAGTTAGGTGTTAAAGTCCCCCCCTATTATTTTTCTTTTTACATCTTTATTGGTGTATAATTGCTTTACAATGGTGTGGTTAGTTTCTGCTTTATAACAAAGTGAATCAGTTATACATATACATATGTTCCCATATCTCTCCCCTCCTCCATCTTCCTCCCTCCCACCACTTATTGAAGAGGCTGTCCTTTCTCCACTGTACATTCCTGCCTCCTTTATCAAAGATAAGGTGACCATATGTGCGTGGGTTTATCTCTGGGCTCTCTATCCTGTTCCGTTGATGTATCTTTCTGTTTTTGTGCCAGTACCATACTGTCTTGATTACTGTAGCTTTATAGTATAGTCTGAAGTCAGGGCGCCTGCTTCCTCCAGCTCCGTTTTTCCTTCTCAATATTGCTTTGGCTATTCCTGTTCTTTTGTGTTTCCATACAAATTGTGAAATTTTATGTTCTAGTTCTGTGAAAAATGCCAGTGGTAGTTTGATAGGGATTGCATTGAATCTGTAGATTGCTTTGGGTAGTAGAGTCATTTTCACAATGTTCATTCTTCCAATCCAAGAACATGGGATATCTCTCCATCTATTTGTATCATCTTTAATTTCTTTCATCAGTGTCTTATAATTTTCTGTATACAGGTCCTTTGTCTCCTTAGGTAAGTTTATTCCTAGATATTTTATTCTTTTTGTTGCAATGGTCAATGGGAGTGTTTTCTTGATTTCATTTTCAGATTTTTCATCATTAGTGTATAAGAATGCCAGAGATTTCTGTGCATTAACTTTGTATCCTGCTACTTTACCAAATTCATTGATTAGCTCTAGTAGTTTTCTGGTAGCACCTTTAGGATTCTGTATGTGTAGTATCATGTCATCTGCAAACAGTGACAGCTTCTTCTTTTCTGATTTGGATTCCTTTTATTTCCTTTTCTTCTCTGATTGCTGTGGCTAAAACTTCCAAAACTATGTTGAATAAGAGTGGTGAGAGTGGGCAACCTTGTCTTGTTCCTGATCTTAGTGGAAGTGCTTTCAGGTTTTCACGATTGAGGACGATGTTGGCCGTGGGTTTGTCATATATGGCCTTTATTATGTTGAGGAAAGTTCCCTCTATGCCTACTTTCTGCAGGGTTTTTATCATAAATGGGTGTTGAATTTTGTTGAAAGCTTTCTCTGCAACTATTTTGCTGATCATATGGTTTTTCTCCTTCAGTTTGTTAATATGGTGTATCACGTTGATTGATTTGTGTATGTTGAAGAATCCTTGCATTCCTGGAATAAACCCCACTTGATCATGGTGTATGATCCTTTAATGTGCTGTTGGATTCTGTTTGCTAGTATTTTGTTGAGGATTTTTGCATCTATGTTGATCAGTGATATTGGCCTGTAGTTTTCTTTCTTTGTGACATCGTTGTCTGGTTTTGGTATCAGGGTGATGGTGGCCTCGTAGAATGAGTCCCCACTATTATTGTCTCACTCTTAATTTCTCCCTTTATGGCTGTTTGTACTTGCCTTATATATTGAGGTGGTCCTATGTTGGGTGCATAAATATTTATAATTGTTATATCTTCTTCTTGGATTGATCTGTTGACCATTATGTAGTGTCCTTTATTTCTTATAACAGTATTTTAAAGTCTGTTTTTTCTGATATGAGTATTGCTACTCCAGCTTTCTTTTGATTTCCATTTACAAGGAGTACCTTCTTCCATCCCCTCACTTTCAGTCTGTACGTGTCCCTATGTCTGAGGTGGGTCTTTGTAGACAGCATATATACAGGTCTTGTTGTTGTATCCACTCAGCCAGTCTGTGTCTTTTGGTTCATGCATTTAATCCATTTATATTTAAGGTAATTATTGATATGTATGTTACTATTACCATTTTCTTAATTGTTTTCAGTTTGCTCTTGTAGGCCTTTTTCTTCTCTTGTGTTTCCCACCAGAGAAGTTCCTTTAGTATTTGTTGGAAAGCTGGTCTGGTGATGCTGAATTCTTTTAGCTTTTGCTTGTCTGTAAAGCTTTTGATTTCTACATCAAGTCTGAATGAGACCCTTTCTGGGTATAGTATTCTTGGTTGTAAGTTCTTCCCTTTCATCACTTTAAATATATTGTGCCACACCCTTCTTGCTTGCAGAGTTTCTGCTGAGAAATCAGCCATTAACCTTATGGGAGTTCCCTTGTATGTTATTTGTCATTTTTCCCTTTTTGCTTTTAATATTTTTTCTTTGTCTTTACTTTTTGTCTCTTTGATTACTCTTGTCTCCGTATGTTCCTCCTTGGTTTTATCCTGCCTGGGACTCTCTGCACTTCCTGTACTTGATTGACTGTTTTCATTCCCATGTTAGGGAAATTTTCAGCTATTATCTCTTCAAATATTTTCTCAGGTCCTTTCTCTCTCTCTTATTCTGGGACCCCTATAATGCAAATGTTGGTGCATTTAATCTTGTCTCAGATGTTTCTTAAACTGTCTTCATTTCTTTTCATTCTTTTTTTCTTTATCCTGTTCCACAGTAGCAATTTCCACCGTCTGTTTTCCAGGTCACTTATCTGTTCTTCTGCCTCAGTTATTCTGCTATTGATTCCTTCTGGTGTATTTTTTATTTTAATTATTGTATTGCTCATCTCCGTTTGTTCTTTAATTAAACCTTTCTTGTATCTTCTCAATCTTTGCCTCAGTTCTTTTTGCTGAGATCCTAGGTCATCTTCACTATCATTATTCTGAATTATTTTTCGGGACGGTTGCCTGTTTCCTCTTCATTTAGCTGTTTTTCTAGGGTTTTATCTTGTTCCTTCATCTGGGACATAATCCTTTGTCTTTTCTTTTTGTCTAGCTTTCTGTGATTGTGGTTTTCATTCTGCAGGTTGCAGGATTGTAGTTCTTCTTGCTTCTGCTCTCTGCCCTCTGGTGGATGAGACTATCCAAGAGGATCATGCAAGCTTCCTGGTGGGAGGGACTGGTGGTCAGTAGAACTGGGTCTTGCTGTGGTTGGCAGGGCTGTGCTCAGGAAAACTTTAATCTGCTTGTCTGCTGATGGGTGGGGTTGTTTTCCCTCCCTGTTTGTTGTTTTGTCTGAGGCTACCCAGCATTGGAGCCTACAGACTATATGGTAGGGCCAGTGTTGGCCTCTGGGAGGGCTCACACAAATAGGTACTTCCCAGAACTGCTGCTGCCAGTGCCCTTGTCGCCATGGAGAGCCACAGCTGGCCCCCACCTCTGTAGGAGACCCTCCAACACTAGCAGGTATGTTTGGTTCAGTCTCCTATCTGGTCACTGCTCCTTTGCTTGGGTCCTGGCGTGCACAAGATTTTGTGTGTGTCCTCTAAGAGTGGAGTCTCTGTTTCCCCCAGTCCTGTGGAAGTCCTGCAATCAAATCCCACTGGCCTTCAAAGTCAGATTCCCTGGGGATTCTTAGTCCCATTGCTGGACCCTCAGACTGGGAAGCCTGACATGGGGCTCAGAACCTGCACTCCAGTGGGAGGAGTTCTGTGGTATAATTTTTCTCGTTTGTGGGCTGCCCACCCAGCAGGTATGGCATTTGATTTTATCATGATCACGCCCCTCCAACCATCTCATTGCAGCTTCTCCTTTGTCTTTGGATGTGGGGTATCTTTTTTGGTGGGTTCCAGCATCTTCCTGTTGATGGTTGTTCAGCTGTTACTTGTGATTTTGGTGCTCTCACAAGAGGTGCTGAGCACAAGTCCCTTCTACTCCACCATCTTGAACCAATCTCTGGATCAGTGTTTCTTATTGATTTTCTGTGTGGATGATATGTTCACTGATGTAAGTGAGGTGTTAAAGTCTACTACTATTAATGTCAGTTTCTTCCTTTTTCAATATTTTCTCCCATGTGGGTGCATATATATTTACAATCGTTATGTCTTCTGGTTGTATTGATCTCTTTATCATTATATAATGCTCTTTGTCTCTTGTTACAGTCTTTGTTTTAAAGTCTATTTTGTCTAATATAAGTATTGCTATCTCAGCTTGCTCTTCACTTCCATTTTCATAAAATACTTTTTTCATCCTCTCACTTTCAGTGTAGATGTGTGTCTTTAGATCTGAAGTGAGTCTTTTGAAGGCAGAATATATATGGGTCTTATTTTTGTATCCATTCAGGTACTCTAATTCTTTTGATTGGAACACTTAGCCCACCTTCTAATCTGAATGATAACCTTTCCGGGTAGAGTATTCTTGGTTTCAGGGTTTTTTCTTTTATCACTTTGAGTATATTGTTTCCTTCTGTTCTGCCTGAAAAGTTTCTGCTGAAAAGTTATCTTATAGTCTTATGGGATTTCCTTGTGTGTAACTAGTTGCTTTTCTCTTACTGCTTTTAAGATTTTCTCTTCCTTTTGAAATTTTGCCTTTTAATTATAATGTTTCTTGGTGTGGACCTCTTTGGGTTGATCTTGTAAGGGACTCTCTGTAATTCCTAGACCTAGGTGTGTGTTTCCTTCCCCAGTTAAGAAAAGTTTTTAGCTATTTTTCTTTAAATAAGTTCTCTGTCACTTTCTCTCTCTCTTCTTTTTATGGAACCCCTATAATGCAAACATTAGTATACTTGATGTTGTCCCAGAGGTCTCTTAAACTATTCTAATTTTTTAAAATTATTTTTTCTGTTCAGCTTGGATGATTTTCACTACTCTCTCTTCCACTTTGCTGATCCATTTGTCTATATCATCTAAGCTACTGTTGATTCCTTCTAGTGTACTTTTTATTTCAGTTATTGTATTCTTCATCTCTGTTTGGTTTGTCTTTATATTTTCTAACTCTCTGTTGAAATTATCACCATGTTCATTCATTCTTCTCCCAGTTCAGTGAGCATCTTTACGTTTATTACTTTGAACGCTTTATCAGGTAGATTGCTTATCTACAGTTCATTTAGCTGTATTCCCACTAGGCTGACTAGAAAATCTCATGATTAAGGAACATTGCATAAGGCATTTGGAAGGGACCAGTCTCAGTACTGATGGATAATTAGCCTTGGATTGAGTACTTCTCTAGTCCAGTCTAACAAATATGAAAAGCAATACCCCAAAAGATCAAAAAAAGTTATGTAACTTAACTGCATTCCAGAATAAACTTCAAGACTAGTTATAGGAAAACAAGTTTTTCCAGCCCCCAACAAGTTAAAAACCACAATATCTGGAATCTCATAATAATAATAAAACTCTCAGGCATGTAGAGAAGCAAGAAATAAGTTTAAAGAGAAATTTAAATCAACCAAAAGTGACATAGAACAGATACAGATATTGAAATTTCAAAAAAAGTCATTAAAACAGTTATTATAGATGCATTTCATATATCCAAACTGTTAAGTAGATATATGGAATATATAATATTAAAAAAAAGTCAAACTTCTGAAATGAAAACTATACTACCTGAGATGAAACATACACTGAATGGGAATAATGGCAGATTAGACATCACAGAAGAAAAATTAGTCAGTTTGATTACAAAATAATAGAAACTCTCCAAAATGAAACACAAACAGAAAAATAAAAAAAGATCATCAGCACATTGTGGGACAACTTTTACATGGCCTTTTATATGTATAATTGGAGCCCTAAGAAGAGAAAGGTCACAGGAAAAGTACTTAAAGATATAATGGCCAAAGTGTTGCCAAATTTGAAAAATACTATAAATCCCCAGATCTTAGAAGCTCAAAAAAACTCTAGCACAATAGTCTTGATTAAAAGTACACCAATGCATGTTATAATCCATTTACTCATAATTGGTGATCAAAAGGAAAACCTAAAAGCACCTGAAAAACAAAGACACATTACAAATATAGAAACAAAGATAAGAATGGCTACAGATTTATTGTCAGAAACAGTGCATGTGGGAAGGCTTTGGAGCAATTTCTCTAAAGTACTAAGAGAAAAAATATTGTCAATATAGAATTGTATACCTAGTTAAATCATCCTTCAAAAACAAAGAGGATTTCTTTAAAAAAAAGAAAGAGATGGAATACTACTCAGCCATAAAAAAGAATAAAATAATGCCATTTGCAGCAACGTGGATGCAACTAGAGATTATCATACTAAGTGAAGTAAGCCAGAAAGAGAAAGACAAATACCATATGATATCACTTACATGTGGAATCTAAAATATGACAGAAATGAGCCTATCTATGAAACAGAAACAGAATCAGGGACATAGAGAATAGACTGGTGGTTGCCAAGGGGAAGGGTGTGGGAGAGGGATGGATTGGGAGTTTGGGAATAGCAGATGCAAGCTGGTATATATAGAATGGATAAACAACAAGGTCATACTATATAGCACAGGGAACTATATTCAATATCCTCTGATAAATTATAATGGAAAACAATATGAAAAAGAATATATATATGTATAACTGAATCACTTTGCTGTACAGCAGTAATTAACACAACATTATAAATCAACTATACTTCAATAAAAAATTTTGAAAAGAAAGATATTCTCAGACATATAAAACCTGAGAGAATGCATCAGCAGAAGACCCACACTAAAGAAATGTTAGAGGAGTTCCATCAGGCAGAAGGGAAATGGTTGACTGTGATAAGTTAAAGATGTATACTCTAAACCTTAAAGCAACTACTAAAATAAGAAAGCAAAGAGTTATAGCTAACAAGTCAGCAAAAGAGATGAAATGGAATCTATAAAAAGTCCAAAAGAAGAGAAAAAAATAGAACACAGAATAGACAAATAGAAAATAAATAGTAAGATAATTCAGTAAAACACTTAGCTTTAAATTCTTTGTGTTTTACCTCTACCACCGAGCTTTCAAAGGAATCTCCAGCTCCCAAAATGTCTCCCTCCCTTCCAAATCCTCTTTCTGCACATTTTTCAAGTTTGTTCCTTTTGACTCCCAATAATCCAGTGCTTTGACTCATAGAATCTTCTGATCTGCCTTCAGTATTTCCAAAGTGGGTCCCTTTCCTTGGGTGGATCTTAGTTGATGTAAACTGTGTTCCATCACTGCAAAGACCCTACTACATTGTATTCTCTTCTGTTTAGTCCCTAACTGACTCTCAGCTCTATTGTGAGTTCTGGAACCAACTTTACTAATCTTGAGTATTCATTTCTCCACTTACATGTTAATTGGACTTTGCATTTTCTCTGTTTCCTTATTATGTGGTTGGCATAGGCCATGGGTGATTTTATTTTCTATCTTTAAAATTTCCATTGTTCTCAGTAGAATGTATGAATAGATTCCACTGTAAGCAGCCACCAATATCTACAGGAATTCTTCCTGTCTTCTTCCTCACTTTATATTCATTCTTCAGCGATATATAAGGTAGCTTTCAACTTCACTGCAGCTTCCTTTCCAAGATCAGCAGGGAGCGCCCTTGTGTAGATGTTAGTGGATATGTCTCAATCTTTACCTTACTTGATATGTTTGTACATTTTGGTTACTCTCCACTTCTTAAAATACTTTGTTTTGTTTATTACATTCTTTGATACAACACTCTCCTGGTTTTTATTCTGTCATCTTGTCTGCTTCTTGGTGTTGTAAATTCTTTTTCTTCTATCTGCCTTTGTTTGACCCAGGGTTCTTTCTTAATTCCTAATCTCGTCTCACTCTAAACATGTTCCCTTCCTTGCATAGCTTCACTTTTCACCTCTATGCTAATGATTTTCAAATAGTTACCTAAGCCAAAATCTCTTACCCAAATCTCAAACTACATGTTTAACCACCTGTTGAACATTTCTATTTTATGTTTCGAGGACACCTCAAACTCATCCTGTCCCAAATTAAATGAATTACTATCTAAGCCTTCACCCTTCCCAATCCTACTCATCCTCTTAAGCACTGCTATCAATGATTTATCACCAATCATAAAATTCCCCAAGCTCAAAACTTTGTGATCACTCCTGCCTCTTCCCCTCTCTCTTCTGTAATGTCCTAATGATTCTATCTCTTTGTTATCTGTTGACTGTGTCCATTTATTACAACTACTATTCCCATTACCTTAGTTCAAGTCTTTATCATCTCTCACCTGGATTATATCACAGCCTTCTATCTACCTGCCAACAATAATTTTCCCCTTCCAATCTATTACTTATACAATAGTCAGTAGATTTTCTAAACTGTAACTTAATCATGTCACTCAACTGCTTAAAATTTTAACGGCTCAACATGCCTCAGGATAAGGTCTAAACTTAACAAGCCTTACAAAGTTAGTAGTTTAGCCCGTCTCTAATTCAGCCTCTTATCTCACTACTCTTCTACCTTACACTCTACGTTCTAGTCATACTAAACCTTGTGTAATTTTTATGAACAATTCTAGGACTTTGCTTATGCTTCTCCTCATCTTTCACATAGTTAACTCCCCATGACCTTTTAGGTCTCATCTTAGATATTCTTTCCTATTTGAAGCCCTTCCTGACCCCCTACTGCCTCAAGAATGAATTAGGAACACTTCTCTTTGATTCCATTATACCTGTTACTTATCCCTCTTGTAGATCTTTTCATACTCTAGTTGTAATTTTTTGAATGCAGGTCTGTATCTTCTGTTAGATGATGAGTTATTTGAGAGAAGTGACATTTTCGTCAACTTATCAGTAGTATCTGACCCAGAACCTAGCATATAAAAAACACTCAATGATTAACTGTTAAATACACACATACATACATACATACATATACAAATGAATGACTCACACTTAAATGTTTATTCCCAGTTATTAAGCTAGCTATTGATACTTCCCTTTGTACATTAAAAAGTATGAACATTATTCTCAGGTGAGTATGACTTATAAATCTCACAGTGTCAATAAATTTAAAGTTATTTTTATTATTTTTCAATGAAAGATTTTCAAGTCCCTTGAAGTAGCAGGTACATATTATTTCCAAATGAAAGTGAAACGTGGCTAAGTTTACTGTGGAGATAATAATAAGTAATACTTTTGAGAACTCACTCTGTGTCAATCAGTGTTCTTAGCACTTTACATGTAATAAGTTATTGACTCCCCACAATAACCCAATGAGATTGCAACTATCCCATTTCATAGATGGTAATCTGATTTAGCAAGTTCCCCAAAGTTGCACAGCTGGTAAGCAGAGCTGGGATTTGAACCCAGGCACTCTAGCTAAAAATACTTTTGGTTTGAGAGCTTTTGTATATGAATGTTCTTGCCACCCTTCGGTTTATCTTCTAATCTTTGCTATGTTTATATATGTAAATATGGAATCTATTCCACTTAGACTCTACAAAACCAACTCAGAATTAACTTTATCTTTTGAAACCAAGCACATAAATGCTAATGTCTCATCTTACTTTGAGGTAGAGTAATTCCTCCACGTGTTCATTCTTTTTCATAAATTTGAGCAAGCATGCATATAGCTTTGAATTTCCTTCCTAAGTCTCAGGACTTACTCTGTAATTTGCAGGGACCAGTGCAAAATGAGAATGCGGGGCCCCTGTTAAAAAATTGTTAAGAATTTCAAGGTGTCGACAGCAGAGCATTAAACCAAGCATGAACCCCTTCTAAGCACAGGGCCCTTTGCAACTGCGCAGGAAGAACACCCATGAAGTCAGCCTTGCTAATTCTCCTTCCTCAGAGGCAATAGACAACCAATACCTTGTCTACAGTTGACAATCACTTGACAGGCAGGCTACTTCACTTTTCTGTATATAAGACTAAAAATTCTATTCTTAACTATAAAACAACACATTTAAGTTGTTTAAAATAGCAATCCTCACTACCATTATCATAGCACAGAACTTGGGGATCTAGCACATATAAGGTATCTATGTGTTTTACTCAACAAAACACCTACTTCACAACTCTGTGCGATAGAAATGTGTTCCTATTTTACAGATGAATAAACAGACCAAGAGAGATAAAGTAACTTGTTTAAGGTCACCTAGGTAGTAAATTTGAGGGGCTACTATTTAAGCCCAGAGCCACCTGCCTCCAAAACCCACAGGTTTTTCATTATACCATGTTACTTCTTTTGTGACAATGAAATAAAAACACAACTAATCATGGACTAAGAAGTTGAATTGTGACGTACTTAGCTTTTGCCCTAAGCAAATAAAACCTTAATCTTGTTTTCTCTGTGTGTCTCCACTGTTGATCCCAGATTGTTCAATCATGGGCATGTGTGCACAAGACAATATATGATTTTTTAAAAGAACAAGGCTGTCTTCTGAGGCTTGGCGAGATCCCTACTGAGAGTGCTGTCATGGTCACTCTCAAATATCAGAGGTAGATACAGTCTATTAGAAATTACAAGGTCAGCTGTTGTTTTATATCATTAGACTTCTGAAACCAACTGGGAAAAATCTACTTCTGCCAAGAGGGAAGTCTCCAGGCTCTGCAGCAAATATCAATTCCAATTTGGTTGAAATTGTGCAGCGTTATTTTTTTCTGTGTTTCTCAAGGTTCCAGAAGTGATTCTCTGCACATTGGTTGGAGCTTAACCTGAAATATGTCATATTCTCCATCTAGATTGAAGAAGATGTGCATGTACTCATGCCTGCCCTCTTAAGTAGAGGTAGGGCACACAGTTCCATCTAGATGGAAGAAGATGTGCATTTATGCATGCCGTCTAAACCAGAACTGAGACATAAAGCTTGGGACTTTGAGCTGAGAACAGTGCATAACTTGCAGACTCAGTCATCTTGCCTTAGATAATGGGGGAAAAAAAGAATTATAATTTGTTATTCTCTCTTGTGAACAGTTATATTGTTCACTAAAGGTTACTAGCCACCTAGAAATTCATAAGTGGCTCTCCTTGGCAAAACTTGATTTTGACAGCAATCTGATGATTTCATAGCATTTTAGAATAATGAAGTGTTAACATTGGAAAGGACCTAGGAGGTCACATAATCTAAATACCTCATTTTCAGATGAGGACATTGATGTTCAGAGATGTTTTAAGGTGGCTGAAGTCATGAAGCTAGCATATGAGCTGGTATTGGAAATCAAAGCTTCTGATCCCAGTTTAGTTCTCTTTCCATTACTGCACAGCTGCCTTGTCTTACTTAGTTGACATGTCAGACTCCATTTAGTCTTACTCTGTCAGCAGTTTCCAGTTCAGCAGGGAAGTTCTTTGAAATTGGAACACTTAAATGAATCAAGTTTTATTGAGCATATACTTATTTTTCCTTTTTTAAATATTCAACACAGCATTCGGCATGGTCCTTTGTAAGTAGGAGGCTTTCAATCATTCTAACATTCATATATTCAGTCAACAAATATTTATTGAGCATAAAAAAACATAATAGGTGCTTATGAGTATGGAATTCATTGCTCATTTCTACTGAGATAAATAAGGTATGAGCCCTGCCCTAAAGGAGCTTACAGGACAGTGGGACAGATACATAAGCAATTAATAATTCTTTGATTAATAATTACATGAATATACATATATTCAATAATAAAGATACAAAAAGGAAAGAAAGATTAACTTTGGTAAAAGGCTTTATTTGAGTAGGTGGCATATGGAATCAAAGAGAATCAGATGTGAGGAATAGCATGAAGCGTGAAGAGTCATGTGGTATTCTGAAATCCTGGAGGAGATTAGACTGCAAAAAAGATGAGCAGGCTACGGAGGCAGAAAGGCAAACTTACATCAGATCTTGGAGGCTATTGAATACCAGGCAAAGGAATGTAGATGTTATCATGTAAACAGTGAGAGTATTAAGGTGATATTAAAAAACCGAGATGATCCAATCTGTATGTTCAGGGATAGTATAAAACGTTTACAAGAAAAGTATAAGAAGAGAGATAATTAGTAAATAATTATAAATTTATCCCTATCCAGTGTAAAAGAGATAATCCTACCAGTTGTGTTTGACTATGTTGCTTTCCTACTTAGGATCCTAAAATAGTTCTCTATTATTAATCCTTTAAAATCTAAAATCTTCAGCGCTTCACCAAATTTCTGCCCCATACCATGTAGTCATGAATAAAAACAAATGTAACAAAGTGTTCATGATTGTACATTGGTGCATTATTTACAAAGCACTTCCTGATATATTGTCCCATTTGATCCTCACAATTGTCCTCTAAAGTAGGCAGGAAGAGGTTAAAATCTTCATTTTATAGATGATGAAATAAAGGCTCAGAAAGATTAAGATCAATTTATTGGGGGCCTCTTAAGCATGTTATTCTACTCCTCAACTTCTCTAAGCTCACACATCTAGTAAATGACAATGACCTCTCAGGTCCTTGACTTCTCTTTTCCAATAATTGTATCCTCCATGACCTCAGCCACACCCTCCCATGATCATTCCCTGGACTTTGTCACAACCAATAACTGCAATATCTCCAATTTTTTTCATTCTTATTCTATTTTTCCCACTCACTCCCTTTGTCAATCTAATCCCAAGAATCAATCTTTCAACCTCACCACAATTAATAACCGTACCACTTTCTCACTGGATCTCTCTCCTTTGATGTTCTTTTTCCCTTTCCTTACACAGTTAAATTGATAGCCAATCATTCAAATCACACCATTGTTTATACTCTCAATAACCTTGCCCTTTCTCACTTTGTCAGAACTACAGCCTATAAACCCAACTATCCCATCTATTCCATGCCTCCCTCTATTCCATGCCTGTACTCATGTAGCTGAACATAGCTGCAAAAAATCTTAACTCTATAACCACAGACCTCACATTGGGCTTAATGATGTCAGTAAATCAAGGTATCCACACCTAGTTTATTTACTTTCCTACTGTCCTAGATGAATATTTAACACCTTTTCTTTTCTCCTCAAATATTCAACATCTCCTCCCTCATTCCAACTTTCAGCTGATGACCTTGCTCCCTGCTTTACTGAGAAAACTGAAGCAACAGAAGAGAATTTTTAGATTCCCATTATCACATCAACTTTCCTATAAGCATATGCAGACATATACTCTGCCTTAATGCTTATTATTAAGTATTAATATTAAACCTGTTTTCGCCTCCTACATAAGGCCATGTTAGCTACTTACACAGACAGAATCCCTTCTCATCTGTTAAGGACATTGCTCCAGTTCTCCCTCTTACCTCCTACAACATCAATTTTTCCCTTTGTACTGGAAAACTCCAATCAGCATACAAATATCTTCTTATTTTGTCCATCTTAAGGCCAAAAACAAAAATATTGCTTCACCTATCAACACTAGCCCCTTTGCTGCCCTCTGCAGCAAGGAGTTGTCTATAATTGTTGTTTCTGATTCCTCTTGTTTCTTAAAGTCATTTCAGTCAAGCTATTACCTCCACCGTGATCAAAACTACGCTTGACATGGTCACTAATAGCTTCCCCATTGCTAAACCCAAATGGTCAATTCTCAGACTTTATCTTACTTGAACCATTAGCAATATTTGAGACTATTGATAACTTCTCCTTGACATATCTTTTTTTGGCTTTCACAACATCAACTTTCTCATGTGTTCTCCTGTTATTGCTCTTTCTCAGCTGCCTTTTGTTGGTTTCTCCTGGTTTCCTTACCTCTCAGTGTTGTAGTGTTCCCTGTCCCAAACTAAACTCTTGATTTTCTTTGCTGTTCTCCCTAAACCTGTTTCTCCCATAGCCTTACATATCTCTGTTAATGGCAATTCCATCCTTCCATTTGTGCAGGCCAAACTTTTGAGTCATTCTCAAAAATGCCTCTTCTCTCTTTTGACTCTTCTCTTCTTCTCACATCATACATCCAACCTATCAGTAATTCTATTTGTCTTTATCTTCAAAATCTATCCAGAATCTAACCACTACTTAGCACGTCTTCTGCTACCATCCTGCTCGGAGCTACCATGATCTCTAGGCTGGATTATTATAGTAGCCCCATGAGAGATTTTCCTATTTCTATTTTTACCCCTCATTAATCTATTCAAGTGGCTTGCACCTGAGGGCAATTTTGTGCCGCCACAAGGGACATTTGGTAATATCTGAAGACCATTTCTGATGGTCACAACTGGGGAGGTGGTGTCACTGGCATCTAGTGGGTAGAAGTCAAAGATGCTCTAAATACTGTAAATGCACAGGACAGCACCCACAACAAATAAATCATCTGACTTGAAATGTTAGTAGTGCTGAGGTTGAGAAATCCTTGTTTATCTTCATCACAACTGCTAGAGTAATCCTTTTTAAAAACAAAGTTAAATCTGGGCAATCCTCTGTTAAAAACCCTACAAAGTTTCTCCATGTCACTTATACTAAAACCAAACTTTCTACAATGACCTATGGGGCTTGTATGATCTGGCTCCCCATTAGCTCCCTGATATCATCTTCTAACAGCCTATATAATGCTTATTCTGTTCCAGAGGCAAGCACCACATTAGCATTACAACCTGCTTCCTCCCCTGGCATTTCTGACACTCTTTACTCTGATTTCTATTTCCTGTAGCAATTATTACCTTTTAATATATTATGAAATTTATATTATTATATACACTGTTTACTGTCTGTCTCTGGAACATAAGCTCCATCAAGGAACCAAGCATCAGAAGCAAAAAGAACTACAATCCTGCAACCTGTGGAACAAAAACCACATTCACAGAAAGACAGACAAGATGAAAAGGCAGAGGGCTCTGTACCAGATGAAGGAACAAGATAAAACCACAGAAAAACAACTAAATGAAGTGGATATAGGCAACCTTCCAGAAAAAGAAATCAGAATAATGATAATGAAGATGACCCAGGAACTCAGAAAGAGGATGGAGAAAAAGATTAAGAAGATGCAAGAAATGTTTTAAAAAGACCTAGAAGAATTAAAGAACAAACAAACAGAGATGAACAATACAATAACTGAAATGAAAAATACACTAGAAGAAAAAAATAGCAGAATAACTGAGGCAGAACAGAGAAGTGACATAGAAGATGGAATGGTGGAATTCAATGCTGCAGAACAGAATAAAGAAAAAAGAATGAAAACAAATGAAGACAGCCTAAGAGACCTCTGAGACAACATTTAACACAACAACATTCCCATTATAGGGGTCCCAGAAGGAGAAGAGAGAGAGAAAGGACCAGAGAAAATATTTGAAGAGATTATAGTCGAAAACTTCCCTAACATGTGAAAGGAAATAGCCACCCAAGTCCAGGAAGCACAGAGAGTCCCATACAGGTTAAACCCAAGGATAAACATGCTAAGATACATAGTAATCAAATTGGCAAATATTAAAGACAAAGAAAAATTATTGAAATCAACAAGGGAAAAACAACATATAACATACAAGGTAACTCCCATAAGGTTAACAGCTGATTTCTCAGCAGAAACTCTACAAGCCAGAAAGGAGTGGTATGACATGTTTAAAGTGACGAAAGGGAAGAACCTACAACCATAATTACTCTATCTGGCAAGGATCTCATTCGGATTCGAAGGAGAAATCAAAATCCTTTCAGACAAGCAAAAGTTAAAAGAATTCATCTCCACCAAACCAGCTCTACAGCAAATGCTAAAGGAACTTCTCTAAGTGGGAAACACAAAAAAAGGAAAGGACCTACAAAAACAAACCCAAAACAAGTAAGAATATGATAATAGGAACATACATATCGATAATTACCTTAAACGTGAAAGGATAAAATGCTCCAACCAAAAGACACAGGCTTGCTGAATGGATACAAAAACAAGACCCATCTATATGCTGTCTACAAGAGACCCACTTCAGACCTAGGGACACATACAGACTGAAAGTGAGGGGATGGAAAAAGATATTCCATGCAAATGGAAATCAAAAGAAAGCTGGAGTAGCAATACTCATATCAGATAAAATAGACTTTAAAATAAAGAATGTACAAGAGACAAGGAAGGACACTACATAATGATCAAGGGATCAATCCAAGAAGAAGAAATAACAATTAAAAATATATATGCACCCAACATAAGAGCACATCAATACATAAAGCAACTGCTAACAGCTATAAAAGAGGAAATCAACAGTAACACAATAATAGTGGGGGATTTTAATACCTCACTTACACCAATGGACCAATCATCCAAACAGAAACTTAATAAGGAAACACAAGTTTTAAATGAAACAATAGTCCAGATAGATTTGATATTTATAGGATATTCATCCAAAAACAGCAGATTATACTTTCTTCTCAAGTGCGCACGGAACATTCTCCAGGATAGATCACATCTTGGGTCACAAATCAAGCCTCGGTAAATTTAAGAAAACTGAAATCATATCAAGCATCTTTTCTGACCACAATGATATGAGATCAGAAATAATTACAGGGAAAAAAAACTTAAAAAAAAACATAAAGGCTAAACAATACATTACTAAATAACCAAGAGATCACTGAAGAAATCAAAGAGGAAATCAAAAAATACCTAGAAACAAATGACAATGAAAACACAATGATCCAAAACCTGTGGGATGCAGCAAAAGCAGTTCTAAGAGGGAAGTTTATAGCAATACAAGCCTACCTCAAGATACAAGAAACATCTGAAATAAACAATCTAACCTTACACCTATAGGGACTAGAGAAAGAACAACAAACAAAACCCAAAGTTAGCAGAAGGAAAGAAATCATGAAGATCAGAACATAAATAAATGAAATAGAAACCAAAAAAGCAATAGCAAAGATCAATAAAGCTAAAAGCTGGTTATTTGAGAAGATAAACAAGATTGATAAACGATTAGCCAGACTCATCAAGAGGGAGAGGACTCAAATCAATAAAATTAGAAATGAAAAAGAAGTTACAACAGACACTGCAGAAATACAAAGCATCCTAAGAGACTACTACAAGCAACTCTATGTCAATAAAATAGACCACCTGGAAGAAATGGTCAAATTGTTAGAAAGGTATAACCTTCCAAGACTGAACCAGGAAGAAATAGAAAATATGAACAGACCAATGACAAGTAATGAAATTGAAACTGTGATTAAAATCTTCCAAAAAACAAAACTCCAGGACCAGATGGCTTCACAGATGAATTCTTTCAAACATTTAGAGAAGAGTTAACAGCCATCCTTCTCAAACTCTTCCAAAAAATTGCAGAAGGACCACTCCCAAATTCATTCTATGAGGCCACCATCACCCTGAATGCAAAACCAGACAATGATACTACAAAAAAAAAAGAAAATTACAGACCAATATCACTGATGAATATAGATGCAAAAATCATCCACAAAATACTAGCAAACAGAATCCAACAACACATTAAAAGGATCATACACCATGATCAAGTGGGATTTATCCCAGGGATGCAAGGATTCTTCAATATATGCAAATCACTCAATGTGATACACCGTATTAACATATTGAAGAATAAAAACCATATGATCATCTCAGTAGATGCAGAAAAAGCTTTTGACAAAATTCAACACCAATTTTTGATAAAAATTCTCCAGAAAGTGGGCATAGAGGGAAACTACCTCAACAAAATAAGGGTCATATACAACAAACCCACAGCAAACATCATTCTCAATGGTGAAAAATTGAAAGCATTTGCTCTAAGATCAGGAAAAAGACAAGGATGTCCACTCTCACCACTATTATTCAACAAAGTTTTGGAAGTCCTAGCCACAGCAATCAGAGAAGAAAAACAAATAAAAGGAATACAAATTGGAAAAGAAGAAGTAAAACTGTCACTGTTTTCAGATGACATTATACTATACATAGAGAATCCTAAAGATGCCACCAGAAAACTACTAGAGCTAATCCATGAATTTGGTCAAGTTGCAGGATACAAAATTAATGCACAGAAATGTCTTGCATTCCTATACACTAATGATGAAAAATCTGAAAGAGAATTTAAGGAAACAGTCTCATTTACCATTGCAACAAAAAGAATAAAATACCTAGGAATAAAACTACCTAGGGAGACAAAAGACCTATATGCAGAAAACCATAAGACACTGATGAAAGAAATTAAGGATGATGCAAAGAAATGGAGAGATATACCATGTTCTTTGATTGGAAGAATTAATATTGTGAAAATGACTATACTACCCAAAGCAATCTACAGATTCAATGCAATCCCTATTAATTACCAATGGCATTTTTTACAGAACTAGAACAAAAAATCTTAAAATTGGTATGGAGACACAAAAGACCCTGAATTGCCAAAGCAGTCTTGAGGGAAAAAAACGGAGCTGGAGGAATCAGACACCCTGACTTCAGACTATACTACAAAGCTACAGTAATCAAGACAATATGGTACTGGCATAAAAACAGAAATATAGATCAATGGAACAGGATAGAAAGCCCAGAGATAAACCCTCGCACCTATGGTCCACTAATCTATGACAAAGGAACCAAGGATATACAATGGAGAAAAGGCAGTCTCTTCAATAAGTGGTGCTGGGAAAACTGGACAGCTACATGTAAAAGAATGAAATTAGAACACTCCCTACACAAAAATAAACTCAAAATGGCTGAGAGACCTAAATGTAAGACCAGACACTATAAAACTCTTTGAGGAAAACATAGGAACAACACTCTGACATAAATCACAGCAAGATCTCTTTTGATCTACCTCCTAGAGTAATGGAAATAAGATCAAAAATAAACAAATGGGACCTAATGAAACTTAAAAATGTTTTGCACAGCAAAGGAAACCATAAACAAGACCAAAAGACAACCCTCAGAATGGGAGAAAATATTTGCAAACGAATCAACGGACAAAGGATTAATCTCCAAAATATATAAACAGCTCATGCATCTCAATATTAGAAAAAAACAAACAATCCAATCCAAAAGTGGGCAGAAGACCTAAACAGACATTTCTCCAAAGAAGACATACAGATGGCCAAGAAGCACATGAAAAACTGCTCAACATCACTAATTGTTAGAGAAATGCAAAACAAAACTACAATGAGGTAACACCTCGCACCAGTTAGAATGGGCTTCATCAGAAAATCTACAAACAGCAAATGCTGGAGAGGGTGTGGAGAAAAGGGAACCCTCTTGCACTGTTGGTGGGAATGTAAATTGATACAGCCACTATGGAGAACAGGATGGAGGTTCCTTAAAAAACTAAAAATAGAATTACCATACATATGACCCAGCAATCCCACTACTTGGCATATACCCAGAGAAAAACCATAATTCAAAAAGACACATACACCGCAATGTTCATTGTAGCACTGTTTACAGTAGCAGGTAATGGAAGCAACCTAAATGCCCATCAACAGACGAATGGATAAAGATGTGGTACATATATACAATGGAATATTACTCAGCCATAAAAAGGAACGAAATTGGGTCATTTGTAGAGACGTGGATGAATCTAGAGACTGTCATACAGAGTGAAGTAATTCAGAAAGTGAAAAACAAATATCGTATATTAACGCATATATGTGGAACCTAGAAAAATGGTACAGATGAACCAGTTTGCAGGGCAGAAATTGACACACAGATGTAGAGAACAAACGTATGGACACCAAGGGGGGAAAGTGGAGGGTGGGGGGTTGGGTGGGTGGTGGTGTGATTAATTGGGAGATTGGGGTTGCCATATATACACTAATATGTATAAAATGGATAACTAATAAGAACCTGCTGTATAAAAAATAAATAAAATAAAATTCAAAAATTCAAAGAAAAAGAAAAATGGTACCCAAGCATCTAGAAGCATGCTTGCATACAGGAAGCACTGAATAAATATTCTTTGGCTGAAAGAAGAAAGTTGCTTTGAAGAAAAGAAGCTCAATAAGAAAAAGCTGGTTATGCTGGCATAAGTATTCAGATCAAGTCATTCTCACAACAAATTTAAAAGGAAGACATTCTTAACCGTATTCTCCAGGTGGATAAGAAGTTTAAGTGACTTGCCCAACGTCACACAATAAGTAGAAGAGCCAGGATTCAAACCCAGGTCTACCTGACTCCAAACCCTCTGCTCTTTAAATAGTGTTAAACTGAACCTCAGTAATCAATATGAGATTAACATAACCTGGAGGAGGCGAATCTTATGTGACTTTATTATTCAATAAGCTGAGCAAAATAAAGGTGGCAAAATAAAAGAACAGATAAATAAACAAGGTTGGCAAAATTCTTATCTGAAAGAATAAAAGTAATGAGAGTAGAAGAGAGAATAACAAGAAAAGTCTAGTAATTTCAGAGGATCACAGAGCTGGTGGGAACTTAGGGGTTGTACAGCCTTCATTTAATAGATGAGGATGCTGAAGTCCACGGGGCAGGATGATTTAATCTAGTTCAAAAATAGTTCTGCTATGACAGAGTCAGGATGGAAATTTGGACATCCTATTCTAATCTAGTGCCCCATTTTTTAAAATCATATCTGTCTCATCTTTTTGTAGAAAATAGAGCTACTCTTCAAAAATAAAAATAGCCACTGTGATAAGACACAGTAAAAATTTGAACAATTTGATTTAACTCGAGTGAAGGAAGTGACTACTCAAAACAACAAACATTTTTAACAGATTGTTTTCTAATTCAGATGATAACAAAAATTAAGTCTAAAAAATGTTGTTAAATACTGATGCTTCAGTTGTGTATTTTAAATAGCACACTACTGTTAACGTGCATTGTTAATATGCAAATACATAAACAACATATTTTTAATATATAACTATTCTTTCTAAAGTAACTAAAAACTGTTTTCTCTCTTAAATTCCAATACATTTCCACAGGCTATAATCCACCCCTCTAATCTAGCAGATAGACATTTATGTATGTATGTACATGTATTATGTATGTGTAAGTCCCTTCTCTCTTAGCATGACAGGAATCTGTACTTATTTCCCAGATTATGGCACTATCCTACCCACATGCATTTATAGCTATCAGAGCTGTGTAGAGGATGGGCAGGCTCCCCAAGCCTCAGCACGAAGCAGCTTTCCTGGAACACCAGATTCTCTAGCATTAGGGATTCCATTCTGGCTGAGTGACAGCCATGATAGCTACAAAACAGAAGTAAGGCGGTAAGAACTGGATTCCACAGGACCTTCCCCTGGAGTCAAGGCTGCTGGGTTAAGCTGTAACAAACTACTAAGAAATATTAGTCTTTCTTCAATTAATTTTCTATATAGTAAATCAGAAATTGCTTTCTTCTGCTTAAATTAAAATGCTAATGTACTGTAAAAGGTCACCCTTATTCTACAGCTATAAGGAATGTTTCATGACCCCAAAAGTAATTCTACCAGAATATTTGCTTCCCTGGAATTGGACTTCTGGCCACTTATATACCACATGAATATCTTCAGACTCATTTGGAATTATATAGTGATGTAGTTGTATCACAATTATATAGTGATGTAACTTTCCTGTATTTTGCGCCTACTTGCTCATGGGAGACCTCTGGCTTCCATTCTCTCCCAATTATGTCTAAGAATCTCCAATCAGTGTTGGATAGGCTCACAAGTCAGTCTCTCCACTACAGCCACTGTCACACAGCTGCTGGGTTTTTCCTGCCTAACTCCTTTCCTTCCCCCTGGCTCCTCCCCTATCAGTGGATGTCTTCTCACAAAGCCATGGATGGGACAGTTCTTAGCTGCTCCCCCGGCTATCCATGGTGCTGTCACCTCATGCTCCTCAATCTGTGCGTCTTTAGGGTTTCAGGGCTGGTGTGTTCTAAGTAAGCATGAGTAGAACATCTTTCTCCTCTGAGTCTAGCTAGCATATGAAAGTCTACTATCCTAAAAGCTGGCACCAGATTTTCTCTTACAGAAAGAATTTTCTTTGTTTAAGAAAGTACTCTAATAAGCAACCTGGAGTCCAAGGTAACACTTTACAGTCATGGGGGTTGATGGGACAGAAGCCTGGAAACAAAGTGGCTAACTTCTGCATGAGACTGTTTTATTCTGGAGAAAAATAATATTGACATGATTGATATTTGGGGTCAGATAATTCTTTGTTGTGTGGGAATGTTCTATACATTGTAAGATGTGTAGCACAATCTCTGACCTCTACACTCTAGATGCCAGTAGCATTCCACCAATTGTGACAACAAACAGTGTCTCCAGACTTTGCCAAATGTCTCCTGGTGGCAAAATCATTCCCAGTTAAGAACAGCTGTCCTAGAGGAAGTTAAAAGAAAGATAAATTACTATTAAAATATAATTTGGGAAAGGCTAAGGAAGTACCAACAAACAATTGTCCTTATTGCCATTCTAGAACTTTATTTGTAAGAAATGAGCACATGTAATAACAGTATATGTTCTCTGAAAAATATAGCTCTTGCTTAGTTTTCCAGAATCCTCACCTTCTACTGCACCATATATATCCTACAGGGCTAATTTGCCTGGAACCATCTTCCCACCATTGTTCTTATTCATCTTTAGGATTCTACTCAAAGGTCTATTCTCTGTATCAATATCATTCTTTCATCAACTCCAACAGTAATCAAATGCCTACTCCTTATCCACTCCAACCTAGTCACTCCATTCTAGGTTTTCCAAAAAACTTTTATACTGGCTCTTTTGGCACTCATTTGTCTATTTCTAAATTATCTTGCATAGGTCTTCCTTCACAAGTAGACAGTAGGGTCTTCCAGAGCAGGATATTTTTCTAACTCATCTTGTGTCCCTGATAACAGTAATAAGAGCAATAATTCTTAATATGAGTACAACACTTCACAATTTTCAAAGAACTTTCATAGACCCTGTCTCACTTTATTCTCACCACTTGGTTAAGTATATATATTTAGAAGTTGAGGTCCAAAGGCCTTGAAGGAGACTCACTTTATAGCATAAAACTAATAAACTGTGGCTTTGCATCTAAAACATAGAATTTTTACTCTTAAAAAGGGAATTTGTTAAGAAATTGTTATAATAATAAGATTTTAAAGTCCATAAATTTAATGATTACAAAGTCATTGGAGATGTTCAAGAATATATTTGCTTTCTGTAGCATAGATGGTAATAAGCCAGTTTTGAAAGTTCATAGTATGTCTTCACAGAGAAGCATTAGAAGGAGAAAGTTAACTTGACAATTTTAATAGTAAAGTGGAGAAAGATAAAAGATTAGGTTGATGGAGTTGCAGGTCAAGGGAATATTTTCAAGTCATAAATCTATTAACATATTGATATGTATTAGGAGAGATTAAAGGGACAGGCTGAAAAAATTATATAAGCACAATGCAAGGTGTATCTTCCTGAAGAGGTGATATGACAGAAGATCAAAAGAAAGAATAGGAAGCATATACAAAGAGAAAGTTTTAATACTTTTTTAAAAATTGCATTTATGAAAAAATACTGAAGATACGGGTTTCAAAATGGAAAATACAATAGCAGATGTTTTACAGATTCATCTTATATTCATTCAACAGATATCGATGAAGTATCTTTTATATACTGGGCAGTGTTCACCCATGAACTTATCTTCCTGGCAATGACTCTTTGAAGTAGTTATTTTGATCTTCACTTTTTCAATTAGGAAACTAAGTCTAGTAAGTGTATAATATTCTGAAGGTCACACAGTTAACCCTGGAACAGGCTGGTGTCTCAGAGAAACTCTCTCCACTATACTAGCCTGCCTTTCAGAGATGAAAGACACTGCCCTGTCCTCAAGGGATTTACCATCTCCTGGGTGAGAAAGACAAGTAAAGTAGGTGATTATCACACACCCAGTGCTGTGAGGCTCCTACCCATGTGGGGACTATCAGAGAAGTTTTCATAAAATAAAATAGTTTAAAATACTTCTTTGAAATATTTAGGAAGCAATTTCTGATATTCAGCAAATTTCCTATTTTTAATTGCATCTGTTTTGTGAAATTCTCACAATGCCTTGGAGAAAGAGGCTGCTGGGGGGAAAACTGGTTGTAGCCATTTTGTCTTCTCAGTGCAGTTCTTTCCGGAGCCACCATGTGGTATCGTTGTGCAGTTAAAACAACTGCTGCCTTTAGCAATCTGGCCTTTCCCTGGACTAGTTCTAATCGAAAGAGTATGTTTCCTGAATCTTATCTGTCAGTTCTGTAATAAGCATTTATATTCTCCCCGTGATGTAGGACTTCTCAAATATCTATGTTCTGAAATTCCTCTAGAAGCTGAGGGAAATGGGTGGCCAAATGTGTTTGTTCAGAAAAACCTGCCAGGCACATTTGCTCATGTCATTGCTTCTAGGAGGAGCGGCAATTCTATATTTGTTGGCTGCCACCTTTTATCACAGCACCACATGGAATAGCAGTGCTTGGCCCCCATTGTGAGCGACCCCCATGGCCTGTGCACAGATAGCACCACTTGGACATACTGGATAGAACTAGTTCTTTGACGCTCTGCAGCTCTTCCATCATGAGAGCCACATAAAAGCACATGAAAAATTAGGTCTCACTTTATAACTCCCTAAGGGAGAACTATGGCTGGGGGAGGACAGTACAGTAGAAGGAGCACACTGAGCTTTGGAATTTGCATCAGAAGTCATGGAATCTCTTTGGAAACTTCTGGAAAATTCCAAGCCTTGAATTTCCCATCTGTGCTTAAAAGATTATCCGTCCTACCCATCACAATCACTATCATTACTGTTTATTACGCTTCATTTGACTTTTTTTTTTTTGCTGCTGTATCTAGACACCCTCAAGGACCAATGCTCAGACACCATCTAAGCTTGTTTTTGAAGAGACAAAAACCTCAAATCAAATAGAAAGGTGCACTTAAGGCAACGAATAATAACCCTGAATACTTTTATATTACTTGGGAATTTTCAAAGTGCTTTCTCATACATTATTTTATTCACCCTCACAGCAGCTCTCTAAGGCAGGTATTACTAACTACAAATCAGGAAACTGAACTTCTGAGAGGTTCAGTGATTTTCCTCAAATCCCCAAATGACAGAGGCAAGGTAAAAGTCGGGCTTCTGATTCTTAATATGTTGCGTTTCCACTGTACCTCGTCTATCCACGCTAAGAGGCAGAATATAACAAACAAATGCATGCTCAATTATTAGAGTTTGGGATAAAAGACAAGGACAAGGGCATAACAAAGGGCAGGGAATTGGGGAAACAGAGGACTTCCATGACATGAGCGTGATTTTAAAAATCAAAACGTAGTACGTGCTCTGAATCCTTTAGGCAGAATTTTTATAAAATAGCTTGGTAGGCGGCAGGAAAGCTGTTTCTGTGGCTTAAAAGAAAACCTCTCATCAGCTAATGTTTGTCATGATGTCTTTCATTTGAAAATGTGCTCTGCACATGCGACTGCCTAATAAATGCTAGCTGCTAATGACAATGAGGACTGATGAACTGAAATCACTTTGGCACCGAACTTGTCAGCTTTCACGTGAGTAGCACATGATGAAGAATGCTGCATCCCATTAATAGCTTGCTGAGCATTTGTATCTGTAATAGTAACTTTTTGAACCCACTGTGGTGGGAGTACAAGGGCTGATAACACAAGGCCCTATATACACAATGCCAGTCATTCCAATGAAAATGGAAAAGTTCAGTCAATCGTCTGGGGATTTATCCGCATGACACCTAACATCTGGATGACTGAATGTTTCCAGTCTTCACCAGGATGGTGCCATGTAGATGCTCAAGTCTACTCTTAGAGACCAGTAATGCTCCAAGATAAACAAACTTTCACATAGCATGGCACATTTGGGGGCCACAAGAGTATATTTCATTCATTCATTCTCTCAGTAAATATGTTTGTAAGAGAGAGTACTGTGTGTCACTAGTTCCTCTTTTGGTACAGAGACCAAACATGGACAAAGCACTCACAGGCCAGTGGAGGAAGATAGTGATTACAATGCAAGATAATAAAGGCCATCATAGAGGCACAAATAAAATGTCAAGGGACCACAAAGCAGAAATGAACTATCCGTGCCTAATGGTGTTTGCAGAGCTTCAAAGATGAGGTGGCATATGAACAAGTTCTTATGATACTCAACAGAGTGGGTGTGGGTATTGTAGGTGAAAAAGAAAGGCAGAGTGGTATGTATAAAGACAAAGAGATACTTAAAAACACTTTTTAGGGAAAAGGAGAAATTAGGCAGTGGGTAGCACATAGGGTATATTGGCTGTACCTTCCTGAGGTTCTGTGTATTGCAGGACCAGGCTTCAGCCCTCCTCAACTACAAACCTTCCATGAAACAAGAAGACCATGAGCAAGAAGATATGCTCACCCAGAGCCCATGCCCACCCCCTATAACCCTCCTTCCCACCCCTGCCCTTTGTAGACCCCACTCTGGTTTCCTGGAATCCAGAATTCCTTGCCCAAATGGCCCCAAACCTGCTTGAGGGCCTGCACAGACTTTTTCCCAAATTCGTCTTCGCAAGGCAGATCATGCTGCTGATGTGAACTCACCTACACTGAAGTGAGGACAACAGGCAGGTATCTGGGGGGAGGTGTGGATGAGCCTAGGTGTATGAGCTAGAGGCCACATGGTATGTATGAGGCCCCTCACATTGTGGGCTGGAAATGGGATACAGTAACAGAAGGGGAGTAGGCTGCAAGCCCGAGGCTAGGAGCCAGCTATTCCCACCCCACCAAGCTCAAGAGTGAAACTCCCAGGAGTCCAGGAAACCTAAATTAGAACCTAGCCTTCCAGATTGCCATAAAGATAGGATAATCAGTGCAGGATACTATGACAGGTATTATTTAACAGTTTACTACTTCGGCTTATAAATTTTAAACATCTGAATACATGGTATGTGAGCCTCCATTAATACTTTTGACCTGGGTTTTTTTAAGTTTTAGGGACAGATCTGTATTTGGGGAAACAGGTTAGAGAAGAAGCTGGAAAGAAAGGTTGGGACTAGACTGTAGAGGATTTTACATGACAGTTTAGCAAAGACATTTCTAAAACTAGATATTTGAGATGATAAGTGGCTCAAATCTTTCCCTTTCACATCTTCTCCAACTGTTCCTACTTTGAGATATCTTTCTTTTCTAAACTACTATTACAGTTATACACAATATTCAACTTAGCTCTTCATTATGGAGTAGCTAATTGATTAATGAATATCATCTTAACTCCCCAACCTGACTACAAGCTCTACTATAAGGTAACAAATATCTTGCTTCTTTTAAAAATCTTCCATGGATGTCTTGCATAATTTTAGGGTGAATAACTACTTAATGATTGATTGCAAAAAGTTGTTAATGAAAAACATTATGAATGAAATTAATGAAATTTCAATGTCACATTTGAGCTATGTTCTGATGCCAATCCTTTTTTATTCCTCTCTCCCTTTGGGACTGACTATATAAATTGCAGCACGTGGTACAAACTGAAAATGTGGGTCTTCTTGTTTAAATATTATTCAGAGGAGACTTCTCTGGTGGCACAGTAGTTAAGAATCCGCCTGCTAATGCAGGGGGACACGGGTTTCAGCCCTGGTCTGGGAAGATCCCCCTTGCCGCGGAAAAACTAAGCCCGTGCGCCACAACTACCAAGCCTGTGCTCTACAGCCCGCGAGCCACAACTACTGAGCCCACGTGCTGCAACTACTGAGCCTGTGCCTAGGACCCATGCTGTGCAACAAGAGAAGCCACCGCAGTGAGAAGCCCTCACACTGCAATGAAGAGTAGCCCCCGTTAGCCACAACTAGAGAAAGCCCACGTGCAGCAACGAAGGCCCAAAACAGCCAAAAATAAATAAATAAATAAATATTTTTAAAAAAATTATTAAGAATTTTAGGAGGGTGACAGCAGAGTATTAAACCAAACATGAGACCCTTCTGAGCGTGGGGTCCTGTGTGACTTCACAGGCCTGTTTCCATTTACTCATTTAAGACAAAATGCCTTTCCTTAGGCTTTGTTAGTAAACTTAGTGAAAATGGTCTGTAGAACTCTTTCCCAAATTGCGGTCCAGTGGTAGGCAGTATGATTTGAAATGGTACACAGATGGACATTTGTTTACCATAACAGTTATGTACCAATGTGTTATGATATATGTAATAGTTATGCAAATGTGTTTTAGGGAAATAACATTTGCACATCAATCAATAATTTCATGTTTATTATTGTTTGGGACAAGACTAAGTTAAAAATGGACCAAATTAAAGAAAAATATTAAAGAGATGAGTACGGATGGTATGCAGATGTTGTAGAAAGTATAATATAGTACTTAAATGATTGAAGTTGGAAACAGTGGAAAAACTGGTTGATTAAGGTGTCCTAATGACCTTAAATATTTGGGTAGCATTCTTGGGTCACATTTTTTTTCTTTATTTTTAAACGTTATTACAGAATACAGAGTTCCCTGTGCTCTACAGTAGGTCCCTATTGGTTATCTATTTTAAATATAGCAGTGTGTACCTGTCAGTCTCTTGGGTCACATTTGATCTTTGATATTTTTGTTCTGGCTGATTCCTTTTTTTGTGTTTTTCCCATTAGACTTTTTCTAGTATTGAAAAAGGAAGGACACTGAATCTGGAGCCTTGCTGGAGGCAGTCAGCAGAAATCCCCAGTATCTCAAAATCCATCAGCCGTTCACCACACCCATTCCTGATCCTATTTTGCAGGTAGGGAAAATTATTAGGAGCAGAATACTTGGAACTAGCCACAAAGCTCTTTCTACCAATTTCCCAGTCAGTCTTGCAGTCCAGTTTTGGGTCTTCCCAATTTTATAGGGAGCATGCAAATTTTGGCAAGATTATTTGAGATAATTGCCTGAATTTATCTGAAGTGCGTAAAAGGGTACAAAGTGAAATTCTTAATCTTATTTGAGCTCATCAACGACCCAGTAAAGCGTTAGTATTTCCATATTGCCAGTGGCTTGCCCAAGGCTGTCTAGTGGACAAGTCTCTGAAAGACGGTTTTTACTCTAGCTCTTCTAATTCCCAAGTTCAAAACATTCTCACCACTCTTTGCTAAGGCACTGAATACTGGAATTCGGTATTCTATTCACGAATGATGTTTCCTCCTAGGTTCACCAAGGACTAGTGCTTCAAATTCCCGGCTAGTATTAATCTTAGGATTTGGGAACAAGAAATTAGAATTCCTGGGAATTCTTGAGACTTGGCAAAGTCATAAGTTATTCTTAAAACACTTTCAGTACTCTGTACGCGCTTTACTTCTTATTATGGATATCTAAAACACATTTGTTTATAAATACATTAATTATTAATTATGACTTTATTAATCTTCATTATTAATAAATCATAGATATTAAGTTTAATAGTACTAAAATAAACTACAGTCTGTAACAAATATGCAAACACTGGAAAACACCAGAAAATATTATCGGGTGGGATTTAAATAATGTAACATTTACATCTTCTAACAAGGTTAATGGCAGTATACAAGATCACATGTCAACGTTATCAATTTAAGGACTTATTTTGTTTCTAAAACCTGTTATTTCCAGAAACACTACTCATAGCAGTTGTATAAAATATTCCATGTGATTAAACTTACTATATTTATTTTATTTACAAGAAAGACTCACTCTTAGCAGCACACAGGGCCACGGTAACAGCTACAAGGAGGACTGATTAGACTGTGATCTCTCCTACGTGTTACTGTCCTGGTACCCAAAATGCTGACCTTCAATTCCACTCTGCATGTCACAATCTCCTGAGATTCCTTTGATTCAGCAACTTCTCTATGTTGTTTATTCAGTGTAATTCTCTCAGGAGATAATATTTTTCTTCCCATTTCCCAGATTGTGCTTGGGATACAGAATTTAGAAAAGAATATAAAGGTAAAAGAGAGGCTGGAAAGAAACATCCACTTGGAAACACTACCTAGGACACAGGGATCGGGATCATGAGCATTAGGGTGGAAGAGTTAGGTCAAATTATTTGTGTTGCGAGAAAGAGAAGGGCAACAATGAAGTAAGATTTATAACAGAACTTCCTCCTTTTTGAAATAAAGAGCCTTTTAAACCTTAAATTAGGTACTGAGTGTTCTTCATGGATTTAAAATCCACTATCTTCCCAGAAAGAACTATTATTTAGGAGTTAATTGCTAGTTGCTTGTTTAGTCTTTCTGTGGCTGTCAGATTATTGCTGAGTGGGGGCCTCGTAAACAAGAAGCTCCTAGCTTGTCCTCTCCAGACCAAATGGACATGTGTTTCCCATTTAAACATTTCATTGCCCCAACTAAAAACAAATCAGCTGTGCCTTTGGGATGTTAAGGGGAGAAAATTGGGATTTATTCCTGGACAAGCCTGAGAAAAACATTAACCTAATGGATGAAATATGTTTGTACTAAAGACTTCTTAAAAGTGTTGAATTGGACTTTCCCAACTTGATCTCCTCCTCCTTGAAAGGAAAGAAAAGTCCATCAGTATTATCCTAGCTTTGTCATTAAATGAGGAGTAATGGATAAACCTTGCTTTGGTTTAGATAAGCATCAAAAGGAATAGTCACTGCCTCTAGAGATTATTCACACACCTTTGACAATGTGGTCTAGAAGTCCTTCTATCTTGGCCTTATACAGTAATAGAAACCCACTTCCTGTTTTCTAAAGCCAAATTCCTTCTTCAATTCAATTTTTCCCAAGAAGGCGCTCACTGATTTCTCAATGCTCAGTGTGGTCAGCAAGAAAATTGGTTCTGGAAAAAATATTTGACTTTCTGCGTTGAAAATAACGGTCTCCTTAAGACTGCAAGCCTACTGTGGAGAAATTTTGGCTTATTCTGTGTTTTGTACCCTGATGGAGCACGGGAAATAGGAAAATAGATTATTTTCCTTGGCAAACCTGGGGCATGTTTGGTTTAGCAACTGAACAATTTTTAGAGTTCAAGCTAGACAGTGCAACATGAAGCAACTCTCAAAACTGTGTGTTAAGTTCTCAAGCGTAACTAGGAAAATTCATCAACACTAATGATCTTATTCTGAATCTATGTGATAGGACTGCCCAGCAAGCAAAATATGTGAGGGTTGTTTTTTCTCCTTTTTGAGTCTAACTTTGCCACAAAAGGTTTGGAAACTCAAACAAACTTGAGTGCTGGCATACTCCACAGTGTACCCAAAGAACAGCTAGCTAACCAGAAGCTGGCATCTTACTCATATTTGTGCCATGCCACTCAGGCATTGAAAATACATCATAATACTATTAAAAAGTGTATTTTAATATTATCATCATATAGATACCTAATTCAAAATTGGAATGAAATGTAGAAGTCACTTTTCCATTACCCAAATTGGTAAGCCTCCATCTGGAGAGAGTACAATATATAATTCTTGATTTAGGCTTTTGATCCTAGAACCAACCTGACTGTGTCTCAGCAGAGAAAATTTTAGCATTAAGGATCAGTCTGTGGTTTTACCTAAGTGACTGTCAGGGCTTCATATTCATAGTTTGATGTTCATCTTTGAATTTTGATTTTTTAAAGTAACACCTTAAGTTTTCCTTATCGTCCTTCTGTGAGTTACAAAATGATTTACATTCATGTGAAATGGAAGCACACTATCTCATATTGGAAAATCATGTTCAGTTTGTATTTGGTACCAACATTATTATCTTCCAACAGTAGATTGTGTTTAAGTTTCAGGAAAGTTTCATGTGAATGTATAGATATATTATTCACCAAGGGAAGTACAAATATAATCAAAAATAATAATTAAGGGGCTTCCCTGGTGGTGCAGTGGTTGAGAGTCCGCCTGCCGATGCAGGGGACACGGGTTCGTGCCCCGGTCCGGGAAGATCCCACATGCCGCAGAGCGGCTGGGCCCGTGAGCCATGGCCACTGAGCCTGCGCGTCCGGAGCCTGTGCTCCACAATGGGAGAGGCCACAACGGTGAGAGGCCCGTGTACTGCAAATAATAATGATAATAATAATTAAGATCATGATGATAGTTGTCATTGCTTGTTTGCAGACCCTAGTTCTTTATGGCTTCAGAGCAATTCTGAATACATAATATTCTCTGAAGTCACAATGGGAATTTTTTTTTTGGTATGGATGCCCAATTAATTGAATTAAGTAACACATACCAAAAGTTTGTTCATTGCTCTGCAGCTCAAGCCATTGATTAACAACTGTTCTTAGATCCCCCTTCCTGCAACTTAAACTTTTCATCACACAGTCATTCAAGGAGCTTCTACTGCTGCATGATTTATTGATATCTCCAACATTTTCTTAGAGTTCTACAATCATACTATTTTTTAATCTTTTTTGAAGCATAATTTACATACAAATACATAGTTTATGACTATGGTTTGATGAGTTTTAACAAATGTGTGCCGTCATGGAGCCATCACCCCAGTCAGGGTAGAGGACTGTTCCATCCCTCAGGAAGATCCCTTGTAACCTTTGCAATCAGTCCTCCCAAACCCAGCCCTAGGCAACCCACTGAATTTCTATTCCTATAGATTAGATTTGTCTTTTCTAGAGTGTCATTTAATGAATTCATACATATATACTTTGTCTCCATCTTCTTTTACTCAACGTAATGTTTTTGGTATTCATCCATGTTGTTGCATGAATCAATAGTTTGTTTCTTGTCATCACTGAGTAGTACTTAATTTTATAAATATACCACACATATGTTTGTTCATCCATTTATTGTGAGCATTTAAGTTATTTCCATTTGGGGCTACTATGAACAAAACAGTTATAAACATTTGTGTATAGGTCTTTACATATATTTCTTTTCTCCTGGATAAATATCTAGGAGTGGAATTTTTTGGTCTTATGGTAATTATATTTTCATCTTGATAAGAAACTGACAAACTGTTCTCTAAAGTGATTATATCATTTTTCATTTCCACCAGCAAAATGTGTAAGATTTCCAGTTGCTCCACATCCTCACCAACAGTTGATATTGACAATCTCTTTAATTTCAGCCATTCTAAGGGGTGTGTAGTGGAAATCAGACTAAAGAAAGACATTGCTTTAGGTAGGGTTTTTTTTCTTGAAATTAGCAGCCTACTAATCCATTATCTAATATTGAAATGAATCCATCTTGAAATTAATCCTGTGACTCAAGTGTATTAGCTATTCTTTCAAGGCTTAGGTCATTTGAAATTTTGATCAGCATAACATTTTTCTTGCCTTTATACTAGCAATTGTTTAATATATTGAGCAAAGGTGAACCCACAACAAATTTCTGAAGTGTGCTAATGAAAAAAACACAATATTTGGATACAATTATTCAGCCAGGCAAAAATTATATCCAACTGTACTATATCATTATCTATCTCTTATTTCTCTATATTTTTTCTGTTGAAAAATGAGAAACTTACTCAAAAATTCTCTGGGACATTTTCAACTTTCTAGCTACCAGTCTGAGGATAAAGTCATTAGGTGAAAGGTATAGAAGCCCTGCCATAATAAGTTTCCTAATTTTTAAAAGGCTTCCAGAAATGAAGATGAACAAGTACTTTGGAATATCCCAAACTACCAGTCTACAAATCCTGCCTATTTAAAGAAGCATAAAGTACATGATTACATCCTGTCCTCTTGTGGCCATACTCTCTCTTTTTATCTTTTTCTCAAAAAGCATTCACTCAGTAGTTTTCTGGGAAGCAAAGTCAAACAGGACTTAATAAGTCTTATTAGGGGGCTTAAACTGACAAAATATCAAACACAGACATTGCTCTAGGAAATCAAGCTGGATTCATTTTTCTAAAGGATCCTTAAGGAAGTTAGCGATGTCAGGATACACAGCACATTTTCCAGGACAGATGGAAGGGCAAATTTCTACACCCTAACATCCTGCAGTTATGGATTATAATGTCTAAGTGAATGAGGGTAATATCACTGTTCAGGAAACCCAGCATTCTGTCTTATACAGGCCAGAGGAAGTCTGAGCGTAGGCTAGTCGGAATATATGCCTGAGATCATCAAACTTATTGTTTTATAATATATAATATTATTACTGACAGCAGTTCAATATAGTACATTCAAGCATCTCCCTCAACCCCTGTAGGCCAACATGAGTTTAGTCCAGGTATGTCCCTGAACTCAGTACAGTGGGATCAGTACAAGAATCAATTGCTCTGATGTCTCCAGGAGCCCAACTAACAGGACCTTTGACTGGTTGTAGGGCTTATCCCCTATACCCATATAGGTATAATGCCTGTTATCTCCCTTCCTTAAAATGTTGAAATATCTTCCTGAGCCTACTCTTCTGGAATACTGTCTGCTGTCTATGAATTTCAAAAATGGCCTATAATGTTTTCCCCATTATATTTCTTTTGCTAATGATATAGCATTTAATTAATATACAATAAAAAGGTAGTTTAGATGAGTTCTTTGATATTTAAAATCTATCTTATATTATCAATATGTATAAAGATGAAGCTTGTTCTTGTTCAACTCTTCTATAAGCTTTCTAATTTTCAGTCTTTATCATTTACTGAGAGAAGTATGTTAAAATTTCCAATTGGTATCGTGAATTTCTAAATTACTTTTTGTAATTCTGTCAATGTATAGATTATAAATTTTAAGGCTGTGTCATTAAGTGTTGTTAAGTGTTATTTTACATTGTTAAAGTTTCATGTTGTTCTTTTACCATGATGTGATGATTCTCCCTATCCCTAATAGTGCTCTTGGCCTCAAAGTCTGTATTATCTGTCATTAATATGTATACACCAGGTTTCTTTGGCCTAGTATTCAACTGATTTATATTTTCTTCAAAATTCCATCCTTGTGTTTTGTGCATCTCTTGTCAACAGCATATTTACAGTATATTTTTAATCCCACCTGACCATCAGCAATTTATATTGTGTTGGGGTGAGGGAAGGAGTTTCATTCTTTCCCTAGAAGGGCAGGGGCTGAGTTAGGTACCTAGCGACAGAGACAGCAGGGGCACTTGGGAGAAAGCTCCAGACTTCATTGTTTTGAAGCTTGAAGAAGGACAATTTTGTAATCATTCTTAGGCATCCACGGTGACTGCTGTTTTCCTCACTGACACAAAAATAGTTAACTTCAAGAAAACTCTTTGAAAACTCACCTGGAAACAAGAATGGAAAGTTTGGGGGTCAGGAGGAATAGGGAGTGCTGTCCAGGATGAGACAAGTTGTTCACAGCTAACCGGCATCAAACACTCCAGTCCTGACAAAAAGGGGCATTGCACAGACAAGCAGCAGTAGGGAAAGGGGATGGAAGCAAAATACTTTGGGGACTTTGTCTTCACTCAAAAATTAGCTCTGTGCACTACTACTTTGGAGCTGCACTATTTTGTGTTACAAAAGACAAAAAAGAAATTCATCAGAACTCTCCTCACTCACTGTTCTGTAGAATTTCCAAAGGGGTGGGGAAAAGAGGCTTCTAAACTTTCCTTTTTCTTTTTCTTTTTTTTTTTTTTGAGGCTTCTAAACTTTGAGTTTCATTTTTGTATCCAAAGGAGGTGGGGGAAGCCCACTTCAATTTTAAGAGTAGCTAGACAACAAGAGAAACGTCTTGCATATACTTCTGGGAAAAGTAGGGCAGTCACACACATTCTGTACACTCCCTCCTTTCCTCTCCATGTTTTTCCTTCTCTCATTGGTTACCACACTTCTCTCATCTTTGAATTCCTTCTGCTATGTTGCCACACAGAGAGTCTGGGCCTCCTAGCCTACAAATCATGACTCTCTCCATTGAATCTGAGCTGTCCCTTGGAAGTATGGAAGAAAAAGGAAATCTATAATGTGATTCAAGTAGTATGTTAATCCTTCATGTGTGTTGCCTTGTTTAATCCCTCCACCAACCAATGGTGTAGGTATCACTTTACAAACAAAGAGAAAAGGCTTATAGGGGATAAATAACTTTCCAAGATTACACTGAAAATAAGTTAGTAGAGACTGGAAACAAGGTTCATGCTTTTCCCATTACATCATGTTATCCCCTAAAATTCCCCTCTGTAGAGTTCCCATCAATGTTTGCTATTCTGCAACAGGATTCCCATACCCCACACACATACTTCTCCACTGCCCCCATCACATACATCAAAACTATGCCCTATGCTTTCAACACCATGCAGGAGTTATAATGGCTAATAATAACTTCAAGGTATGGGTTACTTCATACAGCCCAGATAATGGGAGACTCCTGGAAACCCAAACAATAAAGGCAGAAATTTAGGTTTACAGTAAAAAACCAAGGAAAATATTTTTGATATAAATCTTTAAGGGGCATTGCCTCTTCCATGCTTAGAAGCTTGATTGGGTGAGATAAGTTCTATGTAGGATTTTTTTAAAAATCTTCTTTAAAATGTATTATAGCATCTTTCCTCCCCTCTTGGCTAGAGCAAAGTCTAGGATTACACAAACACACCCACCACAATCTTGCATGTCCCCCTGCTGAGGTTGTAAGATATACATGCCCATTATTTTTTCCCACATTTAACAAATTTTGAAATATTATAAGCACAGAAAACTACAGAGATCAGTATCTTGAACATACTGTGCTTGCCACCCAGCTTTTGTCAAACTTTAATATTTGTCATATTTGCATCTCATATTTTTTTCAACATCTTTGTTGGAGTATAATTGCTCTACAATGGTGCATTAGCTTCTGCTGTATTACAAAGTGAATCAGCCACACGTATACACATATCCCATATCCCCTCCCTCTTGCGTCTCCCTCTCACCCTCCCTAACCCACCCGTCTAGGTGGTCACAAAGCACAGAGCTGAGAGCACACACAGCATGCCTCAGGCTGTTGCAACGTCACACCGGCCTCTGCTGCCACAGGCTCGCTCTGCATTCGGTATTCCACCTGGCCCCCCGGCCTGAGTGAGCCAGAGCCCCCAAATCAGCTGCTCCTTTAACCCTGTCATGTCTGGACGAAGAACAGAAGCCCTCAGGCAACCTACACACAGAGGCAGGGCCAAATCCAAAGCTGAACCCCAGGAGCTGTGCAAACAAGGAAGAGAAAGGGAAATTTCTCCCAGCAGCCTAAGGAGCCGCGGATTGAATCTCCACAATAAACGCTGCATCAGTGGAATACCTGAATAGACAACAAATCATCCCAAAATTGAGGAAGTGGACTTTGAGAGCAATGAAATATACATATTTTTTTCTTTTTTCTTTTTTGTGAGTGTGTATGTGTATGCTTCTTTGTGTGATTTTGTCTGTATAGTTTTGTTTTAACCATTTGTCCTTGGGTTCTGTCTGTCCGTTTCTTTTGTTGTTTTTTGTTTGTTTGTTTGTTTGTTTTAGTATAGTTTTTAGCACTTGTTATCATTCATGGATTGGTTTTTTGGTTTGGTTGCTCTCTTCCTTTTTCTTTTTTCTATTTCTAATTTTTTTTCTTTTTAATAATTACATTTTATTATTTTATTTTAATAACTTTATTTTATTTATTTTATTTATTTATTTTTCTCCTTTTCTTCTGAACCATGTGGCTGATAGGGTCTTGGTGCTCCGGCCAGCTGTCAGTCTTGTGTCTTTGAGGTGGGAAAGCTGAGTTCAGGACATTGATTTACCAGAGACCTCAGAGCTCCACGTAGTGTCAAATGGCAAAAGCACTCCTAGAGATCTCCATCTAAACGTCAAGACCCAGCTCCACTCAATGACCAGCAAGCAACAGTGATGGACACCCTATGCCAAACAACTAGCAAGACAGGAACACAACCACACCCATTAGCAGAGAGGCTGCCTGAAATCATATTAAGGTCACAGACACCCCAAAACACACCACCAGACACTGTCCTGCCCACCAGAAAGACAAGTTCCAGCCTCATCCACCAGAACACAGGCACCAGTCCCCTCCACCAGGAAGCCTATGCCACCCACAGAACCAACCTTAGCCACTAGAGGCAGACACAAAAAACAACAGGAACTAAGAACCTGCAGCCTGCTAAAAGGAGACCCCAAACACAGTAAGTTAAGCAAAATGAGACGACAGAGAAACACACAGCAGATGAAGGAGCAAGGTAAAAACCCACCAGACCAAACAAATGAAGAGGAAATAGGCAGTCTACCTGGAAAAGAATTCAGAGTAATGACAGTAAAGATGATCCAAAATCTTGGAAATAGAATGGAGAAAACACAAGAAATGTTTAAAAGGACCTAGAAGAACTAAACTGCAAACAAACAATGATGAACAACGCAATAAATGAAATTAAAAATTCTCTAGAAGGAATCAATAGCACAATAACTGAGGCAGAAGAACGGATAAGTGACGTGGAAGATAAAATACTGGAAATAACTACCACAGAGCAGAAAAAAGAATGAAAAGAATTGAGGACAGTCTCAGAGACCTCTGGGACAACATTAAAGGCACCAACATTCGAATTAGAGGGGTCCCAAAAGAAGAATAGAAAAAGAAAGGGACTGAGAAAATATTTGAAGAGATTATACTTGAAAACTTACCTATTACGGAAAAGGAAATAATCAAGTCCAGAAAGCACAGAGATTCCCATACAGGATAAATCCAAGGAGAAACACGCCAAGACACATATTAATCAAACTATCAAAAATTAAATTCAAAGAAAAATATTAAAAGCAGCAAGGGAAAAGCAACAAAAAACATACAAGGGAATCCCCGTAAGGTTAACAGCTAATCTTTCAGCAGAAACTCTGCAAGACAGAAGGGAATGGCAGGACATATTTAAAGTGATGAAAGGGAAAAACCTAAAACCAAGATTACTATACCCAGCAAGGATCCCATTCATATTAGACGGAGAAATTATTATCTTTACAGACAAGCGAAAGCTAACAGAATTCAGCACCACAAAGCCAGCTTTAGAAAAAATGCTAAAAAATTTCTATAGGTGGGAAACACGAGAAGAAAAAGACTCACAAAACAAACCCATAACAATTAAGAAAACGGTAATAGGAACATACATATTGATAATTACCTTAAATGTAAATGGATTAAATGCTCCAACCAAAAGACATAGACTGGCTGAATGGATACAAAAACAAGTCCCATATATATGTTGTCTACAAGACCCCACTTCAGAGCTAGGGACACATACAGACTGAAAGTGAGGGGATAGAAAAAAATATTCCATGCAAATGGAAATGAAAAGAAAGCTGGAGTAGCAATTCTCATATGAGACAAAATAGACTTTAAAATAAAGAATATTACAAGAGACAAACCAGGACACTACATAATGATCAAGGGATCAATCCCAAAAGAAGATATAACAATTCTAAATATTTATGCACCCAACATAGGAGCACCTCAGTAAATAAAGTACATGCTAACGGCTATAAAAGGGGAAACTGACAGTAACAAAATCATAGTAGGGGACTTTAAAACACCACTTTCACCAATGGACAGATCATCCAAACAGAACATTAATAAGGAAACACAAGGTTAAATGACACATTAAACAAGATGACTTAATTGATAGTTAAAGGACATTCCATCCAAAAACAACAGAATACACTTTCTTCTCAAGTGCTCATGGAACATTCTCCAGGATAGATCATATCGTGGTTAAAAAACCAAGCCTTGGTAAATTTAAGAAAATTGAAATTGTATCAAATATTTTTTTCTGACCACAACGCTAGACTACATATCAATTGCAGGAAAGTAATCTGTAAAAATACAAACACATGGAAGCTAAACAACACACTATTTAATAACCAAACATCACTGAGGAAATCAAAGAGGAAATCAAAAAATACCTAGAAACAAAAGACAATGAAAACACGACGACCCAAAACCTATGGGACGCAGCAAAAGCAGTTCTAAGAGGGAAGTTTATAGCAATACAATCCTACCTCAAGAAACAAGAAACACCTCAAATAAATAACAGAATGTTACATCTAAAGCAATTACAGAAAGAAGAACAAAAAAAAAAAACCCAAAGTAAGAAGAAGGAAAAAAAATCATAAAGATCAGAGCAGAAATAAATGGAAAAAAGAATGAAGGAAACAAGAGCAAAGATCAATAAAAATAAAAGCTGGTTCTTTGAGAAGATAAACAAAATTGATAAAACATTAGCCAGACTCATGAGAAAAAAAGGGAGAAGACTCAAATCAATAGAATTAGAGGTGAAAAAAGAGAAATAACAACTGACCCTGCAGAAACACAAAGGATCAGAGAACTACTACAAGCAACCATATGCCAATATTATGGAAAGCCTGGAAGAAATGGACAAATTCTTAGAAAAGCACAACTTTCGGAGACTGAATCAGGAAGAAATAGAAAATAATAAACAGACCAAAAACAAGCACTGAAATTGAATCTGTGTTTAAAAATTTTCCAACAAACAAAAGCCCGGGACTATATGGCTTCACAGGCGAATTGTAAAAAACATTAAGAGAAGAGTTAACACCTACCCTTCTCAAACTGTTCCAAAATATAGCAGAGGGAGGAACATTCCCAATCTCATTCTACGAGGACACCATCACCCGATACCAAAACCAGACAAGGATGTCACAAAGAGAGAAAACTAGAGGTCAATATCACTGATGAACATAGATGCAAAAATCCTCAACAAAATACTAGCAAACAGAATCCAACAGCGCATTAAAAGGATCATACACCATGATCAAATGGGGTTTATCCCAGGAATGCAAGGATTCTTCAATATATATAAATCAATCAATGTGATACACCATATTAACAAATTGAAGAATAAAAAACAAATGATCATCTAAAAAAGATGCAGAAAAAGCCTTCAACAAAATTCAACACCCATTTATGATAAAAACCCTAGAGAAAGTAGGCATAGAGGGAACTTACCTCAACATAATAAAGGCCATATATTACAAACCCATAGCCAACATCGTTCTCAATGGTGAAAAGCTGAAATCATTTCCACTAAGTTCAGGAACAAGACAAGGTTGCCTACTCTCACCACTATTATTCAACATAATTTTGGAAGTTTTAAGCACAGCAATCAGAGAAGAAAACGAAATAAAAGGAATCTAAATCAGAAAAGAAGAAGTTAAGCTATCACTGTTTGCAGATGACTTGATACTATACATAGAGAATCCTAAAGACACTACCAGAAAACTACTAGAGTTAATCAGTGAATTTAGTAAAGTGGCTGGATACAAAATTAATGCACAGAAATCTCTGGCATTCCTATACACTAATGATGAAAAATCTGAAAGAGAAATTGAGGAAACACTCCCATTTACCAATGCAACAAAGAGAATAAAACACCTAGGAATAAAACTACATAAGGAAACAAAAGACCTGTATGCAGAAAATTATAAGACACTGATGAAAGAAATTAAAGACGATACAAACAGATGGAGAGATATACTATGTTCTTGGATTGCAAGAATCAACATTATGAAAATGACTATACTACCCAAAGCAATCTACAGATTCAATGCAATCCCTATCAAACTACCAATGGCATTTTCACAGAAGTAGGACAAAAGTTTTCACAATTTGTGTAGAAACACAAAAGACCCCAAATGGCCAAAGCAATCTTGAGAAAGAAAAACGGAGCTGGAGGAATCAGGATCCATGACTTCATACAATGCTACAAAGCTACAGTAATCAAGACAGTATGGTACAGGCACAAAAACAGAAATATAGATAAATGGAACAGAATAGATAAACCCAGGGATAAACCCACACACATATGGTCACCTTATTTTTGACAAAGGAGGCAAGAATATACAATGGAGAAAAGACAGCCTCTTCAATAAGTGGTACGGGGAAAACTGGACAGCTAAACATCAAAGAATGAAATTAGAACACTGTACACAAAAATAAACTCAAAATGGATTAAAGACCTAAATGTAAGGCCAGACACTATAAAACTCTTAAAGGAAAACATAGGCAGAACACTCTATGACATAAATCACAGCAACATCCTTTTTGACCCACCTCCTAGAAAAAGGGAAATAAAAACAAAGATAAACAAATGGGACCTAATGAAACTTAAAAGCTTTTGCACAGCGAAGGAAGCCATAAACAAGAGTAAAAGACAGCCCTCAGAATGGGAGAAAATATTTGCTGATGAAGCAACTGACAAAGGATTAATCTCCAAAATATACAAGCAGCTCATGCAGCTCAATATCAAAAAAACAAACAGCCCAAACCAAAAACGGGCAGAAGACCTAAATAGACATTTCTCCGAAGAAGATATACAGATTGTCAACAAACACATGAAAGGATGATCAACTTCACAAATCATTAGAGAAATGCAAATCAAAACTACAATGAGCTATCACCACACACCAGACACAATGGCCATGATCAAAAAATCTACAAACAATAAATGCTGGAGAGGGTGTGGAGGAAAGGGAACCCTCTTGCACTGTTGGTGGGAATGTAAATTGATACAACCACTATGGAGAACAGTATGGAGGTTACTTAAAAACTAAAAATAGAACTACTATAGGACCCAGCAATCCAACTATTGGGCATATACCCTGAGAAAACCATAATTCAAAAAGAGTCATGTACCACAATGTTCATTGCAGCTCTGTTTACAATAGCCAGGACATGGAAGCAACCTAAGTGTCCATCGACAGATGAATGGACAAAGAAGATATGGCACATATATACAATTATATACAAATTACTCAGCCATAAAAAGAAAAGAAATTGAATTATTTGTAGTGAGTTGGGTGGACATAGAGTCTGTCATACAGAGTGAAGTCAGAAAGAGAAAAACAAATACTATATGCTAACATATACATATGGAATTAAAAAAAAAAAAGCTTACGAAGAGCCTAAGGTCAGGACAGGAATAAAGTTGGAGATGTAGAGAATGGACTTGAGGACTGGGGTTGGGGGGGCAAGGGTAAGCTGGGATGAAGTGAGAGAGTGGCCTGGACTTATATATGCTACCAGATGTAAAATATATAGCTAGTGGGAAGCAGCCTCATAGCACAGGGAAATCAGCTTGGTGTTTTGTGACCACCTAGAGAGGCGGGATAGGGAGGGTGGGAGGGAGACACAAGAGGAAGGAGACATGGGGATATACCTTTATTCATAGCTGATTCACTTTGTTATAAAGCAGAAACTAACACACCACTGTAAAGTAATTATACTTCAATAAAGATGTTAAAAAAAAATCAGCCAGCTGATTTCCCTGTGCTATGCAGCTGCTTCCCACCTGCGATCCATTCTATATTTGGTAGTGTATATATGTCCATGCGACTCTCTCACCTCATCCCAGCCCAACCCTCTCCCTCCCTGTGTCCTCAAGTCCACTCTCCACCTGTGCATCTTTATTCCTGTCTTGCCCCTAGGTTCTTCAGAACCTTTTTGTTTTTTTTTTTTAGATACCATATACATGGGTTAGCACACAATATTTGTTTTTGTTTTTCTCACTTCACTCTGTATGACACATGCTAGGTCCATCCGCCTCACTACAAATAACTCAATTTCGTTTCTTTCTATGGCTGAGTAATATTCCATTGTATATATGTGCCACATCTTCTTTACCCATTCATCTGTTGATGGACACTTAGGTTACTTCCATGTCCTGCCTATTGTAAATAGTGCTGCAATGAGCATTGTGGTATATGTCTTTTTTTTTTTTTTTTTTTTTTTTTTTTTTTTGCTGTACCCGGGCCTCTCACTGTTGTGGCCTCTCCCGTTGCGGAGCATAGGCTCCGGACGCGCAGGCTCAGCGGCCATGGCTCACGGGCACAGCCGCTCTGCGGCATGTGGGATCTTCCCGGACTGGGGCACAAACCCGTGTCCCCTGCATCGGCAGGCGGACTCTCAACCACTGCGCCACCAGGGAAGCCCCATGTCTCTTTTTGAATTATGGTTTTCTCAGGATATATGCCCAGTTGTGGGATTGCTGGGTCCTATGGTAGTTTTATTTTTAGTTTTTAAGTAACCTCCATACTGTTCTCCATAGTGGCTGTATCAATTTACATTCCCACCAACAGTGCAAGAGTGTTCCCTTTTCTCCACACCCTCTCCAGCATTTATTGTTTGTAGATTTTTTGATGATGGCCATTGTGACTGGTGTGAGTTGATACCTCATTTTAGTTTTGATTTGCATTTCTCTAATGATTAGTTATGTGGAGCATCCTTTCATGTGTTTGTTGGCAATCTGTATGTCTCCTTTGGAGAAATGTCTATTTAGGTCTTCTGCCCATTTTTGGATTGGAATGTTTGTTATTTTTATATTGAGCTCCATGTGTTTGTATATTTTGGAGATGAATCCTTTGTCTTTTTTTTCATTTGCAAATATTTTCTCCCATTTTGAGGGTTGTCTTTTAGTCTCTTTATGGTTTCCTTTGCTGTGCAAAAGCTTTTAAGCTTCATTAGGTACCATTGGTTTATTTTTGTTTTTATTTCCCTTTCTCTAGGAGGTGGGTCAAAGAGTATCTTGCTGTGATTTATGTCATAGAGTGTTCTGCTTATGTTTTCCTCTAAGAGTTTTATAGTGTCTGGCCTTACATTTAGGTCTTTCACCCATTTTGAGTTTATTTTTGGGTATGATGTTAGGGAGTGTTCTAATTTCATTCTTTTACATGTAGCTGTCCAGTTTTCCCAGCACCACTTACTGAAGAGGCTGACTTTTCTCCATTGTATATTCTTGCCTCCTTTTTCAAAAATAAGGTGACCATATGTGCGTGGGTTTATCCCTGTGCTTTCTTCCTTGTTCCATTGATCTATATTTCTGTACCATACTTCTTGATTACTGTAGCTTTGTAGTATAGTCTGAAGTCAGGGAGCCTGATTCCTCCAGCTCTGTTTTTCTTCTCACGATTGCTTTGGCCATTCGAGGTCTGTTGTGTTTCTATATAAATTGTTAAATTTTTGCTTCTAGTTCTGTGAAAAACGCCATTGGTAGTTTGATAGGGATTGCATTGAAACTGTAGATTGCTTTGGGTAGTATAGTCATTTTCACAATGTTGATTCTTCCAATCAAGGAACATGGTATATCTCTCCATCTGTTTGTATCATCTTTAATTTCTTTCATCAGTGTCTTATAGTTTTCTGCATGCAGGTGTTTTGTCTCCTTAGGTAGGTTTATTCCTTGGTATTTTATTCTTTTTGTTGCAACGGTACATATGAGTGTGTCCTGAATTTCTCTTTCAGATTTTTCATCATTAGTGTATAGGAATGCCAGAGATTTCTGTGCATTAATTTTGTATCCTGCTACTTTACCAAATTCATTGATTAGCTCTAGTAGTTTTCTGATGGCATCTTTAGGATTCTCTATGTATAGTATCATGTCATCTGCAAACAGTGATAGCTTAACTTCTTCTTTTCTGATTTGGATTCCTTTTATTTCTTTTTCTTCTCTGATTGCTGTGGCTAAAACTTCCAAAACTATGTTGAATAATAGTAATGAGAGTGGGCAACCTTGTCTTGTTCCTGATCTCAGTGGGAATGGTTTCAGTTTTTTGCCATTGAGAATGATGTTGGCTGTGGGTTTTTCATATATGGTCTTTATCATGTTGAGGTAAGTTCCCTCTATGCCTACTTTCTCTAGGGTTTTTATAATAAATGGGTGTTGAATTTTGTCAAAATTTTTTCTGCATCTATTGAGATGATCATATGGTTTTTATCCTTCAATTTGTTAATTTGGTGTATCACATTGATTGAATTGCATATATTCAAGAATCCATGTATTCCTGGGATAAACCCCACTTGATCATGGTGTATGATCCTTTTAATGTGCTGTTGGATTCTGTTTGCTAGTATTTTGTTGAGGATTTTTGTGTCAATGTTCATCGGTGATAGTGACCTCTAGTTTTTTTTTGTGACATCTTTTTCTGGTTTTAGTATCAGGGTGCTGGTGTCCTCGTAGAATGAAATTGGGAGTGTTCCTCCCTCTGCTATATTTTGGAAGAGTTTGAGAAGGATAGGTGTTAATTCTTCTCTAAATGTTTGATAGAATTCGCCTGTGAAGGTATCTGGTCCTGGGCTTTCGTTTCTTGGAAGACTTTTAATCACAATTTCCATTTCAGTGCCTGTGATTTGTCTGGTTATATTTTCTATTTCTTCAGTTCAGTCTCGGTAAGTTGTGCTTTTCTAAGAATTTTTCCATTTCCTCCAGGGTGTCCATTTTATTGGCATATAGTTGCTTGTAGTAATCTCTCATGATCCTTTGTATTTCTTCAGTGTCAGTTGTTACTTCTCCTTTTACATTTCTATTTCTATTGATTTGAATCTTCTCCCTTTATTTCTTGATGAGTCTGGCTAAAGGTTTATCAATTTTGTTTATCTTCCCAAAGAACTAGCTTTTAATTTTCTTGATCTTTGCTATCATTTCCTTCTTTTCTTTTTCATTGATTTCTGATCTGATCTTCATGATTTCTTCTGTTCTACTAACTTTGGGGTTTTTTTGTTCTTCCTTCCCTAATTGCTTAGGTGTAAGTTTAGGTTGTTCATTTGAGATTTTTCTTGTTTCTTGAGGTAGGATTTTATTGCTATAAACTTCCGTCTTAGAATGGATTTTGCTGCATCCCATAGGTTTTGGGTCATCATGTTTTCATTGTCATTTGTCTCTAGGTATTTTTTGATTGCCTCTTTGATTTCTTCAGTAATCTCTTTGTTATTAATAGTGTATTGTTTAGCCTCCATGTGTTTGTATTTTTTACAGATTTTTTCCTGTAATTGATATCTAGTCTTATAGCGTTGTGGTCAGAAAAGATACTTGATACTATTTCAACTTTCTTAAATTTACCAAGGCTTGATTTGTGACCCAAGATATGATCTATCCTGGAGAATGTTCCATGAACACTTGAGAAGAAAGTGTATTCTGTTGTTTTGGATGGAATATTCTATAAATATCAATTAAGTCCGTCTTGTTTAATGTGTCAATTAAAGCTTATGTTTCCTTATGTATTTTCATTTTGGATGATCTGTCCATTGCTGAAAGTGGAAAGTCCCCTACTATGATTGTGTTACTGTTGATTTCCCCTTTTTTGGCTGTTAGCATTTGCCTTATATATTGAGGTACTCCTGTTTTGGGTGCCTATATATTTACAATTGTTATATCTTCTTCTTGGATTGATCCCTTGATCATTATGTAGTGTCCTTCTTTGTTTCTTGTAATAGTCTTTGTGTTAAGGTCTATTTTGTCCAATATGAGAATTGCTGCTCCAGCTTTCTTTTGATTTCCTTTTGCATGGAATATCTGTTTTCATCCCCTCACTTTCAGTCTGTATATGTCCCTAGGTCTGAAGTTGGTCTCTCGTAGACAGCATATATACGGTCTTGTTTTTGTCGACATTCAGCCAGGCTATGTGTTGTGGTTGGAGCATTTAATCTATTTACATTTAATGTAATTTTCTATATGTACGTTCCTATTACCATTTTCTTAATTTTTGGGTTTGTTATTGTAGGTCTTTTCCTTGTCTTGTGTTTCCTGCCTAGAGAAGTTCCTTTAGCATTTGTTGTAAACCCGGTTTGGTGGTGCTGAATTCTCTTAGCTTTCGCTTGTCTGTGAAAATTGTAATTTCTCCGTCGAATCTGAATGAGATCATTGCTGGGTAGGGTAATCTTGGTTGTAGGTTTTTCCCTTTCATCACTTTAAATATGTCCTACCACTCCCTTCTGGCTTGCAGAGTTTATGCTGAAAGATCAACTGTTAACCTTATGGGGATTCCCTTGTATGTTATTTGTTGTTTTTCCCTTGCTGCTTTTAATGTTTTTTCTTTTTATTTAATTTTTGATAGTTTGATTAATATGTGTCTTGGTGTGTTTCTCCTCAGATATATCCTGTATGGGACTTTCTCTGCTTCCTGAACTTGAATGACTATTTCTTTTCCCATATTAAATAAGTTTTCAAGTATAATCTCTTCAAATATTTTCTCAGTCCCTTTCTTTTTCTCTTCTTCTTCTGGGACCTCTGTAATTTGAATGTTGGTGTGTTTAATGTTGTCCCAGAGGTTTCTGAGGCTGTCCTCATTTCTTTTCATTCTTTTTTCTTTATTCTGGTCTGTGGTAGTGATTTCCATTATTTTATCTTCTAGGTCACTTATCCATTCTTCTGCCTCAGTTATTCTACTATTGATTCCTTCTAGAGAATTTTTAATTTCATTTATTGTGTTGTTCATCATTGTTTGTTTGCACTTTAGTTCTTCTAGGTCCTTGTTAAACATATCTTTTATTTTCTCTATTCTATTTCCAGGATTTGGGATTATCTTTGCTATCATTACTCTGAATTCTTTTTCAGGTAGACTACCTATTTCCTCTTCATTTGTTTGGTCTGGTGAGTTTTTCCTTGTTCCTTCATCTGCTGTGTATTTCTCTGTCTTCTCATTTTGCTTAACTTACTGTGTTTGGTGTCTCCTTTTTGCAGGCTGCTAGTTCATAGCTCCCATTGTTTTTCATGTCTGCCCCCAGTGGGTAAGTTTGATTCAGTGGGTTTTGTAGGCTTCCTGGTCAAGGTTACTGGTGCCTGTGTTCTGGTGGATGAGGCTGGATCTTGTCTTTCTGGTGGGCAGGACCACTTCTTGTGGTGTGTTTTGGGTTGTCTATGAACTTAGTATGATTTTAGGCAGCCTCTCTGCTAATGGGTGGGTTTGTGTTCCTGTCGTGCTAGTTATTTGGCATGGGATGTCCAGCACTGGAGCTTGCTGGTCATTGAGTGGAGCTGGGTCTTAGCGTTGAGACAGAGATCTCTGGGAGAGCTCTCTCCCATTGATATTATGTGGGGCTTGGAGGTCTGTGGTGGATAATGTCCTTATTTCAGCTCTCCCACCTCAGAGGCTCAGGCCTGACAGCCAGCCAGAGCACCAAGACCCTGACAGCCACATGGCTGGAGAAGGTGGGCTATGAGTTGGGTGTCAGCCCTTGCCCTGTTGTAGCTCTGTCCCAGATGTCTCCAAACGTCACCCAGATACATTGGGTTATTCTACCATTCCTCAGAACTTGTACATGCCAGTCTAGGATTTGCAGATGTCCTCCTGATACTCTTCATTGAAATACCTTGCATTCTTGGTGGTGAGAGATATGCTAATAGTGTTGGTTCTCTTCAGTTCAGAGACTGGGACAGTCTGAGCCTTCATGTGGCCAAGACAGGAGTAGCAGGCCAACGATCCCAAAGTGATAACATGTCAGATTCCAAGAAGGCTTTCTGCAGTGCCTGAACAGTATTCCCAAGCAGCCGCTCTCCTCAGCTACAACACTCTGACCGGGGAACTCAGTGGGACCCTCAAACGAGATTTTCTGTCGGCCCTAGAGCCTGAATGCCAACCCAGGCAAGAAGGTGAGCAGAGCGTCTCCCGGCCCCATCTCACCAGAAGAGCAGACACCTTCATATTTTTTAAGAAATGAAGTAGTTCTGATTTACTTGAAGCACTCAGTGTGCCCCTTCCAATCCTATGCCTTACCTCCTTACTCAGAAATTGCCTTTTCTGAAATAGTATTCTGAAATTGTTTTTCATTTCATCTTTTTATTTATTTATATGTATGTGTATTTTTACCACATGCATCTGTGTTTATAAATAATATATGATTTTAGTGTGCATTTTTAGACTTTATATAAAGTATCATATATCCTTCTGCAACTTTTATTTTTTCTTCTCACAGTTATGTTTCTGAGAGGTCCCCAAGTAGATATGTGGTAGCCATTTCTCATTTATTCATTTTTTATTTCTGAATAATATTCCATTGTCTGAATATATCACAGTTTTGTTTATTCTCTCTTTGATGGACATTTTATTTGTTTCCAATATTTTATTATTGCAAACCGTGCTATAATGGACATTTCTGTTCACATCTTTCTGTGCACATGTGTGAGTTTCTCTAGCTGTCCAGGATCGCTAGCCTTATTTTACCTCTGAGTAACTGAGTGACACTAAGCAAATAAATATGTGACTCTAAGAAATAGTTTTCAGATGTCTTCAATTTGTAGATGACCTGGCTATCTTACTTTCAAGAATGCTGCCTTTTTATAACTAGAATAACATTTTGAGATATTTTCCAGGAACTCCAGAGTGTCCGGCACTAATTTATTGAAAGTGATATTTAGTGTACTCATTTACTACAATATTCAATTAATTAGGTATTATCCAAAGGGCACAAGATGCTATAAAACTATATATTATAATATTCAAATATCCAGTATGGGAGAATAAGAATGTGTGCTCATGGAAAACAGTAAGTCAGTGAGTTACAAGGATCTTGAAATGCATGTGATATTGAAGGAAGGAAGAATGGAAAGGGAGGAGAAAGGGGGAGGAGGTATTAGGTTGGGCTGAGTTGCAGTTAACAAATAAACCTTGTCATGTAATAGATTGACAGAACAAAACTTTATTTCCCCACCATATAACACTCCAGAATGTTTCCAGGTCAGCGAGAGTTGCAGCGTTGCTTCCTGAAGTCACTTTTCCAAGTTCCAGGTTGACTGTTGCTTTACCATCCTTAAAATGTGGTTCCCCATGTTGATCAGAGGCTGTCATATCAGGCAGCCAGAGGGAGGAAGAGCAAAGGAAAGCATAGATGGGAGCTATGAGCCAGGACTGAAGTTGTCAAATACCACTTCTCTCATTCCATTGTCTGAAAATTAGTCACAAGACCACACCTTACTGCAAGGGATGCTGGGGCATGAGACCTACCCATGTGCACAGAAAGAAGAGTAAATGGCTTTGTTGAAATGCTAGCTGTCTCTTCTACAAGAATGAGGAAAGGAATTGGTATGATTTTAACTGAAGTATTTGCAGCAAACATTTGCCAACATTAGTGAGAAGAAAGAGTTAATACCAATTGAGATGGAAAGCAATTTACAGTCAAAAATGTTTCTCTCTCCTTCCTTGCTCGGGACAACCTGTCTGTGTTATCTTTATCTGCCTACATTTCATTTCCTTCTCTTTCATCTGGTAACAGCAGGTCCCCAATACTCAATCCACATAGTTTTGGGGAGGATGCCCCTAGCAAAAGAGAATAGAGCTTCGTATTAGTCAGAGCCCTCCCCCACCCCACCCCCGAAAAAGCACAGATGGAGGTAATGGCTGACATGGAGGTATTTTATTTGGAAAATGATCCCAGGTAGCAGGATTGAGGAGCTTAGGGAATAAAAAGGAAAAAAGGGAAACCAACACAAGGATCCATTATCAAGGTGGCCACCACTGCTATGGGGACTGATGTCCAATAATTGTATGCCTGAAAATGAAAGTGGGGAGCATTTGTACATTGGCTTAGTTTATGTTCTGTCTACAAGACTCTGGAAATATGCTGGGGACTGAGTGTTTCAGTAGTGACTAGAGGTAGAAGTGAGGACAAGAGGAGTTGCCCTGATGCTCAAGTGATGCCTGAAAAAGGCAGACACCCCTGGTCTGGAGGCTCAGTACACCTCCACCCCCAGGGCACAATGATTGGGTCATGAGTGTGCGTAAATCAAGCCAGGACACTAAAGTCCTCTCCCAGGACATTTATAACAGGAGCTGGTTTCTCAGATCGTTCTGCTAAAGCTGAAGGGATGTAAGTCTGCCTCTGCCAGCAGTCAGTTTCCTTACTCCATGGAGAAAATTTGCCTGCAGAGATGAGAGACAGAGGGTTCTGGTGATGTCAAGTCTCTTCTGGTAGCTGAGCTTCTCAGAGCTACCCTGATTCTCATGGCTCCTCTTTTCTTCCTCTGGCCTACCTCCCATCCATCTAATAAACACCCTAATTAAACTGCCTCAACCTAATTTCAGTTGGGTTTCTGCCACTTGCAACAGAAATGTACCTAACAATATAGAAATGGGTAAGTGAAAGAGGAGTGTCATTTATTAGAGGCCCTCAAATCTAGAACTACATGACCTGAGGTATTCTGTACAACCAGGAGGATCTCAACCCATTGCCAGATCTCCAAGACTCCCGAGGGTCAGACCATAGCAAACTCTGTGAACTGTAACAGAAATGTCCCCTTTTTAAGCAAAGTCAGGAAGTTTGAAACACAGTGGAAAGTACATGGGCTTAAGAGGAGCTAAAGCGATAACTGAAATCTCCCTTCTCGGCCCTTTCTCAAAGCTCTCTGCTGTTTTCTCTCCCCATAGACCTGATGTAAGGTATCAAACCCCAACCCATGTAAATCACAATAAATTGGGATGTTGGTTGATAGGGGGCAGATTAGCTCTGTTCAGAACTCTCCTGTGACCCTGTCCCAAGGAAGATTTGAAAGAAGACTTCAAACTGAAGTCCTACAGATGCATAGAACTCTGAGTCCTATTTCTAAGAGAAAAAAAAAAGTGGGGTCAGGATGGGTTCAGATTCAAAATTTATGACGCAAAAAGCTTTCTGGCACTGATTTCTAGTTAATGGAGTCTCCAGAAATTAAATCAAAAGGCAGCCAAGCTAGGTCTCTCATCCATGGGGGTGCTAGAGCCATACCCAGGCAAGAGTACAAATGAAGGTCCGCATAGTTACGTCCACACGCTTATATTATAAATCAGGCTAACAAATCGCTAAACAATTATGCTCCACTCTCCTCCATTAATGAATCCCTCCATAATGACCAGAAAAGCCAGGTTCACATCCAGAATTCTCAGACTGTTTGCTTTGTAATTTCTTTCAGAGCATGGCAGTGTAGGGAAGGGCCAGGACCTAGCCCCCAGCCTGTGGCCTACCCACTTCCCTTCTCACCTCAGCCCCATCCCACAGCAAAAGTAGACATGCGCACACAGGTGGCAACTGCAGCACACATATCCTAGGACAACATACAAACCCCATCTCCCAAAAACAGTGGTCCTAGGAAAAGAGGCCTATGGAAACCCTGAAAGCAGGTTCCAGGTCATTCTGACAGGAAATTCCAAATCCCAAGTGCCCGAAGGATGGTCTACAATGAATGGTGCAGATTCCAGGTGGGCACATCCATCTGGCCCCCTAGACTATTTGCACAGTCAGAGGAGTGCTAGTGAGACCCAACGCAGGGTGTGTGGACTTTGCCAGGTCTAAGGGTATGGGCCTCATTACAGTGTCTGGGATCCCAAGGGCTACTCTGGCTCCAGCAGTGTTTTTCTGGGTTCAGTGGGCAACCCTAGTGTCCTTTAAGTAAAGCTCTTTGTAATTTGAACTAGTGCGATAGGTTTCTGCCACCTGCCACTGAAAGGATCCTTATTAATACACTTGCAATGCCAAAAGTCTCAAGCAAGTGGTCTATAGCCACTGCTTCCATTTTTTAAAGCACTTCTTCTTACCGTAACTTGTCAAAATGTACCTTCTTCTTTCAGCACTCTAGTACACTGTACTCTAGAAAATCACTAATCCAATGGCCTTTTCCCCACCCCCAGTTAGCTGGTCTGCTCTACAGCATTTGAGTATATTAAGCATTCCCTTCTTTTTGAAAACTTCTCTTTCCTTAACTCTGGGATAACAAACAAGCTGACCTCTCTCCTATTTCTCAAAAAGCTCCTTGTAAATTGCTTTCAGTAACTCTCTCCCTAATTGGAGATGTTCTTCAAAGTCCTGTCTTTCTCCCTGGGCTAAACTACTTCCAAAAGCCACTTATTAAAATATTTATTTGAGTCACGACACTTTCTCTTCTCGAAGAACTTATTCACACTTGTACCTCAAGGTGTCACCTCCTTAAAGATGAATCCCAAACATCTATCATCCTTGACCTTGGTTCCAAGCCTTACTTCTTCACTTACTGGACACTTATATTTCAGTTTTTTGTTTTGTATTTTTGTCCATGCCACTCAGCATGTGGGATCTTAGTTCCCTGAGTAGGGACCAAACCCATGCCCGCTGCAGTGAAAGCGTGGAGTCTTAACCACCGGACTGCCAGGGAAGTCCCTACATTTCAGTTTTCAAATGGTACAATAATATAATACATCTAAAACTGCAATTATCTTCTCCTGTAATTGGGTCTCTCCCATTTTTGTTGCTTTTTGTCAGTTTTGTCAGTGATTCATCCCCCTAGTCCCCAGGTTTCAAATCAGGGTTGTCTTTGATTTGTCCATTCTCTTTCTCCCATCATAAAGTCCTATTGATTCTTTCCTTGCAAGATATTTCCTATCCATCCTTTGTTTTTTGTTCCCCTTCTCTCTGTTCTGCTTCCGGTTTCTGTTCTGCGCTAGTTTACCTTTATTCTTTTACCACAACAATCCTGCTAAAGAAGTACTTTTTGCATGGCATTTTTTTTTCCTGCTTTATAATTTTCAATGAATCTCTATGGCCTGAGGAAAAGTCCACAGTCCTTTGTCTGACACATAATACCTTGCAAGATGAAGACTCAGCTTCAATCTTCAGTGTTTTCTTCTTGAAAGTATTTTCTTCTTGAAAATAAACTCTCCATCCCATCTAGGCCCATCTTTTTTTTTTTTTAACATCTTTATTGGGGTATAATTGCTTTACAATGGTGTGTTAGTTTCTGCTTTATAACAAAGTGAATCAGTTATACATATACATATGTTCCCATAGCTCTTCCCTCTTGCGTCTCCCTCCCACCCTTCCTATCCCACCCCTCCAGGCGGTCACAAGGCCCATCTTGCCGTGCCCTCCTGAAACAAATTCCTCATTCCCGTATCCCTACCTTCATCCTTTCTTATGCATGCCATTCCCCCTACCTGAAAGCCATCACTTTCCCTTCTCCTGACCAAATCCTTGCTGATGAAACTCAAGCCCCAGTTCCTCCGTGAAACCCTCTCCCATTCCAGTTCACAGTGTTTTCTTGCTTCCTCTTCTGAACTCCCATCTGCTCTATTTCTTTGACACATTAATTTATTGTCTTGAACTACTGCATAAATTTGTTCATGCTGTAGTTGCCTTTTAAATCATATTTTAATTTGTATGAAAAAACTCGATTCCTATTTAGTTTTTCTATATCACGCCTCCACCAGTTACCACACACAATGCTATAACAATAGATGCTTAAGAAATGTTACTTTGTTACTTCTTTTTTCTAAAAGAAAAGGCTGTGCTTTATATAAAATCTGTTTTGTCTAATGATATCTGTTATTGTGGATACTAAAGATGTGGATGAAAAATAGCAAAACTCTCCTAAAAGATCCGCTTGATACTTATCCATTATACTAAAAAAAAGTCCCCTCTTTCTCCCACCATTTGTCTTTGTTTGTGAGAACAATAGATTATTTCCCTTTTTTAGAAAATATTATTACACTCTGATAAAAGTTCTCTTGTTCATAAATCCCTCTTACCTTCACTCTTTTCTGAGTGCAATCTTAGATCTTAGCAGATGTGTTTTTGAAGGTCAAAGAGAAAAGAACCAGCAGACTCAGCAGACATAGTAGTATCCTTCTTTCTTTTTATTGAAAAGGAATCATTTCTATTCTAGCGCAAACAATGTATATTTTACATCATAAAGCAAGATATAATTTACATATTACATTTCTTATGAGATCTTTATACCCTAAATGTCATTCCCTTTTTTATCCGGTCACTTCTTCCTGCTTGATTTAAACTGCCAAGTACCCTACAAATCAGCGCCTTATTTTGGTGGTGGCGGGGACTGGGGACACAGACAGATAGTTTGTATGTATTCATCTGTTATCTGGGTATAGATGACAAGGAACAGGGATATGCCTTTGAATTTTGTGTCCCTGAGGCCCTCTGTTGACACCTGGTTTAGGAGCCAGAAGGCTACTCCTCCAAATCACATATCAAACTTCTATTTTTTTAATCAATAACGAATGAACAAAATTGAGTGCTTGTACCCTGTGTACATGTCTCCATCAGATGCTTACATAATAGGTGTCTGTGGTATTGATTCACTAGCAATAAAAGCTCCTGTGGCAGACAGCATTGGTTACTCTATGATATTCCTGGACAGCACTTGCCCAGGTGTTGGGTAAAATTGCCTAATTTCATCCAGCACTGGGGTTATGGGTTCAGGCTTTTCTCTTCACCACTGGAAATGAATGTCAGGATGCAAGTTTCAAATGACCTTGTTTTACATGATCCTCTATCTCTTTACTCCCTCTTCTAAGATTTCCCCCTTTTTAGCAAAATCTTTTCACCTATGATGTCTCTTCCCTGCACTATATAACCCAAATCCTTTTTTAGCTGTTCTCCCCAAACTCCAAAAGTTCACCAATTTCTTGGACTGCACTCATTTCACAAAGAACGTTTTAATCTGTTAGGATACACTGTTCCTTTGAAACTTGATAATCTGCAGCAACTAGTGGGATAAAAGAATTAGTTGAAGAATACTTTAGGAAGCAAGTAATGTGTGTTGTTCAGCCAGCCTACATAAACCATTCAGTAAGAAATGTTTTAATAGTATGTTAAGAGAGAATCAGCTGATGAAAGCAAAATGCATAAGATGGGCTTCCTTCTTAATAAAAGAAGTTCAAAATCAACAGAGGAAATACATTTTCAGATTGGTGGCTGTTTGACTGAAAAAATACCACCATTAGCTTAATCTGATATGCCAGGGAAAATAAAAAATCTGTACTAAAAGTGCATCTTAAATCCCAAATCCTTGCCTGTCACTCAGAGTTGGCATATTTGGCCAAAATCAATCTAAACCTTTTCAAATTACTGATAAAAATTATTAGAAATCCAAGTTGGTCAGGATGAAAACGTAAGTCAAAGATATGTCTGTTCTGTGTGTCTTAAATTATTCTTTGGTCAAATGATGTGATTTTTTGAGAGGTCTGCAAATATAAACCTATTTCTCATTTCCAAATACAAGGTTATAAGTATTTACAGCAAGGTAGCATTTCCTTGCTAGAAAACAAGGCTTCTGGGTACAGCAGCCTTCTATTAACATGGTATACTTTTATATTCCCTTTCCTCCCATGGCTACAAAGCGCTGGACGTACAGAGAATACAGGAAAGACTGAAAAAGCAAATGATTAGAGCCTCACAACACCCCTGTGAGGTAGGTAAGTATTGTTAAACCCATTTTACAAAAACGGTAAACCAAGGCACAGCATGGTAACATGGTTTGGTCAAGTTTACCTGACAAGTTACAAAAGCACGGGTGGAAACAAAGAGAAAGAAACAAAGAAAAGGTCAGTCCTGGCTCCCAGCCCTAGACACGAAACTTTATTTCAATATATTAGAAGATAAAAATAGCCCACAATTGCCTTTTAAATTTTTAGAATTTAGATAAACCTTTAAGTATTCCACTTAAAGGCGTATCTTTCAGATTTCTGTTGAGTGGAAAAAGGACAGATGACGAAACGGCTTTCCCTCTTCTAAGTGTAATTCGCGTGATAGATCAGAATGTATCAGCATTCCACCAGAGTTCAGGTGCCAAACTCAAGGACATTTTCATAGCCTCAAATAGCTTCTAATTTATTTAAAACCCTAATGTGAAAATTAGACCTGTTTTCAAACAGCGGCCCTATCAATTGCTCTGTGGCCGTAATGAGAATTTTGTGTAGAGAAAGAAAGGAAATGAGATCCCTAATAAAAAGTCTTATCACCGTAGAAATAAAGACACTGGTGATGGTGTGAAATTTGCTCTTTGTAGTGTTTGAGAAACTGCAAACTCAAGCTTGCAAGAATATTTTATATATATATAATATATAAATATATACAGTATATATATAAGTGTGCATCTGACTACCCTTAAGGCACCAAAGAGATATAGGCCATGCCTTTCACAACTTAGTCTTTGTTTTCCTAGAGAAATGTCTCTCCCTCTCTCAAGTGAAAAATGTATCTTCTATCAAATAGCCTATGACAGCAAATCATTCAAGAAACAACAAATATCTTTAACTTAGGATGGCTGATTGATTGGATAGGGGTGAGGGGTGGTAGTGATGGTAATATTATCCTCTATAGTTTAGAGCTTAAATCTAGAGCTTAGATCTAGAACTTAGAGCTTAGAATTAGCCAGACATAGCCAATCACACTGGATCAGACAGGCCAGTGACCAGATGTTGTATACAATTGCTTTTTCTTTCCAGTAGCTGACGGAACAAGCTTACCATGACCAACAGAGATGGAGACAATGAGAAAGGGAATTATGTCTGGCACAGATTCTTCAGAAAGACTTTGGCTTTTCAGAAGTTCCTAGAGCTTCTGTACAGAGAACTAGGAAGAAGGATAGTGTAAGACACTGAGGTTCAAACAGGTCAATGAGGAGACTATAGGCAATTATTCTGAATATATACACATATATGGTTTCTTTGGCTGCTGTAGATTCTTTTAAAACCCATACAATCATGGGGGTGGGTGGGCTGAACTTAACTGAAGAAGCTCAGAGTATATCAAGCAAAGCATATGAATAGAAGGAAAAACAAAATTAACACACACAGAAACAAGTGGTGGTGGTATCCCAGAGGGAGGAGGAACATTTGTTAACTAATTTTCATTTTGCTCCTCTCCTGCTTTTCTCTGCCATGGTCCCAATAGTTTATTTCTGTGTTTGTTTGTTTGTTTTTATTTTTTTCCAGCAGATGTAGAAATGACAGAGCAGGATAGGTGTCTTATGGTTTTTGATTTCTTCTTAGGCCTGTTTAATTATTTTTTTCCTCAGTTGACTGTTGGCACCTGGTTCCTCTGTAAACTATATTCCTTGGCCTTCAGTCTCAGGTTGGCAATGCTGTTGGCCATGTTGATGCCCTGTGCAGGGCTATTGTTGGCACATGTGGCAGAATAAGTAGCCATGGCGCTGTAGGGACAAAGGAGAGAGCAGGGAGAATAACAGGCATTAGTTTCATAAAGCTGCAAGTCTGTGCCCCAGATGGGTACAAGTCTCAGGATGGGGGCAGGTAGGGGCAGGTGGGTTGGACTACATGACCTCTGAGGTCCCTTACAGCCCCAGATTCCATTAGTCTAAGGCCCTTGGAAAAGGGTGGCAGTGTTTTGAAGGGCAGGGAAAAGCAGTGGAGCGTGGAACAAGACGAGGGGGAAAGTATTTTCTGTGTTGGATACAGTGAGTAATGATTTATTTCTGGGGTGAGAGAAGAAAGCTGCTTATGGTGGATAACAGGTGTTTCATCAGTTGACCAGTTAAAACAGTGTTTAATCTTGTCCTGCCTACATCACCAGCTTGTGGGAGTGAGGAGGAAGAGAAGGAGGCATTTGAAAAGAAACTACGGGGCATTTTTCATTCCTCATTCTAGGTAGCTGACATTAATCCTAACATATTTTAGATAATCACTGAATACCATATTAAATAGTGTACTTGGGGAACCAGTTAAATAATCTAAGATGACTTCTCTGCCTTTGTTGATCCACTGGTTGATAGTACCAAGCACTGCCAAATCAGGAGGTTTCCACTCCAATTGGCCTTGATTTTATAACTTATTCAAAAGTTGAGCAGCTTACACTGTCTTTTGGGTCAGTTATTTTGGAAATGTTTAAATCTCTTAGATAAACTAGCAAATGCTCCAGTTTCAGTATTCCTGACCTCAGAGGTAACTGTTTCTGACTGTTCTTATTGCTGAGAAAAACCCAAAGTTGTTTTTCATTGTCAGAGACTGTAATTAAGACCTAGGAATACCACTGGGCAGAAATTTGTAATTGGTGGTTTTCTGTTAATTGTATCCATGAATTTCTTTTAAAGGAAAAGTAAAGGTTTCTTAGACTTGGATGCAAATTATCCATTACTTGATACTAAACAGCTATAAGGGAACTCATTTTAATTCAATGAAAATGTTCCTAGTTGTTTCTAAGATTAACAAAATACCTTTCAACTGAGGGCTGAAATGAGATAGACTTATAAATGGAATGACATGTGCTCTTCTGGCGCCTGCATTCCTATGCAATTTTGTCAGCCACACAGGAGTCTGTGGTTCTGGGGATCAAGTGACAGACCAGAAAGAAAGAACTAAAGCTACTCTACAAATAGAGAGACTGTATCATTAATACTTATTTGGGACACCACATAGTCAAGATTTACAGTCAAGACTTAGAGTCAAGACCCACAATAGCCTATATCAGCTCAGTTACTAGCAATTAACCCAGGAAAATTGGGTTAAAAAGTATAATTAGGTCTTTCCAGAAATATAATCCTTAATTTAAGACCCTTATAACACTGGTATGTGTATGAGTGTGAGTGTCTATGGTTGTGTCCTATGGCAGGGGGAAGACTCAGAAGCGTTCCAAAATAACCCTACACTCTTCTGTTTCATTGTTGTGTGTTTCACTCTTACTCATCTCTGGGTGCACGATCTTAACTGTCTACACAAAGTTAGATTTATCTATAGCACCCTGTACTTTTCCTTTTAGGACTTATTTTAATTCCTCATACTATAAGCCCCATAGATGAGATACCACATCTGCCTTGTTCACCACCGTGTCCCCAGATAGAACTACCACCATATCTAGCACATATTTGGCATTCAAGAAAGTATTTAATGAATAGATAAGTAACTGACAAATATCTAGATATTGTATGATTAAACTGATTGATTACTGCTCAATATCAGTGATCTCTGTCATCCTGCTGTGAGTAATGATTTCTAAAAATATTTTACCAACATGCTTTTATTTTAAGGAACCAGTCCTTCCCGTTAATTTTGCTATCTTAATCGAATGTGCCAAATCAAAAGGGACATGACAAAGGCAAGACTGATGATTGCATATTCTTAATCCACCATAAATAGCTTTTAACAGTAAAAAGTGAACAAATATTGGTGCAGGTTAGACTTATAGAATAGACTATTACTTCTACTACTGTCTACCAAAAGACAAAGACAGAAAGAGCCCCAATTCATGTAGGTTTCAATTAGGAGTGAGATAAATAGTCAGAACAACCTGTTAAAATGGGACAAGTTTTTTTCTTTGTTACAATATACCAAGAAGTCTCATTTGTTTTCAAAACCCATATACATATTATCATTTAAGTTCTGTATGAATTACATGATTCCATTCAAGACCCTACCAGAAATATATGCAAATCCATAAATCCCATACTCAAGAAATTTCTAGGATATACTGAAATCTAAGATTTCAAAGAAATAAAAGATCTAAGTAGCTGAGAAAAAAGATAATTGGATTTGGAAAATGTACCTAAGTTATAGATTATGACATCAACCAAATCAGCCTTTCTCAGCCAGATTTCTGTGAGAGAATTAAGTCCTAAAGATGGTACATAGTATAATTTTAAATGCATAGGAAAGAAGCTGAGATTTTGAGTTATCTGTATTATTTAAGTACTGAGAATAAAATTAAATGGCTTCTGAAAACAGGAGGCTAAAACTTCATGAGAGAGCAGAAAGAAAACAAAAATTCTCTGATGGCAAACTGTAGATTGTCATAGAGTATTGTGCTTTTACATATTTGGCCCAATTTCTCGGGGGATATGTTTTGCCTCCTTTGAGATCCTGGACAAGCAAAGTCCTATTTAATAGAGATTCTCTCTTTTTGTGATGATCAAAGGTGTGGCCACTTTCCTTAGCAGACAAAGGGAATTAGAACCATGGAGAATTAGTTTACTGAAGATGCTGTTACTGTTTTCTAGAAATGTCTACTGTATTTGCGATTTCAGTTTTATCTATTATATAACCATTTTGCTGCAGTTACTTCATAATTCGCTAGTATCATCTGGTTTTCTAGTCTGAAGACTTAGTATGGTAACACATATCTTGGAAACACTGAGATTTTCTAACGCAGGCCAGATGTTAATATCCCAGATGAGATGAATGTTGATCCACTTCCCATCTCAAAACCAAATTAATGGAATTAGAGTTATATTTTACACAGGAGATTGGATTTTCACTGAGACATTTTTCCTTAAATAGCAACCTGTGTTTGCAGAGTTGAGAACAACACCCTTGTCTAATTGTACTGTGGTGCTGTTAAAGGACACCACTGTGTTAGTGAGACCATGACAATGACTTATATGTAGCTCTCAAGTTAGAGGGGTGTGAGAATAAACAAGCAGTTGATATTAATGAATGAGTTTTGCAATATCCTATACACTTGATAAGTGATAAGCTTTTCACTCTATAAACGTTTAGGAAAGCTATAAACTTTCAAAAATCGGTCTAACTTATTTCAGCATCGCATAGCCATAAGAAATAGGATAAAAGAACAGAGACCATCTTAATTCACAGCCTCTAAACAAACATTTAGAGTACATAACTTCATAGGTAGAGGCTAAAGTGATATTGTGTGCACACACTAAAGAAAACGAGTATGTTTTCCCTCCAGCAGTTTGACATGAATCTAGTTTCTCAACTTAAACTAAAACTACCATTTAGGCAAGTAGGGACCAGTCCTTTGACATACCAGTAATAAGCAAGACGTGTTACAGGTCAGAAAAGACAAAATTAATCCAAGAGCAGCTTAGTCATGCTTTAAAAAGGCATTAGAAGTATGATGGAGAGGACCCACTTCCAAAAGTGACAACAGATGCAAGAGAGCCTTGAGTGGCTGTCAATCTGAAAGATTGTTCATGACCACCTGTTTTCCATGTCACCAAAACTTCTAAAGCTCTGTGTTAGGAAAAGAACGAGAACCCTGAAATGTTTTCTCACAAGACAGAAACCAGTGAGGTTAATAAGCTGTTTTCAACCAAATTAATGGGGCCATTCGCACCATGTAAAATGACCTCTCCTTCCTAAACAGGATTAAGCTTCCTGGGCTAAAAAGATGAGGTTGAAACTAGGTAATTTATTAAGCACATGATAACACCAAGAGCCTGCTTTCCAACACGTAGAGATCCTGCCCATTGGTCTTGCCTTCTGCCTATTCCTCTAACAGGATGCAGACATGAGATGAGTACTAAGACTGGGCTTATAGGGTTTGGCCAAAGCAACATTTCTATTTAGTTTTGAAGAATGTAAAATTCTCTGTGTCTGTGACCAAGAAACGACATTGCCGTGTACAGGGCATTGAGGAATTAGAGATGAAAAAGAAATACTTGTATCCTATCTGTTGATTCAGCAAATCTGCTCTGGGACTTGCTCAGAGCTGACACATTTAAGTAAGCTTGAAATTTTTCCCTCTCCTTATTTGGAGATTCCTAACAGTTGGAGCCCAGCCACAGACAGCAGAATGCTAACCACCAGCAGGGTTAGAGTTCTGTTTTCACTGGGGACAAATCATTTTTGATAACTTCAACCTACCTTGAGAGGTTGTCGTGAGGGATAGTGTGTTAAAATGACTGCCAAACACCAAGGAAGTATGGAAAATACTATACATGGTATGGTTTTAAAGCCAGGAAACTTATGACCGTCTCCCCGTCTGCTTTCTAATCACCTGGAGTGTAAATCCCACAAATCACGAAACAATTGAGGAGAGCTGGGGGAAAAATACTACCTGACTCAGTTTTCAACTCTAACTTTGTTTTCTATTTGGCCCTTTTGGAAAAATGATGACAAGCTATGGAAAATTTCACCCCAAAGACAGATCTGTCAGCCCAAGAAGTCTATGTGTCTTCCTGAGATCCTAAGGCTTCCCAGCTTGGGATTTTTCGAAAGGCTGTAGAGCTTGAGGTTTTCATGACTCTGTCAGTGACGTGTAGAGGTTGGAGATCATCTCTTTGGTTTGTTCTTTTGTCAATGCAAGAACAGCAGAGGTATACTCGCTTCATCTAAGAAAATTCAATATGAGTTTTCCTAGGGAAAATTTACTTTTAAAGAGAGACCCGATAAATCCTTTTGGAAATGATCTTTTCGTGATTTAAATAATCATTTCCAACTTCTGTTTTTAAAACTCAGAAGTTGATTTTTTTAAATGTACATTTAGCTCTTAAAGTGGACACATTTGGGCCATATTTCATTACTAAGCCTTCAGTTTGCACTGCATGTTCAGTGATGCTTCCACCATTTTAAACTTTTCTTTCTAGAAATGTTTTATATATGAAGACTTGCATCTTTCTGTTGTCTCAATGATTTTTGTTTCTCTTTTTGAAATGCACATTGCTTAACGTAGGTTCCAAATGCCCCTGTGTGATATATAAGAGGGAAACTATTACTAGCTCAAGCTTAGATACAAGGTTACGTAGATTCACGACCCAACTGGCCTGAAGGACAACAAGAGCCAGGACAAGAACATAGTTCTTCTGACCTCTGTCCCATCTCCTCTAAAACCTCACTATTCAAAGTATGTACCAAGTGTCAACAGCATGGGCATCACATGGGAGCAAGTTAGAGGTACATTTCCCAGGTCCTGCCCCAGACTTACTGAATCTCATTCTGCATCGTACCGTGATTCCAGGTGATTCATACGCCCAGTAATCTTTGCAGAGCCGTGCTCTAGGCTATCAGACTACCCTTAACTCTATGGATGTATTTTCTTGCAGTTTTGGTTTCCAATGGTGTTCCCCACTTGAGGACCTCACTGCTTTCATTTCTAGGACTGGTAAGCCCCACTTTCTTGAATATACTTAATTCCCATTTAAACCCTACCCCCAGCAGCCGCCCTCTTCCCCCTCTGACAAGTTACCTTTTCAGTGTCTTCCGTTAGAATCCGTTATGAAGCCCCTCGTGTAAACAACATCTTGGGAGGGACGAGGATCTATTTTTGAAAGTGTGAAAGGGAGAAATGAGCCAAATGCGTTCAGCAGATGTCAGGCAGCACCGTGACCACGATCAAATGAGGGGAGGAGGAGAAGGTGGGGGGAGGGAAATTGTGGATAAGGATCGCTGGCCTCTCTTTCACTTGTCATTAGTTTTCTTTGAAGCCCAGCCCTCCCTCTGGAAATGGCACTCCAGACCAACACTGCAGAGCTAGGCCATTCTTTATCTATCTTTCATAGGAAGGGACGTCTCGCAGAAAGGTTTCTTAACTACTTCATCTAAAACAACAGTCAAAAGTCCAGGACTTGGTAAATCACTGCCACCCGAAAGGCAAAGCAGTACAAGCTAATGAGTCTTAAATAACTCTAGTGCTTGTGTGTGCTTTCATTTGCATAAGGAAACAGTTCTTAGCTAAGCAGTGAGCACGTGTGCCAAAGACAAGCTTCTTTCAACTGTCTAGGCGTAGATAAAGAAGACACCTCCCAGGACAGTAGTGTCCTGTTAAGGAATGCTTTGTTCCTTCTGGTGACTCAGTTTCCTACCTGATATCATCACCTCTAACACCCTCGAGGGAATGAAGGAGGTCATGACATGCTATAAATAGAGTGAACCATAAGTCTCAGTTTGCCAGGGACAATCCCAGTTTATGCCTGTTGTCCTAGTGTCATTATGAATAGCACTCCCCTTTTACTTGAAAAGTGTCCCAGTTTGGAGGATAAATTATACAGCCACCACTCTAGATATAAAAGACACCCAGAAAAAAATATGTTGGCTGTTTCCCATCCCATAATTCTGACCATACGCATGCTCTCTGCTTTGAGTCTTGCTTTCCTCCTGTCTTCCACAGTTTGCTGTGGAAGTGAGCAAACTGTCCTCTTTGGCAAAACTGTCTGCTCCGCTGTCCCTGGGTTGCATGACCAAGCTGCCTCACTCATCCCAGGGGTTACCCACACACCCCAGAAGGTGGACCTCAGTCGCAGGCATGCTTCACAGATCTGAGACAAACCCTGAATCAAACAGGCATGTTTACGTAGTTTCCTAGTCTTATACTATTTACTATTTTCAGTATCATGTAAGATTTAATTTGAATGAAAATATGGTTATGTGGCCTAATACTTTGGACAGAAACAGGGATCATGAGCCCTCGCTCTAATTCTGCTTGCTGAAGGCTTAAACTTGGGCAGGTGTTGGGTCTGTTCTTTGGAACCAGATCAAGGACAGAGCTGCCACACAGGTGCGTCCAAGGATTAACCAAGAGCAATGCCTTTTAATGAATGTCACATGTGAGATAACTAATTTGACATAATAGTACCAACAGAAATAGCAAGTTAATTTTCCATAACACAAAAGGTCTATCATTTCCTCTGCTTTTCATCACTTGGTTTTCTTTTATATTTCCTTAACAAGACTTATATTTCCTACCAAGCTTCAAAATGTGAAATCATAATGTATTTTGGTTCTAAACATAGCAGAAAAATCTCTAAGAAACAAAATAGCTTTGTGCCACTTTTAGAAATTAATCAAAATATAAACACTTCAGTCAACATTGGGTCAAAAAACATTACTATTGCTTAAATTACTGCTTAAACCATCATTTTTCTACTTAAATCTGGAGATTAATTAATTCTTCATACAGAATATGAACAATCAGATTCTATGAAATTTTTAATTATTTTTTACAAACTCTGTGTCTAAGAGAGAAATGATATAAAAGTATACCATGAATTGAGTAAGAAGTACTAGGTTATATGATTTTTAAGTGAAAGGAGCAGAATACAAAATAGTATTTATACTAAGTCTATACTATATGAAATACTGAACTCTAATTGCAAAAATAAACACTAATTATCTCAAGATGGTGGAATTATGAGTGTTTTTTTAAAGTGTATCTAGTATTTCTACATACTCATTCAAAATAAAATAGAACACTTCCCCAAATAGCACACATAAATTGCATAATAATTTCAATTAATTAGATGCCCATATACATAGTATGTATAATGCAGGCACAGGATTTGAACTTCTGCTGAGGTCCAGGTGATCTAGCCATTAATTCAGGGAAGATTTCATCCCCACTCATGCAGTGTACTGCCCTCCGCCTCTCACTGGTAAGGACCACGTGACAGCCATCTGGGTTATTACAGCTGGTATGAAAACTTCCTCACTAGGATCCAGGAAGAAAAAGGAGCTGAACTCCCTGGTTGTGACCAAATTCAAACCAGAGACCTTGAAATATCAAGCTCTGATCCACATCCATTTCCCAAGCCATTTAATGAGTCTATGAACTATCAATATTTATCTGAAAAACAAAGCAGTCTTCCACTTTTTTAAAATATTAAAGAATATATGATTTCACGATGGTCTTCAAAATATGTTTTTAGTAAATCCTATGGGAGAGGAGTCTAAATTTTAAATAGGACACACAGATAGGACTCATCTTTTGAAATCAGCAAAGCATACTATGTCTGAGAGCAATAGAAATTTCCAGTTTCCTATGCATAGAATCTCCATGTACTAAGACCAAAGCAATTCAGGCTAATTTCACAATGGGGAATTTAAAAGAAATTTTCAAATCCATTTATGCTGTTTCTTTCAAGGAACTGATTTGGAACAGAGAGAATATTTAGTTGAGGTTTTTTGCTTTGATTAGAGTGATCAACTTTTGAAAGTATTTGCATTTCACTAATGTTGCGTTTCACTTCAGTAGCTCAGCATCAACTGGGAGATAATCTTATAATTAGTTTAAAACCTCTCTTTAAACTTTTAATTAACCTTAGCAATAAAAAGGTAAACAGAAGCATAATAAATGAATTTGTAAATACTTCCTCCTCCACTGCAATCAGCCAGAGAACACATAGCCTTGATCTGGTTTCTAAGAATACTCAAGTTTAGGTTCAAATAAAGACACTTTAGACTGATGACAATGCATTAGGCACATGTGTCTCAGCTTCCCTCTGGCGTTAATCTGTATTTTCTGGACAGCATAATAAATGGAGGTTAAAAGCCTTTCCAAGCCATTGAAATAATACTCTGTTATTTGCGTCCTTAATATTTTTCACCTTTTAAATATAAAAATTTAGTGTAAATTATACATTGTTTTTATATATTTTTAAAAAAAAACACACACACAAACTAACCCCTCAAAGAACTTCAGATAAGTAGACAAGAATTAGCAATAGATTAGGAAGGCATCTTGGATCATACGACATCCCCACCTACTAACAAAGAACTATGGCCATGAAAGTTATCTGAATGATCTTGGGTTTTTTCCCCTTCTCTCTCTCTCTGTCTTTCTCTGTCTCTCTCCTTCTTTTTTCCCTTCCTTACTTCTTTTCTTTTCATTCAAAATCAGTTTTATTGTGAAGTTTGCCTTTGGTCCTACACTTAAGAGCCTTACATGTTAAATTCCTACTTGCATATAATCAAACCAATCTATCAGATTTGGAAATGGAGTGAAGTTTTGTTTCAGAATGATTACAAGAGGGACTCTGGGCATAGCTTAATGATCTTTTCTTTGAGATTCTTCCCCATCTTTGAAACCTTTGCAAGAGTTCCTGAGTCCAAGAGGAGATTGCTGATGGCCTGCCCCTCTCTCTTCTGCCCCAAACCCTGCTCCTGGGGCAACTAGTAATCTCCTGTGAAAATCTGGGGATGTCAGCAAGTTGAATGTCTCTGAAGAGGTTAACCCAGTAAGAAATGTCAGCCAGCTGCACAAGCAGCTTTAAACGTGACCAACCGCTGAGAAACGTGTGGAAGCGGAGCAAGGGAGAGTGGGCCAGTCATTCACCTGTACGGAGAGGCCGTCCCCCAGGAGAGATAATCAGTGGGTCTTGGGGCAGGACGAGGTACGATGGGCTGCTCCACAGCAGTCACATCTCCTGAGTAGGATTTGAGGAGGGAAGCGTTTTTATTGGCCAGCATGGCTCTCTCATTCCTGCGGAATTTGGCTCTTCGGTTCTGAAACCACACCTGGAAGATTGTCGGGAGGAGAGAAGAGCATGAGGAGGGAGAGAAAAAAACAAAGAAGAGGTTCCATGAATAAAGTCCTGGTTGATTTTTACCATGCAATACCTTCCCATGGAAGACCTAGGCTAAGTATGGAATTCTTCCCAGAACAACAGAAAACATGCCATAATCCTTCCCTGGTGGGCCATGTTCCAGGGCTCTTAAGCACAAAGACTATTAGAACAGGACCATGAGGTACTTCCAATAATCAAGCCACCGGAGATGCGGTCCATGACTAACCCACGTGACAGCAAAATATGGATTATATTCCTTGTTGTAATTGTAATAAAAAAAGAAAAATCTCATTAGACTTCTGCACAGATACAATGGCATCTTAAAAGTTTTTTCAAAAACAGAAAAATCTCGTTAGATTTCTGCACAGATACAATGGCATTTTAAAAGTTTTTTCAAAGTTCTTCAAAAGGCAAAAACTTCAACTGCTTTCATAATACTTATTGGATATGGAAGGAAAACTCTCCATCTTCCCAAAAGTAGACCCTGCGACAAGGATTTAAGAAGCAAATAGTTTATCTGGGAGGTGCAAGGAATATCAATAAGAGAGGGAGGAAGTAACAGAAGAAAAGCAACCTCTAACTGTGCTACTGAACCAGCTTCCTCTGTGGGAGCTCAGTCCTTAAGGGGCTCTAAGGACTGATGCAGGGCACACACCTCCCACTGGAGGGGTGAGAGAACTGTGGATTTGTACACTGGCTCCTGTCAGTCATTGATCATAAATGTTCCAACACTTCTGGCGTGTCTCCCGAAGTTCTAGAAAGAAACTTGTGAAACAGAAATGCAGATACTGAAAATCGGAAGTTGGCTGGAGTATATTTAATTGTAGGGTTCCAAGGAAATGGGCAGTACTGATATCATCGACTACAGCTAATAATAAACCTACCACTTATTAAGTGCTATTAGGGCTAGGAACTTATATAAGCACATTACCTACATTATTTCTAGTTATCATGACAATTCCACAATTAGGTGTTATTATTTCTATTTCAGAGTTGAGGAAACCGTTTCAATGAGATTAAGTAATCTGTTAAAGTTCTCACAAGTAATAAATGGCTGAGTTTTTGAGCTTAAGAACATCTGACTCATGATACTACAACTCTTCCAGACTGCCGTGGTATTTTATTCATTCATTTACTCATTCAAGAAGTCTTTATGGCGACTGTGTTCTAGACCCTGGCCTAAATACCGGGAATGGAGAGGTGAGACTTATTCTCTGCTCATAAGCAGCTCACAATCTATTAAAAGAAGATAGACATGTAAATTTGAAAAATTACAAGAATTTTAAGTGCAATTATGGAAACGCATGACCAGGTGTGGGAGAAAGAAATCCTATGGTGAGGAGTGGGACAATTTCACAGTTCTAGTTGGTAACATTCACATAAAATACCATGTGATTGGTGCCCCATGGAAGACCAGGGTGCAAATCAGTAGAGGCAGAATCTTTTCTGGCTTCACCTCTTCTGTTTCTAATGTGTCCTTCATATTGCTATTAGAGTTATCGTTTTAAATGCAAATATAATTGTATCAGGGCTTCGCTTTAGCTTTATATCATCCTCTGACTCTCCATCACCCACAGATTAAAATCAAAATGTATTACCATAGAACAAAGACTGTTCAAGAATTAGCACACTGTCCACCAAGTCAGCCACATCCTGTATCACTTGAATCTCATGCACTGGCCCTTCATCATTTCCAATCCTACCTGGGCTTAAGGCTCCCAAATATATTTGGTTATTTTCCCACCTATGTGTATTCACACTGAATGTTCTCTCTGCCTGTGATATTCTTCCCTTTTGTCCACATGCCAAGGACATGTTTTTTAAGATTTAACTTTAATATCACCTTCTTTGTGAAATGTTGTAGTAGAAAGAACATAACTTTAAAGTCTAACAGAGTTGGATAAAAACACTGGCTCCATGACTTTAAAGGTTTGTCCTTGGATAGTTATTTAATTTCTCTGATTCCTTGTCCCCCAATCAAATGAAGATAATTATACCTACTCACAGGTTGTTGTGAGACTTGGCTCAGAATGGCTGCTTAATGTTCATGTATTCTCTTTTTCCCCAGGAAGATTTAATCATTCCCTCCTCTGGTCTATCACTCATTCTTGAACATTCCTGTAGTGTAGGAATCATCTTACTCTATGATAATAGTATGATATGCACATCTGTCTTCTCTGCCCCCAGTCTGTAACAACTTTAAGGAGAGAGGCCAGTGTATTATTTATGCCCTGCAAACCAAAACCAGTTCCAAGCGAATAACAGATGCTCGATAAATATTTGAGGGAAAAAAGTGAATTTTGCAAAGATGATAAGATATGGCTTCCATCCAAGAGGGCTTCACAGTCTAGTTGGGGAAGTTGGCCCACATACAACTCAATATAATACATGTCATGTTGCGATAAAAGCCATAAATATAAAGAAGGCCAGAGTCAGAGGGAGTGGTTCACACTGGCAAAAGGTAAGACTTCACGGAGGAAGAATAAAGTCACGGAGGGAGAATTCTGTCCTGCTCACGTGGGAAATGTTCACAGCTCTAAAAGACATTAGAACGTAGTAGGATGGAAAAGGTGGAAGATAAAATAGTTTCAGCATATAAGAACGTCATTTGCTCATTGTTGTGATGGGGCCAAAATAGCTCTCAACCCAAAATTGTTCTTTCACATTTTTTTAAAAATTTCCAGCATTGCCGTGTCCAGGTTTCCTTATTTAAAATTCAGATCGCCATGGCAAAAATGGTACTTTCAGGAATTGTGGGTTATTGGCCTAAAATTATTTATTAGGCCACTGCAGGCCAAGCCTGGGGTATAAAACATATGGGGTTTTTGAAGGAGAGGAAGAGATTTAAGAGTAGAAACAGAGAACGTGTTTGGAGAACTGTGGTGAGCAGCATGGGGGAAGAGGATGTTGGAAGGCAGACCTCCGAGTTCTGCTTTGGACTGCAGGACGGAGAGAGCAGAACTGAGTTTGTGCCCGTGGACCACTCTCATCTGAGCCCTGAGAGACTGCCACGCAGTAACATACGCATCCTCACGTATGCCTTCTCCTCACCTATCCTTGGGGGCACCACAGTGCCCAGGCAACTTTCCCCTTTTGTCAATGACATTTTTTTTTCTCCTGGGGAACACTTCTAGGTGAAGTCCCTGTTTCCCATGGGGAAAACTCTTGCACACTCTCTTCAGGTTGAAGGGACCTCTAGGACCCTCTCCCTCAACTCAACGAATGTCTCTCATAGCATAGGGTACTAGATACAGTTCCTACCCTCCACACTCTTTGAGTCTAGCTCTAGTCCCCATCAAGAGGGTTATTATTTGCAGAAAGAAACCCTTTAAGCCCAGACTGAACACAGATATGCAAACAATAACTCATTCGGGAAGACAAGACAGATTTGGCCCACAACCCCTCTTTATCAAAAGAGCAGCCTACTTGGGCTTCCCTGGTGGCGCAGTGGTTGAGGGTCCACCTGCCGATGCAGGGGACACGGGTTCGTGCCCCGGTCCGGGAAGATCCCACATGCCACAGAGCGGCTGGGCCCATGAGCCATGGCCGCTGAGCCTGCGCGTTCGGAGCCTGTGCTCCGCAATGGGAGAGGCCACAACAGTGAGAGGCCCGCGTACCACAAAAAAAAAAAAAAAAAAGCAGCCTACCACTGGCAATATGGAAAATAATAAAATCTTGACTCTCAGCAAAGACAGCAAAGCACTGCTTGAAAAAGCATTTAGCCAGAAGACTCTTACTTATTTAAAATTTACTGTAGTGCTTAAAATCATGAACTCTGAATCTGCATATCTGTCTTCAAATCCTAGTTCAGCCACTTCCTAGCTGTGTGACACTGGGGAAACTACTTTAACCTCTGAGTCTCAGTTTCCTCATCTGCAAGATGAATAATGTTATCCACCTCAGTGAATTGTTGCGAGGATTAGACAGATTAGTTCATGTAACTACAAACACTAGTTGGCATGTAAGGGCTCAACTAGTGTTAGTTATAATTATCATCATTATTATTCCTAATCACAGGTGGTATTATTTCTAGATGTCTGGCTTGTAGGTGATGTCTCATGGCATTCATATTAGAAACACATGTGATTCTCTTTCCCCTGTCTTACATGCCCTTATCCTTCTTTACTTCATAGAAACACAAAATCATCTATTTGAATGTGCTCTTAATGCAGTTCCTATGGGCAAGGTCTTTGGTGTGTTCATTTCTCACTCCCATCCATGTCCATAATTGTGTGTATTTATAATACCTTTCCTGAAGATTTAGATATTCCCAAAGTCTGGGGAGGAAAACTGAGATGGAGGACAGAGAGTTCATCTCTCCGGCCACCCTACAACTCAAGTTGAAATCTGGGATGTGGATGAGGGAGGGTGCAGAGTCAAATCCTCCAATGGACAATGTTTATAACATGGATCTGGAAGGGTGAGAAACGTTGGGAGGAATGAGACCTCCAGCAAGGCATTTTCTGCCCTACTGAAAGGCATTCACTTCAATTTTTAAAAATACTCTGCTGCCAAAAGAAACACAATTAGAAACGGATTCTGATCTCATGCTGTCCATTTATAATTCTTTTTAGCATCGGCTCTGGTCTGAAACCTACAAGTTGTGTTTTTCAACAGTCTTCAGAGATGTGCCTCTAAGGAGGGGAATACTCCGGTTACCTGCACTCTGGCCTCGGTGAGGTTCACCCGGCGGGCGAGGTCTTCTCGCACAAAAGCATCCGGGTAGTGTGTCCGCTCAAAGACACGCTCCAAAGCCTGCAGCTGGCTGCTGTTGAAGGTTGTCCTGTTCCTCCGCTGCTTTCTCTTTTTCTTTTCCTCTGAGTTCAGTTGATCATCTGGAATAGAAGAAATTGATGATAAGGAGCTAAAAAGTCACGTTGGAGGTCCCGGTTTACACTTCTTTACGGTGTACCTACAGTGAGACTGTTTCCTTGGCTCACACGCTTATCAAAGTGCTATAGCCAAATGCCACTTTCAGTATGCACATGCAGGCGTTGGTGCAATCAGGTTCATATGCCAAGAGCCCGCAGCAGTCCTCATGCTTGGTTGTTGCTTCTAAATCTGGGACCAGACCTGAACTGTCAGAGGGATATTTTTTGTATGCTGAAAAAAAAAATTTTTTTGAAGCCTGTTTTGTCAAAGAGGGCTAAAGGAAAATTTAACTCCTCTCCATATTCTCTGGAGATGGGGGAAGGAGAGTAGATTGCTTTGTACCTCACTTGTCTTAGGCAATATTAGAAGGATCTCTGTTTTACCATGCATTTTCCTGGAAACGGCAAGTAACTCATAACTGTATTCGCTCAAGGCTCCATGCTGTTGCTGAGGCAGGCTTCAGGGGCCTCAGCCTAGATCAGAGCTAGTGCTATAACACCATCAAAAGCTGACACTGACCTGAGACTCACCCTCTAAGAACTCAAGAACAGTCCTGAAACATCTCTGAAACAGTTTCACTCCAAATTTGAGTTCTAAGGCTTTGAGCTCTTGGGAACCTTTGGAGAATCATTTCCCCATGTTTTCACCTGTCAAGATTCCTCCTTGGTTTTCTCTGAGTGCCCCCAAAGGCACCCTGGCAAGCTGATCATCCAGGTTGCCCATGGCAGTCAGAGAGTAGTGTGCTCCTGTCCTGCCACCCTCCTTCAGCCCAGACAGGAATGATGGATGTGTGAAGCTGCGCGGAATACCAGTTGTGCTAACACCACCATCAAGCCCTCACCCTGACGCCCAAGCCACTGCAGAGCCCGTGTAGCACTCAGAGACTTACAGCTCAAGCTGCTCAGGCCCAAGTCACATGCTCAGCCTGATGAACTGAACTCACACTTCCAATCACTTTCCCCACTCAGCTCAAAGAAAAATATGAGTGAGAGTGAGGATGGAGAGAAAGAGGAGCGTGGCTGCTAGCTCCACATTCAACAGAAAGTAGCTCTCAGCCATTTTTTCCAACATGTAAAGTCTCCTGATCCTCTCTGACTATAAACACACAAAATACTCAAAAAATTACTAACATGAATTCTAATGCCCCGAGGAGAGTGACCCACCCCTGAGCTATAGTAGTAGTATTACAAACTGAGGGCATGTTCCAGATTTGGGCGGGGATTCAAAGTGCAGCTTAAATCTAGGAGTTCCTAGCTCAGATCTCTCAGTGCCTAACTAAGGCCTCCAAGACTTTTTGATGAGAGACCCCTTCTTCATGAGTGCTGCTTCATCAGTGGAGGATGAAGCCCTTGGAGCTCAGAAGAGAGACTGCTCATTCCTTCCTGATAGTTAAAGCACCTAGATATAGTAAGTGCTTGTTGAATTTGTGTCCAGGGAAAATGTGAAACTTTTCCTGTCTTTAGAAAATTGTTTCTGTAGGAAAAAAAAAAAAAAGCCGTATGATCTCAACCACATTCCCCCAGCTAAGAAGCTGCTGACACCCATTCTCTCAGCTTTATGGCTGTGTTCAGAGTTGACCACCTCTCTAGTTTCTTCCACTGTGGTACCTCAACAAGGAGCCCTGCTTTGAAGGCAGTTTTGTGACACTCTCAATAAGAAGGTCAGATCAGTGGCATCTTGAGAATGGAGCCAATTTAATTATCATGATTTCTGGGATCTATCAACGCCTGGAATATTCCATCCAACAACCCTGATTTTACCACTATTTAGCTATTAGCAAAATTAGTTTATAATAATGTCAACACTAGAGTTCAAACACCTAGGATCATACATCTTTCAGCTGTTGCCTTGCGTTTGTATGCTCCTTCCTATTTGAATATTTGAAGGCATTCCTGTTGCTCCCATTCTCTTTCTAAATCTTTTTACAGTTCTATGTCTTGCACTTCAGGTCTCTCTCAGTCATTCAGGCCTTTTGACAGCACCACACCTGTATTTCATGCTCCTATTAAACAGAAGTCTGCAAAAAATATTTAGCTTCCATACCAACCCTAGACTGAGATCAATTAGACCCTAGGCTATTTTAATCATATAAAGGAAATCCCTTGTTAAGCCAATCCCATGATTTGCTTTCTTTCCTCAAAGAAAATGCTTTCTCAGGTATAACCACAAATTATAAATCCTTTACGCTGTTTGGTAAGCCCATTTCTTCTTGTACTGCCAAACTATGATGGAGAACAAGAATTTTTTATGTTTTGTTGTTAGTACTACAACCTGCTCCATAGCCTTTCAGTAGTTCTTTGAAATCTTCCACTCTTCACTCAAATTCCACTGCCTGTCCACCATAAACCACCAACTCCCCTGACATGGGAGCAAGGGAAATGGAGAATTATAGTTTATGACAGAGAATAAATAGCTATGATGACCTGAAATGATTCCAGCAAAAGTTTCCCAGTGAATGTTCTTGTTGTTTTTAACAAATGAAAACACCAGTCCAGATCACATTGAAGGTGAGAAAAGACACACAAATAACAGGGGTCCAAGGAGTGTATCTGGCAAACGTCCTTCAGAGCACAAGTATAACAGAAAGAGACAGTGAGGGGGCAACAGAGACAGCTTGAGCGGCAGCCCTTCGGCTCGTCTGTCTTTGCTCACTAATCACCAACTATGAGCTCCCTGTTTTCCCCCAAGAACACAGAACAGGATCAGTACAATCTCATCAGCAGCATGAGAGAAAATGTGAACATCGTACGGGTTTCCAAATGTGGGGTATTTGCAACACCTGGGATAAGGACTGTTATCAGATTCTGAACTCTGGTTGAATACAGGGTAGAGACAGTAGTGTATTTTTATCATTGCCGGAATATCATCTTTCTTATAAAAACAGCTACTGTAAAGGTTGATTTTGAAAGATGCTGTCCAAGGATGCTGACAGCCAATTGGCCATCAGGAAATAGCTAATTCTTTGGAATTCTGAAATGGGTAGGATTCACCAAACTGCAGGATAACCACAGGGTACACGGATACATTTTTATCAAAATCATGTTTCAAATCCAAGGTGTTTACAGATTTTATGGATGATTATGTATGTTATGAATGATTGAGTAAATTGTAAGTATGCAGTTACTGCCATGCTTTCTAAGAAAAATAAGAAAAATGATCTTATTAGCAGGTTAATTTTCACTTGGATTCATGAGTCATAAAATATTGGCACCACATGAAACCAGAGAAATTATCTAATTCAACCCTTTTATTTTACAGATGAGGTAAATGAGGCTTAGAAGAATGAAGTGATTTGCCTCAAATCACAATACAAGCTGTGACTGAGCCAGAGCTAGAAGCCAGGACTTCTTTTTTTTTTAATTTAAGGTATAGTTGATTTATAATGTGTTAGTTTCAGGTGAACGGTGAAGTGATTCAGATATATATTTTATATATATATATATATAAAATATATAAAAGAATATATATTTATTCTTTTTCAGATTCTTTTGCCTTATAGGTTATTACAAAATATTGAGTATAGTTCCCTGTGCTATACAGTAGGTCCTTGTTTGTTACGTATTTTATATATAGTAGTGTGGAAGCCAGGACTTCTAATTCCACTCTACTTTTAAGTGCCAATGACAATATACACCCTGTGCAGGAGAGGGGCAATGACTCACCACAGATATAAATAAAAAACCACTACCCCAGGAAAAAATTTTATGGGAAAGGTAGCTTTAACCAAACTAGCTGTATAAAGAGGGTCTCAGGAAGAGAGTCCACGTGTATCACAAGCTGTTATTCCTGCCAGAAAAGCCATTACAAAAATGCAACCATTCTCATCTAGGACAGCAACTTTGATCCAGACGTCCTTGGATTTCACTTTTCAAAGGCCTCTGTAAGTGCTTGCTTCATCAGTTAAGTGTGTGCAGGGTTACGTTAGCACAGGAGTAAACCCTCACCTTCCATCTTCTCCTCACATTCATATTAGTCCTTCCCTTTCTTTCATTTTAGGACACAGTTCAAAATCTCTGTCTCCTATGACACATCTTAATCCTACTTTCTCTATATAACTTTGCTGATAATGCCAGTCCATATTGATTTCTCCATATCTAAATTCCTAAACATATTTTAGTACATAATCAAATACTTTTTTAAAATTATGGTTCATGTCTTTTTATGTAAATGCTTTGTCACCTCGCTGTGCTCAAGTATTCCTATATAAAAGACATAAGGTCTTTTGATACATTAAATGACAATAAAATTTGAAAGAGTTATAGTAGTATTGTGGTACAGAAGTAGTCCCAGAAAATTAGAACCTTGGTGATTTACGTAAGGTTTTGGAGGGCTGAATAACTTCTGATTCCAATTATTATTTTTAACAGTGCATAGTAAATAATTAGATTAACATTATCTTTTGTCCCTGGATAATTTTACCTGTGGAGGAAAAAAATCTTTTTACCATGTTTCTTTTTCAAACAGGTTCACCACCAGATTTAGAGAGATGGGAGAAAGCTGGGTGGGTCTGACTCTTCCGTAAATGAAGGAGCTGGTCCTTCTTTTTTATTCCCTACAAGAAAAGCAGATCTAAGATAAATGAATGATTTCAGCAAACAGGAACACGCAGGGGGAAGAGCTGCTAAAGAGAATGGTGTTTCCTATGGAACAGGATGTTAGAATACTTATCAAGCACTTCTTTAGGAAAGAAAGCCGTAAATTTTAGGGAGGAGACCCCTCACGCTTTCAAGTAGAAGTTAAAGAGAACAATAGCTCTGTCCTTGGCTCTAGCTTGAAATTCACTGTGAACTTCACTCGCGGCTGCTGAAGTTGCACTGAAGGGAGGGTGGAGAAGACAGGGAGGAGCGCCATCCTCAAGCGTGAGGAGAACGCAGCACACCGCGGTTCCTCCTCACTAAGGTTTGCACTCACTGTGCAGGCTCCAGTTAACTCCCAAAGGCCCTTACGCTCTCCTGCTCTGTACCTTGTGGGACACTTGAGATTCCAAAATCAGTCAGCCAAATGTAATTTAAAGGTACAGCAAAAACATATTTTAGGAATAAAATCTGAAGAAAAAAATGTGTTTCGTATGCCTGAGTCACATCAATTTGAGAAGAAATCTGATGCAAGAAGATAAAACGCCAGCTTCAGTAGCAGAAACCAACCATCACATCAAAGCTTGTCATCTGCCTTTTGGCTGAAAACATGGCAGGCAAGCGGATCTAAAGAGCAGCCGGCTGATCATTTTATGGGCATTGAAGAATGTTTTCAAAGGAACTTATATTGCACAACTACTTACTTTAATGGGATTTGTGTGGTTCAGGCCCTGTAACCTTTGGAAAATTGAAGGGAAGTATAATTGTAAAAGCCACTAAAAACTGTTTAGCTTTTATTGCAAGGCTTATGAAAAGCAGTGAAATACAGCTATGGCATTCATTTGAGTTTCTTTGGTTACACTAAGCTCCAATTGTAATTAGGACAGCATCTTTTCAATAAGTGCTCCGATCAATGGCACATAGGTCCTCACCAGGATGAGTGTAGACTGAGTTTAGCACATCCCACTGACCAAAGCCAAGTTCAGCAGCACATCCGCATCTTCTCTGCAGCATACCTGGTATCCTCCACTGCTGAATCCCAGCAACTGTCAAGAGTGACCAGGTTTCAGCCAATACAAATGCCCAACTGTACAGCTCTTACTCACCTTAGGGTCATGGCTGCCAGAACCTGAACTTTGCGTCATGGTCTTTGATGATTTTTTCCCTTACTGTCAACTTGGCATAGACATGGTTTATTTTTGGTCAAGTATGAGTCTTAAACCTTAGAAAATAGCATTAAAACACCTTAAACATTTGGGGGAATATATGTTCTTTGGAGAATAAAATGCTCTAAAAAGTTTGAAATAATGTTATTTTGAATGGTTTTCACCCAAAAGATGGATCAATGGCTCTGTGTAAAGCTACAGTGGTTTCAAGCAGATACAGCTCAAAGTTGAGCTCTCTGAATATAACCAACTGTCATTTGAAATGGAAAATACTGGAGAATATGAGATATCATAATACAGTTTGTACTGCTTTTCACTTCTTCATCTCACATATTTGCTTTCACCTCTGTAGGACCAATACATTTCCATACAGTCAAAAATATCAACACAATCCATATCATCTTATCTACTTTAACCCTCTTAAGACATTTTTCTGAAAGGATTCCTGACCAGAACCTTGAGGATATCCGAGACAAAGCAAGCCTTCCGATGCAGCCCTATATTGGAACCCTAGCTTTCTTCTGGGACTATATTGACAATTTTCCCCATGCTATCATTTTTCCATGTGACTCTGGGTCTATTTTAGACTATAACTTCAGAATACAAAGTTTACATGTGTATTTAATTGAAGCTCTTATCAATGCTCAGTGAATACAAATTAACAGTCAGACATAAAATATTCATATATTGGAATTATTATCATAGGAGTTCAGTTACTGCACAAAATACCTTCTCTTCGATAAAGACATAAAATTCCAGCTTCAGATATGTAACCTACTCCCAATTCTCTACGGATGAATCACTTACTCATTTTTCAATTCATTTCTGGATGTCGAAAATAGTGGAAAATGAGAATGTTTTACTCAGAGCCAACTACACTATAATCAGGAGGGAGTGCAGTGGAGTAGAGAGGAAAGTTCACTGGCTTGGCGATCAGAATGACCTGTGTTCTCCTATAGGCCCTGCTACTTTAGTAGCTGTGTGGCCTTGAGTAAGACACTTCACTTCTCTGAGCCTCAATTTTCAAAACAATAAAATGGAAGTAGACTACCTACTTCCTAGGGTCACTTGAAAATATAATGAACACAGAGCAGGCAGATAGTCTGGCACATAGCAGTTGTTTTGTAAGTGGTGGATTTTAACAGCTACCACTGCTGCTGCAATTTCTCCTTGGAGGTGGATTGTCAAAACCACTGCTGTTCTTCCTTTTTTCTTCTGCTTACTGTTTGTTGGTATCTAACTATTCACTAAGATCTCTATCACAGCATAACTAGGGAGATAGTGAGAAAAAACATTCAAATATGTTGATCTGGCTTAGTTAGGTTTGATGGAGGGCATAGTTGAGATCTAGGGAGCATGAAAAATGAGTAAAAACTTTATAAATTAAAAAAGAACTGAAACATGACAATAGACCCAAAATTGCACATGGAAATCAGTGCAGTTTGGGTCACTTTTCTACTGCTCGTCAATTCCTAGCTTTCTAACAAGGCAATCAATTTTCCTCTCTCAATTAAAATTTTGAAAAGAAACTTTCAGAAAGCAGGCAGATTCTAAGACTCAAAGACAGCAACCTTCTCCTTTAACAAGTAATCTCACTAGAAACAAGTTTAAAAAAAAAAATACAGGAGAAAGGAAGAAGACAACCAAGGGCTAAACCCAGGCTATGAAAATTCAATGATTTCGCAGCCTGTTTGCCTCGGGTTGACTAATTTGGTTGCCACATGTCTAAAAACACAAGAGTTGGGTCATACTACTCCATATTTATTCAGTGACTTTTTTTTTTCTAAATGTCTGAGCATTTTGGTGAATTCCAAAGGGATAAAAAGAAACCAAGGAAAGCGAATTCTGGGAAAAGAGTGAGTTCTGATGGAGATTTTAAAAGCTTTCTAAACTTGCAGTATTCCAGGTGTGTGGTCCCCTTGGAAGTGCCGTGTATTTCAGTAGGATTACAAACAAAGCTCTAGAGGAGTTATAAGCTCCTGTCTTCTTTGGGTAGCATTTTCCCTTTGTAGTAAGACTTGTTGTTATTTTGTAAAAGACACAACATCAGTCTTAACGTTAGCAGTGGAAATTGGTGTCTCCATGGGAGGCAACCGCTATAAGTCATTTTTTTTTAATGATTCATTTTTCGGGTAATAAATTTTAATGTCCTCAAGAAAAATACGGTAAAAAATACATTTTTTAAAAAAGCAAACAAACAAACATAGCTGGCAGCAGATAGTAATGAAGGAGATGTACATGATTAATGAGTCAGCTCAGCTCTTGAAAGGACAGTAGTGGTGGAACAAGGCTCTTTTACTTGGATAAAAAGACAATTATGAGGCTTGAACACTTGAGAATAGAAGCATGACTAGTCTTTCCTTATGCTTTTTCATCTCAAGTTAAAAGGACAGATGCCTATAGCAGAGAAAGCCACAGAGAACAGAGAATTAGCTTTTCATCACAATAAAGATGGAGCCAAGGATAACTCTGTTAACACTGTATAGAGTAAATGAAGAGGGCTAAAGAGGAGATTAAAGCCCCTCTCAGGTGTTACTCTGGCCTCTGACATCAAACTAATACAAAGACTAAAATATGCCAAAATGGTCAACATAAGAAGCCTGGTATCTTTAAACAATGTTTAAGTGAAAGGAAATTAAAATTCTCTTTCAAGAATTAGAAAAGCCAAAGTGTAAACGGTGGTTTAAAGCTTGACATATTCTGAGAAATGTATCACACTGTAACATCTCTGGATTTCAACTTTCTTATCTGTAAAATGGGGTTGCTTTAAGACATAAACAATACATGTTTTTTAAAAATTATAACAACTAGGTATATACACATTTCCTTCTATTTTGCTTTAAATTCTGTTATGGAGCAGTTGTGGAAATTGGCAATTAGGGTGTTAGATTGGCAATCAGGAGGTTCAGATCCTAATTCAGCAGGATTGCTGACCAAATATGTGATGTTTGGCCTTAGTGTTCTTACTGGAAAAATTATAGGTTGGACTAGGCAACTAAGATCTCTTTCAAATCCAGCACTGTGGGTTTTTCGGATTGTTTTTATATTTTCGGTATCTAGCCCAATAGAAAACTTTTAATAATTGTTTGTTTAAGGCAATGACTGAATCATGTCCTTTGGTTTTTGTTGTTATGTGTTTGGTTTTGCTTTGTTTCGTTCTTGTCTATGTTTTGGAAAACCTTTGGCTAGATGACATATTGGATGAAGACTATTCTGTAATTACTCATGCCTGGAGGAAGCTGAAGTGATTGACCCATTCCTCTATGTCCAGAGTACTCTGCACATATGTCTCCAAACTGAAATTTATGTGAATCTTTATTCTAAAAGAAATTAGTTCACCTATAATCGCAGTCAAGAAAAAAGAGGCAACCTGAGAGGTTTCTAAGAAACAGTTATTCTAACATTTAAATTTACTTAACAGAAATGAGAATAACTGCTATTTCTATTATTACTTCTACTAGCTTTGACCACCTAACTGTGGGTTGGGTGACAGTACACTTGCTGAAAACACTGTCTGTGTCAACCACTTTAGACTAATCCCAAAACTGGTGCCACTAACAATGGTCACGCTTATTCTTGACCTTCACATCCTGTCTCTATCACCTTATTCATTCATTTGAACAAATATTAAGTGTGCATCTACTACACACCAGGCAAGTAGGTGCTCTGAGAAATAGACAAATATTACATGTAGTCCACCTTCAAGGCACTTTATAATCGATTTGGGAAATGAAGCCATGAGCACTTGAAAAGTAAAGTAAAAACAGAGAAAAGAGATTCCAGTAGATGTGGTGGCCATCAGAGCCAGTAATGGGCGAGGGAGGAGGACAGAGACACCAAAGTGGCTGGCAAGTAAGAAGACACAGTCAGCATGAGCCTCCCTCTGTCACATGTGAAGTTCAGCATCCTTTTTTCAGCTGCATTATGACTTGTCATTCCATTCACCCCATTCTGGTTGTTCAGCTGATGATGGTGACAAATCATGCCTTCCTCATGTGTCATTCATAGTCTTCTTTGACCTCGTCTGTCTTTGCCTAACCACACATACTAGGCCTTTCCCCTATCCACTGACTATGCTGATGGTACCTTCTCCTCCTCCAAGTCTCAGTCAACCTCCATAGTTAACCTCCTCCTGTCAGCTCTCCATAGGGACCCTCTTTGATCACCAAGCAGAAGTAGCCTTCCTATAACTATTCCCCTTCCAGAATCGGAATGAACCATCGGCTTTGCAACTTATGACAAACTAATAATTATGACAAATAATTATTGCTGTTGATTGGCTCACACACTAGAATATGAGTTGCGTGGGGGCAGGAACCTTTTCTGACTTGTTAACTGTAGTATCCCAGCCTCTAGCATTAGTGCCTGGCATACTTTAGGCTCTTTTCTTTGAATGACTAATGAATATGTTAACTGTGCTTGGTGAAAACGCCTATTCTGTACACCTGGTTGATTCACACTCAGCCACAAACCTGACAGCCCTTTCAGGGCTGAGTTTCTATAAAGTCTTGGCACAGAGACTTTCCTGTTATGAAGGGTTACTGCAATCTCTACAAGGCACATAAATTCCAGGAGCATGCGTTACCCAGGTCTCTCATGCACTTTCTTTGCACATGACTTTGCATCAGTAATTATCACCCCAGTTAGAAGAGAGCCTTGAGGCAGGTGAATAAGTGTGTAGAACAGAGCCCTATATATCTCAGTAACACTCATGAAATCTTTGACTTTGGTAATGATGACACATTATGGAATTATTGAACATGTTAGTGGTGACTTGATACAGTTATTTCTGTTCCAAAAATATATATTTTTAGCTTTAGGTTGTATTCTCTTCTAGTTAGTTATTTCTGTGTTTTCTGTTCCTTTTCACTGGTAAAGGAGCTTGGGCAAAAGCATGACTAATTCATTTGCCAACATACAAGAACATTACTGTCAACCACACCTAAACCTTAATTATATGGCGATTTCCTCTCCAGGGATATGTGACTTTTAACCGGTAAGAAAGCTGATGCACTAAGGTCATATGAGAGAAAGAAGGTTTTGGGCAAAGCACTCAAAAATCCATGTGGGATAATCTTATTCCACTGAATCATGTCCCCTGCTGTTGAACAGCCCTAAAGAACTCCTTGTGAGTAGGTGATTCTGTTTGCCTAGAGTGGAAACCTATGAGTAATCTATGTGTCACTGTGAGTCATGTCATGGCCACCACTTCCAACTCCGCATCATCTGAAAGTTGGCAAGAAGACTTTATACTGCTCAGCTCATAACAGGAAGAAGCCAGGATGGAGGAAAGACCTAATAACAAGTTTTACTGATTAAAAAGAAGGTAACTAGAAAAGGAGGATAACCAAGGGTAAGAACAATGGCTCTTTAGTCACCACCTAAATCTTTCTCTTCTTTGACACCTGTTCCCAATGTGCATGCATTGCCAATACAGCCATTCTTCCTTCCACATCCTTGCGTCTTTTTACAGATTTTCCCTACCTTTAGATCTTTTTCCAACCTTTAAGTCATTTTCAAGAAAGGACTCTGATAGCAATATGTTGAACCAAGAGGAAGGATAAACCAGGACAAACTAGTGTTTAATTCCACTACAAAACTAGTGCTTAATTCCACTACAAAACCATTCTTCAACTTTCATTTGCTGGCTTTCTTCTTATTTCTTCTCTATTCCTCTGCAATGTTGATAAAATGGCACAGGGTTTGACGATGTGGTTAGCTTACTGGGAAGGCAGCACCTTTAAAATAAAGCATCTTAGGAATAAACTGGAAGATTTTATGAACTCAGGTGACTCACAAAAAAAACATATATGGATTAGGTGTATAGATGGGAGAAGAGATTTTAGAAAATAAGATTTTAGAAACATAATGTTTGCCATAAATTGGTTGAAGGACGTGTGCATACAGTAACTGATCTGGGAAAGTGAGACCATCCTAAGCTGCAGTTTTATACTTTTTTATCTAGCCAAAGAGGGAGTTACCTACAAGGAAATCAACTTCCTTCTTGCTCTTCAGTTGTGTTTTGCAGACCCCTGCTGGGCTCCTTCACTTTGTTCTGTTTGGTTGTTTTCATACTAAGGTTTTCCAGTAGTGGTCATACCTCCCTTGAGAGCATAATTAAACTTCCTTCTTTACTACAGGTCTGTCAGTTTGGAAGTAAAGCTCCTTGGCTAGAGGATTATCATGATTTTCTTTCCTGGAGACTTCTAGTTTTAGCACCAGTCTCAGATCTTCCCAAAAGCCAAAAGGGCACTAACTTTGTTTGCCACTAAGCCTAGGTGGTCACCGAATGACATCAGTATAATTAACTTCTTGACTTGAGAGAGTCTAGTTTTATATCAAACTTTATCTCTAATTAGTCATAGCCCCAGATCAGATTTTCACGATAGTGATTTTATACCTTTCCCCAGAAATCCAATATTTATGTCTTCATAGAATTTTATTATAAAGACAGTTTTATATAATTGGTGGGGGCAGGGGTGGGGGAGGTACTCCAGTGGATTAAAAGTCAGACAACCTGGGTTCTTGACCTGTCTGGTACTAAAAATCATGTGATTTTTTTCCCAGTCATGTAATCTTAAGCATGTAACTTTGCCAAGCTGGGTTTCCATTTCTATTGTTATCAAATGTGGCATGTTATTAGATTTTTTAATATCTTTTCCTGATTTTAAATTATAAATTCTTCTTCAAATACTTGACCAATGAATAAATCTGTGCCCTCAAAGAGGTATATAGTAAAGAATAATATATTTACTTACTAATTATCTCCAATTTTGGAATCTATGACTAACTAGATATTACATAACTCCGTGGATACACATTTTTGCAGTCAAATCTGCAGTGTTCTTGATGTTTTAAATAACATTACTGATGACCTTTGTGGATATCAGGGTTATTTCAGCATTGCGTAGATGCTTATTTTCTTTTAGATAAACTTTAAAGAAAATGTTCAGATTTAGCAAGTATTCAAACAGTTGAGAAGAGAGCAAAGATGAAAAACCATTTTATAAAGTTCTGGAATTTTAAAATAATCTGACATTTAGAGGTGGGGGACATATTTTTTATAAAAAGTCTGTGTGCATGTGCATGTGCGTGGGTGTGTGTGTCTGCGTGAGTGTGTGTGTGACTCAGCTCAGAGAATCCTGGGTTGAACTGCAACAGTGCTATAAACATGAGAACCAGAAGCAGATCCAACTGCCCACAGTGGAAAGGACCAACCTTTGGCATTGTGAAAGATTTTACTTGTTTGGGCTTTCTGTGTAGCCCACTAAAACTGTTAAGACCTATCATCATTACCTAGTCTCATGTCAGCTATATCTGGTAACTCACTTTGACATATTAGTTTCTAGGTAGGAGCTCCCCGACAATGGCTCATGTGATATCAGTGCCAGCTGGACTCAGCTGTAAACAAAAAAAAATCTTAAATAGATATTTCAGATGTTTAAATTTTAAAATTTAAATAAACCAAGGCAGAGTGTGTAAGGTTCCAAGTAAGTCAATTGCCAAGTTGTGCTGGTTGGTACAACCAAGTGCTATATCAATGGGGTCTTAAATTGTTGCATAATGCAGACATAGAGGAGGGGAAGTGACACAAAAGGAGTAGGAGTGCATTAAAGATGAATCACTAAGGATGCTCTTCCATTAAACTGTGAGTGTTTATACATTAACACCATCCCACTAGGACCCAAGTAATACGCAAGCCTTTGGAACCATTTGCAGTATATGTTTCAAAATCCAGACCAAAGCCACTAGGTAGATTTTATGGGTCCCTCTAGAAAAGCAGTTTCTTGTCAGGGCTGGAAAAATAATGTTGCAAAGGATCCAGTAACAACAGAATTTAGGCCTGTTAGTTAGATTCCAAGTTGATGCCTCTTCCAAAAGGAGAGCATTCAGAAAAACAATTTACTTCCCAGGCTGAGAGAAAAACTCTGACATTTAGGATTAAGAAGAGTTTGGTGTATAGTCTATTATACACAGGGTGCAGATCTGTTGGGGCAAATCTGTCTACCGTTTTATTTGTTTCAACAAAGACTATCATGATGGCGAGTTCCTCCAAGATCATCCCTTGTGGGAGCTCAGGACAGGAGACAGGAAGATGTATGTCACTGGCTTTCCCAAGTCTAGCTTGCTTCTCAAGGTGCCTTTAAGAATATAGTACAGCTAAGAAGGCAAGTTTGCATACAGTCCTATACAATGACTCCAGTGACCAATGGCCAATAAATCAATTACATCTTTGTACCCTACTTAACCTTTGGATATGACAAATATTTGGAGTGTGTTTTTTGTGGTCTCAAGCCAAAAGTTAACCACAGCCTAGAGATTTTTAAACCTCAGGAATAGAACTAGAAATCTATGTTCCCCACTTTATTCTCAGTGCAGCTGGAGAGAACAGAATTCCATTAGAGAGAGACAATGTAATTGTATTCATAACTTCTGAGGGTTGAGAGGTTACATTTTTATGATGCCTTTCTTCCAAAGATCATAAAACACCTCACATATGCTATTTCATTTATATTCCAAATGTGTTTACAGTATAAGAAAAGAGCACTTAAATACAATTTTAAGGAAAAATATATTAATAATTTAATAAATTTAGCAAAACTAAGTAAAGTAACGTTTACTTAATTTAATGTACAAGAGAAACCAATGTTCAGTAACATTCAGAATTAAAAATGGTTAGTGGGTGAGTTCACTGTTTTTATTTCTAATTAAAAATTTTATTTTACTTTTCCCGACTTCTCAAGATCACATGAGTTATTCTCTTTTCTTAACTCTAATTGCACTAAGTGCTTGATTGACACAATTTAGCACATTGTTATACACTGTTACATTGTCTTCTTTGTTTTCTATGTATTTTAGTCTCAATAGCTACTCAAAGGGAGAGACTGGTGTGTATTGGAAATGACACTAACTCAAGACAAGAGCCTTGAGTGCCCGACCTGTGTCTGCCCCTCACTGTCATTCAACAAACTCGCAGCCTTACTATGCTCCAGTTTCTTTACTAACAAATGAAAAAAAATCTTAAAGGATTGTTGTGAGGTTCAAATAAGATTTTTTTCCTAAAAACTACTATGCATACAAATAAGACATTATTATTGTAAACTCTGTGAAGGCAGACACAATATTTTGTAACTGTCTTACCTACTTTCCAGGATCTAATGTGATGTTGTGTTAATATGATTTCCCAAGTAAGTACTTAATTAATATTTCTTAATAACGAACAATTACTGAGTACTTACTATTTTCCAAGAATCACTGTTAAGTACTTTACATGGAATATTTTATATTTCATTACCTTAATAGGTCATGTTATATGCTCATGTTGCAAATGAAGAAGCCAAGGCTGAGAGGGATTGAGCAGCCTGACCAGGGGCACATAGCTGACACTTGACTCTTAGTAGTTTGGCTACAGAGCCCAAGTTCTGAAACTCTTTACTCTGTTTGTCTTTCATAGAACCAGCATTCTTTCCTGAAAGAATGCAGAGGTTATAAAATGTCCTTCCTAAAACTATCAAAAAATGAAAGAACTTTTAAGAAGTGCATAGGAATTGGTGAGCGTATGTTGGATATAATTTTAACTCAGAATTTGAAATAAATAAATACACCAACTTCTTGATATATATATGATTGGGTTGCAATCATATGATTTGTATAAGAGGTGTTTCTTTCAGAGAAACACTTCTGAGCATGACTTGGCAAAATGTTAAACACTGAAGTTACAGCCTACAAGATGTTTCTATTCTTCTCCTGATCAACTCGTTACAAATTCTTCCCAGAATCATGGGAGCATAAATCCGATTATGCACAAGGCCAGTGGGAACAAGATAATTGCACAGACCTAGTACCCATCCGTTACACTCAGCATCATCAATCACTGAAGTGCCGCGACCTCAGCTTTCTGGAATCCCCACGTTGTTTGAAATACTCTACTATTGCCATTTATGGAAGAACCATATTATACTGTCTTTGCCTTAAGTGCTATCAAAATAAAATTAAAAATTTAAGTGTTTATCCTTCAGAGGGTGCTCATGAGATAGAACAACGGAAAACATGAGAAAAACCAGCAAAATTCAATATCGTCTGATGTGAACGTAGATAAGCACCTCAATTTAAGGATCCGGTGAGCCCCACTAAGAAATTAAGTTGGGTAGTTCTCTTTTTAGTTCTTTTGTGATGGAAACTACATTTGTTAGCAGAAATGTGCCTCTGCTTTTCCCTCACACGCACCTCACACACAGACCAACTCCACAGGGGGAGTCTGACAAATGAGCGATTCTTGAACAAAGCAAGCAAAGCATTTGGCCTGAGTAGAGATGGAATGATCAGTAGCCCACAAATTAAACTGAGTTCATGCCCAAGGTGTATACGAGCCTTTAAACCATGGAATTAAAATAAAGTTGCAATGATGAATCAGTTCAGGTTTCCTATCTTGTGTTTTCTTTCTATTCAATGTGACATATGTTTACTGAACACCTAGGGGCTGGTGAGTATGCAAGGTCAATGGCCTTCACCCCCACAAGGAGCTCACAGGTTAGTGAGAAAAACAGATCTATAAATAGGTAACTTCAAAAAAAATGAGCTAAGTAAAATAACAGAGGCATACACTGCAAAGCTGTGGAACAAAGGAGGGATCAACTGCATCTTAACAGATGAAAAAAAAGAGTCACAGGGCTTCCCTGGTGGCGCAGTGGTCGAGAGTCTGCCTGCAGATGCAGGGGACACGGGTTTGTGCCCCGGTCCGGGAGGATCCCACATGCCGCGGAGCGGCTGGGCCCGTGAGCCATGGCGCTGAGCCTGCGTGTCCGGAGCCTGTGCTCCGCAACGGGAGAGGCCACAGCAGTGAGAGGCCCGCGTACCGCAAAAAAAAAGAGTCACAGAAAAGGAGAAACAAATTGCACTGGATTTTCAAGGAAAAAAATTACACTTTGACCGGGGGGGGGGGGGGATGACTCCTTGTAATGGATGGAGCAAAGTTATAGAAAGCAGTATTACTCATTCCTAATAGAGGATTTTCACTTCATTTATTCCTCATTCCAGCCCCATGAAGGAGCATGTCATTGTCCTAATTTCAGAGTTTCGGAAAAGTAGACATCTCAAGAAGGCAGGGCTGGCAAGTGATATGATCTTGACCTTCCTGTGTTGCTGAAGCTGAGCATTGGGATCTTTGAGAAGAGGAGAAAGATGGAGCTGTAGGGAAAGCAGGGCCAGATGGTGGAGGGCCTCCTAAAACATGCATTTGGACTTCATCCTTTAGCGCAGGGGAGTCAGTAATGAATTTTTCAGCAGGGGAGTGGGTGACAGGAGCAGTTCTGCCTTTCAGATAGCATCCTGCTAATTGCATAGAGTGTGGTTTTGGCTCGGCATGAGGCAAACATCGACACTTTATATATTCAAAAAGTCAGTACTAATAATGTGGCCCATCCTGCTGCTTTTAATGCTCAGGATGCTTTAGGCATCTCTGATTCTTAAACTTCCACCATAATATCTCTGTCTATCATCTCTCACTATCTCTCTGATATGTACCTGTTTTTAACTTCCCTGCTGATCTTTCTTTCAATCTATTAAGTATATGTGTATCTGAGTTACAAAAGATTCAAAGTACAAATTCAGGACATGAAGAAGTGAAATTTTTTACTGTATGGCAGAGCTTTGAGGACTTTCCAAATGGTCCAAATGTATATCCAAAAAGTCCACGCACCCCTCCACTAGGAACCTGCAGTAACTCAACCCATCAAAGGCTCTATACTACCTGCTATTGCCTCCACCCTCCAACATTCCACCTGAGACCTACTGAACTTCCCAGGCTCCTGAGGAGTCTCACTTTAAGCAACTTGATTTATTAAAGAAAAGAAAGAAAATTTCTAAAAATATAATATCAGATATGACAAAATATTGACCACAGGGTATTTTAAAATTGCTAACTCTATTGGTATATTTTAAGTATAATTATATATATATGAAACCCCCAGAAGTGCATGCATTTGTACTTTGAGGCAAACTGGCACTTCTCATCGTATTTTTGTGTTGCTTTGTGCAATTCAAATCCAAGCAAGCCTGTCTCCTTCTGAGCCCACGGGAACCCTTATTTCTCTTCTCTTTGCCATTCTCCAGCCCTTTTTACTCTAACTTTTCCTTCAGTCTTGGAATGGGCAGACCCCCTCAAGATCCTCACCCCCAACCCCATTGCTCATAGTTCAGTTTTCTGTGAATTGAGAAAGTTGCCTTCTTGCCATTTATCTGGCGGAGCTATGTGCGCACCACGGCTCCAGAATGGGACAGAGAAAGAAGTGAGACACATTCAGAAACTCAAAGAATCCCTCTCTTTTCAAGGAACTAAACATGTAGCCCTCTGAAAGTGTTTTATACAAGAATAAAAATCAGAAGTAAAAAAAAATAAAAATAAACAAGCCTTATTAATGTTTGCTGGAGAAACAGAAAAAGCTTTTTCCACAAGAAAAGTCCTTTCTGTACTGAAATTGGCAGCCAGACGGCCTGAGCATTTATCTCCTGCATAGAAAGTGCTCTGTCAGGCAAGCTGTGATTAACAATAAGCTGAAAAACACGCCCCAGACTTCCACTATATTTTATTTGGCAGAGAGAAATTATTCCTCAGCACAAAGTATTTGCAACTGGCATCAGTTAAACAAGAAATTATAACCTTTAAAAGCCCTATTTATCATTAGCTGCAAAAGTGCAGACTTCACCATCAATTACTCTGACAAAGGATTACAGACCATCAACACTGAACACAGGATAACACCAGCCTTGGCGGCCAGTGGGCCACTCTGAAGGGAGGATCAGAACATTAAACACCAAGAGCCCCTTCCCCAGAGACCCCCCTCGACCCTTCCTCGCCCACCCTCTTCACTTTTAAAGGCTGACTCTCCCATCTCTTGCACTCTCTCCCTTCACGAGCAAGCTTTCAGCAAAAAGATGCAATGGTTGTGAAAGGCCTTACTTAAGAACCTTTGGCCAAATCAAGTCAGCAGCAACTTTGCTCCAATTCTGCTCTGAATGAGCTCTGTTGATAAAAATGGAAATGACAAGATTGGTTTCTGAAAACTAAAGAAATAATATGGTCTTATTCCTCTCAGCTGCTTCATTTAGAGGCTAACTGGTCAGAAAAATAGTGAATTTTAATAAGCAAAAGGCCTCTACTGTGATTCTAAAACACCCTCCCAAACCCTGAATGGTGCCTATGTATTCTCGGAAGAAGCCTTTTTGCATTTCACTGAGGCATTAAACCATCTTTAAATGATTTCATTCCTTAGGAACAGAAAAACAAAGAGATGCTTTGTTTTCCAGACTTTAAAATTAGAAAAAAATTTAGTCTCAAGTGCATATATGTGGTACGACATCTCTTTTTCAAGAAACATATGTGTATATCTTTATTTAGATTTAACTTTCCAGAGAAGTATGAGGTCATTGTCAGTATTACTATCACCTTGTTGCTAGTTAATTTAATTTCAATGGTCCTGGAGTTTCTCTCAGAGGCTTACAGATTAATATTATTATTCCCTACAATATTTTGCTTTTATTGACTATATTTGTCTCAGTATACAAACATCGGTATTCTATCAGAAGGAAGTAAAATAACAGAATATATGTAAACCACATATTTTTTGTTTAGTATATAGTGATCAGTAAACGAAGATAATGATGCTGTTGGCAATAATGCTGATAAAGATGAGGAGGGGGAATATGCAGTATTAAGATTTGCGTTTATAAAGCCTTTTTAATGTTACGAAAGAACGCTTGTGAACACATATATCCATATATATACGAATGAAAGTTATACATCTGGTATATTCTTAACTGTGTGAAACACTGTTCAGCAAAAAAGACTGGAAGGAGATAAATCAAAGTGTTAAGAGTATTTACCTCTGAGTGATGCAATAATAGATATTTTTCTCATATTGTTTTTTTCTATACTCTTCTTTAATTTTCTATGATGAGCTTGTCTTACATTTATTATGAGAAAAAAACAGAAAAGGTACAGGCAAGGAAAAAAATCAAAACTAAAATATTAGGCTTGCAAGGTGATTGTGAATGTATATACTTTTCACATCCAATATGATAACCTTTTGACTGTTCCCATTTTTACAATAAAGTAACTGAGTCTTAAAGAGATTAAGTGATTTGCCCAATGGAAACCGGGTAGGTACCACAGCCAAAGCTGAGACACGGTTTATTCTACTTCTAGGCCTATGTGCTTTCCCTTTCTCCTTGCTGCCTCCTGCACTGATATGTGTGTGTGTGTGTGTGTGCGTGCACACTCAGGCACACTTGCACATTCACATTCCATATCTTTCCCAGTTAATGTGGGTTTAAGAAGCGGGTCTATTCATATATGAGGCTCCTAATCGCTCCAGATTAGAGCATGTTCCTTCACATTTGGTCTGCTATGTTCATAAAAACTATCACAGGGCTATCACTTGTGGGTGACCTCCTCCAAAAATCACAGGAGTTTGGATGGCTTTATTTAGCTCTATTAGGTTCAAAGAATGTACCAGGCAGATTCTCAGTCCAAAAATAATCTCCTTTTATTAGTGCTCTAAATTAACTCATGGAGGAGTGAGCCGAGCTAAATTAAAGCTTTCATACAGCGAGGCCCCAGGATTTTTACTGAGTGGTAAACGTTTTCTCTCCCTGTGAGAACTTTACTATTTCCTTCCTCTAAGAGAGGCTGTGCTTAGATGCAAAGAAAGTTGCTCAAAGCAGATCTCAGAGAATTCATTTTATTTGACAAAGACTCTTAGTTTGAGTCCCTGGTGTGGAATATTTAAGATTTTATAGGTTTTCCTAGTTTTTAAAGTAATTTGCATGTAAATAAAGAGATACTAATCTCTAGCACAAATGGCAAAATGTGTTCTTTGCCCTTTTTTAACTGGAAAATTGAATCATAAGAGCAGCTCAATATCAAAAAAACAAACAACCCAATCCAAAAATGGGCAGAAGACTTAAACAGACATTTCTCCAAAGAAGATATACAGACTGTCAACAAACACATGAAAGAATACTCAACATCATTAATCATTAGAGAAATGCAAATCAAAACTACAATGAGATACCATCTCACACCAGTCAGAATGGCCATCATCAAAAAATCTAGAAACAATAAATGCTGGAGAGGGTGTGGAGAAAAGGGAACACTCTTGCACTGTCGGTGGGAATGTAAATTGATACAGCCACTATGGAGAACAGTATGGAGGTTCCTTAAAAAACTAAAAATAGAACTATCACATGACCCAGAAATCCCACTACTGGGCATAGACCCTGAGAAAACCAGAATTCAAAAAGAGTCATGTACCAAAATGTTCATTGCAGCTGTATTTACAATAGCCAGGACATGGAAGCAACCTAAGTGTCCATCAACAGATGAATGGATAAAGAAGATGTGGCACATATATACAATGGAATATTACTCAGCCATAAAAAGAAATAAAATTGAGTTATTTGTAGTGAGGTGGATGGACCTAGAGTGTGTCATACAGAGTGAAGTGAGAAAAACAAAAACAAATATTGTGTGCTAATCCATGTATATGGTATCTAAAAAGAAAAAAAAAAGGTTCTGAAGAAACTAGGGGCAAGACAGGAATAAAGACACAGACCTCCTAGAGAATGGACTTGAGGATATGGGGAGGGGGAAGGGTAAGCTGGGACAAAGTGAGAGAGTGGCATGGACATATATACACTACCAAACGTAAAACAGATAGCTAGTGGGAAGCAGCCGCACAGCACAGGGAGATCAGCTCAGTGCTTTGTGACCACCTGGAGGGGTGGGATAGGGAGGGTGGGAGGGAGGGAGACGCAAGAGGGAAGAGATATGGGAACATATGTATATGTATAACTGATTCACTTTGTTATAAAGCAGAAACTAACACACCATTGTAAAGCAATTATACTCCAATAAAGATGTTAAAAAAACAAAAAAAGAGCCATTAAGTGAGGTATTTTTACTTATAAAGAACTTCAAGTGGCTTATATCTTAACCACATCCTTTCCGGACTGCCAGCTGTACTTATGCTATCTTTTCATAACCATTGGAATACTATGGCACATTCCTCTCTGAGAACTGCACACTAGGGAACAGGCAAAGTAAGACAAAAAATATGATATTGAGAGCCAAGTTTGCCTCTTTTTCTCTAATACAGACAGGTCACCACTGGCCATGACTAATAATGCATTTAGCACCCTTCCCGCTGAGTTTCCAAATCGCTCTAGAAAAGCATGCCAGGCTGGTCTTACTGTCATGTGGCCCTGGGACTTTTCATGTGTCACTCTCTCCTTTGCTCCTGCCTAGCTGGCACCTTGCATGAGTGACCCGTGCAGATGTGAGGTGTGGATGCTCTCTGTCTCTCTTTTGTGCTGGATTTTGGACACGTACCACTACAGGGAGAGGAAGCTAAAAGCTCAAGCCTTTTATGTTGAAGTCTAGAGGGAAGCACGTCTATATTTTATTTCTCCACACTGAACATCTGGAAGGTCCCAGAAAAATCATCCTAAATCGCTCTAAGCCTATGCTACATTACATCAACTGGGGTTCCAGATAAGGGCCCAGAGAATAGAGCAAAAAAGAGCATATCCAGGAAAAGAAGTGAAAAGAGAAGACGCAGTTAGGATAGCTGGAGGGAAAGGTGTGATTTCATACCTCTTATAGATTTCTTGTTGACTGGAGGTGTGACTTTCTAACAGGAACTAACAGGAAGTGATTTTTTTTTTACCTTGAATATATATGCATTTTATTTAAAAAAAATAAAAGATCAAGTAAACAAATAAAATAGTTTCAGGACCTTAAATACATCTAGTTTTATGTTTTCTTTTTATTATTTATCAGTAACTATTATTCTTATAATATCTAATGCCAATATGAGGCTATAAGTTCACACATAAAGACTTTAAAAATGATTCCTCACTGAATAGAGCAAAAAAGCACATCCAAAATTATTAGCCACTATTAATCAAATCACTGATTATGTGTTGCAGATTTAATATTTTAAAATAACGAACCAGCACTACTTTAGTGGCTCTCTTTTTTTAAACACAATCCAAATCTAAAAGCTTTGCAGCAAAATTTCTTTGATGTTTGACTCTTGCCAGCATACAAATCCAAAAATGTTGGTGGCAATAGTCTCTACTTTCCTTTTTGAGTTTTTTATTTTTATTTATTTTTTAAGTGAAGTATTACAATATTATGTAGTATTGAATATAAGTATTACAATATTATGATAGGAAATGATTTGAACTAATAGGAAATATAATTGACTGGGAGTTGATATGTCCAAGTGAAAAGAACTCAAGCACAGCTGGTAGTATAAAGGCTTCTGATCCTGACTCTGAAGAAGGAAATATTCTCCTCTATCTAACTGTGGCTGAGAATCTCATGCATGTACACATTCCCAGCATGAAAGAATGACCTTTCCACCCAAAGACAAATATTCCTTCACTAAGCGTATGTGAACAGACACATGACACTAGCGTCAAATATATTCCAGAAAGGTTTCGCTAAAAGGTGGCGGTGGGGTGGGGGGGACAATTGATTGAATATTTAGGTATGTAGTATTTATATAGCATCTTATTTTGAGTGGTTACAACCAGAAGGCAGCTTTGGAAAAGCCACTGGTGGAACCTAATGGGCATTAAACAGGCGCTCCAGTTGCAGACACAGTTCTGCCACCAGCGACCTGATCTTGTGTAAATCACCTCAGATTCCTCATTTTGCAAATAAGAGGTTTGGAAGGATGCCCTCTCCAGACCCTTGTAGCTCTAACCGTCCATGGGGGTAGAGTTATTGCATTTAGCCATGCTAATATCAGATATCTTGTAAATCAGGCCACCAAAGACATCCCAGTGGGTGAACTAGACTCTTCCATTGCAAGTTCTTGCAACTACATGCAGGTTCAGAGAGCCCCGGCCTCTCTCCCAATGCACTGCATTCTTAGACTCTGCCAGTTCCTAATTTACTTCACGAAGAGGCTGAATGACAAATTAGAAGAACTGATGCCCTTAGTCACCACTTAGTTTCCCGCATCTATTGTTATTCTGACAACAACAAAAAATCCTTAGATGTTATCATACTTAAAATTTTTTATCTATAGAAACACTTCAAGCACAGCTGTTATTCATTAGACTCCAGTGGCTGAAAGCATTTGGTTACTACAGGAAAAGGAAAAAAGAAAATCAGTAACGTTTTATTTACAGTCTGCTTTCATTGTGAAATAGTAGAAGTTCCTGAGTTAATAAAAAGATGTGCTTGGTACTAAAAGCCTAAATATGCTTTCTTAAAAGAGTGGTAAATACTGCGGGCACATTTCCCAGTTCTTAAGCACTATTCCAGTTCTCTTATTTTCCCCATAAATATGCTCACACTTTTTAGCCCACGTGACTAGCTTTTGAATAAGAAAATGAAGTTATATAGGGAATATGCCTCTTCTAAATGGGCATATGTATAATACATGCACACAAGCATGTACATGTACAAAATTTTCATATAAATTTTATAAAGATAATTTCCACCCTACAAAGAAAACAGCTGTTCTGTGAGATAGTGCACTCCTTAGCTGTGAAAACCACTAAACAAGCCCTGGATTTTTTTTAATCCAGGAATACCAGAGGAGGAATTCCAGATCCCAGAATAGGTTTGATTCAGTCACTTATAAACTCTCTTTCAACTGTGAGTTCAGAGATTCTGTAAGTTACCGTTTTCTCCTTAATTCATTTTAGAAATTGACCCAACCTCTTTACTGTGTTTCATTTGTTGGCAGGGACTACAACAAACACAAGTGAGAAACTAAAACCTTGTGGTGCTGAAATCTGGATACATTTGCACCTGGGATTTTGGACACATTTGCACCTAGAAACCAAAGTATGTGGTAGTAACATCCTTTGTGGCGGCAACCTTCTTCCAAAAAAACTGCCAAGTGCTATATAAAACTAAAACTCTATGGTATCTATGTGTGGTGAACAATACTATTCCCGCTTCTCACAGGCAGAAAACATGGAAATTAGGAATCAAATGTTTGAAATAAAATGGAATTATTACTCCCAACCATTTTATTTTGTAGACAAAAACTCACCTGCAATTTATACTACGTAGACTTGTTTCTTTGCTACTACTGATACATCTCACTTTCCTCCAATCAGATCAGATTTCTGATTGTCTCATCTCAAAATTTAGTCCAGTTCAAGGTCTGATCTTCTCGTCTTTTTAATTCAATTTCCAAGAAATTCCAGGTAATAAATGGCCCCATCAACCCCATTACCCATCCTCCATCATACCAACTGTACTATCAAACGTCTCATTCCTAAAAGTTCTCCTTTTAAGAGTCTGGCTGAGCAAGTTCTACCTAGCAACACCAATTTTTAAATTATTTACAATGGTAATTGTTGAATTTAGTGGGGGTTAGGGGTAGGGGAAGAGGGAGATCACAGCCCAGCAAGAAAGTTAACTGTTGTTCTTTCCTGGTCCCCTTCGTAAGTAAGGCACTGCTGTCATATCAAATATCCTGTTTCCTGAAAACACGACTCTGAGATTGGTTATGTGCGGGAAGTTACATCATAGCAGAAATCAGTCTTGTTGACCCTAAGTGCACCCATATTCCAGCTTTTGCCCTCTGGCCCCACCTCCTTAATCACATTTGCATGCTGTCTCCACTCTTTATAGTAATATTTAGAACTTTTCTACAGCATATTTTATTGTGCAAGTCATTTATCAATGCTATTTCATCTTTTCTCACCCTCGTTCCTTTGAGGTAGAGCCCCGTGATTAGTAATAATAACAAAACCATGCTATTCGGCTTTTCTATTGCTTCTGTCTCCTGAGAACTCTACACATATTAACAGCACACACTGTTCTCCCAAATAGCTTAGGTCACAGAAGGAGCAGGGAAGAATGCTATGACTAGCCTAAGTGGAATAAATTGAAGGTTGGGTTGGAAATGAATCAAGATGCTGGTGTTAATATGCCCAACTATTTAGGAAAAGTTCCAGGGTCACTTAATGATGAAAAGCAATAAGGCTGTCAAAATTTGCCTGGAATACATATAGGATTAAGCAAGCTCCTAAAGTTTCCCAAGGTACCTCAAGGTCAAGGGCTTTCTGCAGAAGGTAAGTCTTTTTGATGGTACACAAATTCCAAAAGCCCCAAATGCAGAAAAATGTAAGAGAGGTAGGGGTGAGTGTGTGTTGGGTGGTGGTGGGGAATTAATTAGTTAAAGATTCCTTTAACTTATTTCCATGAAAGTTCTCTACTGAACCCATTTAAATCCTCAATCCTTGTCACAGACTATCATTTTTTATCTTGAAAAACAATGATTCCACAACTAGGACAAATCTAATTCTTAAATAGTAAGAGAATACTAGCAACCTGAAATAAAATCAGCTTTGATTTTTCACCAGATACATGTAATGCATAACTTAATAATAAGGTTATAATGCTCATTATAATGTAGGGTTATAATAATAATGTAAGGTTATCTTTTAACTACATTCTAGAAAGTTAGCTACATTCTAATATATAATTCAACAATGCATCAAGGAAGAATATTCCAACAGTCTTACTAACACCATTTATTGGGATTTTTAAGGCTCTTCTCTTGAGTTAAACCCTTCAAATTAAGAATTTAATCAGAAATATTGAAACTATGGAAGAATAATTAGATTTTTAACCCATAAAGATTGTCAGTTATTAGGAAGAACTTCCTGATCTTGGACAATCATTAATATAAATGCATATTCTTTCCCAGAAATATAAATCCTACTCCAATTTTGGACTTCCAAGATAAAAATAACTCCTGTATCAAATAATTTGTTCCTCTCTTATAACATCACTTTCCATTTAATATTATATTTATTTTGTGTTTATCTAATCTAGAGCCTAGATTCTAGACCCATCCATCAACTCAAGTTTCTTGAGGGACAAAGAACTTTGTGTTCTCAGAGTGCTTAACACAGTACCATGTACATATGTTGGCGCATTAAATATTTCTTGAATTAATGTTACAATAAGGTAGGTTTAAGTGCTGTAATAAGGCATTGCTTCCCCCACCCCAACAGAAGGTCGAGTGGTCTGCTGAAACCTGCAGCTAGAACTCTGTCAGCCACCAGAGCACAAGGGTTAAAATATTTCCATTTTACATTAAACCCTTGGGGCTGTGCTCCTTTAGTTTATTTATTTTCAATTCTATGTTTGTCACTCACACAAGAATAGGGGAGGAAAAAGAGGGAGAGGAAGGAGAAGGGGGAAGGAGGAAGGAGAGGAGGAGAAAAGGAAGGGTGGGGGAGGGAATGCAGAAGAAAGGGGGGAGAAAAAGAAAAGGGAGAGAAAAAGAAGGAGAGAGGAAGAAAAGATGGGAACTGGGGAAAACAAAATAATTCAATGTACCTGAAATAATAGCAAAAACATGAGAAAGAAAAAAAAGGAAAGAAGGAAAGAAGGGAGGGAGGGAGGGAAGGAGGGAAGGAAAGAGGGAGGAAGGGAAGAAGAAAGAAGGAAAAAATGAATGTAATTTCTTCTCGAAGTCAGAATTCATTTGAATGGCAACTCTATAAAAACAAGTTGGTTCTCATTACTTGGGTTAAATTTGACCTGATTAAATCCATTGGCAATGTCTAAGACATTACTTTATATTTCATGCCTAAATTGGCTAATAAACATTTTTTAACCCAATCTGAGTCTGCTTGCTGTCACCCAACCCATCTGCTTTATTTCATTTATTCAACAAATGTTTTCTGAGGAACAATTTCCCAGGTCTGTGATGGGCATTGGAAAAATAGTGGCGAACAAAACATGTCTCTCACTTGAACGGATTATCTGACTCTCTCTACAGCCATCTGAAACCCAAACTAGTGCTATTATCCATCCCCAAATTTTGTCAAGCAGGCATCTTTTTCATCACATTATCCTCTCTAAATTCTTTCTGTCTGCCCAGACAAAACCATTAGTACCTTCTCCCTGCAATCAAACCTTTTCTAATGGACTATGTCTGATCAATCCCTGCAGTCCCTGGTTCTGACCCCAATGGCAGTGCTTGCATCAAGCCAACTTACTATTCTCTCTCCAGGCTCTTACATCTTCTGAAATTTCCGACTCTCTGAATAGTTTCTAAGTTTTTTTTATTCAAACTCTTCCAAGAATCACACGTCCAGACCTTTCTGACACAAAATCCAGGTGGCCCATATTTAAACCATCCTGACCCCGTAAAAACATTTGAATGTTTAAACCCAATTTATATTACAATTACTCTTATCACAAAAATTCTCATATATAGGAGGAGGTGGCGGGTTTTGCCAACAGTGTATTCTCTCACATTTTCAAATCCAAAAACTAGGTTACTAATGTTAACGACCAAGTTTGCTTTTGGGTATGATTATGATTAACTGCTAAGACCCAACCAACTTTTCTTGCACATACCACACATACTTGAACTGTCTGTGGTGGCAAAATGGACTGTTATGTATAAAGGGAATTCCCTTCCCCCAATCCGTTCTAAGTGATTAACATCTGTTCATCTTTCATTATTCAGCCCAAAGTTCGCATCTTCCATGTAGTTCTTCCTTAGTCATTTATTTGGTTGACAACTTCATCCTTTGTGACTCTTCTTTATCCTGCCTTGATCCTGACTCCATCCTAGAATCCATGACATGTTGCTGATTTAGGATTCGTATGTCTGCCTCTTCTAAACTATGCGGTCCTAGGGGGCAGGGCCCAGACCTTATTATACAACACAATATTTCTAGTGCTTATAACAGTGCGTGCAACACTGTAGGTACTCTGTAAATGTTGAATGAATGTGAGAGATGGGAGGAGGGCAGGTCTTGTATATTATGAAATACTAATCAAAAATGGCTAGCAGAGGACTTCCCTGGTGGCGCAGTGGTTGAGAGTCCGCCTGCCGATGCAGGGGACACGGGTTCGTGCCCCGGTCTGGGAAGATCCCACATACCGCAGAGCGGCTGGGCCCGTGAGCCATGGCCGCTGAGCCTGCGCGTCCGGAGCCTGTGCTCCGCAACAGGAGAGGCCACAGCAGTGAGAGGCCCCCGTATCGGAAAAAAAAGAAAGAAAGAAAGAAAAGACTAGCAGAAGCTACAGACCTTCTGGTAGCTCCTGAATTTTCCAAGTGAAATATTGCCTGAAATCTGGTGAGAAAAGTGTTTCATACAGATGATGAATGCCAACCTAGCCTTTCTCAGCCAAAATACAGCCAAATCGTTAAAACGCCTTCCCTTTTTAAATTTATCTGTCTTGTGACATAATCCAGCCTCAGGGCCCCAAGCTCCCCACATCTCACCTCATATCGCCACCTGGTGTCCGAAAGCAAGAAAAATATCTAAGAAATGAAAAGGATTTTTTTTGAGCTGATAAATATCAGGACATTAGAATCATATACTGAAAGTTTAAAAAAATCACATGCTTCTTGGCATAGACTTCTGGTCACAAACATAAAGATTAAGTGCACAAAACTCCCTCAAAGCACAGCCTCTTTCCACTCACATCTTCACACAAGAAAAGAATGCTGTCAATCTTTTCAGTTCCATGGACTACCTTCCCCCCACCACAGATTCCATGTTTTAAAAACCTTACTGGAAAATAAACTATCATTTGTTATTTTCATTAAGTAAACTCAAAATTGTCAGTCTAAGGTGTCGTTTAGCCTGTGATAGCCAGGAATATCATCATTCATTATGTGTTCAATCAGCTCTTTAATAAGTCCCTACTATATTCTAAGAGCTATACAATGTTCCACAGAGTGACAGTAACTTAATATCAATCCAATCAAGAAATCGTGAAGTTTTTTCTTTGTCTGTAGAGAGTAAACATATATTTTCATTAGGTGTTTTGAAATAACTGAAAATTAGTCAAGTTTTCCTATCACTGTCCCTAAGAAGCTGGGGAATCTGAACTTGGGTACCAGTGGATAAGGAAAAAATAGATCCTGATGGATTGAGTACAGCTTCAAATCAATAATTCCTGAAAAAAAGTCTCAAATGTCTACTTTTTATTCAGATTATCTTTCATCTGGTTTTAAATATGTAATTGGTTGTTAAGGCATATTGATGATAATTTTATTGTCACAGAACTAAGAACTGAAAATGCATAGCTAAAGAATATGAATTTTACTTGAACTAGGGTCATCACGAAATCATCAAATGAGTTTCAATAACAAAATCAGCAATTATATAGTGAAGATATAGGAGGCAAAAAATACCTAGATCAGAGGTTCCTAGTCAACAGTCCTCAGAACAAAGCTTTCAAGGTTCCAATATAAAACGGGGAGGAAATAAGTACAAAGCAGCGAGTTTCTTCATAAGTTAAGTGCACTCATAAGTTTTATTCTGAGATTATAGTCATTTTATTATTTTGGTGTTATAGTATCCTTTTCTTTATGAAACGATATAGTCAGAAAAGAGTAGGAAGTTTATATAAATGTCCTTATGTGGCTAAATAAGAATGCCCAGAATTTTTTGAATAAAATTTTACAACTAAATAAATTTCTAAAGTCTAGATTATCCAGAGCATGAATCTGAAATTAATTTTGAAGGGCTAAAAGTTGGGAACCCTCAAAACACACCTGGCTTTGTGTTATCTTTAAGAGCAAAATTTAAAAAGCCAATTGCTTTTTCAAATGGATTGGTTAAAAAAAAAAGGCAACGTCTAAGAAAAGTAGAAAAAAACCCAAATACCTCCATTTTTGCAAGTATAGCCCAATTCCACAGATATCTCTTTACACTGTGTAACATTACATCTTTCTGATCCACGTTGTACTCTGAGTGCTAATGTTTCCCTTGAGTGATTTTACACCGCTTCGAGGTCCAAATTCAGCAGGCAGTTCTAGGCTTTATCTCCCAAGATCTCTAGGTGAATAGATTTAATAATAATAATAACAATAATAATTTTTAGAGAGGTACTCCACTGGATTTAGAGGTCACTCAGCAAATAAATACATATATAGCCTAGATGCTTTGACTTTTAAATCATAGAATAAGCAACATGTTGCTTCTCAAACAAAATATGCTTGATCCTTAGCTTTAAGCAAAATCTATTTCTCTCCCACCCGTTCTCTTTCTCCCTCCTTCTTTTTCCCTCTCTCTCACCACAAAGCTTTCTGGATTGAGTAGAAGTATTTGGTCACTTGCTCTCTGACCCCAGAGTCTCCTGAGACTATATATTCATTTTAAGAATGAGTCCCTTTAGTTACCTAAAGTGTCCTCGGACTAAATTGTTTCCAGATGTTTACAAATATTTCAAGGAAATATTCACACAGTTTTTATGGCTGAGTGATAAAGGACTCCACAGTGTCTGCTCAATTGTAAAATAAGGATCAAGTGCTTATTATAAAATAACTTCCATTCTGCAAGTATTTGCTACATGCCAGGCACAGCGCTAACCACGCTCAATACATTATCTCACTGGATGCTCACAATAGCCCTATATGGGAGGTTTTGTACTCCTCGTTTTGGAGAAGAGGAAGGTGGGGCTCAGAGAGTAACCACAGAACATGAAGTGAGGGAATGGGCTGCCATACTAAGTCCACATTCTTAGCCGGTGGGCCCTGCCTCTCTCTCAGAGCAAAGCTCTTCTCCTGTTGGCTTAGCACAGGATCATACAGAGGAAAGAATTCACAGAAGTTGTGGAGCATCCCTGAACATCCAAATAAATTTCCTTTAAGAGGTGAGAGAGGAAGGTTTGTAGACCAAGAGTCCTCCTTGTTTAATATCCATGAGTACTTCCCACAGACTTGTTCACCAAATATAGCAACAGACTGTAAATGTATGACGCCAACACTTTCTCACTATTTAAAAACCAGGGCTTCCCTGGTTGCACAGTGGTTAAGAATCTGCCTGCCAATGCAGGGGACACGGGTTCGAACCCTGGTCCGGGAAGATCCCACATGCCGCGGAGCAGCTAAGCCCGTGAGCCACAACTACTGAGCCCACGTGCCACAATTACTGAAGCCCGTGCCCCTAGAGCCCGCGCTCTGCAACTAGAGAAGACACCACAATGAGAAGCCCGCGCACTGCAACGAAGAGTCGCTCCCCCTTCGCCGCAACAAGAGAAAGCCCACGCGCAGCAACGAAGACCCAACACAGCCAGAAACAATAAATAAGATAAAATAAATAAATTTATTAAAAAATAAAAAAATAAAAACCAGCTTTCACGTATGGAGTTTGAAATTTGCCTGTTTAGTGTTTATATTGTTCTTCACTCACAATATTCTGACCTGTAAAAAAAAGAATCCTAAGTGGTCAAGGTGAGCTTTCTAAAAGAAGCTCTTAATATCATAGAAACTATGCTTTTTGTTTAACTTTGTGTTACTCTGGAAAGAGCCTAGTATTAATTAAAAAACGCTTAAATGACTTGTATTTGGGGTGGGGATGAGGAAGTGTCCAATCAATTGATTGTTCTAACTAATGGAGAGAAGCAAGCCATGACCATTTACAAGGTACTCAAAGAATGTTAGTTCCACTCCCCAAAACAAAAAGTAGTCCAGAAGCCTTCTGTATTTACCCCTGAAAAATATTATATAGTTTCTTTGTTTTCGTTTACCTAGGAGGTATACATTTCTAACAAGTTTTGCCTAGGTTTAGTTTCCAGATGATTTTGGGTTCTCAACGTGCAGTCTCTGGGATAATGAAATGAAGTACCTCTGGAGTGTGCAAGTTCGAGACAGCAACCATCGACATTAAAAGAATCCACCAAGTGGGAAATCCATATGCAGGCGATTAAGAGGTGACGCTGTTTGCTCTGGAAATGTCTCTCCTGGAATTGAGCGCACAAGCTGCTGCAGCTGCCTGTCTCTTACCGATGTTAAATGTCATCTATTCATGCCACTTCTTCCCCTGTTCTCATCAAATAGCTACCCTCCTAAGGCTAGAATTTGAATGAGTGTCAGAAATTGCTGACCTTGCCAAGTCACATTTTCCTTAGTCCCACTCCCCAAGGCACCACAGAACTCTCAGACTTTTGACCTTGCTGAAAACCATGGGATTATTTGAATGAGTTCTCTTCCCCACTTCTCTCCTTCCCCCCTTTCCAGGGTCTCCAATAGCTCCTTTTAAAGAAAAGCTGGGTTATAAAATGCAGAGCTGCCCGCTTTTGCCCTCTTAGGTTTTCTGGTCCTCTAAAAGCCAGCATGTTTTCCAAGCTGCCATTCTCCACTCACCAGACCATATTTTTTAAAAAGTATCTGGAACACAAACAGCAACTTGTTTTTTGTACCCTTGACTAAAAATCTACCAGGCTCTTTTTTTTTTTTTTAAATGTAATGTTGTTTCAAATCATTTTTAAGTGAGTTTAATGCTGGTGAAAGGTGCCTAGATTGACAGCCTGGAGGCGAGGGTCTATATTTTTAACTATAACAGAGTGAAGCAATGTCAGCTACTGCCAAGGAAATTCACAGGCCTCACCCTTCTGCTTGCAAGGGTCCTTGTGGGATTGAACAGGTCCATGTCCATTTGAAATTTGCTTGCTTAGTGTTTATATTGTTCTTAACTCACAATGTTCCAACTTGTAAAAAAATTCTACTACACCCAAGTCCCGTTCAAATGCTGCTTTTTCCAGGAAGCCTTTCCTCATGTATCCCTGCTAGTTTGAAAAATCCACCGTCTGATTCCCTAGCAGTTTGCTACCCTTCTGTTATACTAGAGTTTTATAGTAGTGTTGATCAGACCTCAAACCACATACATCTTTTTTCTTTTAATTTTTATTAGGGTATAGTTCGTTTACAATGTTGTGTTAGTTTCTTCTCATATACATCTTTCCTTCCATGTTGTGCCCCCTTCAAGACTCCATAAAAAAAAAAAAAAGAAAAATCAAGCATGCATTATCATTCCATTTTACAGATGGGTAATAGAGGCCAAGAGTGGCACACATAGGCAGGACTGAAATCTAGATGTTCTGATTTCAAATTCCATATTCTTCACCTACCAAAACAAATATTTTTTAAACTTCCTAGTCTGGATGAAAGCACTGTAATTCCCATATCATCTTCCCTCTTAACTGTGTCTTGCAGATTGCCTCCATAAATCCTCTGGCTTGGAATCAGCCTTCTGAGAACTGCTGAGTTGTTCCCTAGTCAGCTACTAGTCAGGACTTGAATTACCCTTTGACCAGCCTTCCCAGGTCTGAGCTGACTATGACCAGCCTTGTCAGGCTGCAGGGCTTCCCCACCTCACACTGTCCTCTGTGTCCCCGTGCATCAGGAGATGTGCAGGGCTAGTTCCAGCCACCACTGGTGTAAAATGATTTATCCTGACCCAATTTCCTCTGCTCCTTTTTTCAGATCATTAATAAAGACATTAGTGGAAGCTCAGAAGAAATGAGAAGCCTAATAAAACCTCAAATAAGCCCTGTTGCAAAGCCAATATTTCAGCCTCAGGAAAAATATTGTCTAAATTCCCTGTGTTAAGAAATTAATAAACTGTCTCTGAATTCTAGTCTCAAAGTTAGGGGACTGTCATCTTGTTCCAAGGTTCAGTTTATATGAAGTCCAGTTTTTCTTTCCAACTACTGAACTTTTCTGTGTGGTCTGTTTAATTGATCGCATACTTGTACATTTATGCTGACTATAACATCATTTGCCAAATAACTTGAAAATCACGAGAAGTGTTAGAAGGTTTAGAATGCTGAGGAAGATGAGATAATGAGGCATTTCTTAACTCTCGTGGTACTATAAGCTGCACAATGCTTAAAGTACCGGAGGTTCAAAATATTCTTTGAAAGCAAGAGGAGATATTGAAAACATATTTGTAGTTACCAGGGGGTAAGGGGGGGGAGGATAAATTGGAAGATTAGGATTGACATATACACCCTGCTATATATAAAATAGATAACTAATAAGGACCTACTGTATAGCACAGGGAACTCTGCTCAACACTCTGTAATGGCCTATATGGGAAAAGAATCTAAAAAAGAGTAGATATATGTATAACTGATTCACTTTGCTGTACATCTGAAACTAACACAACATTGTAAATCAACTATACTCCAATAAAAATTTTAAAAAATAAATAAGAGCAAGATGTATCTATTCAAAGTGTCTTCTTTCCAACTAGTGGTTTCTTACATGTTTGAAATTCTTCCTCCAGTTTAGAATCACTTCCAGGTCATAGAAAATTCCATCTGTAAAGAACTGGAAGGAAAGATCTGATCAAGCCCCTGTGAGACAAGATGTCTGCCCCGAGAAACAGGCATGTAGAACAGAAGACAAGAAGGAGTTGCAGTTGCTGTTGAAAGTTTGAGCTGGCACCACCTGGTAGCCTGAGGTACCCTTGAGTGATGGGGAAAAGAGGAGGAAAGGTATGGAGGACTGGTGATCTCAGGATTGGACGTGTTAAAATTACACTGAAGGTGAGCTATGTGAGGGCCAGTAGTAGATTCATCTCACCAATTAGATGATTGGCTTTTTTTTGGCAAAAGCTTATGTCATATGCATCTTTAGTATCCTCCAAAGTGCTTGACATGGTGCAGAACACAATAAATACTTGTTAGCTGGATGACCAGTGGTAGGTAAAATGTTCTGATTTGAGCTCATCTGAACTCTGCGTACTATTTCATTGTTTGGAGAAAAGACCTCACTGGCTTCTGACCTCTGACTGCATTAATGCACACACACTAAAGGGGAGGAACTCCAACCGAGGAAATACAAAGAACGTCTCAAGGCATTTCAGTTATCACGTATCTGAATTGTGGTTGTTAGTAACACTACCTTCTGATGTTTTGTTAAATTACAAAGAGGCTGCTTTTGAACTTAAACTTAAAACAGAATCCTTCCTTTCTGGGAAAATTACAGGCAGTACCTGAATTACAGGCTCAAACTTTTCAAATCACAAACTCGAGGAAAAAATTGCCCACATTTCACACTGCACCCAACCACTCCCTCTTCTTTGTCAACTGATTCCAGGGAGCTCCCTGAGAAAAGGCTTGCAAGTTCGAGAGAAAACCTGGTTAAGGAAATACAGAAAAGATGAGGCTAAGAAAAGTAAGCGCCTGGGGTCAGTCCTCCAGGCGAGGCCTCTTTTATCTACTAAGCCAGCTGGCTCCCATCAGCCTCCTACGCCCCTATAGTAAGCGCAGTCTGGGTGAATGCCACCGATGCTCAGTTCTTCATCCATACAGCTAGTTCAAAACACCATCGCCCCCGACCTGGCCTGTTGCAATAACCTCCTAATTGCTTCTCCTTTCCCCTCTAATATCTATTTTCCATATAGCAGTCATATTGTTCTCTTAAATTCATCAATCAGATTACAAAACTCCCCAGCTTAAATCTCTCCACGGGCTTCCCACTGCCATCACACGTAGAATATAAGCCCAGCTCCTCACTGTGACCGACAAGGTCACTATCACCCGGCCCCTACTTATGTCTATGATCTCATCTGCCAAACTCCTATCATTTGCTATCTTCCAGTCACACTGACCTTCTTTCTGTTCCTTGGACCCATCAAGTTTGTACCTGTTGGGCTTCCCTGGTGGCGCAGTGGTTGAGAGTCCGCCTGCCGATGCAGGGGACGCGGGTTTGTGCCCCGGTCCGGGAAGATCCCACATGCCGCGGAGCGGCTGGGCCCGTGAGCCATGGCCGCTGAGCCTGCGCGTCCGGAGCCTGTGCTCTGCAAGCGGAGAGGCCACAACAGTGAGAGGCCCGCGTACAGCAAAAAAAAAAAAAAAAGTAAAAAAAAAAAAACAGCCCTGCCTGGGTTTCCCTGGTGGCGCAGTGGTTGAGAGTCCGCCTGCCAATGCAGGGGACGCGGGTTTGTGCCCCGGTCCGGGAAGATCCCACATGCAGCGGAGCGGCTGGGCCCGTGAGCCATGGCCGCTGGGCCTGCGCGTCCGGAGCCTGCGCGTCCGGAGCCTGCGCATCCGGAGCCTGTGCTCCGCAATGGGAGACGCCACAACGGTGAGAGGCCCGCGTACCGCAAAAAAAAAAAAAAAAAAGTTTGTACCTGTCATAGGGCCTTTGCACTTGCTGTTTACTCCCACTGCCTGAGAGGCTCTTTATTCTCATCTCCTCATGGTTAGCTCCTTCCTTTCATTATATCCTTGCTCGTATAATCCTGTTCATTTCCTTTATAGGACTTAGCATCATGTGTAATTGAATCATTTATCTAGTTGTTCGTTTATGTACAGGTTTATCACCTTTCTTTCCCAGGAGAATGTAAGGTTTATGAGAAGAAACAATTTGTCTTTTTCACTGCTTCATCCCCAAAACCTAGAATAGTGACTGGTACACAGCAGGTACTCAAAACATAGTGTCAAACATGAGGAAATGAGTGAGAGGAACAGAAAAGACAATGGAATGGGAGTCTGTTCCACAATCATGACAGACTTAAACTTAGGCCTCCAACTTTGTTTCATCAGCAAATCTCAGAAGATGGGGCCTTGGGCTGCCCGGGGTTTATTGAGTGTTGGTCCAGATGATGAAAATTCAGTATATCATTTCCCATTAAACTACTGTCTGTGTGTTTATCACTGGGAACTAAGAAAGAAGAGAGGTGAGCAGGAAGGATGATTGAGGCACCAAAACCTCAGTCGCATTCTTAAAGAAACCGGGCAAAGAGACCACACCATAAATGACATGAGAGCACCAGGAGAGAAGGGCTGAATTCATACGTTGGTGGTCAGAGGGTAAGTGCTAAAGAAGGCTGCTAGAGATAAAATTCATCCAGTTCTAAACTTTTCCCAGCACTGGTCTATACCAGTAAAGAGGGAAAGACAGCCCTTTCCTCCTCACTATTGAGCCCCTGAGACAATTCCTTCCAGGACACAGCCCTCTGGATGCCTCCATCATCACTACTGTTCATCTATATCATACTTTTACTCGTCTGTTGGAGGCTTCCTGGGACCCTAATCACCACTTATAACATTGCATCTGGAAAAATGAATTTCCAATTCCAAACAACCAAATCAGACTGACTCTTTCAAATAAAACCCTATTCTTTGCTATAAAAAAAAATCATTTCCATAGCAGGAAAGAATATAACCAGAAATTTTGGACCTGTCATTTTGTTTCAATATTTTAATCCGGTATTTAATCCAGTATTAGACCTGACACAATTGAAAAGATGTGTACCACTCGTGAGATAAGGTAAAGAAGATCCATATATACCTGATTTAATCTTCAATGGACTTGTAAAAACTATACCGATATGCTTTCTATTTGAGAGGATTATAGCTCAGAGGGGCTGGGTGGCATGTTCAAGGTCAGAGCCATGATCAAAATCAAGTCCTTATCTTGAGGAAAGCTCTCTGGCTCTCCTAATCTCTTCTCTGGTACTATCTTCAGCTCACCCTTTCAGTCAAGTTCACTGAGCCCTGTAATTAACCTCAACTTTGCTGCTTGACTGTCATTGAAGTATCCAGTGACACGAGGGGTTTTCTTTGCAAAACTATAATTTTCTAAAGGACTATTTGCATTTTTTAACTTGTAAGCCCAGTGAACAGTCCAGTACCCCAGTTACAGGAGTCCTGTGTTCCACGGACTAAACGTCACAGAAAAGCCATTCAACTCAATCATCTTCTTCCACTTTTCTAGCCACTGGAGGATAAGTGATAGGATAACAGAATATGGGTTACCAGAGGTGTCAAGACAGGTTCTGGTTTTGTCAGGATTAACTTTGAGGCTTTAGGCAAGTTGCTCTGCCCCTTCTGAGTCTCAAAACCCTATTTGTAAAGTGGGCATGACAATATCTACCACTCAGCATTATTGTGAAAATTTAAACAGTATTAAGTAGTATAAATCACCCAGCACAGTACCTGGTCATGATGAGTGCTCAATAAATCCTAATTTCTTTCCCTTAGCTCCCTTCCTCCATTGAAAGATCCAAAGACATTAGATAAGTGGTAGCATCTCTGAGCCGCAGGGCCAAACACAGAGAAATATAGAGACTAATCCAAATTCCCTTTGCTAACTCAAGAACCTTCTTTGTTATATCATTGATACATTTAACATTCTTTTGGGTTAATAGGAATAGAAACACATTTTACAGTTACATCATAGAAGTTAATATCACATAGAGGATTATCTTTCTATGGAAGCATTATGCTTGCTACTTAGAAAACTGTATTTAAACCAGGAAGCCCAGCTGTCTTTGGTAACTGTTCAGCCCAAAGAAAAACTCATTGAGAAGGTGAGTCAGCAGGGCTAACTTTCAGGACAATCACAACCAAGGCCAGCATCTGCAAGACCTGAAATATGGGATGTTATGACACTGGGTGAATTACTTCTTACGTACTTAATTATGCAACAAGATTTGCAGGAGCACAACCACATAGTTCCCCTGAGTATACTGCCAATATGCTCCACAAATGATTAAATATAAAATAAACAACAGCTAACTGTAAATTATGAAGTTGTAATTCCACTAAGGGGGTGCCAGTGATGTCATAAACCACTAGAGCAAAGTTTAGGTCACCAAAGGATCCCAGATGAGCTTAGAGGCCTGTAACTCAGCAGTGGTCTCTGCTGCAGATATGACTCCAGGAAAGCCTTTCCCCTTGTTTTTTGCCCCTTCTCATCTCTGCAAAGGTCCTCCTTTCTTGTTCTCTTCCTCTGAGCTTTCTAAAATCACACTAACCCTGACTTTCTAAATGCAGTTCCTTTTTAACTGAATGGTCTGTCATTTAAGAGGCTATCCACATCTCCTCCACACTCTTTGAACGGCAAGCTATGAATTAGATATACTTCAGTAGAAAAAAGCTAAGCCTGATATTTAGCAGAAAAATCCATTTAGGGCAAAAGCCCTGGAACACACCTTAAAAGGAGATATTTGAGATGTAACTTTAGTATGTGCCAAGCTAATGTATGTGCCCACTAATGGAATAAATTTGTCTCTAAACATGGCAAACTTGGAAAAGTTATGTTGAAATTTCAAAATACAACCTTCCCACAGTCAATGTCTGAAAAAAGGGTAAATTAAAACTTGGCTTTCTCAGACCATGTAGAAGATAAGTACACAAAATTGCATAAATATTAGAAAAACTGTACTTTATCAACCATCAGAAAGGAAGGACTTTGTAAAAAAAAAAAAGATACAAAATACTGAACTATAACTTTCTAAATGTGGCATGCTTTCATCTGAAAACTTACTTAAAACTAAAGTGAAATTGCAAATATTAGTATCTGTGTGATAGATTGCCCCTTCTTTAACATTTTTCTTCTAGAAGAAGAGCTGAGATAACAATCACTGAAAATTTATCATAGGAATTTTACAACTCCGAATAATTGCCTCACACTGTTTTTCTTTGTTTTATGTGAAGCGTTTAAAACAGTGCCAGGCACCTAGTGAGTGCTTTATGTGTGCTCTTTTTATCTCCCACTTTGTTCATGCATTCATTTATTTAATAAATGCTTTTTATTAAGCCATCTACAACATGAAAAGCACCATGATAAGCACTCTGAAGTTAGAAAATACCTGCCTCTCTGCCCTTGTCTTCAAAACTTTATACACCTGGTTGAAAAGATAAGATTGACAATTAGGGAGAGTTAAATAACAATGGAACACATAAAACACAGTGGATGTCACAAAGAAACATCATTCAACACCAATTACTATGAGAGAAAGTGGTGTACGTCAGTGTTTTCAAACTTTGCGGTATATAAAAATCATCCAGGATATTTAGAATGCACATGATTGGTAGATTCTGATTCACTGGGTGTGGGTGGGGCCTTGGAATCTGCATTTTAAGGTTCTTCTTTCTGATGCATGCGGGTGAGTTAGGGATCACACTTTAAGATACACAGGATTAGATTGCAAGTGCATTAGAGAAAGAATCCGATTACCTGTTATTTCTCTTTATCCTTTTTCTCTAAATCATTAGAAATGAACTGCACATGGGAGAGACATATATAGGAGAAAGAAAGGAAGAATATAAGGACCAAAGCATAATTTTCCTGGATGAGGAAGGACTCCATGCTCCCTAAAGGAAAGCAGTAACCCAGTTATCTACACCCCCAATTAGAGACTACATAACACTGTAAAGCACACAAAGCATTTTTAACAAACACACAAACACTTTTCCATATGTCGGAACTGATATTCCCAACAAAGCTGTGCTCCTAATCTCTGACTAATACCCACTGAGCGTGTTTAAGAGATGATCTGCCTCTCATCTATCATGTGCAGAAGGTACATGGTACCCTGCTTCTCTAGACGGCTAGCACACGTCTTGCAATAAACCGTCTTCAAAGTGCCTCACCCACAGTGACCCATTTTCTCCACATGCACCACAAGCATTAGCCATGCTGTTCTATTACAGAAAAATGCCAGGAAGATTTCATCGTTAATTGCTTGGCAAAAAATAAATAGAGTCCTGGATGCTTCATGATGTAGAAATGCAGTCTGTATGTCTTCCAGGTTCATCAGATTTCAAAGCCATACATATGAAAGCAGGTCACATATCAAACTGAGAACACAGAATGTTTATCTTACTCAACTGGTTAGGAAATCTAAGTTGGCAAAAGAATGGCAACTTTATATATAATCACATTTAACTTAGTATTATTCATGTACAAAAAAATTAAGTAAACCCCACAGAAATCTCAGAGGAGTGGTATGACAGTGCTATGTTAGAGATATTATACTACAGAGAAAATTTAACGTGATTGGTCTCCTGGAAACTTACTGGCTGTGTCAGGTCTGGGATGAGAAGTCTTGACAGCTGGTAGCCTAAGCATATGTCATATATTCTCCATTCAATTCAGTGTCTAACTTGGGGATGGGTGTTTGTCTGCTTCAGTCACGATAAAGTCTTCAGTGATGGATGAAGCACGTGGAAATATGAAAGGTTGGTCCCATCTCAAAGTTTAAAAAGATGTGCAATACTGTTTCATGCTAAAGAAGGGGAGGGTGGCCTGAAAGAGGTGACCGTAGTCAGGAACATCTAAGCCAGACTCCTGGCTCTGCCAGGAACTTATGGTGTGGTCTTAGGAGTGTCACTAAAAATCCTAAGGCATCAGCTCTGAACTGTTGATCAAAAACGGATGTCTCCCTAGTCACTCGGTAAGTGACATGCTGTAAGACTGTGACTTTGGAGGATGGGAATATTCCTAATTTCAGTGACATTAAATGACCTCCAGCATGGATTGGGAAACCGTATTGAATACATAACTGAACCTGAACTTGTCGGAGAGGTCGTAGAATTAGAGAACAGGGAAAGGGCAAGCATTCAGGGTCTTTGTTTACATCATCTCATCATTCCAAACAATAAACCTGTGTGATAGATATTAATGTGTCAGGTTTTTAGATGAGAAAATCAAGACCCAGAGACGTGTCTAAAGTCAACCAGTAAGTAAATTGCAGACCCATCATTTAACATGGATTTGTCTAAAAACAAAGTAAAATGCTTTGAACCTCCTAGTGCCCCTAAATCTAAATTAAGTATTCTTGCTTTTGAGAATTGGATATAAATGTATTGAAATACATTCTTGTTTTTTATCTTTATTTGATAACTTAATTTAGAAAAGCCTTCATTTGATTCCTTATGGTATACTAATGTACATAAATTTAGCACTTTATTTCTCAAATATTTTCACAAATGCAATGTCTTTTTGGCCTGCTACATTCCCATGAGGAAGATGGGCAGTTTATAATGAAGTTATATGCCCAGTTTATAACGAAGAATAAGAACCAGAGGAATTAAAAGAGATTTGTGCAGCACGGCAGTGTGTCATGAAGTGGCATGCTGGGGTCCCTCTTCCTAACTCAGCGTTGTTTCTCTAGATAATAATGTATCTAAAAGAATCTGATTGACATCAAAGGTGGTGGGATACAATGAAAAAAATTAAAATGGGATCAGGAGAGATTCCTGATCAAGATTCAAGTCACTCAACAGTAGCTCACTAAAATTCTCCAAGCCACAGTTTTCTTATCTGTAAAACAAAAATAATTATGCTACCCCTACCTACTTCTTAGAACTGCCTTTATAAAACATAATAGCACTGGCACATGTTCTTAGAGTTTGTGAAGCAGTTTCATATTTTATCTCACTTTATCATTCCTATTATTAATGTTATTAATCCTTTAAGACAAGTAAGGCATCAATTTATACAAGTAATAAGGGAAAAGAATTAAGCAAACCAGCAGCCTGAGTATATTAATTCAGTTTAAACAATTGTACTTTTAAGGCTTTACCCAAGCACAGCTGGAATTTCCTGGCTGTGCAAGGTAGCCCTGAATCTTCAAACACACACACACACAAAAGAAAAATCCAAAACAGTGCAGACAACAGATATTCTCATCACCCTGAGAAAGGAGAATGTTAGGGTAAAGGAAAAAAAGATATAAATTTAAATAACACTTCATACATTCTGAGTAAAAAATGATCACGCACGGAAAAATCTCTTCTTCCCTGAGGGAAGCTAGAACAGATGCGTAACAGTCAAACGTGCAGTGATATTATTTTCTTCTTCTCTTGTCAAAAGGGATTCAGCCTTTGAAATATATGTAGCGAAACTGCAGATTTCAGTTTCGTGATTAATGAACCAAATTACATTTTATTTCTTAAATGTGTTAAGGATTCATCCTGTGTTCTTCCCTCGAACTTGAGGATTAGAGCAGCTGAACAGCACATCTGGTTATAGGCAAAGAGCTCTCTGGGTGGTTCTCCTTCTTTTCTCCTTTAAAACTAGGCAATGTGGGAAACTGCAGAAACTTTTATTGGGGAAGAGTGATTTTTAATCCTCAAAAACGATGATTACTCTCCCTGTTCCCCCTTTTTCATGAGAAAGAGAAAGATTAATTATTAGCTATATCTAATTTATAATTTTAAAATTTTGTTCTGCATGATGTTATATCATTTGTTAATACTTTCCCTAAAGAAAATATTTGCATTCATCAGGCAAATGTTTCAACATCATTTTGCCTGGGAATGATTTTTACATAGACTTCATAATAACAATTTATATTTTCTCTGCAATTATCACTTGAAATAAGGGCTGGGGGACTGCAGACTTTCATATCTGGATAAATGCATTGTCTTTGATTTTTCTAAGTGCTTCTTCTTCTGCCAAAAAACACTACCGTGTCCTGGAATGTGTTGCTATCCAACCTGATCATCATTCTACAGGGTACAGAGAAATATATATCATTTTCCTCCTCTTTTTTCTACAAAAGCATGTATGAGTCTTAAAATATTTAATAAAAGAAAATTCAAGATCCAGGTATCTACAATAATAGAAAAATTTCAGTCCCTTAAGATATTTTCTTCCCAACTTGCTTTGTGGCACTTTTCTTACTAAATCATGTAAAAATGATTTTTTTTGAGCAGTAGCTCTCCAACTGTGGTCTTGGAATGTCCTTTAGGTATTATGCAGGCTTTTCCAATTTCAAAAGGAGACATGTGCTCATGTCTAGGGAAGGTTCCCAGCTAGAACAAGCAGAAAAGAAAAAGAAACTGTTTACTCTGAAGGTCTTTACTGCTGGAAATGTACCCACTGGAACTTGAGAACGCTGGGAAATAACTGTGATGTCACAGCTCTCATCATTCTTGGAGAACTTTTGTTTGTTGTTTGTGCATTTGTTTAACTTTTCTGACGAGAGCAAGTGGGTTCAACATGTGTGTGTTTTCTTAATTTGGGGGAAACACAGTCTGAAAAATTAAGAAAAATCAGCCATCAAGAATGTTGTACATGGGTTTGCCTGGTGGCACAGTGGTTAAGAATCTGCCTACCAATGCAGGGGACACAGGTACGAACCCTGGTCCGGGAAGATCCCAAATGCCGCAGAGCAACTAAGTCCGTGTGCCACAACTACTGAGTTTGCGCTCTAGAGCCCGCGAGCCACAACTACTGAGCCCATGCGTCACAACTACTGAAGCCCACGCTCCACAAGAGAAGCCACCTCAATGAGAAGCCTGCACACTGCAACGAAGAGTAGCCCCCGCTCGCCTCAACTAGAGAAAGCCCGTGCACAGCAAAGAAGACCCAACGCAGCCAAAAATAAAAATAAATAAATTTATATTAAAAAAGAATATTAATACAAACATTGTGTAAAAAATAAAAAAGAAATACATTAACATCTAACTGTTACCTGTGTCTACCTCAGGGTGGTGAAATTTAGTTGACTTTCCCATTTAAACTTTTTAATGCAAAATAATACATTCTCTAAAATAAGCATGTATTGCACTTTGGTATTACTCATATTTTAAAAATTACTTGCATTAGAGATTGCATAAACAGAAGAATCATACAATACCTCCCTAAAATTATCTATTTGATTTATTTGCTTACTACAACTGTGGAATAAACCCTGCCCAAAAAAGTCTCTAATCTTAAGAAAATTCTCAAGGTAAATTAACAATTTAAAATATTTAGAAAAGAATTAAGCAGTACTTGTAGAGGAACTGATTATTTCTACAGTAAGCATTGATAAAAGGGATTTGCTTGGTCTAAAAGAAGCAGACAAAGAAGATGTCACAAGGAGGTGATGGAAGCAGAACCTTGAAAGGTAGCATGGGTAGGTTTGTAAAAAAGAGGCATGGAGCAAGGACATTTCAGATCAGAATCAAAGAAGCAGAAAAGAGACTAGAGCACACGTACTAGCTTAACTGGCATACTAGGGAAAAGCAGGGGAATGGTTCGAATCAGCATTTGTGTGTGAATGAGCAGGTTGCTGGGGCAGAGATAAAAATACAGATTGTAGGGCTTCCCTGGTGGCGCAGTGGTTGAGAGTCCGCCTGCCAACGCAGGGGACACGGGTTCGTGCCCCGGTCCGGGAAGATCCCACATGCCGCAGAGCAGCTGGGCCTGTGAGCCATGGCCGCTGAGCCTGCGCGTCCGGAGCCTGTGCTCCGCAACGGGAGAGGCCACAACAGTGAGAGGCCCACGTACCGAAAAAAAAAAAAATATATATATATATATATAGATATAGTAAAGAGTGATTTTAAAAAAAGAACAGGACAAAAATTTGGTCTTCAGATAGAAAAGAATGAAAAGCAATTGTGAATTCTAAAGAAGAGGAGAGCCATGATTTTTTAAAAAATATATTTGTAAAAAATGCACTAGCATTCACTCATTCATGCAACCAATATTCTTTGAAGATCTATTATATCCACTCTGCCATCATGTACACATAGAGGAGGACAAGCATGGATGCAGACAGACCCATTTAGTTAGGAGGCTGGCTTAGCAGTGCAGGTGAGGTATTGTAAAGATTTAAAAAGGAGATGAATTCAAGGGATTTTAGAAGGTAAAATTGTTGGGATTTGGAGTTGGATTGGACAGAGGCATAAAGGAAGGAGTCAAGGATGAGTCTGAAGTTTCTGAGTGTTGCACCCACATGTTTTGATACAGGAAAATAGAAAAAGTTATGAGAGGATCAGACTGGGAAAAGGAGCTCATTAGTGCCATGTTTAGGTTGTTTTTGAGGTTGAAGCATTTTGTGCTGTTCAAATGGAAATGTCCAATAGGTAGATGCATATATAGATCTGCAGCTCCAAGGGGGGGAGCCTTGAAGCTATATCCTGGGAGTCATTAGTATATAGATGGTTACTAAAATGGTGAGCCTAGAGGAGATCTCCAAGGCAAAGGGTTTAGAGTGGGAAGAGGAGGGGAAGGGGCCTAGTACTTATGCTAGGTTAGAAAGGGGATCCACTAAACTTAGGGAGCTCATTCTATCACTTAATAAGCATTTACTGAGCACAGACAACAGTCTGGCACCTGTCCCAGTGGTATGTGACTGATGTAATCCAGACCAGTATTTAGGGAAGTAGCACTGGTAGAAAATGGAAAGAAAAGTCACAATGTACATAATCATTTAGTGTCACCTCCCAGTTTGGATTAATGGTGATGTATGTCAATGTCCAGGTATAAAGATTTAGATTCAATGCCTGTTCCCACTAGAACTTTCAACTTCATATATTTATGAGTTACTTGGAAAAGAAGCAGAATAGTAACCAGTTTCCCAAACCTCAATCCCCAAGAAGTCTCTAACTGGCTATTATAAAATGAATCATCAGAGAGGACAAATACATGAAAATACCTAGTACATTACATATTTTGTTCAAAAGCCCTCTCCTTTTCTGAGGATTCTAGAACAGCATTTAAGAGGCTTCTGTGGCCTCTAGCATCAGTTTTCTCCACAGCAGACAGATCTTGGACAGCCAGTTGGGGCACAGGGAATGAATGCAAAGAAGAAAAGGATGGTGGACAAGCTCAGGAGGCCGGGGCACTGACTCCCTATCACTCAACAGACCCAAGCCAATTCTACCGAGACCTTTGCAGACTACCATGAATTTGTGTGGATAAATACAACGGAAACTTGAGAAAACATGTTCTCTGTATATATCTGAAGTGCTGGCTAGGCCTTTCACTTTGCCCATAGTCAAGCTGATTGAACTTAGCATATCCTGGCTCAAAAATTGATTGAGTTGAGCCCCTTGGCCTTTAAGTTGTATATCTCAATCGTCTTTGAATAGATTTGGCCTCCGCATGTATATTCAGAGTACTGGAAGAGTACCCATCTGTTGTTATGCTTATTTATAACTACACCACCTTCCAGCACTGTGAGGTCCTTTAAAATATAATGACATACTGATGATGAGAAATTAAGTGAATGGGGTGAATGTTCTCTCAGACAAACGTTTGAGGGAAAGCAATTTCCCTTCCAGTTCTGGCCTCATGCTTCTGTTTCTAGTGAACGCCCAAGCTCAAGATTATCTTGGAAGGTGTGTATAAACTACCATCGAAGCTACGAAGACAAAATATTCATTCTGTCAGTTTGTTGTTCCCAGCATTGCCTTATCCTGTTGACCCTCCAATGTCAGGGTGAGAAACAGACCAAGAGAGAAGTAGAAGATCCCAAGTTGTACAAGGGTGTATCCTCATCTGTCCTGTAAGTCTCTTGAAACTCTTGCCCAAAAAGGGAGGACCAGTGGAGGCCAGGAGTCAGATTCAGGGGTTGGAAATGGTTGTGAGTGCCCAAGCTGCAGGCACATAAAAGACGGCGGGGGCAGCTACCGTTCTTCCTTTGAGGGGAAGAGGCTTACCCTAACCCTAGGGCCTAACTCTAAGGTGGCCAATGTTCTGCCCTATCCAAGGACTTCAGGTACTGAGGGTTTCTGTGGCAGTTTTGCAGCATCTCACTACTACCGCCAGCTCTCCGTCTCTCAGAACTGCCCCTCTTTCTTTAAATACTTGGAGTTCATCTACAGAAATGTCTCACCCACCTCCACAGGGACAAACATTCTCCTTCCCACTGGAACCGAGGCATCAGCCCTAGCACCCACCTATCCAGGGTCATCTAGTCCCACTCTTCTCCTGTCCCTTCCTGCTAACCCTGGAATACTGACCACCCTCGTTTCAAAATAGAGGAAGGCACAAAGCCTACCAGCTGTTACCATGTTTCCGTTAAAACTTATGTGTAGCATATATTTACGCAGGCCCCGCAGTGACTTCACGCTATTGATATTTCCCATCTTTTGCTACTTGTGTAGAGGGGTCTTCCAGCACATCTCTCTCTCCTGCGGGAGTCCAAGGGTTTTTGAAGGCCGGGGTTAAGTTCCAGCCCCGACCTGGGAGGAATGCGCCCCCTTTCGGCGAGAGAGAGCAAGGAGAGGCGCGTCTGGTAAGGCTCGCGAGTGCGTTCCACCTCGCCGAGCGCTGCGCCCCAGTGCCCCTGGAACTGGGAGGAAAAGGGCGGAGGTGGGGTGGCGGTTTTCGCATCTTCGTCCCGGCCGGCAGAGATGGAGAACATTAAAATCTAAGATACTGTGTCTTTATTTTACAAGTTAAAATTCTTCACTGAATTACTGAATTAATTCTCCCTCGCCCCACGTCTTCCGCCCCTCTTCCCCCAAATAGATGAGCGTCGAAGAGAGCCTGTGGTTCTGGCCGGGTGCGACCGCCATTCCTGCAAGAGAGTTTCGGTGAAGTCTCTCCTCATGCGGCAGTTAAGAGCATTTCCAATCGCTTGCAAATAACTCCTTGAAAGCAGACAAAATAGGAACCAGAGGACCTGTCCTTGTTCTTTCTCATAACTCGGGCCTTGGGGATTCAAATTAATACACATTTTTCAAATGCATTCCTCATTTGGAGCTGAGTCTGGGGAAATCAATAATGGCAAAAATGAGGACCAAAGTTCTTGGGAATTAGAGCTCCCTCATTACGTGGTGCAGCAAAGCGACTAGGCTATCCAGTGCCCGAGAACTGCATTCTGGTCCTAACTCAGACCTATATAAATTCCTGTATTTGAGAACTCCGGGAACAGCAGAATCCTTGATTCTAGTTGTACTCAGACTCTTCTGAGAAGTCACTTGTGTTTGTGATTGATTTGTTCTGACGTGTTTTCTTTATTTTCTTTCATAAAATTTCCCTAACCCTCCACCATTTGTGCCTTTGTTCCCCTCCCCTCCCCTAAAGTGGCTTGCCCCTGTAATCGGCTTCCCAGATATTTTTTTCACCAAGAAAAGTGCTTCCAGGACAAGTGAAATATAGTGATTTTTCTTTTTTGTCTTAAACCTAAAATTGATAGGCCATAATTCTCTGTACGACTACTTCCCTGAGGCTGCCTCACTAAATTAGACAAATGACAATGCCAAGAATCTACTAATATCCAGACCACGGTGGAGGTTCCTTACTCAAAAACGTACGTGTGTTTGGAAAACAAACCCACTGACCCTGAAACACCGATGACTGTCCCTCCTCAGACGTCTCAGCAATGTTTCTCCGCATTTACTGATTTAATAACAAACAGCATTTCGAGAAAAGGAGTTCGTGGCAGTTTGTTGATATTATTATTACTTTTTGAGGTGGTTGGTTTTTAACTGAGTGTTGTTAGCCTGCTCACCAAACTATTGGATTTTACAAGAATCCAAATTCTTGTGGATAAATAATAATGCTGTTGACATATGCATCTTCTTTGAATTGTCGAACAGGGAGTTAAAAGTGTACCAAAACTATGAGTGGCATTCGCCCCGCTTCAAATTAAAACCCAGAATTCGACAAAGAGCTTCCAATCGGATTACAATGGCGCGCAATCACAGGTAGTTCTGTAAATGTTTGGACACGAAGTGGCAACAGGGAGTTGGCCCCTTATCCACCCTCAGGGGGACAAAAGAAAAAAAGAAAAAAGGAAGCCTTATATCCTTTTCTACAAATACACTCCCCCGATTCCTAAAAATTGTACTTCTTATGGCTTTTGCTGACTCCATCTCTCCTAAAGGGTAAAAAATAAATATATATTCTCAGAGCCATTGAAAGTCCGCACCGCCAGGAGCGAGAGGAACGCGGGGTTCGCCGCGCACGCACAGGCGCGCACGGATTTGCAACTTCCTCGTACCCGCGTCCCTGGCGCCCCCGCGAAGGAGAGGGGTTCTCCAGGAGGTGGAGGTCTGATTTGACTGTCGGCCCTGCTGAAGGAGGGAGCAGGTAAACAGGATATGGGAGAGGAACTGTAAAAGAAACACACCTTTTAAAAGAAAATTCAAATGGGTCTAGGGATCCTCATCGTTGAAAATCTATAGATGTTATTTAAAACTGAAAAAGGTTCCCGGAGGTGTCTGCTGACCAGAGCGGCTTCAAAATTCGGATCTGAGCTGATCTGAGCCAGTGGAATAGGAAGATCTCCTTGGCTCTGAAATTGCTGGGGTTTTTTCGCAGGGGGCTGGAGGGGGGTGACATCTTGTTGGTTTGGAGATGATTTATTTACTCGTGTTGTAAAATCTAAAATGACGCCCCTGGGAAGACGAAGGAACTGCAGGGACCCGAGTGACCTACTGCTCCCCGTCTGACGCCCCTACGCTCTGACCTGAGCTTGCCCGGGGAAGGTTAAGGTCGCCGAGCAAAAATGCAGGTTTGCGCGACGCCCAAGGTGCGGGAAAGGCGCTCCGGAGTCTTGGGCAGGGTCTCCTCAGTGAAGTGAACGGTGGAGCCAGTGACTCACTGTCTTCTAGACCTGGGGGATCTGGAGCCCCAGGGAGTATTGGCAGCCGGGGCCTCGGACTTTAGAGGCTCCCCTCCCCGAAGCTTCAAACTCCAAGCGTCCTTCGCTCCAAAGCGGGAGGGAGTCACTAGGCGGTCAATTTCTCCGAAACGGTAAGAGGAGGCCATTAAGCCCCTTGCTTCTGCATGTAAGGTAAACAGGATTCTCAACCTCTTTTCTGGACTTGACATTCAACCTTGGGGACTCAGTGACCTCCCTTGATCCTGGATTTCACTGCCTCCTCTAAAGAGAAAAAAATTCCAGGCTACGCTTAAAACGGTATATTTCGTTCGCTCCCTCCCCTGAATTGAGATAACTGAGGCCCAAATTCAGAGTGGCGGCACCGGCTCCAGGGCCCCAGGGTGGTGCCGCATAGGAAAATTTCTTGGCGCTGTAGGTGTTGCAAATATTGAGACTCCAGTGGAATTGATGTTCCGATGTGAATTCCAAGCAGGGAGCGCCCTGGAGAACGGTCCCGCTCTCCTGGGCGTTTCTCTGGCCTAGAAGAGTCGGCAGAGATGGGCCCCCGGGAATGTGGCAGGCGCATTGGGCGGGTGATTCCTTAGCGCCGCGTTTACACCTCTCCCTTTGTGACAAATCGATTTCCCCGCGCCGCTGTTCTGCATTTGCATCCCGCCGTGGCCCGCGGTCCAGCTGCGCCCGGTGCACACTTAGAACAGCCTTGTGAATGTGTGCTAGTGTGCACGCGTGTCTAATTGACTTTCCGTCTACCTTTTTATGACTACATGTGTTTCCAACGAAAGGTCTTATTAGGACAATCTGGTTTCACTAATTTAGAGGTTGGGAACGTGGAAGGCAGGCACTTTTTTTTTTTTTTTAAGAGTTTGCAGAAGTTCAGATTAAGAAATGACAGCGGGATGCACCGTCCTCCTAGAAGTAGGTCTGCCTATTTTTATGACCTGTTTCTCTTTCCTCTCCCTGACTACCCCTGTTCTACCACCACCCCCTTCTCACTCCACACTCCCCCATTAGCCACTGGATTTCTAACCGTGTTAAAGAACCGTTTCTTTAAACACTTAAGATATTTGAACCGAGAAGTTTGAGAAATTTACTAGGCTGGGAGTATCAGTAAAAGGAGAAAGAAATCCTTCAACAGAGAGGAAAGTGAAGTGAATAAAAAAGGGGGGGACAGAATTGTGGTGTGGAGTGCAGGAGATCAGCGGGAAGCCTTCACTTTGGACAGTACGTGGCTCCTCTTTGCTAAGATGGGTCCAGTTTGTAATTCAGAAAAATTTGCAGTATTAATCATCTAACATTGCAAGTGTAAGTAGAGTCTGTTTTACTTATTTCAGCTGAACAGAAAATTTAGGAAGGACCTGTTTCTATATAGCTCTAACAGGAAAAGGTGTCTTTTAAATGTTCCTCATCTCTGCAAAGGAGATTATGATTTCTCACTCTGGAGCAGACTCCCAGCAGGCTGCTCAAAGCGCCTGACTCTCGGTGCCCTCCTCTGTGTCTTGCAGCTGGCAGCCTAGCTCTAACACCCTGCCTGGAGACTCCTCTCTTCTCTGATTCACAGTCTGACCCTCACTGTTCACAGTGGACTGGAGGCCCAGCAGGGCTCCACTGGTCCTGACTTCTAGGTAGCTCATGACAGGTTCCTTGGCATCTCCTGGTTGGGGCCCAAGACTAAGGACAAAGGTCCTCCTGGACACTTGCTATCACTCAACTTACCAAACCTTCTTATTCTCATCCCAGAGATGGGGAAGGAGGTTGAGGAAACATTGCTTCTAAAAGCAACTACTATTTGTTAGGATAGGCCCTGGTCATCTCCAGAAAGCAAGGCCTCTGGCGTGTGTGTGTGGGGGGGGGGGTTGGGTGTGTGTGTTTTCCCGGCTACTTTCTCAGCCCCAGGTGTCTGTCCATCAGCTCATTCCCATCACCTCGCTCTGCATTCTGCGACCTCCCTCTGGAACTGTTTGTCTACCATTCTTCCTCAAACACCCTCTCCCCCAGAATCTGTTTCCTTTCTGGGGTCACTCCCCACTAGGCCTCCTTACTACTAGAAACTCTGTGATGTGCTCAAGTATCAAGCAGGCAGGTTCCCACAGGTGTCATCCCTTTCCCTCAGGACAAACGGTCCCCAACTCTGCCTGCTGCCCTTTGCCTGTCCCCAACCATCCCGCGGTTGTCACGTGCTCAACGCAGCCTTAGCTGCGCCAGGCCTGGGTCTTGAAAGAGCCATCCCTGGGCTGCCTCCCCACCACTGTGGCCTCGCCTCAGCTTGGGGGTGCTTCCCAGCTGGCCTCATCAGCCCAGTCTTGCTCTGTACCCACTAGAAGGCCACCATGAACTCGAACTCTCCTCTCTTTGTGTCCACTTAAAGTCAAACGACAGGAAACGTCAGCATCTCTCCAGCCCTGGCCTGCGTGGGCCCTGGGCTTGCTGCGGCCACTGACCCTGGGCCTGCTTTACACAGCCCTCCGCTTGCTTTTGGGGCAAAGCAGCCCTGGCTGATCTCCCTTGCCGCACCCTGATTTTCTATACAGCAGTTTCTTCACAACGTTCTTTTCTGTTGTGGCTCCAGCCTTCAGTTCTCCGAATAGTGACAAACGTTGTGATTAATAATTAGCCATGGCAAAACAAAAAAAACGGCGGAATTTGCAGAATTAGTGAAGCTGGGTAATAGGCACATGGAAATTCGTAATACTATTCGCCCTACTCTTTGTATGTTTAAATATTCCCTAGTAAAGTGTTTTCAAATAATATTATTTTGCAGTGCATTTTCTTGAGCTACAAGTGCCTATGCCTTCGGTGGTTGAGTCATGCTGCCTGGCTGTGCTGGGCCTGAGCAGCTCCCCAGAAAGCTCCCCGGAAACCAGTAACCTCAACAAGGAGGCCTCTGCACCTAGGCATTATCCGGGACTTGGGGACACGGGGTCTTCACTCCTCAGAGTTGCCCAGTTTTTCCCTAGTGTCAGGCAAGGTCAGACTCCCCATCACCCTCTGCCTCTGCACGTCGTAGGGTGGATCGGCCCCAGTTTGCTTTTGGCTAAAAAACTATAAGGGAGCCCAGGCCTGGACCAAGGATGCAGGGCGAACAGCAGGCAGCCTGCGGTAGAGATGGGCTCTCCCTGCGGCCTGTTTCAGCTTGGCCCTCCCACCATTTTTCACAGGCCTTGCTTCCAGCTGTTTCTAAGTCCCGTTTGCTTTGCTATCTGTTTTCTGAGAATCTGACCTTGGCACTGTTTTTGGAAAAGCACAGAATTCCAGTGGACCCCCTGGTTCCACAGGCTCCAGGTTCCAAGACGAAACAGCAGTCAGCAAATAATGGCATGGAAAGGGATCAGCCTCATTTAAAACCTTCCAGCCAAGTTCTGACTCTAACAACCTTGTTTAGGAAATATCCAACCCCATGTCACCTGTGATGAGCCAGGTGACAGGTCTGTTATAGACTCCAGGACGTATGGATACACTTGGAGTCACGTTTTTTGAGATACAGCTAATAACGCGAGGTGAGATTTCCTTGGGGGCACGATACCAATCAGGTAGGTTGCGGAAGGGAGATTATACATGGACTTTTCTGGAAATTTTGGGGCCAGTAGGGAGAGCTCCTTCAATGCGACACAGTGCTCCGCGCTTCCCCAGCGCATCTCTCCCGTGCGGGCTCATGCGGGGCGGCAGCTCGGGTTTCACCCCTAAAGGACACTACCTTTGCTTCGCCTGAGTCTTCCCGTGTCATTCAGGCCTTTCATTCTACCGGGGGTCTCAAACCCTTATGCAAGTGTCCGCAACAGCCGGGGACAGAGAGTGGCTCCGGGGACAGAGAGCGGATCCGGCTTTCTAGCCGGGCGCTCCGGCGCCGCCTCTTCGGCACACCCGGCCTTCGGAGCCCGCGCGCGGTGCCCAGCCAGAGCAGCGCGGGTCTAGCTCGATTTACGCGGTGCCCTCTGCCACCTCTGTCCCGTCTGCCCTCCAACCCGCTTACGCCACCCGGAAGAAGCCCTCCGAACTCGACTCAGCATCTTTAACCCAATGCTTTCCCAAACAGGGCGGGCTCCCCGAATTTGCACCGCTCTGGGACCCTTTTCCAGCCCAGCCCGTCGCCCCGCAAGCGGGAAGATCTGGCAGCCGCACTCGTTCGGGACGGAGAGGCAGCGCAGTCGGCTTCGGCGAGAGTCTGCGGCGGGCAGAGTCCCTGACCCCAATCGCAGGGCCTCCCTCCAGCGTCCGCCCTGGCTCCGTCCTCCGCGGAGCCCTCCTTTTCTCATCCTTTTCCCTCTGTCTGTGACCGGCCATTCCTCCGGCCACTGCCACCAACCCCTCCTGGTTCCTGACTTTCTCCCCCTGGCCCCAGGCGGGCTCCAGCCGCCCAGCCCGGACCCCCGCCCTCGACCCGGGACACACACCCCCGCGGGCATGCGCCCCTCACTCACTGTCCTGTTGCGGGGTGTCGCTGCCGCTGGTGAGTCCCGGCGACTCCAGTAGGCTCCGGCCGGCCTCGCCCACGCTCTCGTCCGCCTGCGCCGCCACCATGTCCCCGGCTTCCTCCAGGTCTAGCAGGTGACTAACGGAGAAGTTCTTTTTCGCCTGCAGGCTGTCGAGGTTGCCCGGGCTGTCCAAGCGGCCGCCCAGCGCCGGTTGCCGCTCCAGAACGTGCCCGTAGCTGGAGGTCATGGTCTCCCCCTCCGATCCCACCCACCCCCCTCTTCCCGCTCGAATCAACACCAAACGCTGTGGGCGCGAGGGGGGAGAGGAGAAGAGTGGGGAAGAGAGGGGGGGAGTGGAGAGAGAGAGAGAGAGAGAGAGAGAGAGAAAGAGAGAGAGAGAGAAGGAGGGGAAGAACAAAAAAAAAGTGGAAGGAGGGCGGGGGACCCCCTTGTGTAGAGCAGAGCGTTCTGCACCAGCAGCCTTCGACAGCCTCGGTTGCCTTCCTGAGGCCAAGTCCGGCGGGGTCCAAAGAGATAATCCACACCAAAAAATAAAATTAAAAGTCACCCTATGTTCAAGTCAGGAGAAAAAAATCCCTTCCAGCTCTCCAAAAGCGTCCACGCGCACACACTAAAAATAATAATAAGGGGGAGAGAGGAAAGGGGAGGCCAGCAGGGCGGGGGAGTTAGGCAAACAGAAGAACAGAGAAGAAGGGGTGGGAGAGAAGAATCAAAGTGGGTTTTTTTTTTTTTAAGGTTAAAAAAGTTATTCCCAGGCAAGAGTTCAAGCACCAACAGAAGAAGGCTTGTTCCAGCTTTAAAACATCTTCAAGAAAACGTGTTCCCCCTCTCTGCACTCCTGTGGATTCTCAGGAGTGACTAAAGTTTCAGGAGGAGAGGGTGATGTCTTGCAGATGTATTGGAGAGCAGGATTCTCACTTTACTTTTCGTAAGGAAAAAAAAAAAAAAAGGGCTCCAAGAGTCCGAAGGAGGGTGGTAGTGGGTTTCCCCGTTCCCTTCTCCCTCTCCCCCTCTTCTTGCTGAGCTCCTTTTTCCTTCTCAGTTGGATCAAGAAGCTCTCTGGCACTTCAAAAGGCACAAACTGGCATGCAGAGGAGGCTTTGTAGGGAATACAAGAAAATTGGAGACCCCTGGGAGGGCAGATCTCGACTTAATAGGAGCCTGTAATTACGTGGCAAAGCCTTTGTGTGGTGCCTGACGTTTTACAGACCCCTTTTCTCCATCACAATCTCCTTCTTCCTCCTTTCCCTCGGACCAAAAAAACAGTCTGATTAAGAAAACCCCCTTTGCCAACTTCTGAGCAAGAGAGAAGGAGAGAGGGAGGGAGCGAGAGAGGGAGAGAGGGAGGAGGGGGAGAAAAAGGGAGGGAAAAGAAAGCGCGAGAGCCCCTTCAGATTTTTTAAGTAAAGGTCTAATTATCATTCCCCTGCAATAGTATCACGGGGAGAAAAGACAAACTGAAACCCATAGTCACTTCAAACGGGCTGATTATTTTGCTTCGGCATTAACTCCTCCAGATTTGTTTAAGATCCTGTTGGAAAATCTCATTTGCATGTTTTGATAACAGCTGCGGGGAAACTTGTTGGAAAAAATCCACAACTATCTCAATCAAATTTTCTTCTCCCTCTGCCTTTTTTTTTTTTTTTTTTTTTTACGTTTCCTGCTGTTCTAACAATTTTTGGGTGGTGGGGCTGGAAGAGCGTCTGAGAACAAGGGAGACAGCAAGCATATTAATGCTGCATTTGGCCCTGTAGAGGCAGCCTATTAAATAATGTAATAAAATGACAGGAGTGATCATAATGGAAGGCTCTCCCACGCTTCCTCCGTGGACTGAAGGCAGGTTGGGGGAGATCTAGAAGGCACTGAATCGATTCGAGTCTTTCCGCGCCGCTAGGAATCCCGGGGCCAGGCAGTAGGAAATTTACATATTTATTTAGCTGGAAGAAAGGACTCTAGGAGTTTGTCATAATTGCTCCCCTTCCCCCCACGCTGGCCAATTTCGTAACCTCTTTGGTGCGGCTAAGGTCGCGTCCCCAGGCTACGACGCTAAGCCGAGAGGGTCGCGCTGCCCAGATGCGGAGGAAGCAGGGGCACTCCTAGAGCCAGCTGCGGGCGGAGGCTCCAGCGGAGGTTCAGGGTACAGTCCGGCTGCCCTGGGGGTGGAGGAGGGAGGAAGGACGGAGAGGGGTGGACGAACCCCCATCTAAGTCTACGGATAATGCTTTGTCGTTCTAATGCTGAGCCCTAACTTGACAGAGGACAGAGAGGTGCTGAGCGATTTTTTCATGACCTGTTGGAATTTGGTACAGCTTTAATAGTCTCATTAGAAATGAGTTACTATATGACTAGTAAGTAAAATATTAAGTGTTTATTTGTGGCGTTTTATGTTCGTTAAACACACACACACATACACACATATTCCCTCACTCCCTTGATTACTAAACTTTTTTTTTTTCTTTTTTTTCCCTTTTTCTCCTATAGCCCAGAGGCTCGACTGGAGAGAAAGAAGGGTCCGAGTGTGTGTAAATGGTTTCTGGGCTCCAAACGGCCACAGTTAGCCCAGAACTTCCAGCCCTGATCTAGGAAAAGAACATTTGATGCCATCAAAGGGCTGCAGATTGAAACCAGATGTGCTCGCCTCGGTTCTTTCCATGCATTTAATTAAGGAGCCGGGATGGAGGAGACTTTTTCATCATTAGCCCACCCACTCCCTCCCTCCTCTGTCCATCCCTTCGCCCTCCCCCGCGGCCCGCTCGCACCCGGACCGCGAGCCCCAGAGCCCAGCCAGCGCCGCGTGGTGCGCAGAGCCCGTCGCTCCGTCTCCCCAGTGGTCGGGGCTCTAAGCAGTAAACATCTGTCCGCGTCTGGGCTGGGGCGAGCTGCGCGGCAGGGCTAGCGGGATGCCGGTGGGAGACGGCCGAGCTCCCAGGTGGGCCCGCCGGAGTGGGAGCGTTGCAGGCGGGTGCCTTGCGCGGAGATTTCCAAAACCGTTGGTTGCGCGCGCCTAAGCCGAGCGCACATGTGTCAGTGCCACCGGCTGGAATGGACGTGACTTAATCGCATAGAGAGGTTTTCAGCCGGCGTCCCGCTGCATGAGCTTAGGTGAAAGGGCTGAGGGGCCGGCCGTTTCTCCCTTCTCTCCACGCCCCGCGAGGCACGGCTGGGAATGTCCCCGCAGCCGAGTCAGCCTCTTCGGATCTTCCCAGAAATGGAGCAGGCCCTAGCCTTTCCCTCCTTCTCCACCCTCATTACACAGTTGTATTTTAATGTTTCTTTTCGTCCTTGATACCAACCGAACTGCCTTTTGTGACAAAGGTCTGGATAAGGGACTAGGGGCTTCTGACACCCCCAGGACTTGCCGCTTCCCCTGAAGACACATTGATCTCAGTCATATGAGGGGAGATCGCCCTTCGGAGGAAGTTGCCTTGTCCAGAGTGTGCCGTCAGCCTGGTTGGTGACCGAGAGGTAGCGACAGGGGAGATACGGGCAGTTGGAAACAATCAGATGTCTCCACTTGTGTTCCGCTGTGTTTTCCAAGGGGATCGGGCGCTCCCTTTACATCATCCACTTGTCATACTCATAATAATATCAACCAATTATACCAATACCAACTAAGATGCTAACGGTTTCAACAAAAACACCGGGCACATTTGCCGACCAAATTACATATACATGCATATATATGTGTGTCTATGTACACATATATACATCTATAAATTTCTATGCACAATATTTTCCCAAAATGTCTTCCGGAGTGAGAGTTCAAACACCAGCAGACTGTGTGGGGTTGGCCCAGCTGCCACAGCGCAGCTCTCGGCGCTGCGCTAGAGTCCTGAGGCCCCGGAGTCCCCCTCCAGGGGTGGCATTTGAGGACTACGTGGCAGGAGAAGGGCTGACAGAGTGTCCTCCAAGCCCAGAAGAAGTTGGAACTAGGGGGCAGACTCCCGGGGTGTCCAAGGGAAGGGAGATGCCAGCTTGAGACAGGATCTGGAGACAGGCGGCAGGGCCCCTCTGGCAGTCCCGGCATGCTTAGTTTGGAATCCTGCGGAAAAGGCTCCGGGGACTCTTCACCGCTCCAGAAGGCCATTCCTTCCCAGGGTATCCGTAGTTCTCACCACAGGGAGCTGGGGCGGCGGGGTGAGTTGGGAGGACGCTCTGGGGGGGTCCCCAAGAAAGCAAATCCTGGAGGCATAGACCCTGCAGAATTGATATTTTTTTCTTGTTTAGGTCTTTGTGGAGTTTTTTAGTTTTTATTTTTTTCTATTAACAATTGCTAGTGGATTGGATCCACACCCTTATTATGTTTACACAAAACATTTGTAATTTGTTGAGATTCTGGACTGTAATTAAAAACCAGCCGGATAACCCTACAGGGAGATTCATGAGCAAGGAGCGCATTCACCCGGTAAATGGTGAAAGGCGTCGGTTCGTGCTGCCAGCTGGCCAGGCGGGAGAAGGCTGACGCGGAACCCTCGGAGCCAGCGCAGACGCTGTACCTCGGGCACACAGAGGCGGGCCACGGAGCTCCTTCTCAGAGTGCCAAGGGTCTCCACGCCTGGCCTCTCCCTGCGTCCAGGCGCCAGGCCCTGCTCGCCAGAGGGGTGGAGGGAGGGGGAAATTGGTGGATCAAAGTTCTCTCGGCTCAGGTTGCAGGAACCAGGAGGGCCAAGCACCTCTAGAATTAGAGAATGACCATCTGGCAGAAAGATGTCAGGGGAGGAGAAGCTGTGGCCAGGAGTACATGCTCATCTCCCAGGCAAGCGGCAGGCCTGGCCTGGGAACTTAGAAGTCCTCAGAGAATGCTGTGGCCTGTTTAGTTACCTAATCACTACTTTGTTTTCACCATGTGACTTCCTTTTCGGAAAAGTTAGAAGGAGAGCATTTCTAACTCAAAATCTCTAAACGTGTGTAGATCTTTCCCTGGCTTTTTCTTTGACTTCCATCCATCAATCAATGATTATTAAAATGTGAAGCCCTGGATCATGTAATTAACCAGAACCCTCTTCTTCATGATCCCTCCAGGATCTGCGAGTGGCTTTCCAACCCTTCCTTCTGCCCTATCCTTTTTAAAAATAACTCCTGTGTCTAGATTCCTCCCCAAGTAAGTGGGAGCAAAGCTCGGACTAGCAAGGAAACTTGCCAAGAGATCAGACCAAAGTAGGAAGGAGGTTTGGTTCCCAGTTATGTGCCCTTGTGTGGTCCTATTCATAGTTAGGTTTGGTATTGATTATTGTCCAGGATTTCCCTGGCACTGGAAGCTAGCAGAACTCTGCCTCATCTGGCTAGCAGAATGCCCCCCCCACACACCCTAAGCAGTTTCCCCTCTGAGGTGGAAGCCAGGAGTTGTACTCTCTGACATGTTAATAAGCTGACATGATAATCACGTGTGACAGGTCGTAGGTTCCATGACATGTAAACAAGACAATACCACCCTCATGCAAATAACATGCTATAGGGGTGGAAATGCTTTCCTGCTCATGGTTGACATTCTAGTATATATTCATTAGCAATAAAAAAGGGGAAAAGAGTAAAATGCAAGATAGATTCTTCAGGGTTCTCATATTTTAGTGTTTCCGAGGAGATTTTATGCCAGACTTGAGAAAAACTCTCCTTTGCCCTCCCCGTTCTGGTTCTTCTTATCATAAGTGGCATCTCAGGAACATTTCTCCTATGCATGGGTGAATGCTCTCTACCCACGCCCACCTCCATCCAATAGCCCTATTGGATTATTTTGGCATTTTGCAGTAATCAAAGGAAGTAGGACTAAAAACACATTTCCAGGTAGCAAGCTGGTAATAGGTTCATTTTGTTGCAGTTTGGGAGGGCCAACATATTCACGTAGGACCTAGTGCAGTTTCACTTAGAGCTGTCTCCTCCTCAAACCACTGGACACTGACTTTGCACGTGCTACTGAAGACACCGGGGACCTGCACATTGGCAAATGCAATGAGTACTCTCAGACTTTCCTTTGCCAAGTGCCTTCGCTCTAATTGACAGTATTGAGCACTCTCTTTTTGAAATTTCTTCTCCTGGTTCTCTGTTTCAATGACCACTTCTTCTTGGCCTTCGTAGAGTGTTCCTTTTCATCAGCTTACTCCTTAAATATTGATATTATCCAGAGTTCTGTCCCTCATCCTCACTGTCCTTTCCAGTAAACAGGTCGTTACTAAAAGATCTCATATACTTTCATGGGTCAACTACCACTTGTTCATCAATGAGTCTAATATCTAAATCTTAAGCTTTACCACCTACTCACTGTCACCTTGGGCAAACTGGGCAAGTTACTTACCTCCCTATGCCTCAGTTTACTCATCTTTCCAATGAGATAAACCATGCTCCTACCACATATATTCATGAGAACTAAATGAGAATGCATGCAAGCCATTAACACAGTGCTTACCGTACAGTAAACCCTGGAAAAAAAATAGCTATTTTCTTGATGGACATGCACTTCATTAAGGAACCTTAAACTCAGCATGTCCAAAACTGAACTCAACCTAATCTTCCCATGCTCCGCCTTTTTCCCCAGTAGGAAACCTAGGAGTTACCCCAAATTCCTCCCTCTTTGACGTGACCTCCAGCTTATCCAGGTAACCACTAAATTCTGCCTGTGTTATCTAACTAGCATCAATCCTGTCACTAAGTCAATAAGTGCTTGTCGAATTGCAACTGAAGATTAATTAACACTGGAGCAAATGAATAGGCAACATTACGTGGGAGTGTGTAGCTATAATATTAGAGTGTGTTCACATTATATTAACATAAGAACAATTAGTAGTCAGGATGACTTGCCAAACGCCCTCAGAGGAAATATGAATGTGCAGACGCCACACCTTCTCTGTCCTGAGGAACTCAAGCCTTACTCACCAGGCAGATTCAGACAAACCACAAATGGCTGTTGGGAGGATTAAGAAAGAAAAAAAACAAAAACATAAAAATTGCCATATCATAATCATCATTTAACAAATGTAAATTCCCTTCCTCTACTCTGTTAATTCCCTTCTTCAGATGGCCCTGGTTACAGATTCCTTTGAGTTCCATGGAAAAATAGGATGTTAAATTCTTGCTGTTTTCCTATTTTAGAAAACTCCTGGGCAAATGCATGTGACTGAGAAGCATAAAACTGGGAGTGGTTCTAGGCAAACAGCAGCACACAGCACTGCCAGGGAAACCATTGCTGACCCTTCAATACTGTGCTGGAAATGCTCAAGCCTGGTGGATTTTTTTTTTTTTTTTTTTTTTTTACCACACTCTGATAGTTAGAGAACCTGCATGCTCATTGGATTCTTGGCCCTATGTAAGACACCAGAGCTGAGGTCCCAGGCTGGCTTATTGCCTCTGCAAGTTCCTAAACGTTGGGGCCCTAGAGCTCTGTTTCTAAGCCAAGCAAAAGTGGGGTGGAATCTTACAGGATAGATACAATACGCCTTGGGCCTGGGTAAATTTGGCCAATTTAAAACTTATGAGGCTCTTCAGCTGACTTTAGTGCTTACCCAGTGGGCATGACACTTAAGATTACCTTTTTGGACTTGCTGCTCTCATAAATCTGGAGCCAAGCACAACCAATTCTCCACCTGCTTTCCTCTCCTGAGTCCTTCCATAAATCTCTAATTTTCTAAACAGGTCTCTCACTTCTTGTCCCCCAGTTCTCCACTTTTCCTATAGTACTAGCTCATAGGTCAAAAACCAAGCTGGTTGCACCTTCTATTGTCTATTTACACTTGTTTGGTTAGGTATATTATTGTTTGGTTAGATAAAAATTTTTTATCTGTCATGTTGAACACATCCAGATATACCTTACTTCAAGTTTTGCTCCACAGTAAATAGTGGTAACAAATTTCAGTGACATTTTTTTCTTGCCTGTCTCAAAAGGATGCTGTGAGATAATGTGTATGTATAATACCAGTTGCAGTGATTATTACCTCCAGTTGTCACATTTTCCTGCCATTCTTTTCTTGCTTTTCATCACTACAGATAAGAAGGAAGTATTTACATAATGGAAGTTAGAAAACTGATTTTTTTTAAAGTCTAAAATAATGTAGTGTTTCAACACTTTGCAGATCATGAACCTAATACTTCAACACTTTGTTAAGTCACCATTCACCTCTTTTATACAAATACAGCTTTGCTTTTCATAAACCTGGTGTCCAGCTCTGCATTTAAAACACCAGAACCACTTCTCACCAACATATATGATTTAAAAACAAAACAAAACTTCCTTTTGCCACTCACCTTTTATATTTTCCTCTTTTTGTAATTTTTCTTTTGAGCATCTTCTGCTCCTTTAAGCCAGAAGTTTGAATTATTTCCTTCAAAATTTGAAGGGTAAGATTTAGTGATCTCTCTAATTTTCATTACTGTTGGGTGTCTTGCTTTCCTTCTGAAAATTATGATACAGGATTTCAGATATCCAATTTTATGTTATTTTGGACCAAATGGCATAAAGCAGGGGTCTACCATTAACCTGTAACCATTACCAGTCTATTATATTCCATGTTGAGTTTAGTATGATGGAAAGAGTAGAAGCTTTAAAAACCTTGGAAGTATATTTCTTGATTCTGCCTCTTAAAAACTTTGAGCAAGTTATGCAGTCCCTTTGAGTCTCAATATCTGAGTCTCAGCATCTAAGGTACTGCTGAAAAAAAAAAGTATCATAACATAGTAAGGATCTAATAGAGTGCTTGGCAAATAGTAAATACTCAATAAAAGTTCAAAATTTCCACTTTTGTTTATTATATAGTAGCTTGTAGCAGAACAGCAATGCTCCCTCTAAGAGCAACTAGAAAATCTGAAATATTTATATCCTCCTCACCCCAAATATCAAAGAGCTTCCAAGGCAGTCAGGACTTGAAAATCATGTTCCAGAGAAGAATGCTTTTGGAAGTAAATCAAACTTTCTCTATTCCTCCTTAATTGTTGGGTAGTCTGCCACTTTCTGCCACATTTTGGACTGGACCAAGAGACTTAAAAAAGAAAAGAAAAGGAAAAAAATGTACCTGCTAAGAAACAGATAATCCAGCAGAGCTTTATGCATTTGTATGGCCATGGAGAAAGACAAATTAGAGTTTGGGGCAGCTGAGATTTCATAGAAAAGTGAGGCTGAGACAAATAAGAACAGTAATACCATTTTTCCCTCAAGGTGTTTGCTAATTAAGTTGCACAAGGCAAAAGGCTCAGTATAACATAATGTGAATAAAAAGCAGATCAGCAATTTTGGCAACCCAAAAGGGCCAGGAAGACCAAAATTGAAGCTTATGACATATCAAGGAGGAGAATCCACAAGAACACTTCGGGCCCTCTGTTAGGAAACATAGAAAGCTACATCCCTAAGAATGCAAGAAACTTAGATGAAGACTGAACCTTACCAAAGACTGATTTCAGTCCTAGATTAAATTGAGCTGATTTGCCTCTCTCTTGCCTTTTAAAATAGGTTGAATCCTCTCTGGAGGAATATAACACCCAGAGTCACTATAATTTTCATATAAAATGCCCAGCATTTTAGTTAAAAAAAAAAACAGGGCTTCCCTGGTGGCACAGCGGATGAGAGTCGGCCTGCCAATGCAGGGGACACGGGTTCGTGCCCCGGTCCGGGAAGATCCCACATGCCGCGGAGCGGCTGGGCCCGTGAGCCATGGCCGCTGGGCCTGCACGTCCGGAGCCTGTGCTCCGCAACGGGAGAGGCCACAACAGTGAGAGGCCCGCGTACCACAAAAACAAAAAAACAAAAAAAACCCCCAGACATATTAAGAAACAAGACCAAGAGAAAACGTGCACAACAGAAATAGGTGTCCCGGGTATTGGACATAGCAGACATGGACTTAAAATTAACAATAAACAATATAATATTCCACTACTGAAACTATAAGAATCAAGTGGAATTTATAGAACTAAAAAATGCAACAGGTGAACTCAAAAATTCAGTAGATGAGTTTAACTGGATATTTGATACAGCTTAAGAGAGAAATAGCTGAAAAATAGATCAGAAGAAAATATCCAAACTTAAGTATGGAGGAGAAAAATAATGAGAAGCAGAGAGAATTCTGGGGAAATGGGGGAGTAGAAAGCACCAAGAAACTGTCTCTCCACCTTGACAACAATTTTGCTGGCAGAATCTGTCTAATATAATTAATTTAAAACTCTGGAGTATATTGAAGGCTTGCAAGTTTCAGGGGAAGGTTTGGACAGTAAATTGAGGTTGATTTCAGTCAATTTTAGCTCTTAGCACAGTAGCAACTACTACTCATACCTTAGCCTCAGCCCTGTGGCACACAGCTGTGCACACATTGCTGGAGCAGCTACACACAACACACAACTTGTGGAAGCCAGGGTAGGCAAAAAGGACCCTACTCTCCAAATATCAGGAATCAGTGCTCTAATTGCTGATCACTGATTCTGATCTCAGAAGTGCAAAAACGAGGATGGTAATTGTTGTAACATTTCCCCCATTGTTCAAGCTCCTCCCCTCAAGTGAAAGTGATTCTAAGGGAATTAAATGGCCAGTGCCCTTTCTCCCCACTTCATTTTTTCTTTTTTCCCTTTTGGGAGACAAACACTAAAGCCTAAGACATTCAAAAGCAAGTGCACATACAGGGAAAATTAGAAAGTGACCATGCATGGGAAAGGTGAAGGCTCAGAAAAGACCTGAGGAGATTTTAGGTTTACACCTCAGGCTGATCCTTGGAACAGAGATTGCCCCAAATAAATAAATAAACAAACAAGGAAACACATACATACATACAATCATGAAAACCAGCAAACCCTAGGGAAAAGGGAGAATCTGATTTCCAGAGTTTTCACCTTATTAGATTCAAACATCAAGTTTTCAACAAAAAGTCATAAGGCAAACAAAGAAACAAGAAAGTACGGCCTATTCAAAGTAAAAGATAAATAATCAGAAAGTGTTCCTTTAAAATACCTGATGGAAGATTACCTGGGTAAAGAAATTAAAATAACTGTCTTAAATATGCTCAAGAAAATGATGTATAAACAAAATGAAAATACCAATAAAGAGATAGAAAACATAAAAAGAAACCAAAAAGAAATCCTGGAGCTGAAAAGTATAATAACTGAAATGAAAAATTCACTAGAAGGATTCAAAGGCATATTTGAGCAGGCAGAAGAAAGAATCAGCAAACTTGAAGACAGGACAATGGAAATTACCAAATGTGAGGAATAGAAAGGAAAAAGATTGAAGAAAACTGAATAGAGCCTAAGTGACACTACCAAGCAGACCATTTATTCAGTGTTAGAGTTTCAGAAAGAGAAGAGAAAGAAATGGGCAGAGAGGATATTTGAAGAAATAATGGCAAAGAGCTTCCCAAATCTGAGGAAAGACATGAATATAAACATCCAAGAAATTCAACAAACTCCAAGTAAGATAAACTCAAAGAGATCCACACTGAGGCACATTATAATCAAACTTTTGAAAGCCAAAGATAAACAGAGAATATTGAAAACAACAAGAAGAGATTCATTACATAAAAGGGATACTCAATAAGATGATCAGAAGATTTTCTCATAAGAAATTTTGGGGGCCAGAAGACAATATATTCAAAGCACTCTAAGGAAAAATGAACTATCGACCAAGAATCCTATATCCAGCAAAACTGTCCTTCATAGTGAGGGATACATTAAGACATTCCCAGATAAATAAAAATTAAGAAATGTCTTTACCACTGGAACTTCCCTGTGAGAAATGCTCAAAGGAAAAGTGAAATGAAAGGAAATTAGACAATAAATTGAAGCCATGTGAAGAAATAAAGATCTTGATAAAGTTAAATACATGGTGATTATAAAAGGTAGTATTATAACAATGGTTTGTAACTCCACTCTCTATTCCACATGATTTAAGAGACTAATCTATTTTTAACTATTGTCTAATAGTTAGTATTATTGTAACTTTGGTTTGTAAATCTACATGTTGCCTTATCCATAATTTAAGAGATGAATGCATTTGAAAGAATTATTAGTTTAGGTTTTGGAGCACACAATACGAAAGATGTAATTTCGTGACATCAGCAACTGGAACAGCTAGTGACAGAGCTGTAAACAGCAGAGTTTTTGTATGTTATCAAATTTAAGCTGGTATAAATTCAAATTAAGGTGTTGTAACTTTAGGATGTTAAATACAATCCCCATGGTCACCACAGAGAAAATAACTATAGAATATATACAAAAGGAAATGAGAAAGAAATTTAAATGTCTCACTACAAAATATCAACTAAACACAAAAGAAAACAGTAATGCAGGAAATGAGGAACAAAAAAGCTGTAAGGAATACAGAAAACAAATAGCAAAGTGACAGAAGTAAACCCCTCCTTATCAGCAACTACTTTAAATGTAAATGTACTAAACACTCTAATAAAAAGACAGAGATTGACAGAAAGGATAAAACTACATGATCCAGCTATATGCCATCTATAAGAGACTCACTTTCCAAAGACACAAATAGGTTGAAAGTGAAAGGAAGGAAAAGGACATTCCATGCAAATAGTAACAAAAAGACAGCAAGGGTAGCTGTACTAATATCAGAAAAAATAGACTTTAAATCAAAATAAGTTAAAAGAGACAAAGAAGAACACTATATATTAATGAAAGTTTCAGTACACCAAGAATATGTAAATATTATAAACATTTGCATACCTAATTACAGACGTGCAAAATATATGAAGCAAAAACTGATGGAATTGAAGGGAGAAACAGACAGCTCTACAATAATAGGAGGAGACTTCAGTACTCCACTCTCAATAATAGAACAACCAGAGAGAAGATAAGAAAGGAAATAGAGGACTTACCACAATAAACCAACAAGATCTGACAGACATACAGAACACTCTACTTAACTATAACAGCATATGCATTCTCCTCAAGTGCACCTGGGGCATTTTTCAGGTTAGTTTCAATCGATTTAAAAAGACAAATATTATTTAAATTATATTCTCTCACTACTACAGGATGAAATCAACAGCAGAAGTAAGACTTGAAAATACACAAATTTGTGGAAATTAAACAACACACTCTTTGAATCACAAACAGTGGATCAAAGACAAAACCACAAGGGAAATTAGAAAATAGAGATGAATGAAAGTGAAAACACAACATACCAAAAGCCAGACAAAGATACTATGAGAAGAGAAAACTACAGACAAATATATCTTATGAATATGAATAAACAATTCTCAATAAAATACTAGCAAATCAAATTCAGCAGCATATCAAAAGGACTGTACATGAGGACCAAGTGGGATTTATTCCTAGAATGCAAGGATGGTTCAACATATGAACATGTACCCAAAGAAATATTTTAAAAAAGTATAACAGTACTATTTATGACAGACTCAAAGAGCAAATAACCCAAATACTCAAAAACAATATCATGGATAAATAAATCGCTATATTTATAGAATTAAATACTTCATGCAACAATATGGATGGGTCCACAAATATAATGTTGATAGAAAAATGCCAGCCACAAAGAGCACATTTAGTTTGTTCCATACATTTTTTAAAAAGTTGGTTCCCTCCATTTCCGTGTCACAAGCTGAAGACATATCATATTATGTTTCTTACAGAAACTATAATTCAAGCAAGGGATTGGAGGCCCATTTCTTGCCACTCATTTACCATTTGTCTTCCACAGAGAATTTCTGTAAGAATAAGTAGCAGCATGAGAAAAAAATGCTTAAAATATCACTTGGTCTAAGAAGCATTAAATATTTTCACAAATTGCCTTCTGATATTTAGCAAAATCTTAACTATGCTTTTACGTGTTCAACTAAATGATATACCAAGTATATAGCACTGAAAACAGATGTCTGAAGTATGTAAAGACATGACAATTTTCTCCTAGCTCTACAGGTGTTCATGATGATCTCAACTTCATAACCTCAGAACTGTAATAATAGTAATAATTGCTACTATTTCATGAATATTTACTATGTGCCAAACACTGTGCAAAGTGTTTTGTACCCATTATCTCATTTAATCTTTACAATAACCCTGGAAGGTAGGTTTTACTCTCTCCTTTTACAGATAAGGAAACCAAAATTAAGTAATTTTCCCAGGAGAGCCACCCAGACATGATTAGTATCTGGTTCTCTCTGACAGTCAGGCATGTGCTCTTAACTGCCTTGCTAAATGGTGTGTTGTGCAGGTGTGCATCAGTGACATAAAGAAATGCCAGTTCAATGGTCTGAGACTGTAAATGTAAGATTTAGTATAAAGTTAGTTCCAAGACTCCCTCTGTTTCCCTACCTTTAGCCTTCAATTTACCCTCCTGAGTCGCCCTACACCACAGTGGCAACTGAAAAACTAGAAATATCATGAGGAAGAAGAGAAAGTCTTTGCCTGTCCCTTTGCCTGTCTCACCAAAGTGTCCATATTCCCAAATAAGATACCACTGAATGTTTAGGGCCCTGTCTTTGCTTTTTTTTTCTGGGGATGGAGTTAAGAGAGAAGTTGTATTGTAGCATTCAGGCTTACTATTTTTCTTGGCAGAACAATGGAAAAGAAAGAATTATGAAATGTATGCTTAGATATCCTATAAATCAAAGGATAGTCATACTTAGATTATTTTTTCTCTACATTCACACCCACCCCATTTTTGAAAGGTGCCATGTTTTTGTTTGCAATGAAAGATTCCTTTGCCATGTCACATCAGGATGCATATTGTCACCAGCATGCTCTTCAGCTGCCAGGAGCCAGATTCCTATTCTTAGACCATAGGGAAGACTTGCTATTATGACTCTGCCCTTGGATTGTGTTGGTGAAATATGTTCTTTCTGGAGATAACAGCTTCAATTGAAAAATGAATCTGTACTTGTACAGGTTGAAGAAGAATTTCAGCTACTGCACCCTGCTGCAGCAAGAAGACTAATAAAAACCTTGAACCCATAACTCATGTATGAGGTAAAGGGAGCCTTATTGAAGATCAAATAAAAAGTATAAATAGTGAGTCAGACAGCGCATGAAGTGAAGATTCCAACATTCTTTTTTTGCTTATGTTGCTTTCAATGGCATTTGGGATTAAAGGTCAAATAGAATTCAACATAGTAACCCTTGTAAGGCTTGATTTTCTATATTTGAAGATTCATCTCTTCATCCAGAACTTCACTTCTCAACAAGATGTCTGTCTTCATTGCACTTTTCATGCCTGTTTACCTCAAATCCTAACCAGGAAAATGGATACTTGTAAAACAATCCCCCAGGCCTTTCTGCACTAGATACTCATTCATTCACTAATTCACTCACTTAACATGTGCTGAGTGCCTACTAACACTGAAGATTTAAAAAGACCAAACAACAAAACAGGTCTTCCCACAATACACTCACTATCTAAGAGGGGAGATAAACAGATATTAAGAAAATGTTTTGTGTGGCCGAGTTAATGATTGAACACTATATTTTTCAAACTGAAAAAAGTAATTTCTAAAATTGATCTATTCCCCTAGTCCTTCATCCAGTAGGAGCAAAAGAAAAGCTTAAATTCAATAAGTAATGGTATCTCAGACTCTTGGGGATTCAATAGTTTCTCAAAGATAATTCATTATCCTTGAGGATGTTAATACTCAATCTTTCAGCTTGTTTTCCATTCCCCTGGCTTTCTTCTAGGTTAGCATCTGAGAATGTTAGGAAGGGGTTTCAAGTCTCAAAGAGGCTGGAAAGAGAGAGTCTAAGATCCACAAATAAGATCTACGGCCCTGTGTTGATTTCTAGGTCCTGTATGACAAAGCTTCTGGTTGGAATTTATTCCTGGCCTCCCTTTCACAGGTATTATTGATGAAGGTGTGCTTTTGCTTCTCATAGCTGGTTAGGCCGCAGTGGTCCACCCTGGCTCATTAAGCTCCAGTTTGACTCTAGCATTGCACAACCCTCTCGGTTTTAGCTCACTATGTTCAGCTTCCTAGGATTAGGATCCTTTTGGTTAAGTCCTCTCATCCCTTGTCACAGCAATACCATATAAGCTCAATGGCTCAACTGCTTTCCTTACCTCCCCTCCCCTTGCATGCAAATTTCTGGATCTTTTTCACACACTAAAGGAGTTGATGGAGTATTTAGAGGGCTAGCTCAAGTCTTATAAGCAAACCAAGCCTTTCCATTGTTTTTTGTTTTTGTGTGTGTGGTTTGTTTGTTCTTTATTTTTGTTTTTGTTTTGGTACAAGACAGCACCCTGTGAGATCATCTCTTTCAAGAGTTGCAAATAGGAAGAAGGGGGAAAATCTTTGGAGTTGGTGGGAAATGGAGGGGGGGTACTTTGTGGGGGAGAATGACTGAGGAACTGAACCTCCTCCCATGTCTTTTAAACTTTTCTTCCCATAACCTTTTAGGCTAGAAGAAGTAGAATTTGCTCACTTTCCTGTGTGGAAAGGATATATGTCTTCTGAATTCTCTCTACCCATTGGAATTTGATATTCAGGTCAGCCTGTCCTGCTTCTTGATGTTTTAAAAAGAGTAGAAAAAAATTAGAGATTTATTTTTTCTTTCCACAATGCTTGGCTTCTAAGAATACTGTCATAAAAAAATGACTCAAAAATCCCATTTTGGTAGTCAGTAGTTGAATATCCACTACTCTTTTATTTTCCATTTCTATTTGCCATTTCCAGCAGATGGATATTTCCAAATAAATAGAAAGTTAATGGAAATAGGAGGAAAAAGGTTTATATTTTAATGTTTATTATATATTATGTGTATTTATTTTCTTATGACATTTAAAATAGATTATATATTTGTAGTTTTATAACATATTATAAAACTATTACATAATATTTAAAAATTCATTATCCCTATTTTAGATGCATAAGCTACAATGGAAACACCAAGAAGGAACACACAACTGTAGACATGTTAGGGTAAAAGAACGAGAAAGATAATTAAATTGATATAATTGGCTTTCTTTTGGAAAACTGAAGCAAGAGATACAATCAAGTTTCTTGCTATTATTACTTCTCAGGATTTTCACTGATAGAACATAGGTTTTCCAAGGACATGTCTAAAATGTTAAGCCATTCAGACTGAAGGAAAACCAGATGGGGAACTATAATACAATTTATTAATTAAAGAAGAATCTTTAGAGGCTGTAGGACAATGTTGCTTTATCATCCTTAAAATCAGTACAAATTAAATAGTATTACTAACATTGAATACTTTGGAATATATTTGGAAGTGCACACAAATACATGCACACATACACAGGCCTAGAGAAGCATATTTCAGGTAGTGCTTGGTGATCCATTCAGTCATTGATACCCTGTACATTTCACCCTATGCCCAGCTGACACTGTTGTCCCTTTTCCCAAGTGGGAAGAAACTCAACTATATAGTATACTGAAAGAAGTTTGACTAATAAAGTTTAACGGTAGAACATTGTTGAATGAATAGAGTCAGGTTACAATTCTTAATTCTCTTTGATGCTAGTGATAAAACTTCGAGTACCCAAAATATACTTGCTGAAACTTACAGACACTGAAGGCAGACACAATGTTGCCTGATATTATATTTTTTGAATTTAGTTGCCTCTGTATCTCAGGCAGGAGTGAACTAACTTGTTAACGAGTGTACAGGATTCTGTTAACAGAAGACATAAATCTTAGACAGTCAAAGATGGGCCTCTGTGATTGATTAAACAAAGAAGAGTTGAACTGATTGTGGTTATCACAATCAAGTGCCGATTATTACTGTAGTTTATGACAAAAAGAATGCCACAGAAAAGCAGAAATAAAACAAGTCTTTTATGACAATAAGATAATAAAGTTAGAAATTACCTTTTGAAAAGTATAAAAATAAACTACAACTAATAGAAAATTAAAATTTTAAATTTGTTAAAATATATAACCTAGGCACAATTAAAACTATAACTTCAAAATATTTAGAAAATTATATAGACTTCTGGTAAACAAGGCAGGCTGAGTAGGCAAACTCGATACCAAGGAGAAAGAATACTTGGAGTCAGAAAGGAGGCCCTAAAGAAGTCTCATGAAAAGCAACATCCACTGAGTTTTCCTCTGGTTTTTTGATCCTCCCTTTGCCTTAAATTTCCTGAATTTCACTACTATTTGTGTAAATGTGGGCTTGTTTTATATGCACCTTCTATTTTCCTTCCTTAACTTCACTTCCAGCAATCCTTCTTCCGTTGACTGGACTACTGTAGCAATTTCCTAACTGGTTACTTTATGGACAATACCTGTCTACCCTGCCAAGAAAGTAGATTTCTTAAAATGCAAATATGATTGTATTTGTCTCTTTCAACATTATCCAGTGGTTCTGTATTGCCTACAAGAGCGAGATTAAACACCTTAGCATAGTGATGGCATGCACTTCCTTCCATTAACTAGATTAACCTTACCTCCCACCCTTCTCTTCACATATCAGGACCTATGCCATTTACTTGTCTCTAATGGTCATCACACTTACTTTGCTTAAGATTAGCTTTTGTTCATTCTTCAATGTCATTTTAAAAGTCACCTCTCACAAGAGCACTTCCTAGACTTTAAAGAATATTTCTATTCCTCCTCATGTCTCTTTCTCTATATCTATCTTAGCTCTCACTTTTTTCTTTATAAACACTTAAAATTTGTAATTATATATTTATTTACATCGTACTTTAAAAATCTGCCTCCATCACTATAAAGTAGTCTCCATGCAGGCATAGGCTGAACACATCTCGTTCACTACTCTAAGGAGCTTGTTTAACGAATGAGTATATGAATGAACCCTTATTCCAAATGGAGCAATCTCCAGCAACCTGAATGTATCAAGCTATTTCAACTTCTGCCTTCACATTTTCAGTTTTCTCTGTCTAGAGCGTTTGTCATTCTCTGAAAAGTCTGGGGAGTATATCGCCATATTTCATGACTCAGCTCAAGCATTATAGAAAGCCTGGTAGAGTTAACCACTCTTATCTTTGGACCCTGCTGAACCATCATTCACCTCATCATAAAATTGATCACGTTCTATTACTTTTATTAGTTCACATATCTATTTCCCTCTACTGGAATGTAAGCTCCCACTGGGATTTGTCCTTATCTCTATTCTCCCAAGGTTTAGCACACTTCCTTTCATTAACTGGATTAACTTTACCTCCTACCCCTCTCTTCACCTAGGCCATTTCCTCGTCTCTAATGGTCATCACACCTACTTTGCTTAAGATTAGCTTTTGCTCTTTCTTCAGCTGTCAGTTTCAAAGTCACCTCAGCAATTAATCAGAGCTGGTTGGATGAATGAATGAATGAGTGAGCTTTTCTGAAATGCTTCATAGCACTTGTGATTGATATCTTCATATTATGCCAAATGATTCTTCTTAAAAATTATCACAAGATTATTTACTTTATAGTAGGAAGAAAACGTAAGAGCTTTCCAAAGGGAACTTTGAAGGACATTCCATCTCTCTATAATCAATGGGATTTTAAAAAATAACATCTTTGACCAATACCACCGATAACTACTACAGGAAATAATAGTCAAAAATAAGGGTTAAATTCACTGACATCACAAACCTCAGCCAGGCACCTTACTGTATTGCAACTTCATGGCCCTTTGAAAAGGTTTAAATTGTACACGGTCTGGAATTCACAAATTTTTTGTTTGTGAAATGTAAAAAGTAAAATATATATTTTTAAAAACTGCACTGACTTAATCTCGGGTCACTACCTCTCAACTGGAGTCATTCTTGGCCTTGATGGGACCAAGCTTGGGAAACTGGTTCTGTCTCAGTAGGACTGGTCACTTTCCTCTTTTGATTTGGGATCATCATAGTGCTTTCTACTTCCAGGCCCACAGTAGTGATGTTACTTCCTCAGCTTTAAACTTACACAGTTATGCGTGGACCGACTCTGGTGCACAAATGAGCATAAAACAGCCATCACTGCAGCTGCAGAGTTGCTTTTATAATGAATTACTGTCTCCTTACTGGAACCAGGAGAGACCTGCTGTGTTTGTCACTTTTTAGTTATTAGGCAATGTCTGCAAGCAGTCAAGATCTCTACTCCATACTTATGCTCTTCTGGAGCAGAAAGCAAGTGCTATAACAGCTGTGTGTGTATTTGTTTTCTTTGGGGCAGAGAGAAGACAAAGAAACCACAAAACAGTCTAAATTACAGCTCTTCCTTCCCTTATGTAAGGATTACAGGAGCAGGTGCAAAGTGTTTGTTTCTTCTGCGCATATAAGGTTTCTAAGCTTTCGTATTAATACTTTATAAGCTGTCTATCATTACTGTTTTATGTACAGTTTGAGTGCTGTCTTAGCTACGCTATAGAGCTACTTTAAAAGACACACCTGATGGGTATTGTGGCCCTGTAACCTGATTCGTATCAATATCATTATTCTTACTCTGAGGATCTGTGTCTGAGGATCCACAAAGTGAACAGTCACAGCTACATGGTATGGGCAAGATCTATGATGAACTGATATCCTCATTCTAAATGTCCCAAATTCCAAGGATCCAAGAGGGTCAAACAGAAAATATTTGATGTTTTAGGGATATTTCTCAGTCTATTCTACTCTTGATTATTCACTAAGTTGAAGAACAAACTGTCTCAGAAAGATCCACATCTTGAAGCACCTAAAGATTAAGACTGGCCTTTTTCCTGATCTTTAGACAATCCAAGCTTGTATCCACCTTCAGGGCCTTGTGGAATTTCTTAGTCATAGATTATCATTACATTTCTAATTTTCATAGATATTGCCAAATTGTGAAACACTGAATTTCAGAACAAGTTTCTCACACAGGATTCCATGTAAGGATATGGGTGATGTGGTGAACAATATCTTTAACAACATTGGCTAGTAAATACAACAGTGAATTATGTGTTTTGAAAGAGACTGATAATTATTACTCATATATAGGCATAAAGAAAAATGTTCTTGAAGCTCAAGGTGTGGCTATGTTTACTTCTCCTGATAGGGAGCATAAGGAATATTGTTTTGCTGCTGTGTTTTATGCGGTGGGACATCCTGCATTTGGTTTCTGTGCCTGGAGCCAAAGAACAATGATCAGAAGCAGCATTCCAAGGTGATGTCAGATGAGGATCAGTGTATCAGTTTGCTAGGGCTGCCATAATAAAGTACCACAAATTGGGTGGCTTAAACAACAGCAATTTGTCATCTCGCAGTTCTAGAGGCTAGAGGTCTGAACTCAAGGTGTCATCATGATTGATTCCTTTCAAGGGCTGTGAGGAAGGATCTGTTCCAGGGCTTTCTCTTTGGCTTAGAGATGGCCATCTTCTCCCTGTGTCTCTTCACATCATCTTTCTGTATGTTTCTGTCTCTGCATCCAAATCTCCCTTTTTTATAGGGACACCAGTCATATTGAACACCAGTCATTTTGACTTGATTACCTCTGTTAAGACTATCTCCAAATAAGGTCATAGTCTGAGGTACTGGGGGATAGGACTCCAACATATCTTTGGTGGGGAGGGGAAGCAGAGAAGTAAAATTAACCCATAACAATCAGGATGGTCTGAGGTTGGGTTATCAACAGATGAGCAATCCCAGATCCAAAGGCAAGGGAGACTGGAGATTTAAGAGAACCAATTTGTGAGGGAGTTCAAAGAGTCCAGGATGATAGAAAAAAGTTAGAATAATTACTAAGCTGAAGTGCCAATGATTGCAGCAAATTTTTATGTGATGCCCATAGCAGCTGTAATGTTTGGGACAAGAGAATTTGAAGGGGCAGGAACATTGGACAGTAAGAGGACTACAGTAGTAATGAGGTGTCACAAGGCTAAGTTGTGACACAATTAATAATTAGGAGCTCATAATACTGGTAAATATTAGCATTTTTGACCCTTCTGAGTTTCTTATTTGTTGTAATTTTGTTGTTCTATCTTGTTCCTGTTTAGTTTCATACTGAGTTATTTAGATTGGGTTTAATCCAAAGTGGTTTTTACAGCAATAAAGTCTAGTTTGCCTAAGTCTTCTGTGTTCCATATTTATTAATTTTCTGGAAGATGAATCCTGTTAAAAGAGAATTGGAGAAACTTTCTGAAATCATTTGAATGTAGGTATGTACCCTCTGTTTTAAAGAAGAGCATAGGGATCTAATAAAAATGTGAATATGTCTACAAATTCAGGTTGGAAAGAAATGTTTTCTCCATTGTTAATTTTTTTTTTTTTTTTTTTTTGTGGTACGCAGGCCTCTTACTGCTGTGGCCCCTCCCGTTGCGGAGCACAGGCTCCGGACGCGCAGGCTCAGCGGCCATGGCCCACGGGCCCAGCCGCCCCGCGGCATGTGGGATCCTCCTGGACCGGGGCATGAACCCATGTCCCCTGCATCGGCAGGCGGACCCTCAACCACTGCGCCACCAGGGAAGCCCCCCCATTGTAAATTTTAAAAAAAGTTTTTAAATTTAATTTTCATTTCATATTGGAGTATAGTTGATTTACAATGTTGTGTTAGTTTCAGGTGTACAGCAGAGTGATTCAATTTTACATATACATGTCTATTCTTTTTCAGATTCTTTTCCCATATAATTATAGAGTATTGAGTAGAGTTCCCTGTGCTATACAGTAGATCCTTATTGATTATCTATTTTATATACAGTAGTATGTATATGTTAATTCCAACCTCCTAATTTATCTCTCCCTCCCACATCTTTCTGCTTTGGTAACCATGTTTGTTTTTTAAGTCTGTGAGTCTGTTTCTTTTTTGTAAATAAGTTCATTTGTATCATTTTTTAGATTCCACATGTAAGTGATATCATATGATATTTGTCTTTGTCTGATTTACATCACTTAGTATGATAATCTCTAGGTCCATCCATTTTGCTGCAACTGGCATTATTTTATTCTTTTTAATGGCTGAGTAATATTCCATTGTATATATGTACCACATCTTCTTTATCCATTCCTTTGTCAATGAACATTTAAGCTGCTTCCATGTCTTGGCTATTGTAAATAGCACTGCAATGAACATGGGGTGCATGTATCTTTTTGAGTTATGGCTTTCTCCACATATGTGCCCAGGAGTGGGATTGCTGGATTATACGGTAGCTCTATTTTTAGTTTTTTTAAGGAAACTCCATACTGTTCTCCATAGTAGCTATGCCAATTTACATTCCTACCAACAATGTAGGAGGGTTCTCTTTTCTCCACACCCTCTATAGCATTTATTGTTTGTAGACTTTTTGATGATAGCCATTCTGACTGGTGTGAGGTGATACCTCATTGTAGTTTTGATTTGCATTTCTCTAATAATTAGTGATGTTGAGCATCTTTTCATGTGCCTCTTGGCCTTCTGTATGTCTTCTTTGGAGAAATGTCTATTTAGATCTGCCCATTGTTTGATTGCGTTGTTTGTTTTTTGATATTGAGCTGCATGAGCTGTTTGTATATTTTGGAGATTAATCCCTTGTTGGTCGCATTGTTCACAAATATTTTCCCCCATTCTGTGGGTTGTCTTTTTGTTGTTTATAGTTTCCTTTGCTGTGCAAAAGCTTTTAAGTTTAATTAGGTCCCATTTGTTTATTTTTGTTTTCATTACTCTAGGAGGTGGATCCAAAAAAGTATTGCTGCAATTTATGTCAAAGAGTGTTCTATGTTTTTCTCTAAGAATTTTATAGTATCTGGTCTTACATTGAGGTCTTTAATCCATTTTGAGTTTATTTTTGTGTATGGTGTTAGAGAATGTTCTAATTTCATTCTTTTACATATGGCTGTCCATTTTTTCCAGCACCATTTATTGAAGAGACTGTCTTTTCTCCACTGTATATTCTTGCCTCCTTTGTCATAGATTAATTGGCCATACGTGTATGGGTTTATTTCTGGGCTTTCTATCCTGTTTCATTGATCTATAAGTCTGTCTTTGTGCCAGTACCATACTGCTTTGATTACTATAGCTTTAAAGTATAATCTGAAGTCAGGGAGCCTTACTCCCCCAGCTTCTTTTTTTTTTTTTTCCCCTCAAAATTGCCTTGGCTATTCAGGGTCTTTTGTATTTCCATACAAATTTTAAGATTTTTTTTTTGTTCTATATCTGCAAAAAATGCCATTGGTAATTTGATAAGGATTGCATTGAATCCATAGATTACCTTGGGTAGTATAGTCACTTTGACAATATTGATTCTTCCAGTCCATGAACATGGTATATCCTTCCTTCTGTTTGTGTCATCTTCTATTTCTTTCATCAGCATCTTATAGTTTTTGGAGTACAGGTCTTTTGCCTCCCAGGTTTATTTCTAGGTATTTTATTCTTTCTGATGCAATGGTAAATGGGATTGTTTCCTTAATTTCTCTCTCTGATCTTTCATGATTAGTGTATAGAAATGCAACATATTTCTGTGTATTAATTTTGTATCCTGCAACTTTACTGAATTCACTGATGAAGTCTAATTGTTTTCTGGTACCATCTTTAGGATTTTCTATGTATAGTATTATTTCATCTGCAAACAGTGACAGTTTTACTTCTCCTTTTCCAATTTGGATTCCTTTTATTTCTTTTTCTCCTCTGATTGCAATGGCTAGGACTTCCAAAACTATGTTAAATAATAATGGCAAGAGTGCACATCCTTGTCTTTTTCCTGATCTTAGAGGATATGCTTTCAGCTTTTCACCATTGACTATAACGTTAGCTGTGGGTTTGTCATATATGACTCTTATTATGTTGAGGTATGTTCCCTCTCTATCCACTTTCTGGAGAGTTTTTAATCATAAATGGGTTTTCCCAATCATAAATTAATATAATTAATATTTTAAGCCTTCAACCCATAAGGCAGAAAACATAAGCATTAGGCTTTCCTGGACTTCTCCATCCTGGGTTATGTCACAGTTTGTAGATTTTACATAGGGTGAAGATATTGGGTAGGGGGCATGTGGTCTTCAGTCTTTCTGCCACATTGATAGCCACTTAAATGTCTGCTGCCTGCATGACCCTTTCAATACCAGTAGATTCCTGCCATACATATTTGGAGCATGGAACCCTTTCTTGGTGAGATTACCTGTGCTTCTATCTTCCTGAGCACCACTCAGCCATTTCTTCTTGGAAGTATCAGTGTATTCCCTGTAGTTCTACTGAGAAGCAGTAGACATTAAAAAAAAATTGATATCTCTAAGGAAATCCAAAGACAACAGGGAAGGCAACTGTAAGTCCACCATAGGAAATTTTAGCCTCTGACATCTACAGCTACAGCAAACAGTAAACACAGCCTAACTCCTAGTATGATAAACATAAAACCTCACAAAAAGGCCTACTTTCCTCAGTTTCTTTTACCCAGTACACCATTTCTAGCTTTCAATAAAAAGTTATAAGGCATACTAAAAGACAAAAAGTACAGTTTGAAGAGACAGAGCAAGCATCAGAACCAGAGTCACGTATGACATGAATGTTGGAATTATTAGGCTGAAGCTTTAAAACAACTATGATTAATGTGCTAAGAAAAATGCCCTAAAGAAAAAGGTGGGTGATTGCAAGAACAGATGGGTGATGTAATCAGGGAGGTGGAAATTCTAGGAAAGAATCGAAAGGACATACCAGAAATCAAAAACACTGTAGCAGGAATGAAAGGTGCCTCTGATGGGCTCCTCAATAGACTGGACACAACTGAAGAAAGAATCAGAGAGCTTGAAGAAACATTAATAGAAACTTCTAAACTGAAATGCAAAGAGAAAAAGGAATGAAAAGAATGGAATGATACCAAACAGAATACTCAAGAACTTTGGGACAGTTACAAAAGGTATAATATGCATACAATGAGACTATCAGAAAGAAAATAAAGAGAAAGGAACAGATGAAATATTTGGAGGAATAATGACTGGGAATTGTCTAAAATTAGTGATAGACACCAAACACAGATCCAGAAAGCTCATAAAATACCAAGTAGGATAAAATAAAAAATCTACACATAGGTACACAATATTGAAATGGCAGACAATCAAAGACAAAGAGAAAAATCTTGAAAGAAACCAGAGTTTAAACACCTTACCTACAGAACAGCAAGGATAGAAACTGCATCAGACTTATTTTCAGAAGTCACGTAAGCAAAAGAGTAGAGTGAAATACTTAATGTGTTGAAAGAAAAATCCATCAAAATAGAATTCTTTATTCAGTGAAATTATCCTTCAAAAGTGAAAGACAAATAAAGATTTTTTCAGACAAACAAAAATTGAGGGAATTTGTTGTCAGGACACCTGCACTGCAAGAAATATTAAAGAAATTCTTCAGAAAGAAGGAAAATGATGCAGGCCAGAAACTTGTATCTACATAAAGAAAGGAAGAGTGTTAGAGAAGGAATATATGAAGGTAAAATAGATCACAAGCTATGAGATTCTTCAAAGGATGAGCTTACATACTTAAATCACTAAAAATGCAGAATTGGAGTTTTCCTCAGCAGAGAGTCATGAATAATAATGGTGGGGTTTTCCTTTATTCAAAATGTTATTCCCCTATCAATAATATAGGCCATTCCAGGTAATTCATATATCTGTTCAATAAATAATTGTTGGATATGTACTAAATGCCAGACCCTGGTACTAGGAAAAAGGAAAAAAAGATTAAATGAACTATTTCTGCCCCAAAGAAGTATACAGTTTACTGAAGATTCAGAAATACTACTTAAAATTTAATAATACAGTAAGATAATAGCTGTAAGTGGCATATACACAAAGTTAAGTGGTACTTCCAGGGAAGCACCTGACTTTATCAAGATATGTCTGGCAAGGTTCATCAGAGGACACAGCATTAAAGCTGAGACTTAAAAGGCAAGAGAACTTTGAAAAGGATGACACCAGTGTGTGCAATGTTATAAAGAAGCATGTTATGTATAGAGAATGCAAAGTGATTTGGTATTACTAGAATTTAGAGTGAGAAGAGGGGGAAGTGAATAGAGAGCAGTGGGCAGGGTCAAATAGTAAAGGTCTTACATGCCTGGCAAAAATGTTGTTTTGTGCTGTGACATATTTTTGTTTTCCTATAAGCAATGCAAGTTCATTGAAGAATACTAAGTTCTAATAAAATAATACTTAGTAACATATATTGACTGTTACCATATCCCAGGCTCTGTTCTAAGTGTTATTATTATTCATTGTATTAATTCATTTAAGCCCCACAACAATCCTCTGTAAGGTACAGCATGGTTAAGTTACTTGCCCAAGGTCGTGCAGCTCAGTGGCAGAGCTGGGCAGAAGTATAACATAATAGCACTTGTGTTTAGAATTATCCCTCTGATAGACATGTAGAAGATGAAGAGGATGGAGATAAACTAGGGGTATGGCCATGGAGATGGGGAGGAAGGGGAAATATTCAGAAAGTAGAACTGACAAAATTGGGTATGCTAGAGCAAGGAGAAGAGAAAGATTTAGGATGACTCTGAGGTTCTTGGACTAGAAAAATAAAAGGAGATGGCGACTCCATTCTGAAAATAGGGAATATTGGGAGGAAAGCAGTTTTGAAATTACTTCATTCATTCTTCTATTCATTTATTCATCTCTTCAGTTGTATATTATGGTGTGAGAATGGTATAGAACTTTAATTAGAAAGACTTGTGCTAGAATTAGCTTTCCAAAGTTCAGAGGTTGTGCAAAGAACACCTGGATTCATTCATTCATTCTAAAAGTATTGAGAATACTGTGGTGAAAAGATGAAATCCTTGATCTCATGGAGCTTACATAGTGGTAGGAGGGTAGAGAGCATGAAACAGATAATAAAGAAGCAGTGGTATTGCTTTGATTCTGGACATGGACAAGATGATTTAGGACAGTGATATATGCCTGAAGAAAACAAATCAGGTTGATAAAGATTTAGCATTTGTTAGGAAATTTAATGCTAGACCAAAGGATCTATCATCATGAGAACATGGTACATGAGTTATACAAATCCAGAAAATCTGCATCAGGAAGAAACAAGCTGAGATGACCAAGGCTGAGTGCTTGGCAAGAGTTTAAGGGAGCACCGAATATCAAAACCTCTAAGTTTAAATGTCATACGAAAGATCAGATTTGGGGCCAATGAAAGGAAACGGAGTCAAGCGTCAGAGGCCAATTGTATCTGGAATTGAACAAGAATGGGGTTGATAGGCAAGCAAAGTGAAGTTACTGTAAAATTTCTTTGGGGTTATTAACTGTGTATGGTGAATGGAGCTGTCAAAGAATAGAGATGGGGCTTGACATTAAATACAGAAATACTTAAATAGTTGTAGAAAGAGGCATAATATAAATTATTTGCAAGGCATATAATTGTCAAAGAATTAGTATCTATAACACATTAAGAACTCTTACAAATTAATTTAAAAAGTCAAAGAACCCACTGGGAAAATGAGCAAAGGCTATGAATAGGAATACCACAGAAAATGAGATCAATCTCACTATAACCAAGGAAATGTAAAATAAAACAACAGGGCTTCCCTAGTGGCGCAGTGGTTGAGAGTCCACCTGCTGATGCAGGGGACACGGGTTTGTGCCCCGGTCCGGGAAGATCCCACATGCCGGGGAGTGGCTGGGCCCGTGAGCAATGGCCGCTGGGCCTGCGCGTCCGGAGCCTGTGCCCCGCAATGGGAGAGGCCACAGCAGTGAGAGGCCCGCATACTGCAAAAAAAAAAAAAGTACAATAAAAATGAAAATCAATGAAGTGAACTGTTATTAAATAGTATTCTCCCCAACTTACACACACAGGTAGACCAACTTTACTGATTATAATGATTAATCTATACGCACACACACACACACACACACACACACACACATATATATGCATCAACTTGAATAAATGTTGAAAACAATGTGGAAGGTGAAAACAATGTGGAAGGTGAAAACAAGTAGAAAAGAATGTGAACAACATTATACCATTTGGGTAAAAATTTTAAATGTGCAAAATTATGCTGCATAATGGGTTTTGATATAACCACATATACTGCAGTATGAAAACAACAACAACAAACACAAATACACACCAGTTTCCAATTACTGGTGCAGACAGAGGAGAGGAAATTAAATGCAGTGGTGAGGGTGGAGAGTGGTGTTCCGTTGTGAGCTTCAAATGTACCTGCCATGTCTCCTTGTAAAAAAATTAGATCTGGAGCAAATATGACAAGAGAGTAAGGTTTGAAAAATGTAGCTGGTGATAATATACCATTTCATCTGTGCTGTTTGAAATATTTAATAATCACTTTAAAACATTTGAAACATAAACTATATGGTATATTAACATTTAATTTCTCTGTGGAATAATTGGGGAAAGCCACTTGTTCAGATATGGCTGTGGGATATGTGTCTGTCCTTGTCCAGTTTGGGTCATATTCTCATTTAATAGACTTCTTCTGTATCCAATGAAGTTTTAGTCCTTTACCTTATGATTTAAATGTTTACTTCTATACATCAGAATTTCAATATTAATTACAGAAAATTCTCAATTTCTCCATTTATTTCAAAGTGCACATAGTAAGTGCAGTGTTTTAAAAACAACTACAGAAGGATATTTGCTTACCTGGTAACAGGCAGTTTCTGAAAAATACTGATTACAACACTCCGTCATTTCTCTCATTTGAGTTTTCAGTCTTACTCTCTTCTATGTTGTAATGGGAGATGGAGTTTTTTTTTTTAACTCTGGTGGAAAAAGAACAGTGATCAGTTTGGAAAAGTTCTGAAAGAAGGCTCATTCAGTGTTCAGAAATTATGAACTTCATGATATTTTATTTCTAAAATTATTTAAACACCTAGTTCCTACTGCAAAGCAGCATCCTAGGATAGAAGTGATGGTTTGTCCCATCGCCACGTGGGCTATACAAGACCATCCAAGAACACAAGGACGTAGCCTTCTGGAGCACCTTGTGAAAGAGATACCATCCTTAAAAGAATTAATATGCTTTTGCAAATGATAGGTTGTTAGCTAAGAGCATATTTTGTAGCAATTTAAATGCCAGATCAAATGCTCCAGTATTAAAAGGCAGCTCATTCTTTCCCTATCTTACTCCCAGCGCTCCTAGTAGTAACAGTAATTTTGGAAATTGCTTCCAAAATGATTTTGCTCAATTTATTACTAGTAAAGCTTGATTTCTTCTTCTTAGAGACATCACATCCACATCAAGCACGCATGTCTCTGAATAAGCTCAGGGCTTTGGCTAGGGCAACCTGAGCCTTGTTTTCTGCCAGGCACACTGGAATGCACAGCTCACAATGGTTTCCAGATATATCAGTTCCCTTCCTGTCTAGGACACTGCGTTGCCACATGACCTTTGCCAAGTCACTTCTTTCTGCTCTCCCGTAACATAAGGTTGTAATTATGATGATCTCCCTCATAGAAATGTGATGAGAAGCTATTCATAACAAAGACTGTAAAAATTGCAAACATGATGAGAGAGGCAGATATTAAACGTATGAAAAAGTTCTAAATTGAATACCAATTTCCTCCCTGGCTCAATGTGTTCTTAAAATTTATTTGTAAGGACAACAGTAGCAAGAGTGCCTCATTAGGCCCTTCTATTAATGTTATCCACTAAGTCTATTTTTTTCTGATCCCAAATATGGCCTTGATTTTTAGATAAATGATCTTTGTGTGTGTGAGGTATCTTTTCATTGTTCTCTCATCAGCCACATGGACTTTCTTTTTTCTTTCCCCTCAAAACTGAGATCATTTCTCTAGTTTTAAATTGGCAATGTGATCTTTTTCAGTGCCAGACACATGACGTGTTCTAGTAGCCGTCTGGACTTGGGGCTGGGATCATATTCCTTTCCATCCCCAATATATGTTCCAAACACTTGTGAGTGTGCTGAAGGGCAGAGGCTTAAAGAGGTGAGATGAGGCCAGGCTGGCATCTACTCTGTAGGATTCAGGGACAGAGTCATACTTCAAAGTGGTGTGAGGGAGTGATTGACAATGTACCAGGGCTGCTCATGGTAGGTGGAAGGACAACAGGAAAAAAAATAAGCTGCCTTAGTACATTTTTTCAAGTTTCTGTTAATCTTCCATCTGTAGACTCTTTAAGCTGCCTTCATATTTGGATGTGGACATTGAAGTATTGCTGACCAATGCCAGAGTCACAGGAATATCCTGCTGTGCTTTTGATCTTCCCATATGACTAGATTTCCTGAATCATCATGTTACTGCATGTGTGCACATATGTGCACACGTGAATCTTCTGGCACATCTCCCAGAAGAGTTAGTCCTGGGACAAAGGGTCCATTGGTGCTTTCAGAATGTAATATTGATCACTTTGGCTTTCCTTGGCTCAGAGCCAGATACTTTGTCTTTCACTGCACAAGATGGCTGCCAACTCCACAGGCTTGTCTCAATGTGACAGGGCTAGGCAGTGTTTTCTAAAGAGCAGAATAATTTTTTAGAAGCTTTGAAAAAAGTTGTTTAAAAACGGAACTTTGTGTGTTGCCAACTATAGGCGGTGCTTGGAGTTTGGCTCTTGTCTTTCAACCCTTATGTTTTGAGGTACATTCTATATTTAGTTGCATTATACTTTCTAATATTCAGTCAAGCAGGAAAGTCAATGAGACAGAATAAATCACTAAGTTTTTTTTTTTTTCTCTATGGTTTTGCACAATTTGCTAACTAGGACTGGTCTTAGTCAAATCCATAATTTGTGGTTCAAACTTAATGATAATCAAAGGTCAAATTCACAAAGATAAGGTAAAGAAATCTCTTCCTAACTTTTTCAAAGTGTACCTTTCATGTATAGGATTATGAAAATTATAAAAGCAAATAGTTCAGAAAAGACCTTGATGCCAGTTCTTGACCTGTAAAATGATACAAATCATCAGGGGTCACTAGAATAGAATAAAAAGTTATGAATATCTTCAGGCAAACTTCCTTCACTTTAAGAACATGGCTACAAATTTCAGGCCCATTGCAAGCTTCTAGATTATGCAAGAAAGATACACCAGAATCTTATTTTCTCCTTTTTTCCCAAGTACTATGTCTAGCATTTGACCTAAGCAGGAGACAAAATAGGGAGCATTCTCTCATTTCCAGATTTCCATTCTTTTTTTCAGCCCTGCTGCCTTCCACACACCAAAAATGTGTTGACTGCCTTTTCTCTCCTCTCATAAGAAGGCATATCCGATTAGTCACAAAATACCTGGATATGAATTTATTTCATGTATAAACCTTTCCTGTATTCCAGAGAAATAGTTTCTTTTTAAAAAAAAAAAAGGGGGCATAAGGAAGAAACACTCATAGTAGACTTTTAGCTATCGTGGCTTCTCTGAGAGGGAATGGCTGAGAAGGCTTTCAGTCTTGCCATGATTTTATTCCAAGAGTAAGACCCTGTCCCTTGCTTCTGTGGTGTGTTATGCTTTGTTAGGTGAATCAGCTGTTTTCATTAGCCTCTATTATATTTGACTCCTGAGAGATGCCACAGAGCAGATCTTTAATCCAGGCCAAAAATGGAATTTAATCTGAATTCCAAACATTCCAGTTGTAATGGAAAGAGCACATGAAGCGTTGGAATCAGGTAGACATGAGTAAGCTTCCTCATTCTGTCACTTACCAGCTGTTGGGGAAGGTATTTAACCTCTTTGAAATTTGTTGCTGATATACAGAATAAGAAAAATAATAATACTTAGTTGATTGGGGTTATTTTGAAGTTAAATGAGATAATGGATGTGGAAGGCCTAGCACAGCATTTTACACAGCTGATTCTTTAATAAATTTCCTTCACTGAAAACCTTTTTTTTTTTTTTTTTTTTTTTGCGTTACGCGGGCCTCTCACTGTTGTGGCCTCTCCCGTTGCGGAGCACAGGCTCCAGACGCGCAGGCTCAGCGGCCATGGCTCACGGGCGCAGCTGCTCCGCGGTATGTGGGATCTTCCCGGACCGGGGCACGAACCCGTGTCCCCTGCATCAGCAGGTGGACTCTCAACCACTGCACCACCAGGGAAGCCCTGAGCATCCTTTAATGTCAGTAGTCTCTATCAAACTCCGTGGAGCTTATTTCTTAATGACAACTTAAGTAATCCATAAACTCAGCTGTGATATTTTTAAAAAATTATTTTCCATAGTTTTGGTACCACCAGTGTCAAATTTAAACTTGTGGTGACAGCGCAGCTGTGAACTCTTTGGGTGTCATATCTTTGGAAGTAGGAGACAGTCCTGGAGAAAATTACCATATTTGGCATTTTGGGGGTACACTTAGATTCTCAAATTCCCAGACAGAAAGGGCTGATTGAATCTCTTTCATTTACTCTGAATAGCCCACCTCAAATCCTTTCTTTGAAAGTAGACAGATTATAAATAAATGTGTAATATTATTATACACAGTATATTTCTATCATGTATAAGTGGACCCAATACTCTTTGAGGTTAATAGTATGTTTTCAAACTGTCAGAGAGAAACAAAGAAATTTTAAATTAGAGAGTAAAATGAGATGAGTTCAATGATAAATCCAGGATGGTCTGTTGACTCAGTAGAATGATGCTTTTTATTTTTTTTCCAGAATAATAATAACAGCCTTGGAAGTCTAGACATTAATATTTTGACCCAGGAAATCACCCTCCATGCCCTTGAGGGAATGTGGTGTTTTGCTGCAATTGTTCCGCAGTGTGCCTGTTACTGTCTATTAATCCCACACATCTTGATGTCATCCAGGAACACCAAAAGCAGGTTGTAATTGGGAATAGGTCTCAGGTTAATAGAAGAAGCACTGTTGTGAGTGGACCATCAGAGCCCAATCAAAGATTAAGTAGATGTGCAATTCAAAACTTGGATTTTGGGCCTTTCTCCCTCCAAGTTTAAAATCATGTTTGAGTTCTCATCTCAGACAACCATTGCTTCAGCATTATATTATTCAGACTCCATGCTTGTATAATATAGAACAATGATTTTCTTGTTTTCCTTTCCTTACAAAGGTCTCACAGAGAAGCATGGCAAATAGAAAAATAATGAAAATCCGTGTTCCGAATTCATCCTCAGACTGCCTTACTAGACAAAGCTTTGCATTAAGGTGATTGTATGAAATCTTCACATCCACATGGTTGGGACAAAACTTTCTGTCTTCCTCATTCATTAAGCATTGCCCAGCTAACTCTTTGACACGGAAAAGTTGGACAGTTGAAAATATTCTGGTCTTGTATAAAACTTGTCATTGTACATCCAACTTACCTGCAAAGGAATTTCAGGGAATTTGTTTTTCATGACCCCATGCCTCATCCCTTTTACGTTTTCAGTTGTCACATTAGCAGCTTCCGTAACTGCAGTACTGTTTATTTTTACAAAAGCCAGAGCAATGATCCATTAGTCTCTGACGATGGCATCGAGAGTTGTCTTTCTTCATTCCATAAACATGTATGAAATGTCCTGTGCATACCTTATGCTGTACTTGGAACCTTGGGGGATGCAAAACTAAGTAGAGAATGTGGATCTGCCTCAAGGAGCTTGCCTCAAGAGAAGGCATGACAGTTTCCCTCCATGATGCAAAACTTCAAAGTCAGAGATACCCATCTGTTGTCCAGAGTACCATCTACTCCAGAGATCCTAACCTCGGAGCCTATAGGCTAAATTCAACTTACAGACATACTTGTTTTGGCTCACGAAGTATTTACAAAATAAATTTTAACAAGTCATTGATATTTTGAAATGGGAAGATATTGCATAAAATTCTGGATTTATGACTGCATTTGAAAAAAATGGGGAGATTTGGCAACACAGGGTTTTCTTTCCTAGTTGGCAATAATTGAGTGGAGTGCCCAGTTTTTCACAGTCCTCATCACTCTGTCACTGTGTTCTCTCAATTTCCATAATTTCTATAGAAAATAGTGGGAAGTTTCTAGGAAGGTGGTAACCTGAATGTATCTTTTTTTTTTTTTTTTTTCTGGCCATGCCATGCAGCATGAGGGATCTTGTGGCATGCAGGATCTTAGTTCCCAGACCAGAGTTGAACCTGTGTCCCCCTGCATTGGAAGCATGGAGTCTTTTTATTTATTTATTTATTTATGGCTGTGTTGGATCTTCGTTTCTGTGCGAGGGCTTTCTCTAGTTGTGGCAAGCGGGGGCCACTCTTCATCGCGGTGCGTGGGCCTCTCATTATCGCGGCCTCTCTTGTTGCGGAGCTCAGTAGTTGTGGCTCGCGGGCCCAGTTGCTCCGTGGCATGTGGGATCCTCCCAGACCAGGGCTCGAACCCGTGTCCCCTGCATTGGCAGGCAGATTCTCAACCACTGCGCCACCAGGGAAGCCCAGAAGCATGGAGTCTTAACCACTGGACCACCAGGGAAGTCCCCCTGAACGTATCTTTTTTCCCTGTTATTTCAACTTTGTCTGGTCTGCTTTCTGAGCCTCCAGACCACTGAAGCTGATTGGTATATACTCATGTTCCAGTGAAACTCAAACTCTATGGGACACCCAGAGGAGAAATGTTGTATAGGGCTTTTTCTATATGGTCTTGGAAAGCCTGGAGATCTCCAGGATGAAGACTGAGAAATCTGAAAAGCACCTGTTTCTAAGACAGTATGGATCCTTGGAAGAAGTTTGGCATTAGTATCAGTGAATGTGCCTGGTCTTCTGGCCTTGAAGAGCTAAGGAGAAGCAAAGAAAAGGTTGAACTCTCTTTATACCTGGGATTAGAAGAGAGAGAGGATAGCTGGAAGCAGGAAGATTTTTATACAGTCCTTCAATAAGAGTCAGCCTCTTGTTTGTAAAGTCTGCTTCACCTTCCATAATGCAAGAACCTATAGACAACTTGAGATAATCCAATAACTAGACAATGAGCTCATATGAGCTCATAATGAAAAGTGATCAGTTGAGGACAGCCCAACAATCTACAAAAAGAAGATAGATCATAATGCACAAAACACCCACACAGCTGCTGAAGGAGACAGATGACAATTCATAAAGATTCAAATGCAGTTCCGAAATACTTCCTGTATGTGAAATCATAATTTCTGAGCTAATCAATTCAGTAAATGAGTTGATGGAATTATTGGCTACCACCTAGACTCAAATTAGTGGCCTGAGATGTCAAATAAAAGTAATATCTTAAAGCACAACATAATATTTCATAAATATGGAAAACACACACACAGAAACTTGGAGGATAGAGCAGGAGCCCCATATATGAAAGAAGTTCTAGAAGAAGGAATCGCAAAAGGAGGTGAAGCAATGAAACAAATATTAGATTTCCCTCAAGTTCAAATAAAGGTCTAATCTTCAATTAAAAGGACTGATGAGAAAAGACATAAACCCGATAGGATTTTTAAAAAGAAAAATAATAGTAATGTGATTAAAATTTCTCACAAAACTGCAGGAATTTTAAAAGAGACATCACAGGTTCATAAAAGATGAAAAGCTTATAAAAGAATATTACATAAAACTTTTAACAACAAATTTGAAGTCAGGAAAAGAAGAATTTCCTAACAAAATTATCAAAGAAGACCCAGGAAAACTGCAATAGATCAATTATCACAGAAGAGATTGTCGAAAGATTGAAGACTTACCATTAAAAACAGTACCAGGAACAGATGGATTCATAACTAACTTTTTTTTTCTTTTTTTTTGGGGGGTACGCGGGCCTCTCACTGTTGTGGCCTCTCCTGTTGCGGAACACAGGCTCCAGACGCACAGGCTCAGCGGCCATGGCTCACGGGCCTAGCCGCTCCGCGGCATGTGGGATCTTCCCGGACCGGGGCACGAACCCCTGTCCCCTGCATCGGCAGGCGGACTCTCAACCACTGCGCCACCAGGGAAGCCCCATAACTAACTTTTAACTAGCCATTTTTAGAAAGTTTTCCACATTCCTTGATGGAAAGATCTGATATAATAAAAGTGTCAATTTTCCAAAAATTATTGTTTAAATTTAAAATAATCTCAGTTTTAATCCTTGCAGAGGCTTGGGGAAAATGGATAAAAAGACTTTAAAGTTTATAAGGAAGCAAACATTTTTGAGAATAGCCAAGCAAATTTTGATAAAGGTGAATAGTGAATAGGGACTTGCCTTACTATCAGAATATATTAGTAAACAGTTGAAATTGCATTAGTATTGTTATAGGCATAGGAAGAAACAAATATATCAATAGAACAAAATAAAGAGTCCCAGAAAATACATGATTTGATATATGAAAAGAAGAAAAATACTGAATTATTTAATAAATAGTGCTGGCACAGAAAGCTACCCATCTAAAAAAAATAAAACTGAAATCTATTTTATGAAAAAATTAATTCCATATGGATTAAAACCTTAAATAAGTAAAAAAAAATAAAATATGGCAAGAAAATCTAGTACACAACAAGTACAATCAAGGAGCAGAAGAGACTCAGCAGTATAAAAGACTTTCTGGTAATACGAAAATTAAACTTTTATTTTTAATTTAAAATTAAAATTTTAATTTAAACTTTAAATATTTGAATGACAAAATATCATATATCATATGGTTTAATATTAAATATTTTATATTATGCAGAAATATACCCAAAATGTTTATAAAATTTTATAAACATTTATAAAATTGATTTGGGAAATATATTTGCAATTCAGAAGATCACCAGATGTTTACTATGACAATGAAAAGTTCTTACTACTTGACAAAAATGTCATGTGAATCTCAATAGCAAAGAATATGAAGAGGCAACCAAATGGCCAATTAATATATGAAGATATTCTTACTTTAATTTGCATTTCCCTAATTCTCTTTACTCCCCATTAAATTGACAAAACTAAAATGTATTGAAACATCTATTGTCACATTCATGGAGGCATGGGTTCTCTTATATAATGTACATGAAAATGTGAATATTTTCAGCCTTTATGACCACCAATCCGGCAAAGTATTAAAATTAACAAAATGTACACTTCAACCCATTAAATCCCACTATTTAATATCTATCCCATAGAGGGGAAAAGCCATTAATTTCCAGAAATAAATTTCATTTGATTAAATATACTAAAACACAGTTGATACTGACAAAAAATGAGCTAATAAAGTAAATATACCTCAGTATAGAAATAATAAATTACGGTACAAACACACCAGGGAATATTATGGAGTCATTAAAATGAATGAACTACAGGTCTAGAAGTTAATTTGGAAAGATTTCCAGTAGATATTTCTAAACAAAAAGAAAGATAAAATAGCATAAATATGATTCTATTTTTAGAAAACAATGATAAGGTTTTATATCTATGTACACACATACAATGATAAGATTATATGTATATAACTATAGTTATCATATATTATATACACGTAATCCTATCATTGCACATCCTTCTATATATAATACATTTATATTTGGAAGGATGTGACCATAAAGAAAATGTGAATGGTACAATACAAAGTTATTAGCATGCTGTGGAAGAGTTATTTAATCATTATGTCCCCCTTGTTTCTCCCAATTACTTTCTTATGTTTCCTAACATTTCCTATCTTTGGAGTTAGGTTGGGGCCACATGACAATCTTGACCAATGGACCGAGAGGAAAAATGAGGCAGTTCAGAAATGATGTGTTTCCTGCATTTCTCTCTTCCCTTGCCTTGGAAAACTTGGAGGCTACATGTTCCAGATGGCATAGCTACAAGTCTGAGGAAGACTGCCAATCTACATTAAACTTTGCATGAGGAAAATTAAACTTATTTTGTTAAGCCTTAGAGATTTTGGCATTTTTCTCTTATGGTAGCTACATTAATTATCTTAATCCAGTGATTAATATTTTGAGATGAGATGTTGCTGAAATTAAAAATCTAAAATATATGCTTCATATTAGTGTGAAGCCAGCAGTGAGAAAATTGACATCAGAGGAAAGAAAGATAGAAATTGATGTTATCCAGTGTCCCACCCCCACCCCCAAGAAAAAGAAAAAGAAAAGGTAAAATGATCACTCGTGGTAACTTGGGCATTAGGCCAGACCTCATGCATAGCAGAAGAGATTAGAAAAGACAACAATTAGTAGTGAATATTGGCTACTGCTAACTGCTTTTGTCAGAATCTTATAAGAAAGTGATGAACTCAGAAAAAAAATTGGCCAATTTTCAAGCAGAAGTTAGAAGGATTACAGAGATGAGAAATTTGGGATCATACAAGGTTGGAAAAACTGATTGCTTATCAACCTCAAAAAGTGTAAGATAGTAACAAAAAAAAATTAAGGTCCTTGTTGGCATAAGTGATCACATTCAGATTTCTCACTTTTAAGCCTGAAAGCCTTTAGGTGGCTATTATTAAGTTGAGAAAGACAAGCGTAGAGATAAGAAAGCAAAGACATAAAGCAGATCTGAAAACTATGCCTCAATAAGATTTACAGTGTGGTTACTGGCACATGAAACTGAGCAAGTGGATGAAAAGCCTACTATATTTTTTAAGTGTTAAGCCAACCAAGATTTTAAGGAACTACATTGCCAAAGAAACCAGTAGCTTAGACCAACTGTGAGATTTTGATCAAGATATGGAGACTTCTACTTACCATCCAAAAAAAATTACCCTCCCACATGAGACAACTAAGAAACCGAGAAAATATATAAAAAATTGATTTTCAAGACATTAGGCATAAGGCAATGAAGAAAACTGATCTTTGAGAAATGGGAGACAGAGTAGGTGAGCCCTACAATTGTTCCAGCTTAAAGCCCAGAAAAAGTTTTCCAATCAGGGCACAGATGAAGGAGTACAGGTGGAGCATGGCAGTCTCCCTGAGTTGAGAAGACAGAGATGGGAGCCTGGGTAGTGAAAACGTGGCTAGATTTTGTAGGCAGAGTACTAGAGAGAAGAGAGCTGCACAAAGAGAAAATTCTGGACATCTGTAGAGGGTTCTTCTCAAGTATTCAGCTAACTAATGATCAACACATGCATGTAATGAAATACCCAAGACTGAGCAAAAAGGCACCTGAAAGGATTAGAGGGAAAATCCTGTGAGCAAGAGTGAAAAAAACTCATAATGTACAGAGCTTTGATTAGAGTACTCAGAAGGATTTTGTCTCAAGATAAGGAAAAATTAGTCCCTGACTCAACACCACTATGTCTAACAAAGCTTTAAGCAAGATCCAAAGGATTAAACTGCTCCCAAATAATTTAACAATGTCTCAGAATAAAGCTCAAATATAGTTATAGGAAAACAAACAAATGAAAAACTCCCTAGCCATCAACAAAGTGAAATTCACAATGTCTGGCATGCAATCAAATATTATCAAGCATGCAACAAATAATGGCTGATAATATGGAAAAAAGATCAATTAATCAAAATCAAATCATAAATGATACAGATGACAGAATGAATAGGCAAGGATATTGAAACAATTATAGGAAAAGAATCTGAAAATATATATGTATATAAATGAGTCTCTTTGCTCTATAGCAGAAACTAACACAACATTGTAAATCAACTATACTTCAATAAAATTTAATTTAAAAAACACTGTAAATCAACTATACTTCAATAAAAATAAATTAATTTAAAAAGCAATTATAAGTACATTCTATATGTTCAAGAAGCTAGAGAAAAGCTTGAATATGTAAATCAGAAACATGGAAGATATAAAAGAGAACCAAACTGAACTTCTTAAAATGAAAATTACAGTGTCAAAGATGAAAAATACACTGGACAGGATTAATGGTAGATTAGATATTGCAGAGGAAAGGATTAGCGAATTAGAAGACATAGCAATAGAAACAATTCAAAATGAATCACAGAGAGGAAAAAAAGTTATTGAAAAAAGGATGGACAGAGCTTCATTTAGTTGTGGTATAATTTTAAGCAACCTAATATACACGTGATTCTAGTCCCCAAAAAGAGGAGGGGAGGGACAGAAAATTTTTAAAAGAAATAATGCTAAAAATAATGGTCAAAACAATTACAAATTTGATAAAAATTATGAAAGCAATGATTATATAAGGCGAATGATACTTTAAGGCAAGAAATATTATTAGAGATAAAGAAAGACAATTCATAATGTTAAAAGGTGCTAGAACAATTGAAAATCCATATGTGTGTGTATGGTGGAGGGATAACTTCCATCCATATACATATTAAAATCACTCAAATCGACCATAAACCTAAGTGTAATACCTAAAACTATAAAACACTCAATAAAAGCAATGCATGGAATCTTTATGACCTTCAATTAGGAAAAGATTTATTAGATATAACATCAAAAGCATGATCTAGGAGCTTCCTTGGCGGTCCAGTGGTTAAGACTCCATGCTCCCAATGTAGGGGGCACGGGTTCCATCCCTGGTCAGGAAACTAAGATCCTGCATGCTGCACAGTGCAGCCAAAATTTAAAAAAAAAAAAAAATTAAAGAAAACAAAACAAAAGCATGATCCACAAAAGAAAACATTGAAAAATTGGACTTCATCCAAATTAAGAATTTCCGCTCTTTGAAAGATACTACTATGAAAAGACAAGCCTCTGGCTGAGTGAAAATGATTAAAAATCACATATCTGATAAAGGATTTATATCCAGAATATAGAAGAAACTCTCCAAATTCAATAAAAAAAGAAACAGCCCAATCAAAAAATGCCAAAGTGTATAAATGACACTTCACCAAAGGAGAGATGCTGATGGCAAATAAGTACACAGAAAGAAGTTCAAAGTCATTGGCCATTTTTGAAATATAAGTCCAAACCACAAGAAGTTCATGTTACACACCTACCAGAAAGTTTGAAATTAGAAAGACTGACCATACTAAGTGTTGTGGAAGTGGAGAAATTGAAACTCTCATATACTGCTGGTGGAAGTGTAAAATGGTGCAATTACTTTGGATAACAGCTTGGTGGGATTTTGAAACTTAAAAATACAGCAACCAGGGCTTCCCTGGTGGCGCAGTGGTTGAGAGTCCGCCTGCTGATGCAGGGGACACAGGTTCGTGCCCCGGTCCGGGAAGATCCCACATGCCGCGGAGTGGCTTGGCCCGTGAGCCATGGCTGCTGAGCCCGCGCGTCTGGAGCCTGTGCCCCACAACGGGAGAGGTCACAGCAGTGAGAGGCCCGCGTACCGCAAAAAAAAAATAAATAAATAAAAAAAAAATACAGCAACCATATGACGTAGTTGCTCTACACTTAGGTTTTTAAGCAAGACAAATAAATTTATATTCCCATACAAAGACTTGTTCTTGAGTGTCATAGCAGCTGTATTGGTAATATTCAAAAACTAGAAGCAACCCAAATATCTATTAACAGGGGAATATAACAAAATACTACTCAGTAATAAAAAGGAATGAGATGTTCATGCCTGCTGTACAGCATGCATGAACATCGACATAATCATGCTGAGTAAAAGAAAACAGACCAAAAATAAAAAGTACACGCTATATGTAAAGTCCATGTATATAAAATTTTAGAGAATGAAATGGTCTAGAAAGCAGATCAGTTATTGCCTAAGGATGAGGGGGGCAGAAAGGGGAGGTGGAGAAGAATTCTAAGGGGCTTGAGGAAGTTCTTATATGTGATGGATATGTTTATTGTCTGACTATGATGATTTCTCAATGTAAACATATGCCAAAACCTATCAAATTATATTTTAAGTATGGGCAACTTATATCTCAATTATATCACAATAAATCTGTTTAAAAAAACCAGGCAATTAGGGCCTCAAACTTCTGCAAGCAGAAAGTAGACTGAGAAAGGTATATAGTTCCAAGGACAGTATATTCCCTAAACGACTTTTTCAGGTGTAGACAAGGAGGATGTTCAAAAAAGAACTTTCAGATGGAAAAAGAAAGGTTATTGAGAACAGTGGACAGAGAAGATTCAGAGAGCAGAACTGGGGGCTGACCAAGGTGCTGTCCTGCACACACATCCCCATGCCAGCTAGGAGGACTTCATGTTGCCTGCCCAGAGGACTTCAGAACTTCTGAGGACCAGTGACTGCGGTGTATGTTCCATTTTTCCCTTTCAAAATGGGGGGTGTCTACTGTTCCATTATTTATTAACATCTTGAGCAGCAGGGTTGGGGTATGAAGATGACTTGGGTATTTAGTTCAAAGTTCTCCAGTCTTGATGGAGATACTAATCTACATCCTGGACTCTGAGATGGAGGCAGCACCTGAATAGGACTTTTGTTGTCTCTTTTGAGAAGATATGGACTGTGGAAAGGAAGGAGAAAATGGGCTATTTGTCACAATGACAGTGCTCACTACATACTCCATGAGCTGCCTTCATTTTGCAGCCTGTTTTACAGTTTAGCTGGGCTTTGTGACTAATTCAGCTAATGGTCTGTCAGTAGAATTTGTGTGTCACCTGCAAGCCAAAATAGTTAAAAACTCTTTTCTTGTATAGTGATCTTGAAGGTCATATGTTCCAGATGATATAGTTACAAATTGGAAGAGGACCACCTTACCTTCATCAGATTTGAAATAAGTGACAAATTTTTATTGTGTTGTCCCTGGGATTTCAATAGTGAATACTTTTTAGATTATTGGGGTGGGGGTGAGATTGGGACAGAGGAAAGTGGAGGGAGACGTCAAGAAAAAGAGGAAAATAATTAAGAATATCACTTTAAAATGTATAAATATAATCAATCTAATAATTTCTATAAATATCCATACATTTACATGAATCAAATGTCCTTTGAAAATAATGGGGCTATAGAAATATTATAGAGAAATATCCCCAATATTTCTACACATATAAGTGCTTGTCACTGTGCACTATAGTAAATATATTATTGTTTATTATATTGTATATAATGTACTGTATAACAATGCTACAGAAACTTTGGACAATTGGGAGAAAAAAATTCCTAAACCAATACTCTTGTTAAAGTAACTTTGAAAGTTTCTATGCATTCTTTTCCAATCTTTATTCATCTGTACATACATTTCACCTAGAGTAAAAACAATGTAATGACACTTGTAATTTATTCACTTTATATTACCACTTTTAGTAGTTGTAATAATATTTCACAGTGTGTATGTCAGCATTTAATTATTTATTTTCCCAATTTTGGATAGCTCTACTGTTTTCAAACTTTTGCTATTGTGAATATCTTCCTGCACATAACTTTTCCCTCATAATTTTTTGTTCTAGGCTAGATTCCAAGAAATGTTTACTAGGTCATTCTATATCTTAACTTCCTAGACTCTGTCACCCCACCACTTTACTCACCATCTTTTTCAATCAAATACATGAAGGCTGACTACCACTTTGACCTATCTACCCTCTCTGTTTCCCAGCTTCAACTTGAACTCCAAACTATTTAGCATTTTGGCACATCTGGCACCCACTTTCCTTTCTTACATCCTCTATCTGAAAGCATGGAACAAGCTTTTTTTTTTTTTTTAACTACTTAAACTATCCACCATTTAAAGAAAAATGTATCACTTCCTTTAAGAAGACATACTATATGTAAGCAACTAAAATATATAGAATTTAAAAGAAATTTAGATTCCACTGAGGAAAGGAGAGGTGAGAAATAGATTTATCAAGTGGAGAGTAAGTTAGTTTACTCAGGAAGTTTTCATGAAGAAAATAACCTTGAGTTGTGGATTCATATATATTCTGGACCTAACATATTGAGAAAAATGAAATAAGCAACCAAGTGTACATTTGTTTGTTTCCCCGATCTTTCCTTTCTATTTACCCTGTTTGGGACCCAGCAAAGTTGATGAAGAGATGTTGGTTAAGGAGTGAATTGGAGCCCAAGTCAGTGCAGAGAGTCAGATTGTCCAGAATCACATTCCTGACTGTAACACTCACTAGTTATGTGAAGCTGGGCAATTACCTCATTTCTCTAAGCCCTAGTTTCCTCATCTACAAACTGGGAATAATTATATTTACTCCATATGGTTGTAGTAAGAAGTAAAGTGTTTACATCTGTAAATTGCCAGGCCTAGTAGATAGGCAAGCAACAGCAGGAATGGTATCAAACTCCTCTCCTGGTGTAATGTGGGCTGCATATAAAAAATAAAAATGGTTGATGAATGTCATTGGTTATCAGATTTATCATTCACTATGAAGACTCTCTGAATGAATTACATTAGATCAATTAAATTAGATAAATAAAGCATATCTCACCAGTTCATTCTAGGTATTAACAAAGTCACCAGCTTCCACTAATAGTATCTTTGGGGAAATGCTTGACTTTTGCTTAGTGACTACATGAAAAGTATAAACAGGTGAAAGGGACCACTTCTGGTCTACAGAAGAGTTGAATTCATGGTTATTTTGTATTTCTTTGAACAAAAGGGAAAATAATGACATTTTGTAAGAGTTTAAAAAAATCACATGAACAAAGAAAATGATGTCAAGAGTAACCATCACAAATCACTTTTTAATCACAAGATGCAATTAAATAGTCATTAATGATTCACTTTGGGCCCTTGATTTTACCTTCTTAAAGATTTCTAGCTAGTATTGAAAAACTGCCCAGCAATCGGGGGGCCTGTCACTTGGACATTAGGAATGTCAACGGCTCCGAGCAGAGTCTGGATCTCATCCAGGTTCAGTGTCACTGAAATGGGAACGTGACCAGTAGGAAAAGTGTGTTCTTCTCCTGCCTCTGTGGATCTCTACCGTGGTTGGTGGGACAGCTGCCAGGAGCTAACTCTGTGTGTCAGATCTTCATCCCGTTGCCTGCAAGGCAACAGGTAGCACCTTACCTGTAGAACTGAACAGACGGACTTCTCTCGGCAGACTTCCAGACTGTAGCCTCCTACTCTGGCTTAAGGCTGAGAACCGACCCTACCGATTTATTTTCAGATTTCGCGAATGAGAATGAAATTCAAAACACTTTTTAAATTGGATTTGATACACACGCATATGTTCAGTTTTAGTCCCAGGGGAAAACCCAGAGCTTGATAGGTTTTGATGCGCAATAACACCATTCTCCTTTCGAACGCTGATTTCTCTGGCCTCCCCTCTAAGCATTGCATGCCTTATCCCTGCCACAGAAATTCCATCCAGGCAGGATTGTGAATCTTATAGATTTTGCCTCCCTTCAGCAGCCCAGGAAAATAAACAGCTAAACTAAACCTCACTGTAAGTTGGCTTCTCCTGAACCATGTAAATATAACAATACATATTTTTACCTAGATGTAGTAAATACATAAACATACAAAGGCTTCTAACCTCCTTGTGTTGCTCCCAGAAGCTGAGTAAATGTTTTCCTGGGATCCGTTTTAGGAGTATGTTGTTTTCAGAGATGTCTTATGCTGACCTGTGTTAGTGATGCTTACCTTTCACCTTGTAAGCTATTTCAGTGTTGTGACATCATTTTAAGGGAAAAGAAAACACCAAACGGTTTTAATTTTTTCTCTCTTTTCTCATGTTTCTACTTCTCCATGTCCCACCTACACTAGTATTAAGTTGATTTCCTCCAGAACCCTTGTGAGTGTCTGTCTTCATTCTAAGTTTTCCCCTCCCCTATGCCGGATGGCTCCTTGGTATTGACAAAGTCTGTGTTCAAGCCTTCTCTGCCCTCCTTGGTTTGCTTGTTTGTATTTTCCTTGCCTGAGGCTGGACTGACTGTAGGGCTTTCCACAGAAGAGGTAGGAGTTTGGATAAGCCAGCAGTTTAAGCAGGTTTTATGACCAGCCAGTGTAATAAAATGCATTCAGGGGTCACCCGAGAAACTTTAATCAGCACCAGGGGTCACTGGATAGCACTTCTAGACGGGGGAGACAGAAATGAGGAACAGAGACTCAAAAGAGAGGACGAAGAGTTGGGGGAGGGGGCTAGGGATCGAAGGTTCTCAAGTTATCAGAAATAACTTTTAAAAAAATCAATGTGTTTTGCAATCAGAAATGGTAAGAAGAGACATAATTGCCCAGCGGAAACTAGGGATCTGCTGCAAATTTAGATGAGAATTTTACCCAAAGACCTAATTTTTTTCCCTTGTGCAGTTTGCATGAAAGTTTGGCCTTATGATTGGTCTCGGGATGGATATCAGATATCTCACCCTGAAGGGAGAAACATTCCCACCAAACCCTTCTCCCCTGAAAGGAAAAAAAAATTTTCTGCATCCAATAATCAGAGCCTGGGCAGACAAATTGGCACCACCTTTTTTTTGCTCTCCAGCCTCCCTTTTATTTTCTGCTAGAAATAAGACTGCAGACTTGAGTCACAATTCACAAATATTTGGTAGTATTATGTTGTAAGGAACTGGGGCAAAAAAAAAAACCCGGAAGAAGGTAATTCTTAAAAGCTTTGCTTTCACTCATGCAAACAAACTTTATGCTTCTCAATAAATCTCCTGTTTTGTAAGTGGCCATTAAAATAACAGATCATTTGATTAAAATTCTGTTTTCACAACAGTCCTTTGGAGTTCTGGGGAACCTCCAAATGTGGTCTTGGCCATGATGCCATTAGCATTTTATTAATGCATTCAAAAGGTTAAAAGCTCTTACTTTTTATAGGACTTTTAAAAGCAAACTTTTGATTGTCTCTTGCATAAACTGACTCTGAACCCATTAAAATATGAAAACTTCAGAACCGACCGGATTTAGGGGTAAAAAATTGATCAAGGGTTTGCCACATTTTTAATTGCTTTGAATGAGGTGGAAACTGAACTGAGGCCAATATGTTGGAATGGAAAGAATTAAATCCAGTCCAACACCTTTTGATATAATAATGATATCTTTTAAATTAGGGTTTTTCCCTTTTAGAGTTGAATGATTCTTTATGGCACAAAAATAGTTCATAGTTTGAAAGGTTTATTTTTTCCTCTTTTAGTCCAGTCACAATGCAGTTTGTCATTAGAAATAAGATGGAAATATTTTTTTTAAAATATGTTTCAGGTGGTTTAGCCTAAAAAAAAAAAAAAAGCTCGGCGGCAACTGTAAATCTACCTTTGTTGTTCATTTGGATGAAAAAGCACGTGTGTCTGTGCAGATTTGAAATGATGTTACGAAAAGTTTAGGCTCTTACTTGTAAATTAGGCACTTTTGGGAATTAGGTAATAAACCCACAATAAAATAATAAAACCAGTGGTCCTGAAGCCATTTATTGTTATTTTCCATTTTGTCTCATTCTCATCACATATATTTTTAGGTTGGAATACCCCATTTTATTGAATGATATTTCGTATACAAAAAAGAAAATTCCTGCTCCCCCAACTTCTCCTCCAAATGAAAATGTCCATTCTTATTATTTCCTACTTTTACATCACTGATTGTGAAGAGTTTCCAACTTACCTTTATTGTTTTATTCCTTTATGTTTTAGTGACTGATCACATTTCTTACTCTAGTACATTCTGTTTTTCCAGAGTACATTAGGTCTTTATTTTTTCCTCCTTCACAAATGAACTACTGAAAAACCATCTCCCTGGGCCTTTCTTTTTTAATTGCTTCTGTGTTCTGAGGCATTGGGGGAGCTACATAACTAGCAGAAGTAGATCAGTAGATAAGCTTGCATAACATGCACTTAATTATACAAACAAGTCTTTCTGGAGAAAGTCTTCTGACAATTACCTCCCGAAATAAATATACCTCAGTGACTGTCAATAGTAATAAAACCCGCACAATCATTTCTTAAAGCTTTTATTGTTTGCCTGTAATTAGCATGCTGATGTGATTAAAGCTACTTTTGACTTTTGATAAACCCCAGACTCCTATAGATAACATTTCCAGCGGTTCGAAGCTGCTTTCATTAGAAGCGATATTTATCTGATTTGTAACCAATCAATTGGAAATAAAACTTTCCTGTGGCATGCCGTTAAAACGCCTGCAGCAGCCCTGGTTTCCCGAAGCCCCTCTCCTCGTCTATGTCCTTGAGTGAGATGGATTCCATATGGTTTGGCGCAGGAGAACTGGCAGGGATTGAAAAGGTAGGGAATGCGGCTCTAAGGAGAGCCCCTCTAGACGTCCTGCCTTATTTCTACTTGTTGCTATTCGAAGGCACGGGTAACTGCTGTAACCAATTTTCTTGAAAAATACACTTTTGTGTAGCAGCAGAAAAGCCTGCAGAACTGGGGTTTGTTAAGGGCATTTTGCGATGTTTACTCTGCTTCTATATTTTTAAGTTTATGTTGGATTCTTTTATCAGACCCCTTCAATTCTGATCTTAATTTTGTCCTTTTTGCCCTCCCCCCAAATTATTTCTCCCTCTGTTTCCATACTATTATTCTCATTTTATATCTCCTTTCTTCCTTTCTTTCTGATGTTTGTTTTTGTGTTTGTTTTCTATAACATTTGACTTGCAACCAGTTTAAATTTCCTTGTTCAAAATTACAAAGCACTAAATTTTGAAGTTTTGAAAAGTAGACAAATAATGACTTTCAACAGTTTATCTGACCCAGCAAACATGCTGAATACTTTTTAAATGTTCATAAGCGATAGAGGAACACGGAGCTAATAGTATTTATACATTATCACTGCAGTGGTGTTACAGCCACCATCTCAGTTTCTGTATAATTTCTCCTCTGCACTAAACTACTAATCTATTTATTCTTGTTCTCAATAGGAAGAAGAAAAGAAAGAAAAAGAAAGAAAGAAAGAAAGAAAGAGAGAAAGAAAGTGCACCTTCAGAATCTATGTATTTATTTAAAGCATTTCTTCCGTCTTATCCTCCACATTCACCAAACATTTCATACTTTTAGAAATGTAATAGAGAAAGGAAAATATTTTCCAAAATATTTTCTAAAATGGAGCCAGTGTTGACATGCAAACTTTTATGGATTTCCAGTAATGGATCATTAAAATCTGTCTTTAAATATATGGTAAACATGTGCATAAATGCTATATATGCCATGCTTTTCAAGTTGAGTTTTAAAGTGAGTGTACATAAACAAAATATTTTATTGCTATTAAAATGAAAACATGAAATCTATGTCTGTGAAGCCACTTACACCAATCTAGACATGTTCAAAGGTTTTCAATTTTTATTTAATTATGTGGCTTCTCAGTGCCCATTTCAAGTGTTTTCTTGAACAATGTAATTTATAACTTTATAAATAATCCTATACAATTCCAACCTTAATTAAGTACATGTATGTCTTTGCACAGATAATTCAAGTGTATTGTTTTGAAAACACTGATTCTTTCTAATCTTAAGATGACCTCAGTTATGACATTTAATATATTGGAAATGAATGCCATTTCATGTACATATTACCTAGAGGAAGTTGCATTTAAAAATTTAGAAAATAAGACGAGGAATTTTTCCTGTAAAATGAGTAACTAAGAAGATAGCAAGATTGGGTGTGACAAGTATGTCTCTACTGGTGTGGGGTTTATGAACGTGCCTTATAGTTAGGAGAATTTCTGGAGAACGGCAGGCTCAGGGAAAAGGTTAGTAGTAAGCTATGTGCCTTTTGAAAGCAGCTTTTATCAAACAGCTTAAACATTTTCTTTTCCATTTATTTTAGAAAATGTTTTAGAAATCATTAAATATCCATTTTAAATAAGTCAACTGTAAGGTGGTTCTTCACTTTAAATACATTCCCTTATTTCCCCATCTCCCAATTAACAGACATTAAGGTAAGTCTGTTGGCAAATATATTATGCTACCAAAACACAAAATATTTATTCTCATCTTGATTTTGAATCCTTTAACGTAAGAATATTAATCATGTGTTCTTTGGATACAATTTTTATTTCTGTTGAAAAAACAGTAAGCATATTTTAGAAACTGAAGCTGGGATTTTTTTTTTGCACATAAATTGTCTTGTATTTCAGCAACCATATGATCACTAAAATAACAGAGAGGCTCAGAGCATTCTGGATTTGAGCAGTGCCTTTAAAATATACTCTGCCCATAACTGAAACCACAGTGACAATATTTCAAGTGATAGAAAGAAAAATGGTTTGCAGATTTACAAAGAGAAGTCATGTACTTCTGCAAAGTTTTATTCTCATAGGAGTTGTCTGGTGTATGGACAAATAAGATTGAGATAACATCACAACAAATAACTAAAGGTAGAGGGGAAAATCTCACTTAACTGGATTTTTAAAAATTGGTCTTTGAGTGTATGTTTGCACCTGTGCGTGTTATGTGTTTGTCTATAATAAAGACACATAGGTGACCATGGCACGATGATTTAGCTGTTTACTTTATGTATCTTCCCTATAATTTACTTCTCTTGAATTACCTATCATATATATAACTTTCAAACTTTTTTTTCTGGTAAACATACACTTATCTAGCCATTGACTATAGCTACACAATGACAAATATCAGAAGGAAAACTGAAAAATCTGAATTGTTTCCCTTTACAATGCCAAAGAGCTGAGTGTCTGAAAAGCATCAAGGCACTGGTGTAATGGTTTCAGTTTTTACCCAAGTGTTTGGCATCATGTAGACATGGTCACAGGCTCGTTCCCTCCCTGATGAGGGTGCTTTCATCTGTAGATAGAGGATATTTCAAAAGTACTCAGTAGAGCAACTGCAGAAGTGATTGAAATGACATTCTCCAGGCTGCATACTCAAAGAGGGTAAGTTTTGAACACTTCTTCTTGCAAGTAGCCAAGTCATTCCAATTCACATCTCTCATTTTATACCTCAGATGATTTTCTCCCACAACAGTCTTTGCACCTGTGTGTGTTGATTCCTTTAGTTTTGTTTCCTGAAATTAACATGATTATTTTTTAAAATCCTATACATGATGGAGATTTAAATTTTGTTCATAAGTCCTATGCACATCATCAACAAATGCCTCTGTGTTTCTATGTCTCTTTGAAAAAACTGCTCCTAGAGAGGGAAAGAATCTTCTTATTTCAAGTTTTACCTGAAGACAGAGTGGGCTTCATGCTTCAGAGTTAATTCTTTCAAAGAAGCTGAATGTCCGTGAACTTGGGAAGGGTAAGACAGGAACAAATAGGCCAATTTCTATTGTCTCATTAGACTACAGTGCTGATTCAAGTTTAAGTAACTCTCAATTTGTTAAAGGCATTGACTTGTCTTTCTTTTTTTAAAAAAATTAATTAATTAATTTTTAATTTTTGGCTGCATTGGGTCTTTGTTGCTACGCCCAGGCTTTCTCTAGTTGTGGTGAGCAGGGGCTACTCTGTTGCAGTGCGCAGGCTTCTCATTGCGGTGGCTTCTCTTGTTGCGGAGCACGGGCTCTAGGCACGCGGGCTTCTGCAGTTGTGGCTTGTGGGCTTCCTAGTTGTGGCTTGCGGGCTCTAGAGTGCAGGCTCAGTAGTTGTGGTGCACGGGCTTAGTTGCTCTGTGGCATGTGGGATCTTCCCAGACCAGGGATCGAACCCATGTCCCTTGCATTGGCAGGTGGATTCTTAACCACTGCACCACCAGGGAAGTCCCTTTTTTTTTTTTTTTTTTAACATTCCTGAACCAACGCACACTTATGAGTGTGTTCTGATATTGTGTCCTTTCCAAAGGCTGATCACACATTGCTAGAAACAGTAACACCAGCTGAATCCACTCCAGCTCCCCAGACAAAATGAATGAGAACAAAGACGTGCCCTTACAGTGTGTTTCATTTTATATTCTGTGTGTTCATGATGCTTTTTAAAACTTACTCCATATTCAAACAAAACTTGTTTGCTTAAACTTAGATTTAAAACAACCATCTTCTTTTCAGGTCTCTATGTGGCTGCATGGCTAGTGTGTTTCTGTTTTTCCACAACTTGAAACATGTTGTGACAAAGCCAGTTAAAAATGAGGTCCAATAAAATGTAATGGAGTTCTGTAAATACATGAATATCGCAACCTCTACACTCTGGGTCTCAAAATCCTAGTTCTTAAAAGCAAAAGCAGCTTGGAGAATTCCTCTGCAGGAAGTCCTCGACACAAAATGGTGCCATTGGGCAAGTCCACTCACAAGAGAAGGTGGCGGGGGAGCTGCAGGCTCTTGCAGAGAAGTGAGTCATGGGCAGCGTGCACGCGTATCATTTGCATTCGTGAACATGTCTCTGTGCCCCTCACTGAGCTGCTCTTTATGTGTAGTAGGAAGGCCTGATGGAGGGGGACAGAGTGGGCTCCAGAGACACATACCTCCTGTTTGCTCTGGTCTTAGTAATTATTGCAGAGTCACTGCAGAGCCCAGGAGAAAGAACACAAAAAAAGAAGTTTTAAAAGGAAACAAAAGAAAAAGAAGAGAGGAAGAAAAGAAGAAAGTACAGGCACTCTCTGCTCCAACGGAAGCTATGCCAAGAAGCAACTAACTAAAAACAGACAGAGCAGAGGGGAGAAATGAGGAAAGAATAAAATGGTTTGGAGTCAGGCTGACAAATGCACGAGAGAAAAATTCACATGGTTTCAGAGCAGTACTTGGCATCTATCTCAGAAATTCATGTGTGTGTATAGTTTTTCATGTTTATTTCTGGAAGAATATTTTGCAATTTCTTTTTACTGAAAAAGATGAGTTATTTTCGTTCTTCTAGAATAGTGGAGAGAGCACCCTTATCTTCCCCCCAAAAGGCTACCTCCTCTAACTTAACACATTTTTTAAAAATGGTGTGTGTGTGTGTGTGTGTGTGTGTGTGTGTGTGCTGACTCACTAGATGACTTCCTACTTTCTATAACCAAATAGAGTGCTAAAACCCAAATGTCTGGGCCTACTGTCTTTCAACTAGTATCCTAACACCCCTTATGAGTAGACAGAGGCTCATTGGCTTGTTTCAAAAGAAGGCAGGGTGTAACTCGGGCCCATTTGACTTTGCATTACTTGAATAGTCTAACCAGCCCCAGGGCTGAGGTCTGCAAGTATTTGGCTTATTCGATCTAATCCACTGATGGCTTGTGTGGTAATGAATGTCTGAAATGCTTGTCTCTGATCAGGAATTTTTAATGCTGTCCTCATGGGCTCTGCTGAGCTTTCCTGCTTGTAAACGGAGGCTTAACACACTCAAATCACCCATGGAACTGTGTGAGCTGGCAACACCCAGAGAGAAAACTTGCCATTGTGATGCTAATTTCCTTCTCACCTTTGACCAGAAGGGGTAATTACATATAATTTGTGGAAACAGTTCCTCTGGAGTAAGAACACCTAAGGGAAACACGGAAGTTTGTTTAAACTAAATTGAATACATTATAGATAAGAAATACAAATGCAGTTTGAACTGGATTGTTCATCTCTGTCCCAGGATCAAAACTGAGGAATTTTGACTCCTCTGAAAATCACAGCCGTACTATGGACATTCCTATTTGGACCTCTCTCTGAAAAGCTACAAAGACTGAACTTGATGAAGCAAAGAACCTTAGAACAGCTGCCAGGGACTTTTGTTCTTTTGTTTTCTTCTATGGCAGACATGTTCTAAAGGCACTGATAGTGATTAACCATAAATGATTGTCTAAAGGGTGGTGTTTAAACATCTATTTTCTTGCCACTCCACTCCGCCCCGCCCCTTCCCCCCCCCCCCCCCCACCGACATCAACCTTAAACTAGTTTTATCAGGATAGACACACCTGGAAAGTCATTCTGGAGAAGTGTGTGCATGGCTCCCACCTCTAGGGTGGTCACCAGTGTTGCCCTGAGAACACTGGTGTAGCATGCTCTAAGAGAAGTCTCTTGAAATACGTTTCAACTTATGTGTCCCAATTTCCAGTATTTTTTCCATCAGAAGTGAGCTCCTCAAAGGGGTGAACGTTTCAGTGGTGCAGTAAGAAGCAGTGCCTAAGCAGACTGTGATGTGGATAACAGCGATGATCCACAGGTGCAGCACTAACCCCCTTTCTGGGTAAATGATGGTAGTTGGGGGACATGTATTTTAACCAGCGTCAATTTAGGAGCCAGAATATTTGTATGTTAGTACTGATTGAAATACTGTTTCTATCTGTTTCTACTGTTGACTGACAGTTGCAGATAAGTGAAAGTCAAATCTGGCCATTCCCATGTAGTGGAAATAGCACGAGCTTTAAAGTCGGACGGGTCTGGATGCACATATTAACGCACTACATGTTAACCTTGCACCCTTGACTTCCCAGATCCTCAGTATACTCACCCTTTAAAAAGAACACCACCTCAAGGGATTTTTAAGGTAAGATGCAGAAAGTGCTTTGTACGTTTAAAAAACAAACAGGGAAAAAACCAAAAACAAAACCAACAACGCTCAATGAAAGTTAGTTCTTTCTTTTCTCCTAAAATTATAACAAAACCACAATTTTTGAAGTGAACCATTTTTGGTACAAATCACTCTGAAGTCTAGTTGTCACCCTCTTTAACAGTTGATGACCTTGCTATAACCATGATAGATTAGAGTAGTTGCAAAAGTTAAAGGAGACACGATACACAATGTCTTAAATGCTTAATATTATGTGTCATCTGTCTTTAGTACCAAATATCCGTAGGCAGTTTTCTTATGCTGTAATAATCATAATCATAATATCTTTTTGAACATTGTGAGAGCTATAGATATATTCTTTCATTTATTTCACATAACAATTTCATGAAGTGGTTATTCCTGTTTTACAAATGGGACAATTAAATCTCATTATGTGCTACCACACAAATAGTGGAGGTGAGATTGTAACCCAGTTCTACTTGGCTCTAAATCCCAAGCTCTTAGCCGCTGTGTATACTACCTTATGCTATTCAGCCACATGGTACAGAATTTCACCATAGCATCACTGCAGACAATCATTTAGATTCTGCTCAAATACTCTGATGACATGAAATCTACTTTTCCATCTAGGTAACTCATTCCACTTTTTAATAGTTCTGTTTTTCTATAGTTATGTACTTGGAATCTGATGACCATCACTGTGAAGCTGAGAAGGACATTCAAACAATCGTATGAAAAGAAATGTGTTGTAATACAGGGTAAAAAAGAGAAGAAGCTGGTGAATTCTCTACAGGTCCCTTGGCCATTATCCAGTTTCTAGTAATATTCCCAGGGTCATTAAATGTTATTTTCCATTTGTTGGAACATTTTCATGATCAACATTTTAGAACTGCACTTGCTACATGTGGGTATTAAAAACTTGAAATGTGGCTAATGTGGCTAGTCCAAACAGAGATGTGCTGTGAGTGCAAAATACACATCGAATTTCACATAAAATTTCTCATTAATTGCTTACACATTGATATGATAGTATTTTGGATATTGCTTAAATAAGTACATGATTAAAATTATTTTTACCTGTTTCTCTTTACTTTTGAAAATGTGGCTACTGGAAAATTTCAAATTACATATGCACAGACTTACATTTGTAGCTTGCATTACATTTCCATTGGACAGCAATTGTTCTGTACCCTCAAGAGGAAATGTACCAGATGTTTGAAATGTATCAAATCCATACCTTGCCCCAAAGAGTCTCAGAGAACAATAAAGGCAAATGCTTATTTATCTTTCACTCTACACTGTTTTAAAGCTCTGAGTACAAGGTACTTTGTATGCACAGAGAGATCATTTATCTTTTGGCATTTAGCTAGTGCTACAGTGAATATCCCTTAATCATCCTTGTTTAAGTTTGACGAGAATTATTTCTTTATTTACACCAGAAATATTGCTCTTTGTGTTGTAGAGAAATGCATGGCCTTAGTTCTTAAAAACCGTGGAGTTAGCATTGGAAAAATTCGGGCATCTGTCCTCAGTTTTGCTGGGTGTGGGTAGGTGGGTATGAAGGGAAGGTGTGGAGCAGAGAACAGATGGAGAGCTCTCCTAACTAGACACCACGATGAACATAAAGGTCTTTCCAAATCCTGAGTCCTCCACTTGAACACAACAGAATATTATCCAGAGTAACCAACCATGGATGAAGACCTGAGTTGACGCTGATAACTGTCCCCTGGGAAATCAAATGGTATTTCCACCCTCCCCACCTAGAAATGGTTTGTTCAAGGCACAAGAGGAGGCTACAGCTGATTTCCATCTTGGCGGAAGGAATTGTTCCTGTCAGCCTGCCTGCCTGGGATTGCAGCTGAGCCATATTTAGCCTCTAAAGCTAGATGTTTTAGTGCCTGGCTCTTTTTAACTGGCATATGTTAAGAGCTTGGAATTAACAGGTGCATAAAAACTGTCAAAACACACTTAAATCTCAAGACAGACCGTCAGTTGTATTAAAAAGTATGGTGTTACAGAAACATGCACTCTCAACGCATCCAGCATATAACAGCTTGGAAAGTCCTTTCTCCCTGCAAGCAACCCAGCAATATTAATCCATCCCATGAAACAAAAGGCCATGGTCCTTTAACCTCTTGATGGAGGATGGTGTGTGTGTCTGTGCACACGCACGCGTACGTATTGGGGGGATCAGAATCAAGCACAAAGTCTTTCCTTCTGCAACTGAATCTTCTTTCAGTTTCCAAGATCCCCATTTATAAACTAATCTAATTGAAAGGAAAAAGAACTCCCAGAGCTCTGGAAGGCACACTTGAAGTTGTTCCTTTTAAGGAAAATAAATTGATCATGTAACATGGTGAAATTTAAATTAAAATTATCACAGGGTGGCAGGGAGAGAAAATGCATCACTTAAAGCTGCGTGAATTATGTGTAAAAGACACTACTTGGTTAAAATAGGCAGAATCAAGTAAGATCCAGTACTTGATCAGAGGATAAGCAGAGGATAATGTTTGCTGCCGTGATATTAAGTTCCTTTATTATATTTGTAAAAGCAATAGTTATGTATCACTAACTCTAAAATTGGCATGAAAGAACCTGACATTTCTCAGTTAATTACTTTCTTGCACATAATATGTACCATAAAGCATTTTAATTTAATCAAATTAGAAGTTTAATATGACCTTGGCTCTGTGTTTCATAGTGACATCTTAGATTCAGCACTAGGCCCTCATCTACCAAATAGCTGGGGGACCATAACCAAGTCAGTTACTTTTTCAAAGCCTCATTTATTTTTTTAAATTGTAATATGATGGTGGATAGAAGTGGGATGGGAGAGAAAGTCTCCTTAACATTCATTTTGGTTCTAAAAAGAGTAAAATCCTATGATTTACAACATTCTTCCTGGATTAAGAGTGTCACTTCTAGATATTCCTGTGTACAATACTAGGGCCACTATACTGAAATGATGAGGCAGGGTATTATTTGTTTGTTTATCTTTTTGTTTTTTCTATGTCCTAGCATTTAAATTGTTTTTGTTTTTTCATTTTTAATATACATTCCAGAAGGCTGTCAAAGATCAGACTTCTCAGAAAATAGAGTCTGGGATGGAGATGTGTGTGCCAAAGTTTATTGGAGAGTATGTTTGAGGACAAGGTCTGTAAGTGGTCAAGGAAGCAGGACTGGGTAGGGAGAGCCTTTGGGTGTGATACAGACACAACAAAGGCCTCAGCCGAGTTCTGGCCCCAGTTCTTCCCAATTGAGGCATGGGGGCCAGTTCTTTGTACCATCATAACTCTCAGACTTTGGTTCCAGGCTTCCCCCCAGGAAGGGGGCACAAACTTTGGCAAGACCACTCTCTTTAGCCTAGGGCAATTCCTGAAGAAAGAATCTCCAGTGAGCCATTAGCAACCAACACTTTTCACAGCTGGTCCTGAAAGGGTCATCTGGGCAGTGCACCACTGTGACCGTTACAAAGACAAATATAGGATCTGTTCTCATCGTTCTTTTGGAAGCTTCTCTCCTACTAGATGTATGACCTTAGACAAGATGGTTAATTTTTGTGCTTCTTAACTCATGCTTTGCTCATTCACAAATTGTGGATAATAACAGAACCAGATAAAGTTATAATGAAGACAAAAAGAAATAAAATTTTCAAGCATCTAGCAGAATGCCTGACATGTAATGGGCTCTCTTTCAAAGTGAGTTTCACCTTCCTCTCTTACCAAATAATAATCCTTTTTTCATGTCTAAGGATAGTTTCAAAAAATAAGAGAGATCTAGCAAATAGCAGATCGTCCTTGAGGTTAATCCACAGATGAAAATGTTGTCATGTTGTAAACTGCCTTGTTCCTGGAGGAGTGTTGACATTTTGGAGCAGGGTTGTGCTTTCTGCCCCTGGAGGATGTCACTCTTGTCAGAGGAAAACAATCAAATGACGTAATGCCCTTACCCCACCACCACGTCATCCCATTTCAACACCATCCCTGGTATTAGCATTACTCAGCAGTAACTGTTAATACATTAGGGATTGAGATAGGAAGTATCCTTCAGAAAGGCTATTTCTGCCCTACTTATACATTCATTTGAGAAGCTATCACTAAGTATCCTGCCAAATTCCTCTGACATCAGTTTACTAAGCTGCATAGGGTTTGGATAGGATAGAACAGAGGTAGACAGAAGCATCTAATTATTTTGCCAAATCCCCTTTAAAATATGAAACCAAGCCAAGAGCAGATAGCATGCACAGTTCCCAACACTGTTTTCCCATTGGGAAGGTGTTAACACTATTGTTATTGCTTTATCCTTATTGATTGGCAACGACAAGTTCCTTTCTGTAATGAGTATGGAGGAGAAAGCGTTTTTGCCAAAAAGAACTACATTCTAAGAAAGATCAAAGCGTGGGTGTTTCATCTGATACACGTTTCCTCCGTTTGGATACTCAGCCCTGCAGCCTGTTTTGAAATTCCTGTGTGCACGTCAAATAGTCAGGGCTTGTTCCTCTTTCTTGCTCTCTCTCTCCTTCCCTCCTTTGCCCACAGAGGTTTCCTCCTGGCTTTTCCCCGGCTCACCACCAGCCCGTCTGATGAGCTACCCCAGCAGACCGAAGAAGGAGATGCGATGTTGTACAATCAAACCCTGTTGGTAAATATTTTCATTTCAGAAAAGCTAAAAAACAATTGTTATTTCAGAGGTTGAAGGGCCAAGTCCAGGAAGGAAATTCCTGAAAAGGGACCTGGTCCTGGCATTGACAATCACTTTAGCTGGGAGATATTTTTATCTTTGAATATGGAACAGGAAGATCATTTTCTCTAAACGTTAGAATGAAACCGAATCTTGACCAGCCTGCCAGCAACTTATAACAGAAAAGAAGAAAATTACTTGAGTCCTAATCATGGAGAAGTTAAAACCACAACAATAAAACAAACTAAAAAGACGCAAACAAACACAAACCACTTTTCATTCCACTGTGTGAGCTAAACAACCCCATCCCTCAGGGTGTATTGGTTTTTATTCTGGTTTATTTACATTTGGACATCCTTTTTGCTTCTCTTCAAAGGAGGCTGAGGTGTCTTAGGGATGCAGATTAGGTTATCTAGGTTATTTATATTAGCAGTTTTCATTGTGCCATGTTGATGATTATATAAGACGTCAGGTTTTTTTTTTTTTTCTTCATCTTTAAAGAAAGTTTGGAACAAGTCCCTGAGAAATAGTATTCAATGAAAACTCTATTCATATCAACTCTTCAGTTCTGCTAAAAAGAGATGATCAGGGGCCTCATAATCGATTTATACCTGACACCTTGTCGAATTTTAATGGACAGTGTTTATATAGCACTAACCTCAAAGAAAACCAAGTCTTGTGCTGAATTAGGTAGCCCTGCGGGGTGGGGTGAACAAAAAGTCTCAAACCTACTTGACCAGTTTACCATGGTATGAAAAAGGACAAAATGACCCTGGTGTCTTTTCTTTCAGTGTTATTGTTCTATTTCTGATGACACTTGAAGAAGAAAGTCATTTGCTAATAGAAATAAAGCAGTCATTCAAAGGTGAGACCATTATTGATGAGACAGCAATAAAGAATAAAACAATCATGAGAAAATATAGTAAGGGCAAAACCCAAGGTTTAATAAAAAACAAATATGAAGATTTTCCATGTATAAACAAGAGTCAACTGAAAAGATGGGCAGCTAGAATTTCCTGCACCAGAAGATTATAGGTCAAAGAGTAAGAGAAGGAGAAAGATGAGGCACATGGGCGCAGTTGTGGAGGCCCTCCGGGACAGCACTGTGGAATGCCAGCTGCGAGGTGATAGCTGTTGCCAGCTCTTGGACATTAGGCTGAAATCTAGGACTTCCATTCCCTGCTGTCTGACGAAAAGCTCTCCTGTATCCAGATTCTGCCTGGTCCTGACCTCCTTGCTAAGACACGTGCAGTCACCTGTGTCCTTGAGTCATCCTGGACTCTTCTATTCTCTTTTAGGGCTGAGTGCAGCATGGTTTTTTAAAAATCCTCATTTTTTCCCCACTTTTCTGGTTGGAAAAAAATGTGAATAGAAGAGAATTAAGAATGGGTGGAAAATGGGGAAGGGTGTTAGACCTGCTTAATCACGGGTGCCTTGTTAGGACTGATTTATGTTTGTCCAACTTAGAAAATGTATTTACCAAAACAATCCAGTCCTAATTCATAGAGCCATGAAGTTTTTCACCCTCAATCTGACTTAAACTACTAACATGATTTAAATTCTGAAATGCACACATTGCCCAAGACAAGGATTTAAGATGAGGGTCAAGTTTGCAGTCTTTTACAAAGTATACTTTCTCACCCCCTGTCACTTCTCTAGTTACCAGATCTTTCCCAACCTGTCTGGACCTTCTGGGGCTTGGGCATAAATCAGGAGAAATGTGGTTGGAAATGGCTTCCTTTTCTTCAAAGCAACAGGTACCCACCTCAATGGTGCATTAGAAATCCATAATAGTGCACGTGGTTTCCGTTATGCCAAGGGAAATCCTGTCTTAACTGCTCTAAACTGTCTCTCCAGTGTATGACATCGCAGCCCAAGTTGATTTAAAAAATTCTGAAGTCTTTGGGTTAAAATCAAGAAGGGATCTTCTAGGCTCTCAGATCTAGTTTATTATTCTGAGAGACACAGGGAGCGTGTGCTTGTGATGTATGTATGGTGCCTTGGCATGGTCTCTGAAGAAAAGATCGTGCTATGAGATTTCTGGACTCTAAATACCACTGTCCTTTTGGGACTTTAGAACTCCTCTGAGGCTGTTCCCAGCCTGAGCCAGAATGGTCACGAGAGTCCTGGGAACAAACATAAGACACGCAGCCTTGAGGCAATAGCGATATGTTCACGGCATTTTTTCCTTTCTTTTTTCTTTTTTTCCTCTCTTTCTCTATTTTCCTTCCTCTCTCCCTTCCTTCTCCTTCTCTCCTTCCCTTCCTTCCTTCCTCCTTCAATACCTTCATTATTGATTGTTTAACTTTTATTTTTGAGTTTTATGGTATATTTTTCAGAGGGCTGGACAGGTGGAAAAGGTTAGTAAATGATACGTATTTGTCAAACGCCTTCTTATAGCTTTCTTTTTTTTTCCAAGATGGTTATTATTTTTACTGTGTTGCTGCTTCCAGCAGTGGGGAGTAGCATTGAAGTCCATAGACAAATGGGTTACCTGCCACGATGAATAGATCTTTATGTGCCATTGAGAGTCATCTAGTCATCAAACAGGGAGACCAAGGACTCAGAAGAAAACACTCATCAAAGCTCCTTGAAACACTCATCAAAGCGAGTATACCAAGAGATATATGCACAAGCCCTGTCCTCCAAAAATTACAGGCTAGTGTAAAAAGCAAAAACCCGAGAACCAACACTTACTGCACACTGATTATTCATTAATTCATTTAATACACATTAATTGAGAACATGCTCTGTGCTAGGAACTCTTCTAGGTGCCAAAGATAAAGCAGGGAACAAAAGAGACAAAGCTCTGACTTACTTCGTAGTGTAAGGGACCAGGTACTCTGTATATATGACTTTATTTGATGTTCCTAAGAACTCTGTAAGCTGGATATTATTATTTCCAGGTTACACATGAGAAAATGAAACTGCAGAGAGGTTAAATTACCAGTTCATTAGGGAAAGGTCCCAGATCTCCAACTAAGTCTATTTGATTCCAAACCCTATACACTTTCTATTATCTCTCATGGCCTTCAGAGGCTAATGAAATCATATGAGATATCACAGGGCAACGCAGACTAGCCTAAGTACCAGAGGAATCCAGATGAGAGAGACCTGGGAAAGCCTGGAGCAGCCCGTGAGAGTTTCATGGAGGCATCTAGTCCGAAGGATAGAAAGAAAAGAGCTTAGACAAGAGAAAAGAGGGGAACCAGAGCACATTGAAGGTGCAGAGGCACATGTATGCGTAGCCTGGTTAAGGACAAGTAGAAATGGCCTAAATGAAAAGAAAGATTCTCATAGGAAAAAATTTGGAGACAGAGCTAAAGAGACAGAGCCGCAGTATATGTCCTCCAGCTCTATTATTGCTAAAAGGTTTTTTACCTTTTCAAAGTTATGATTTCCTTGTCAGTGAGATAGAGGATAATCATGGACATGTTTTTAGATGACTTCAACAATGACCAGCTAATAGGAACATTGGTTAATTGCTGGACAAAGGGTTAGCTCATGATTAGATTTCTACCCTGGATATATTTTTTAATACCCACTCAGATTCTTCTTTGGGCGGGCTTGGTGTTCATATAACTGGATACATGAGTATTTAGCCAATAAAACTGGTTGAAGAATGTGAGAAATTTATCTAGTACATGAAGTCATTGTTTCATATTTGTCTGAAGCTCCCAGCGGACTCTGAACACCAGATTTTCGTTCCCCTCTGCTTTCCACATTGCTCTTTCCCATGAGGAGATTCTTTTGATATCAGCATGGGGTATATGGAATTCTTTGGGGGTGAAAGGTGTTCTTTCTATTATAGTAACTTTTTATTTAACTAGTTCATTTCCATGTAAAAGCTGCTATTGATGCAATAAAATAAGAAGGGGCATATCAGATTTGTTTTTAATTTTCCTCTGGTGGGGCAGAGTTGCTGAGCAAATTTGTTGAGCAGCTGGAATGGCTAAGGTCACACTAACTTTGAAAAAAGAAGGTCCTGACATCAACATAGCCAAAGATCTGAATAATTCTGGGCTGCCTCCAATTCTGAAATCCATTTCTTCAGGCTGTTCATTTCTTCCTTTCTTTCTCCCACATTGGTTTCTGGCTTTTCCCCTTTTTCTAACGAACCCAATACTATGTGGATGTTTTAATTTTGCCTGCTCTAATGCAAACAGTTCCTATGGTATAACCTTTAGGTCAATTTTATCAAGCATTATTTGCTTGGTCGGTTCAGGAAGAAAAAAATCACATTCTTCTGCCCAGATCTCATGTAATTGCATGAATTCTCTGATTTAGTTGGCTCTGTGAATCTATCCCAAGGTGCACTGACTGCAGAAATGGAAGGGAATTCATTATACATTCCCTGTTGAAATAGTGACCTGCAAATAATGACGGGGAAATCAACCTTGATCGCTGTGCTTTCCCTTTAGTCTAATTTCTTCTGAACTTTAGACTGTAACTTGTTTTTTGGCTGGATAGCCCCAGGACATACTGGAGTCTGACCAAGGGGGTGCTGAGACCTGGATTTTCACACCATGAAGCTGGTAACAGTTTTGACTTCAATGCCTTGAAAAGTGGGTGATTTCAATTGCCCTGTTTCCTTTCAGGGGAAAATGCTTTCTTTGCACCTAAACAATCTTCCGGTGCTTTTGACTGACAAGCATATTGTTATGATTATGACTGGACTTCTTGACTCCTGCAGGGATAGCATTTAAAACTGCCTGAGACTGGCACAAATCAAAATATTCATCAACTTAAACTATGTCAGCTAAAATGGAAAAGCCAAAATTGTAGTGTTTTATATCATGTCAGAAGTCCATGAACACGGTGTAAGACTGCTTAACTCTTTCCCTGCCTAAAGAAAATTGTAGCATATAATAGAAGGTATCTGGATACTTTTTCAAAATTATGTCTGTCATTAAATGCCTTATATTTCTCCCCTTATAGTATCCATTGATTTTGGGGGGAGGGCTTATTGGTTCAATTAACTCTTTTTTTTGTTCCCATTCATTGATTTTTTTTTTCAATTTATTTATTTATATTTGGCTGTGTTGGGTCTTCGTTGCTGCGTGTGGGCTTTCTCTAGTTGCAGTGAGTAGGGGCTACTCTTCATTGCTGTAAGTGGGCTTCTCATCACAGTGGCTTCTCTTATTGCGGAGCACGGGTTCCATGTGCGCGGGCTTCAGTAGTTGTGGCGCGCGGGCTTAGCTGCTCCATGGCATGTGAGATCTTCCTGCACCAGAGCTCGAACCCGTGTCCCCTGCACTGGCAGGCAGATTCTTAACCACTGCGCCACCAGGGAAGTCCCCATTGATTCTTCAATGGATGCTTTTGAATCCTGTACTCTGCAGGGCACTGTGTTTGCCTTTGTGGGGAGGAGAAACAAAGTTCTTGCCCATGGTTGCTTGTCCCATTAGAAGAGAGACATATCCCTAAATAGCTATGAAGTGAGTAGTCTGGTAGGTAGGTAGAGATAAGCTGCCAAGATAGCTTTGGAAAGGCGAAGTCACTTCCACCCAGAGAACAGTAAACTAGACATCTAAAGCACTATGTGTCTAACCTCTTATTTTTCAAGAATTTTCCTTTCTTCTGTTGGGCATGGGCACTTGGCAGTCTTTGTAAAATGGGATTCTGCCCTTCCCTACAAGTGCTCTCTCAGCTATTGTTGCTTGATCATTGACCACACTGATCGATCCGTTCCATTAGAATTCATATATTAGAACAAGAAGATTTCAGTCTCAGCACAGTAGCAGGAGGAGTTCAAATGCAGGCCCTATCTACAGAGGGGCCAGAGAGCGCCATGGCGTACACAGAGCCAACATGAAAACAGAGAAAGCTTGGTTCTGATAGAAATTTACGTCCCTGGTGGCTTCGTGAAGCATGATTACTTTTCTGTCTCAAATCCTTCCTGCTCCTTCTCTCAGCACCTGCATTTCATTCAGGGAGCGGGAGGGCAAAAATGGGTTGACTTCTATTACTTACGTCCCAAAGACCCCTTTCTAATGCAAAAGACTGTAAGAAAGGAGAAAGACGGGTTTGTCATTGAACAAAGAATGAGAAAGAGAATAGGAATCCTAGTGTAGCAGGATAATATTTTTATATATTAACAAATGTGTTTTTCCCCGTGATTTCCTGTTACCCTTGACCCTCCCCCACCGGGCAGCCAGACCATGAGTCATTCCTTGCCTCAAGGGAGGGTTGTCACAGCAGAACCAGAGAACAAAAGAGACAAATTCTTGGCTTTCAGAGTTTAAAAAGCTGAGCTTCAGGCTTCAGACAAAAAAGATTTGGAAGAATATTTGATCAACTTGAGCCAATATTTTCCTGCCCACGTAAAATAAAAATTCCCCTGGCTGGGAGACAAGAGGCCATTCTAAAGCAAAGCAAGAGGGTTAGATACTGGTGACTCGCTGAAAGGGACTCTTGCACTCTATTCTTGCCCCCCTCCACAGGCTGAACCCTAGCTTAAGTGTGGGTTTTTCAGGTTCTGAGAACAAGGAGACCTATGCCTTATTTCCAGGTTGGAAGCCAAAAGATGGCAAACTTCCCAAAGATCCCCTCTACCCAGCATTGTGCCAGAGACACTGCCTGGCACACCTAGAGCAAAAGGGTATGGGTTGCCTCAGAGAATTTTCCATGGTCCTAGAGTGGCAAAGGAGTTGTGAGCCTAAAATTTTCTTTGGTCCTGAGAGGTATAGAAATGGCCAAGAGGAAGCCAGATGTGGAAGAATCCCACAGTCTGGTCCAAGCGATGTTGAAGATGTAATCCACATGAATGGAATACGAGGGACAAGTGGTACCATATACGACTTAAGAGGATGCCAGCCTGGACAGATAACCAAGAACCAGACCCTAAGACAGGCAAGGGCAATTCTGGGAAAGTAGCTCAGCTTCCCTTTGGGTAGTGATCTGAATTTAACCCACAATTCTTTGCTCTCTGCACCGAATACTACCTCAAATGAAGGCTCCGATCAGGTCGTTTAGGCATCATTTAGATATGGCACACACCTCCTTAGATGGGACAGAGTTTCTGCTAATCACCTTAAGGGAGGCTGACCTCCCTCATGGCCAACTTGTATTTTGTTGCCTCATATAAAAGCAAGAGCTCCTGATTCAATCTACTGCACCATATCAATTATTTATTGCTGTGTAAAAAACCATCCCTAAAACTTAATCCCTTTAAAACAAAAATCATTTTATTTGCTTCTGATGCTGTGTATAGAACATAAAAACTGCCCCTCTGATCCTAGTCCGAATTGCTGACCCACAGAATGGTGAGAAAATAAAATAGTTGTTTTAAGTCACTATTTTTTTCTCAAAGGCTTATTTGTTGAGTGAGGCATGTGTATATAGAGTGAAATTCACCCTTTTTTTTTTTTTTTTTTTTGCAGTACACGGGCCTCTCACGTTGTGGCCTCTCCCGTTGCGGAGCACAGGCTCCGGACGCGCAGGCTCAGCGGCCATGACTCACAGGCCCAGCCGCTCCACGGCATGTGGGATCTTCCCGGACCGGGGCACGAACCCGTGTCCCCCGCATCGGCAGGCAGACTCTCAACCACAGCGCCACCAGGGAAGCCCGAAATTCACCCTTTTTAAGTGTATAGTTTTATGTAAGCCATACCTGATTTAGATGATATTTAGATGAGACTGGACGTTAGACTTCAGATGCTGGAATAAGTTAAGGGTTTTGGAGCTGCTGGGATGGAATTTGTTTTAACAGCATCCCAGTTCTTGCTACATATATGTGTATTAGTCAGCTTGGGTTGCCATAACAAAACATGATAGGCTAGATAGCTCAAACATTAGAAATGTATTTCTCATAGTTCTGGAGGCTGCAATACCAAGATCAAGGTTCCAGCTGATTCGATTTCTCGTGAGCATTCTCTTCCTGGCTTGCAGATGGCCATCTACTTGCTGTGTCCTCATATGAGGGAGAGGGAGAGAGAGAGAGAAAGAGAGAAAGAGGCAAAAAGAGAGAGAAAGAGGGAGAGAAAGAGAATATGAGGGCTTTCTGTTGTCTCTTATGAGGACACTAATCCTATCAGATCAGGGGCCCACCCTTACGACCTCATTTAACCTTAGCTACCTCCTTATAAGCCCTATCTCCAAATACAGTTATGCTGGAGGTTAGAGTTTCAACATACATATTTTGGGAGGACATAATTCAATCCACAGTAGAGACATGGGGTCACAGCTCCCTGACATATACAAGAGAATTGAATTGACAAAAGCACCACCAGTTCGAACTAAAAGAGACTAAGACTTTCCAAAATGAAAAGAGACCTCTGGATCCTCAAGTTTCTATGGACAGGAAGCAGGCTGAGAAAGCTACTCATTTGCAAACATGGGTCATTTCTTCTGGAAAAGAGAAGAGATGTCCGAGTGTGTAGGCTAGAATTGTGAACTAGGGAGCCACTCCCAGAGAGCAGAACTAGGCTCTCATTACATTCCCTGGCCCCAGAAGAGGGAGACCTGACAACATACCTCCGGCTAGATTTCAGAATGCCTTCAGTTTGCCTCATGTTCCTCTTCTTTTTAAAAGGGAATGCCTACTGAAGCTATCCTGTTCTGTCTCACCACTGTATGTTGATATGTGGTCAGGACAGGTAACTTTTCATTTTAGTTCATAGGTCTTTAGATTAAGAGGAGCCACACTGGAGGAGTTACACCTGAGGAGCCTCACTGTGTGGCTGAACCACATTGACTCCATTCTGTCAGCTCCATCGTAGACCCGCAGTCCTACCCTCTCCCCTTTCTGCATCACTGAGCTTTAGCCTCCTCACAAGCAATGCACCCAAGCCAGATAAGTTCCCTATCAACTTTTACTCTTGCCTTCATTTAATACGAAAACTGGAAGAACGCCTTTTGCTGATGCAGATGATTAGTGATCATGAGACCCCCCAGGGGTGGAGGCAAGGAAAACCTCCTGGTTCCTGTCAACGCAGACATACTTCTCCCTAGTAGTCAGATTCTGTTTTTAGCGTTGACCCCCTTAAATTCCCCTGTGCCCTTTTTGATGGTACAGAGGGAAGCTGTGAATGTCTCTGGATCATCATCAGCTTGATCCTGCCTGTATGGAAGTTACCATAATAAACTCCATAATTGCACTTTATGGAGTCACCTACTTCAGTTCTTGGTCTCAAACTTTCTTAGTTTGCAGGATATTGTTCAATATTTCAGCCTTGCAATACTCATCCATATCTGGACTTGATCAAAGGATGAGATCCTGGACTCCATGCCTGAAACCAGACTAGGAAGGGACTTTTAGGGGAGGCGGTGAGTACATTTTGCATGTGAAATGGCTGTGACTTATAGTAGCGAGGGGGAGGGTGCAGACTGTGGCTAAATTGTTTGCAAAGATGCCTACAACAGTTCCTCCCTTTTCTGTATGATTAACCCTTTTCTGAGTGCCTTTCTGTTCCTCCCTTCAAGATGTAGAGTACATTTTGCCACCACTCAAATCTGGGCTAATTTAGTGGCTTGCTTTGCAGTGGAATGCAGAAGTAAGGTATGTGACTGCTAAGCCTGGGTCTCAAGAAGCTTTGCAGCTTACACACTTGCCATCTTAGAACCCCGGGACGTCCATAAATAGAAATTCATGCTACCGTCTTGAGGATAAGAGACTAAATGGAGAAAAAAGCCCAGGTGACAGACATCCCCAATTGCCAGAATGTGAGTGGGGCTTTCTTAGGTCATCTAGCCCTGGGAAGTTACCAAATTACTGCAACCACATGAGTGTTCCCCAGCAATCACAGTGAACTTCTCTGCACAGCCTAGACCAAAGTATTGACCCACAGAATCGTAAGCAAATAAAAGTGGTTGCTGTTTTAAGACACTAAGTTTTGGGATGGCTTACTATGCAGCTACAAATAACTGGTATATATGGCCCGAATGGCAGACTTGGTTTCTTTTCGGGTTGGAGTAATTTTCCTCAAATGAGGATTATTCCAGCATGAGCAATAAAGGCTTCACGGACTCATTTCTCAGCTCATGCAGTAGGGTATGATTTCAGGATTTCCTCAAGTCCTCTCCAGGCAGTAGCACTATTCTCACACCTGCTCTCTGATGCTTGAAATTCCTTTAGCTGGGGGTTAAGATTTCCACTACACAAATTAAAATACATTACTTTAAAATATTCCACTACATTAAAATGCAGACACCCTTGGGAAAAGTAACCTACTGACTTAAAGTTTCCCCAAAATGTAAGTAACCGTTGTCTTGGTCTGTCTGGGCTGCTATAATAGAAACTGGAAGGACATTTGGTCCAGTCCAAAATGTCCATAAGAGACACTTGGTCCATAAGATATTTGGTCCCATCCAAAACCATTTGGCATGGACCAAATATGCTCATAGAAGTTTTGGACAGGACCAAATGTCTAAAAAATGAACAGAATAGCATAGACTGGGTGACTCATAAACGAGTCACTTGAGATATTTATTTCTCAAGTTCTGGAGGCTGGGAAGTCCAAGATCAAGGTGTTGGCCGATTCTGGGTCTAGTGAGGACCTGCTTCCTGGTTCAGAGATGACTGTCTTCTTGCCGTGCCCACACGTGGTGGAAGGGGTCAGAAAGTTTTCTGGAGTCTCTTATAAGGGCACAAATACCATTCGTGAGGGCTCTGCCCTCATCACCTAATCACTTCCAAAAGGCCTTGCCTCCTGATGCCATCACATTGGGGGTCATGGCTCAACATATGAATTTTGGAGGGACACAAGCATTCAGTCTCTAGCAACTGTATTCAGATCTTTTCTCAAGAACAGATTTTGAGTGAGAACATTGGTTACAAAAGGGCCTAGACTATCTAAGATAAATTGTTTGCATAGCATTTTGTCCAGGGTACAACAGCCTGAGACAAAATTCACTGGTATAGGGAGACATTAAAGTCCACAAAAAATCTTGTCCTCTGACTTTGGTTCAGATTTTTAACTATCTTCCCAAGTGATAAAGAATCATAGAAACATGGAGAGACATCTGGCAGTAAGATACCTACCTCTGTCTGCTGGGCTTTTCAGGGCATCCGTCAGAGTCTGGAAATTGTTTATCCCACTTGACGGCTACTGGGTATCACACTTCTCATCCTAGTGAAAGGCTCACCTCCACCGTACTGTGGGGTTCAGTTAGTCACTAGCTCTAGAGTTGTCCCCATCTTCCACCAGCAGCATAGCAGTAGGGAAAGGAAAGCTGACTAGAAAGCTGGAAACGTTTCTGGACCTATGGGGCACTGGGGCCATGTCTACTGGTAGTTTCTGAGGGAAATGCATATGAGATAAATGAGCCAAGATAACAAAAATAACTCAGTGTGGTTGCTTCAGTTATTTTTCAGTTATAAACGCCAGGTCTGAGCAACTGTAATTATAGTTCTACCAGACTGTAGTTCCATATATACGGCTATGAACTTTCAAGTCTGTTTGTGTCTTAATTACTTGGTTTTTGCTTGGCTAAGAAAATTTGAAATGGAAGATTCTGGGTTTTAAATTAGGTGAAGGCTCTGGTGTAAATACACAGCTTCAGGATGCGGGGTACAACTAATGGTTACATGTAATGTACATATGGCAGTGTAAACCTACAACTGAAATAAGAGTTCGTGAAATGACTCTTCTAACTCCCATTATTCATTTGCTTCTTTTCCCTCTAAGAGCGCGATACCATACATTGCAAGGTTATTATTTCACTCCTCATGTGAACCTTTGGCCTAGTGACTTATCCCTTGAGGCATGCTATAATCACTGAGAAATGTGCCCTCTGTCACGTCTTATTGCTTAATTATGGCTCTATTTTAGATGCCTAGAGTCATTTGGCTTGAAAAGACCTCTCTTATGTGTGTGATCTTTGAACATGCATCCACACTGTCATCCTTGAGTTCACACCAGTCTGTTCCATTTCCATCTTGTTCTGGCTTGGGCAATAATTATTGCCCCTTGGTTCAGCAACACCTTGAATTACTGTAATGAGATATTATATTTATGCTCTTCTCCACATAAGATACCATCAACCCTTTGTCAGAAAGGTATGTGCTTAAAGTTCATTTTACCAAGCTTGATTTTTTTTTTTAACTGATAAATCCCAGTGGGCCCCCTGTTTTACATCATGTCATGCAAAAACTTCCTTTCACTCTTGTTCTGGTGACTACAATTTTTTAGCTTAAAATCTGGACATGTTGTCTAGCAGTTTTTTTGTTGTTGTTTTTTTAGTTGTGTATGTGTTGCTCCTCAGTGCTAAAGGCAAACCGAGATATGGCAGGTCCTAAATACATTCAGAGATCGCAGAACAAGTGTACAGACCCTCTAAAATTAGAACTGTTCTAAAAATTTGGGACTTCTGGAGAATGCATCACTGGTCACTTATTTTGCTTCCCATTAATAATACATTATGTTCTTTTATCAGCATTTGTTTTATGCATGTAAATCTTAGTCCTTCAAGCAGACTACAAGCTTCTTAAGGACAAAAGGCAGACTGTATACCTCTTATATAGCTCTGCATGTATGTAGTTACACACAGCTGTTTTTTTGATCAACTGCGTGAAGAGATGATGTTGTATTTTCAAGACAACTGTTTGGGATTAGGAGCTTGCCAAAGTAGCCTGACATTAAGGTAAAGGCAGACTGGAGAATCACGTCCTGCTTCATCCCTCCAGAGAGCAGTTCAAGTCTGGCCTGGGATAGATCTATGTTGAGAAGGGGTATAATTACCCTGGTACAGAGTGGCCCCAGGTCTTGTCTGGCAGACTGAGTTATATCTATCAAGGACTTTTAAAATGCTGACTTAGCTCTTAGAAATACAAAACCCAAAACATCATTTATAAAGGTCACTGGGAATGGCCTGGGTCAGAATAACTTGAGTTCATTTTGTGCCAATGCCTCAGAAGAGGAAGCTGCTGAATACTTAAAGCTCCTTGAGAATACTACGTTGCCAAATCCAAACAAAGAATGAGAGAGGTTTATAGCTGACTTTTTACTCTATAATTCAAATGCCAATCTAGCAATGAAATATGTTCTAGGAATTCCAATCAGAGATTTGTATCAGCTGACTTGGAAACCAGCTGTGCTCTCAGTGAGTACAAAGATTTACCACCTGCAATTGCTATAATTCTGCAGAATTATGCAGAGGTGAAAAACTTGAGAAAAACTTTTTATTTTAAATGTATTGAGAACCATGCTTTAGGAAATTTTGCTTCTCTGAAACCTATAAAAATGGCTCTAATTTAAAGAAAGTAGTAGAGTCTCAAGTTATAACTCTTAAATTCTGGAATTCATGTTTACCCTTCAAAGTATGCCTTTTTAAGATAATGAGTGAAAATTACTACAATTTGGTAAACCCTATCTTTTAAATAGAACAAGTGAGATAACAAAGCAGTTAACTCCTAAATTACATATCACATCATTAAGAGCCTTGATAACATTAAGCTCTAACTATCTGAGAAGAGGGAGGAAGAGAAGAGGAGTTAAACACCAGAGAGGAACAGTTCTATGAAGCATCCCAGTAAACTCATGGCAGTAATTTTGAACCAGTAATTTTGTTCATAACATTTCATAAATTGTTCATAAAATAATTATTGGGGCTTCCCTGGTGGTTAAGAATCCGCCTGCCAATGCAGGGAACACGGGTTGGAGCTCTGGTCTGGGAAGATCCCACATGCCGCGGAGCAACTAAGCCCGTGCGCCACAACTACTGAGCCTGCACTCTAGAGCCTGCGAGCCACAACTACTGAGCCTGTGCTCTAGAGCCCGTGCACCACAACTACTGAGCCTGCGCTCTAGAGCCTGCATGCTGCACCTACTGAAGCCCGCGCACCTAGAACCCATGCTCTGCAACAAGAGAAGCCACCGCAATGAGAAGCATGCCCACCACAATGAAGAGCAGCCCCTGCTCACCGCAACTAGAAGAAAGCCTGTGTGCAGCAACGAAGACCCAAAGCAGCCAAAAAGAAATAAATAAAATAAAATATTAAAAAAAGAAAATAATTATTGTGGATTTCTGAATCCATATATCAAAAGTCTTTCAAGTGTATTTTATGATTTTAAAAGACATCAGGGCTATCCTGGAAAAACCAGTGCATATGGTCCTCATACCAATGAGCCTCCATTCTCACTCATTTGCTCTGTTCCTCTCACACATGGGAGACAGCTGCCTTGTACAAAACGGATGCAATATAACTTTGTCACTTATATCATCACCTGAGCACTTGGATACCACCCTGGGAAAGCCAAGTAAGGTAAGTTTTTCAAAATAATGGTTTCAGTGGACCTTTTACAGACATTTGAAATCATTTCACATGTACAAACCCTGAATGAGTTATAAAGCAAAATTTTCAAGTGGAAAAACGCAGTGAACTTCATGGCCTAATATATGTATGAGATATATTGAGTTTAGAACTGCAACTTTACTAGCACTTTAACATGAGCCAGTCGGCCAACCTGCCATAAGTGAAATCTCTGGCTCTCAAATTCCTCAACTGTAAAATAAGAGGATTAAATCGAATCATCTCTGAGTTCCCATCCAATTCATTTATTTCATGGTTCTCAATTCTCCTTGTACCTTGTAAGTACTTAAAGTATAGACTGAGAATTAGATTGTACCTACCTGCATTTAGCCAATATTATAGAAGCTGAATTGATGGATTTTCCCTAAAAGAGGCTTATAAAAAGGAGGTAAGTGTATCTACCACACAGAGATACAGGATACATTATTGCCACATAGTGCTTAAGAATACACACTAAACTGCTTAAAACTTTGAAAGGCGACATTATAAATGCATTAGAATCATTTATTCCTTAGAAAAACAAGTGTATTAGACAACGAAGCTTTCCGTTTTTATGTATGTAATTCATGAATAAAAAAACAACTATCTGTATAAAAGCCTCTGTTTAGAGAAGGCAGTAATGGAAAGCTATAAATTCAACTCAAATTACATAATATAAAACTACAAAGTTCATCTGCATTACTAGAAGGTAATACCCTCAAAGAAACTCATTTAAAAATAGTATGTCCCCAACTTTTCAGAAGTTATTATGGATACAATGTTACATTTGTCCTTATCTTCTTTTATAATAGTTCTTTAAGACTTAAAATGTAGTATTTGTACTTTTGGAATTTCTGATAAATAGATCATAATTTAATGTGATATTCATAGATTTTTGTGACGAAACTACAATATTTATTTACACATTCACATATAGCACAATGTAGGGGTCAAGTATTAGTGACAGTAACAAACTATTGAAGTAATAAGAAAACCATCATTTTAATAATTTAAATGTTTTATGACAGGATAATTTATATCCAACATATAAAACACATATCTTAGAGGTAACTTTAAGAAAATATATCAACTTTTTTAGATAATCCAAAGTAGCAATAAGATTTTTTATATTATTTTCAGCCTGCAGAAGGGTAAATTTAATCAATGTGCCGATTAAAGAGACAATATATTAACAGTGAAATTATTTATATACCATGGTATGTGTATATCTATCTGTGTGTGTGTGTGTGCACGTGCGCTCATGTGTATCAACTAACCAAAACTCAGGTTGTAAACTAAAGCCGTTTAAAAGGCAAATTGAAAACAAAAGTGATGCTGGTTTAAGTTTTCTGGTTCTTTTCATAAACTACAACTTCCAAGTTGTGTTTTACAACTCTAGTGAGATCCAAATAGATAATTCAACCTACTACTTTTGTTGGTTGTTCCTCATTCTTTTTCACATGTTAGCTTTTATGTCTCTTTACTGATTACATAAAATAGTACTCTCATTCTCAACATTTCTCCCAGGAGAAGTTAAATGAGTTCAATTAGGTACTGAGTTCATTTTTCACTTTACTTTTCAGTATTCACCTGGTCTAAAAACACTATTAACCATGTAGTTTTTCTTCCATCCTTTTAAATCACTTGTTTGTAAGCGTACAATGAAGGAACTGGATCAAAATCAAGGTGAACTATGCCTCCATATAAAAAATTATCATAATCTCAGATTTTCTAGAATGTTCAAACATTATACTAAAACTAATGGATTTAAAAATTAATACTGCTTTGAAGAGGCATTTATCAGAGGTCATGGCATGATCTACAACAGAAAGTTTAGTTTACTGAATATTAGTTGTAAAGAACAAACACTGGCACCTCATGTGGTCAGAGCAGCTGAAATGTCTTTTACAGTAGTTTCAACTTCTTGATTTGGCTGGTCTGGATCAAGAAGGGCAATGCTACTGGAGCTTTCACACTGTTCATCTACCTTTGGGGAAGCAGCCTGGTCTTGATGCTTTTTGTTCTCTTTAGCAAACCCTACGGTCATATTCTCCCCAGAAGGCTGAAATGGTCTCTCTGAATGAACCACTTGTTTCCCTACTTCTGCTTCTTGTTCACACAGCAGTCTCTCCACCTCCACCTCGAGCTCCAAAGTCTCCTCATCAGCGTGCACATCTAGTTGTTGCATCAACTCCTCCAACTTCTTGGCCTTGCGGAGCTCGTTTTGCTGTATGATCGTACAAAGGTGTTCAGTGAGTTGCTCTTTAAGCTCAGTCTTGCGCTGTAGATCTAGCTTTGCTGTAACATACTCTGCTTCAGCCCTGTCAAACCGCTTCCTGCAGGGACAGGTACAAAGACTGGTCCATTAGTTTTCCATTGAAGAAGACAGTCAAAGGAGGGCCTAGAAATAATAATTAAACTCCAAAATCGGGAAATATATATATATATATGATGAAAGTATGGCTATTAATACTTTACGAACACTTATCTACACGTTAGACAAAGTAGGCTATTGCTGCTGAAACTTCCACAACATGCACATTTGGACTCTCCTAACCTAACAACATTCTTCGACACCCATTTCTTCTTTCCAAGGCTGTGCTTGAATGAAAGCAGGCTGATAGGTTAATTCAGTGGTGTGCTAGCTCCAGTGGGGGAGAGCCCTAATTTGTAGTGTTTATCAATTTCTGTAGTAAAAATACTATTACTATGTCCAATTTCAAGCTATCAGTGAGACATCACTGAATACAGAATTGGGAAGAGATACACAAAATCTCTCTCATGAACCAGGGCGAGCCAGCTCCAGCACTCAACTGGTTAAATTTATGAGACAAAATAATAAGAGATGGAGAAAGTAGAAAATCCATATCTTTTGATTAATGGAGTAGAAAAGGAAGAAAAATTTTGGTGGAGAAGGACATGGACAGTGGTTCAGAAATGACAGAGCGCAGCCAGCCCAATGATACTAGGTGAGAGTAAGAAGTAAACACCAAGTAGAAGAGAAAACTTCAGGATACGTTTAAGCAGGGTTTCTCAACCTCAGCATTACTGACAACTTGGGCCATGTAATTCTTTGTTGTGGGGAGCTGTCCCGTACATTGCAGGATGTGCAGAACATCACTGGCTTTCTCTCCTTGGTTGTCAGTAGCACCCACTGGTTGTGAGAACCAAAAATGTCTCCAGACATTACCAAATGTCTCCTAAGGGGCAAAACTGCCCCCAGTTGAGAATCCCCAGGTTAAGTTGTTTTCACCCTCTCCACTCTGTAACAGACTACTGTTAGACTTCTATTAAGAAAAGTTTATTACTTTTATATATATAGAAACTCCATAGGTAGGTAATGCCAGATTTATTTGAAGTAGGGTAATTCTACTTGGGGAAGTCACTTTGCAATCTTCCTTTTTCTTTTTTTCTTCTTTTTTGCCTTTTCCATATAATGCGTTGCTTTTCTTTTTGCCCAGAAAAGAGGACGACCCCTACCTACCAACTAATTATTCTATTTAGTTACCACTAACAGTTGTGAAGGCCATGACGCCTTACCTGTTATGACTGCCTTACCTTACTCAACATAATAATTTCTAATACTAGAGTTATAGCAAAAAAGAAACAGGTATATCTCCTTATGCAAGATTCTCTGTCTTGGAGGGAAATATAGTGAAAAAATAAAAGGCCTTGCTTTTAGAGAACCCAGGGTTCAAAACCTGCCTTTGCCATTTACTATGTGTGTACCTCCTTTGTTGAAGGCTTTTTCTGGATGTAACGAGCAGATATTCAGTCATACTCACTCAGGTAAAAAATGGGTTTTATTGTAGGATACAAGAGGCAATCTCACAGGCATGTCATTGGAATCAAAGGCTATTGCTCATGCTAATGCTGAGAAACCACAGTTTCTCTCATTTAGGCTTTCCTATCATATTCACAGCCCAATATGGCCGCCAGCTGTGCCTTGACATCAAATTCACTCCACTCAATCCCTCAGTGTTCCAATCCCAAAATTCCAGAGGGAGGACCTGGGTTGGCTTGGCTTGACTCGTATCAGTTTAAACAGAACTCTTAGTGCCAGGCCATGCCATGCACCCCAGTTTAGTCTATGGATTAAATGTTCTGGAGTTCCCATCTTTGTTCTTATCAGGTGTGTCCCAGGCTCAATATCATGAATACAAAACACAGCCAGGTTCCTGTGGAAGAGGCTGGAGAAAAGGCATGCAGTGACTGAAAATTCCAGTATGGTGACCAGGGGTGGTTTCTTGAACTAAGTCTTGGTTTATCTGTAGAATGGTGATGATAATAACATCTCATAGGAGTGTTAATTAAGCATTAAATAGAATAAACAGGGCAAGTGTCTAGCCCAGTGCCTGGTAGGCATTCAAGAAACAGAACTACTTCTTCAGAGCACCAGAATAAAAAAGCACTGTTAGTATACCACTAAACATGTTATCTAAAATTAAAATTATGTACAATTTAAGGACTTGGTGTTTATATTTGAAAACTTATTTATATTATGTTCATTTCTCATATTTCATTTTTTTACTGTCATCTAGTAAATATAAGAATGAGAACTAGATGTTTTTCAATTACCCCTATGTTAAAAGAATTGTTGTAAAGGAGCTGTGTTGGGTATCTGGATCCCTTATTTCCATACTTTATAACATATCCTGTTTATGAATGTTCTTTCATCCAGCTTAAGAGCTCTGACAACATTCTCTACAGGTATACATATCTTGTCTCTCCCCCCAGCTCAAACCTCCCTTCTCTGCAAGTCTGTGGTCTCCCTCAGCCAAAGTCAGTTAGTAAAGATTTACTGACTGGGCTCATGAATGCTGAATTGAAATTAAAATTTGCAAATAGGTCCCTAGGTTTCCAATGATCTTTCACCTTGGATAAATCACTGAAGATTCTGCATTTTGTTTATTTATTTAAAGTCCTTCTGGCCAGAAACACGCATATATATATATTTTTTACAGAGTGATTTATGTGCAAAATATTGATTAGTTTCACAAACTGCACTATGAGTCTGGGGGTCAGGGGGATAATACCAAATCAGAGTATGAAGACATACTTTGGAACAGAATAATAAGAGCATTATACATAACACAGTAAGACAAATTGAACTGGAAATGTAATTATAGAATTGTTTTATTATTTTAAAGGAATGCTGAATGATTTAATGAATCTTATTTAAAGGATTCTAGAAACTGTCTCTTGGTTTTGGTTCCCTGAAATTTTTTTAAAACACCATTAACCCTTGGCATGTCATTAGGTTCCAATGAAATACTTAGTTCTTCAGTTTCTTTCCTGAGCAGTTCTATTTGTAAGGATCAACATATCATTATTTTTATCCTTTCTTAGAAGTGTTCCAGAGAACAAAAAGAAAATTTACTTATATTTTTTTTGTTTGTTTGTTTGTCCTTTTATTTCAGCAGACATTCTCAAAGCTTTCACAATGCTTATGTTCGTTTTGAAACTCCAAGAGGGGATCTCTAACAGTCACATGATCCCTTTATTAAGAGGCATAAATTTACTTATATTTTGAAAAATAGACTTTAATTATAGTTTGCAATTACTATATGGGTCCACTTTTATAAACCTAAGATATATTATGGGATTGTTGAAATATATTTTTTCCTATATCTTGAAACATTTTGCCATTTCATCACCCTAGGAATTATTTACTCATTACTCATCAATTATTCACATTTATGCTAAAAAAATTAAAATAATAAGAAAACAGAGAATGATGGAATGACCTAAAAGGATGATACTATAATGAAATAAATCATCATCGCTTAGTTTCCTTACTGTTTTGCCAAAGTATTACATCACCTTTAAATAAGGTATAAAAGAAGACTGGAAATAGCACACTTGTAATCTGCTCTTAGCTTTCACTGTTCAGATGAGAATTATTACTTTTCGTTTTCTACCCAGAATGACAAAGAAAATTGACAGATGAAGACATTTTGCAGTTATTAGACAAATCAAAAGATGCATGTTGTGGAGGCTAAAAAATGACCACCCCACCCCGGCCCCGAAAGATAGTCATTTCTTAATCCCAAGAACCTGTGAACATTTCCTTAAATGGTAAAAGATGTGACTAAGTTAAAGATTTTGAGAGGAGTCTATTCTGGACTATCCAGCTGGGCCCTAAATACAATCACATGTATCCTTTTAAGAAAAAGGCAGAGAAACTTTTGAGAGAAAACAGGAGGAATCAATGAGACTATGGAGACCCAGAACTGAGTAGTGTGGCCACAAGCCAAGGAATGTCTCCAGCCACCAGAAGAAGCTGGAATAGGCAAGGAATGTATTCTTCCCTAGAGTCTCTGAAGGAATAACAACCCCATTGACACCTTGATTTCAGACTTCTGGTTTCCAAAAGCATAAGAGAATAAATTTTTGTTGTTTTGAGCTACGCAGTTTTTGGTAATTTGTTATGGTAGCCCTAGCAAATCAATATAAATGCAGAGACAGGCTAGATTCTAGATGTTGAAACTGACCATGTAAGTGAAATCTCAGAGTATGAGTCTTCAGAAAAACACATCTTAGATGAATTTTCTCAAACTCAAGAATCAATGAGTGAAAAATATATTTCTGAGGATAAAAAGGAAATACGTTATTCTCCGAGAGTTAATAATTTCAAGAGGAAGAATTTTATCATACAATATTTTACAAGTACCTGGACCATCCTGTGTGGCTGAAAGGATATAACAATATTCTTTTAGCTTTTTATAATGTTTGCAGTCAAACATTACTTGATATAAAATTTTTTAACAAAGGTGTTTTCCACAATCCTTTATTCTTACTTCTTTAAATTATTCATAAAATGACTTAAAATATTTATGTATATATGTTTACACGTGTATGTGTGCATGTGCGTATGGGAGCGTCTATTCAACATTGATGGCAAATGGTGATCATTGTTTTTCCTGGTATACTGAGGGTTAAAGAAATGTTCTACAGGCAGGCACTCTAGTTTTACAAGCTGCCTGCGCAGCACATGGCAGCACTGTAATCACAGCTGTGAACAGCAGCAGCAGTGACAACTCTCTCCGCTGGGACACTCCAAGTACCATCTCCTCAGAGGTGGATACCCTGACACTGCTCTACAGAAACCAATTTTAGGATGAATTCTGGCCTATTCGTATACAAGAACATTTTGTGGACACAGCACCATGCCAGCCACTACAGAACTACAATGTTTTTATTAAAAAAAAAAAAATCAAGGAAATCTCCCACAGAACCACAGAAACTGCCCTGCGGATTACCTTCTAGTAGAAATCTAGACCATAATACTATATCACCAATCTATACTTTCTTAATAACCACAGATGTAAATTTAGAAAATACTGTCTTAATCTTATGCATGAACAAGATACAACCCTGGTTCTAGTCTAAATTGTCAGTGGCTTCTCTTTGACTTAACTCAAGAGCTTATGTTTTTAAAAATAGCCTCACACATACGATAAGGATACTCACATACATCTATGTCAATACTAGTATCATGATAAACTGTCATCTTTAGCTTAAGAGATGTAAAAATTTACCATATAAAATCTTTTTACTATATAAAAGTGTACTAAAATGTCATTAAAAATATTCATATACTATGGGATGTCTTCTCTTTTAACCAGAATCCCACCTTCTTTGTGGTTCTCAGAAGGCTAAAACTATGACATTTCTTATATAATTTTCAATGTACAAAGGCATCCTCTTCAGCCTCCCCTAGGACTGAATTAAAACACGATCAAATGATTTTTCTGTGGAGATATCCAGAATAATCAGAATTATTCATTTAAGGAGCTACAAAGGCATAAAAATGTTCCTCTGGTAAACTTAAGTTACAGAGAATAAAATGTGCTAAAAATCTACGCTTAGTTTAATCTTAATAAAATCTTGGTTACCTCCTTAATGACCTTATTAACAGAAATGGAACCACCAGTTATCAGCTACTGATGGCATTAATTTACACAGTTAATTAATAAAAGCAACCCATTAGGTCTAAGAGCATATGGTCAAACAACAATTATAAAAATCACAAGGACACCACAAACCTCTTTCTTAAACAATAAACAGTGAATTAAAAACCACAATCAAGCATTTCCGCTTTATTAAATTGTTACATAAACATTCTGATGCTGTGGTTTACCCTGGACTAATGCGGCACTCTGATTGATTTCTAGTGTTACAGAGAAAGATGCAAAACTGAGTCATTAACACAGCATTCCCTTGTGAAGAAAGACAATCCAGGATGATTAAAGCAATGTTGAAAGGACTGATAACCCTGAAATTGGGCTTAATTTTTTGCTTTTATCTGTTTGCAAAGCTCATGTAATTCTTTACATGTGTTAGTTTGTTTTGAGAATATGCAATGATGATTTTTTCTCTTTAAAAAAATGCCAATCATTAAAACCAAGGAAACACATGATAGCAAGCCATTTTATATACAGTATAATTGCAAAAAAAAAAGAAAAAACTTCAAGCTTTCAAGACAGAGTGGTATTTTCTTTCAAATACTCAAAGGTTTTAAAAAATAAACTAGATCTCCTTTCTTTGATGAAAACTGAAATGAGAAATAGGCTAGTCCCTATACCATCTCACATAATCAAAATTTCTAAAAGAAAGAGCACAGACTTGGTGTCAGAATAATATATAGAGTTCTGGGGCAAGTCATTTAGACATTTAAAGAGTCTCAAATATTAAACAGCTGATGGTTTAGCAGGAAAGACTAAAATGTAAATAAATAATGCAAGAAATGCTCTAACAGGGATATAAACAAGGTTAATGGGTAGGGCAGAGTTAAGGAAGACTTCAAAAAGGAGATACTTGATTTAGTATAAAACTGGAATAAATACAGCGCCTAATAGGGTCATTATGAGGCTTAATGATGATATATATAAATGCCCTGGCCTAGCCAGCAATAAACGTTAACTAAATTAAACTCCTTGTTCAGAGTTCCATTTCCCCAACTTACCAAGCATATGAATAGTCAAGGCTGGCCTGATCAATCCGGTTCCTGAGGATTCCAATGTCAGCTGACACCATGTCATCTAAAGCCTGTAACTCCTTCTGGATCCTCTTTAGTTTCATGGTTTCTGCCTGAGTTCTTTTAGATCTATAAAATGAGGAATATGAGTGGAAAAATAAAAACATTTTAAAATCATGTATCCATACACAATATAAGTGAAAAAAGCAAGCTACTGTATATACAATATGATTATAATGTGTAAGTTTTAAGAATTAAAAAAAAAAACTAGAAAAACTGAGATAAAACAAATGCTGGTAACATTTTGGTATATCTCTAAAACTGCATTTGCACTTTTCCTCCTTATTAGGCCAAATTATATATTAGTACATACTTTTTTATACACAAGGAAAAAAAGTAATTAAAAAAAATACCAATAGAGAGTTCATTCATAGGCCTATATTCATTCCATAAGGATGAGAATAAGCACTAAAAGGATGTATCTGTATAGAGAACTGGATATGCTGGAATACTGAACACAGCTTTCCAAATTCCAGCCTTAAACTCTTCTTGCTAAGCCTACTTTCATTTGTCTGATACTTAGTGGACGCCAAGAACAGCTGCCTACATTAAACACCATTCCTTTATAAGTCTGAGAACATCTATTTGGTTTTATTATTTTTTAAAATAATTTTTATTGGGGTATAGTTGATTTACAATGTTGTGTTACTTTCAGATATACAGCAAAGTGAATCAGTTATACATATACATATATTCACTCTTTTTTAGATTCTTTTCCCATATAGGCCATTACAGAGAATTGAGTAGAGTTCCCTGTGCCATACCGTAGGTTCTTATTAGTTATCTATTTTATATATAGTAGCATGTATATGTCAATCGGTTTTAATTTTCTTAAGATTCATTTCCCCAAACTTCTTTGATTCCTCTTCCTTAGGAAAACTACAGGTCCTCAAAATTCTTCTTTCTGGGGCTCAAAACCAAACACTCTTTTTGTTCCTTTGTTTAGAAGCAACCTCAGCCTTCTCTCCAACCCCAAGTACATCATCTACTTAAGAAACAGAATAAACAAATACAAAAGCCAACCTTTAATCACAATTCCACTCATTTTGAAATTTCATACACATTCTCACAGGAGAATAAAACTCCCAATAAAACCACTATACTGCAACTTACATTCTCCTGATTTCTACTCCATTATGCATTTACCCTTATTTTCTGCCTACAAAAGTTAACCACGTGATCTTTTTACTTCAAGTGATTCACTACCCATTTAGTAATAATCTAATCAGGTTATATTTCCTTACACTTCTGTCTACAGTAATACTTTCTGTCTTAAATCAAAAGCACGTAGAGAAGAGTAAGTGCCGAGCCTGTGAATCTTTTTGTAAAATCCCGAGTAAACAGCCTCCCCAACCTCTTCCAAACTGAAGACTACTAAAATGCTTTTCAATAATCATGTTTCAATAATCACATTGTTTTTCTTCTTAAAACATAAGTTCAGTAAGTTGCTTCATGAAAGATCAAGGTGTACCAGTAAGAAAAAAAAAATCATTATTTTCAAATACATACATCCCTTTGGCAGATAAAATCCTGAATTACTCTTATACCCACGTGCCTTTCTCTCCATCCCTATTCCTTCCTCTCCCCCTGACACACACACCAGCTTTAATGAGTAATAGTTGTGCCAGACTTTTCTGGAGATCTAAAAAGAAAATGCCTCTGAATACTTGCTTGCATTTAGTTCTCACTATTCTCAATCATTGCTTTATTGACTGAGCTTGGTTTCCTAAGGCCACAGCACACTAGAAACTACAAAGAGGGAAGAGTGGGTGAGGGATGGGAAAAGTGGCTCAAATAGGAATGTTGCTGTTCAAGGCTTGTACAGTGCAGTAAAGGAAAAGGGATCGCTGACAAGCTCACTCTGGAAGGTGAGAGAAAAACTGAATTGTATACAGTATGGGACAATGCTCATAATGGTGACCCACAGTCAAGGATAAAAAGTTAAATTATATCATGTACCTTTTATCAGTGGGGGCAGGATACATTATTTAAGAAAAATGGCCATAGGAAATACAATTAGGATTTGTGGGTGTATAAGTCACTTATGTGGAATAATCTTATTCCTCCACATGTCAGATGATTAAGGCCTATTGTGAAAATTAAAACCTGCATTTGTTGCTAATTTACTTATGTTGATAGCTATTTACTGCTCCCTTATGAATGTGTAGATGGTTAAAACTAAAAACACTGATGATGATCCTTAAGTTTTAATTGCCCCTGTATTCATAAATACATTATAATCTATGCTTAAAAAGCCCTCCTTAATAAATTAAGATTGTAATTTCAGTATCATTTGTAAAGCATAATTTGTTTAGTAGGTCTTAAAAGTAATGGTTGTAGAGAAAACGCCATTTATTAGAACAGACATAGGAAAATAAATATAAAACATGACAAAACTAATTACAGATTACAAACAAGCTCTCCTGGTTCAGGTGCCTCACCTTTCTGCAATAGCTTTAGCCAAAAGAGCTTTCTTACGTTTATTTTTCTCTTCCATTAGCCGTTGTTCTTGCTGGAGGACTTCCCAACGAGATTTTTCTTGCCTAGGGAGCAAAAGTATAAAAATGAGTTTCTGAAACCCTGCTCCACCTTACCAGTCTCAGTTCCTAAGTATAAAATTTAATCAACCAGATTATATATATTTTCTTTCAAAAGTCCTCTTAGGGCTTCCCTGGTGGCACAGTGGTTGAGAGTCTGCCTGCCAATGCAGGGGACACAGGTTCGTGCCCAGGTCCGGGAAGATCCCACATGCCGCGGAGCGGCTAGGCCCGTGAGCCATGGCCGCTGAGCCTGCGTGTCCGGAGCCTGTGCTCCGCAATGGGAGAGGCCACAACGGTGAGAGGCCTGCGTACCGCAAAAAAAAAAAAAAAAGTCCTCTTAAAAGGAACCCGTCTGTAGCTCATTATTTTGTTCTAATAGGAACAAAGACTATGATTTGAAGTAAAGAAGGCTTATATAAATTGGCCCTTTGAAATCCATTATACATATATAACCTAGGAACCCAAACTGGAAGCCAGAGTACTATGGCATTTTTTTGGAGTACAAAGAAACTTGTTTAAGTTAATCATGTGTTATATGCAAAATAGAAAGCAAAATAAGTTGTTCTGTAACTAACTTCATATCTTTTATAGTTTTCTATAATACACATCTTCACCATGTAATAACCCTTAGCACAGTAACCAATGTTTATTTCATACATTCTCTTACAATTTGCTCACTTCTTTCTAGCTCTTAAACATTTTAAACAGAGTGAAACACTATGAACTAAGACTTGAATGTTGGGCTAAAGAAAAACTCCAAAGATCTGAAAACATGAATTGTCTTCCCATCTTTCCAATTCTAAAAGAAATATATTAAAATTTCCTGTAAATTCATGAACTTAATATCAACTCAAATTAAACAAGGTAATGACAAAGCTATTTGCTCCTATTACTGTCATTTCTCACAGCCATTATATCAAAAATCTCTATTCCCAGACCTAGTAACCACTTGCAAAATTATCCTTTTCTCTCCATTCCTACAGCCTCCACCTTAGTGCTGGCATTGGTTCTTTCTCATTTTTACTACCTGCAGGTACCTCCTCCCCAGATACCTTAGTTCCAGCTCACCCAGCACCCAAATGGTGTTCAACAGTGACACCTGGATTTTCTCTAACCATTATTTTTATCAGGGCATCTCTCCTTCAGGGGTCTTGGTGGGGTATTACAGCATCAAGGAACTCACTAGGCAAGCATCTTCTGCTTCCAAGTCCTTTTCACTTCCTTAATTCTCTATTTTCTGGCTTATCTTGTGCCTCTTTCAGAAAAGTGCAATGTCATCTCTGACCTTCTCTAGTATATACTTTTCCTTTCCCCCCTTAGAGCCTCAGAATTTCTCCGTTTTAACAACAGTTCCTGAGATTACATGTCTTCTATGAATATTTTCTCAAGTACCTAAAAAGAGAATAATTTTCCTAATGATATTCAGTCTAAATTCTCCAGTTCAATTTACACACCCCCGCAACAACTTGTCTCAGGACTTTGCTGGTAAACTACACTTAAGACATTAAAAGTATGCATCTGTTTAATTTGGGTCTCATACTTCATGTGGCTTTCTGTCTCTTGTCAAAATGATTTCTAGGCTGTAAACCCCTGGTGGGCAGGAAACACTTAAAACTCAGTACAGAATCTGGATTAGCAGAGATTGGAAAAATAGGTGAGATTAGAAAAAATATAAGACACTTTGAAAAAGAAAGACTCAGAAAATGGAAAAAAGAAACAAATACCATTCTTTCTTCCCTGTGAGTGATAAATCAGGAGGAAATAAAGAGTGGATATTCAAACATAAACTATATAATAAAAAAAAATTCTGATTATAAGAATTCACAAGTCATAGAATGGTAATTTCCACAAAAATGTGGCTAAACCAAATTCTGCAGGTGGTTTCTAATACAAACACATTAAAAAAAGAAATCTAATGATGCAGCTGAATTATTTAATTAGTCCTCTCAATTTCCAATACTTTTTCCTTTGACCATCCCTTCACATCTCTTCAGAAGTACCCTTTTCTGGGCCAATGGAGATGCAATCTGGAAGTTGAAAGAATGGGTTCAGTTTGGGGAGGAGTACCATGCATATAAGAACTGGTTCTGGTGAGTGTAAAGGGCATAGACTCTGGATCCAGAGAGTCCTGTATGTGAACCCCAACTCTGCTACTTATTAGTGGTGTATTCACTTTGGGAATACAGTATCTTTGAGTCCAAGATATCTCATCTATAAAGTGAAAATAATGAACGTGCATTGTAAGACTATTGTAAAGACTAAATAACATAAAACATAAGTGTGTAACACTGCTACTTATATTTAGGTGGTAGCTATTTTTCAATAGTTTATTCATTACATTTCTACGTTAGAATATAAAACAAACAAAACGCATTTCTTCAAAGCCCAATGGGAAAAAAACGTTAAAATGGAAAAAAGTCTCATGGATATACAGACTTACTAACAATTCCACTTTCTTTTTTTCCAATTTGCAATCTGGTTTTGGAGGTAGAACCTCAGCATTTTTGTGACCTTCATGGGAATTCTTAAGTCCTAGTTCCCCTGGTTGACTTTCAATACCCTGTGGTTTTCCATCACCAATAGAAGAGGTGAGTGTGGGGGGAGTGGGGGGAGAAGAACATGGTCTTTGAGTATTAAATCTTTGTTTTGGTGCAGAAAGCAGCTGCTCTGGAGGTAATGAGGTTGATCCATCTTGAAGTCCAAGTTTTTGGCTTTGCTCTTGAAGGGCTTTTTCTCGCTGAAGTTGTTGTCGACTTTTCTTCACAGGGAGAAGACGCCGCTGTGGTTCCAATGGATCTATATAAAAAAGAGAATGGAGAAAAATTCCTTTGTGTGAGCAGCAAATAATTATAATTTCTCTAAGAAAATAAAGCATTAACATTAAACTCTGATAATTTTGCAGGGTTTTTCTCCCCTTCTCTTTCTTAAAATCCCAGAGAAAAACAGCCATCTTCTTGCAGAGTTTTGACAGTTCTCCGATCATACCGTTAATATTTAACAAAAACTTCCTTAGTTCTCAATTATCTTTGAGGAAGTCCATTTGTCTGTGAGTTAGGCCTTAGAATACAAAGCAAGGTTTCAACTTGATTTGCTAACTGCCAAAAGAATCTAATATGACCAAAGTAGGTAGACAAATGAATTCTCTGATATGTCTTAATTTGATTTATGGTTCTGTCTGTTCTTCTGAAATAAAACGGTGGTTGTTTTCAGATAGGCTTCACCTTTCTTAAATTTTAACAGACCTTAGGGTAATTTGATACATAGGTAGACATGATACACAAAGTAGAGCTGAATGAAGTCTCTTAATTTTAGGAATGCTAGTTAACCCTAAATTGTTTTCTTTCATCTTCCAAACAGTCCAGGGCTGTGTTCCCCAGAGTGTAGTTAGCCTTTAATCAATGTATGCAAGTTAATTTTAATAGCAGCCTGAGCAAAGCAATAGAGGAAGATAAAACAATCGGGAGAAATTTTTCTTAAAAGCATTACAAACTAAATGATAACACTTCTATTGTACTTTCTGGATTGTCCATATCAGTGTTAACCTTGTAGGTCAGACAACTGGAGAATCTTGACTCACATTCATACTATACTACATAAGATCTGTAAGAGATATTCTTTACAAAATGCCTGAGAAATGAAACTATGATAAGTTCTAATAAATGAACTAAGTGTGTTTTTTAAATCCTGCATATTGACCTTTGAAACAACATAAGCTTAATATTTAAATTTCCCAAAGGAGAGTTAAAAGCTTTGGAGTCAAAGTTCTGGTGTTGCTTTTCTCCACACCTCAGTAACCTTAGGCCAGTCAATTAATTATTCCATACCTCAGTTTCTTCACCTGTCAAACTGGTTGAAAATTTACTTGCTCTACTTATCTCATGGAGTTGGTGTAAGAATTAAAGAAAATATTTTCAAAGACATACAATCAAAAGTAAAATGTTATTGTTGACTTTAGACAGAAACACAAAGTAGAGTCCTACATCTTGCAACAGAAACTTATTCTTGGCTACTGATCTTTATTCACACCATCAGAAAATGTCACTGAGCCTGCTTACCTTTCAGTTACACTTGTTAGCTGAATTATTAATATCCCTCTGAAAGTCAATAATACAGCTTCCACTTTATTTTGCATTTTCACAGAACCTACCTATGAGATTAAAAATGCTAACTTTTAAACTCCCAAACAACAAATCAGGTCACTTAAGGATTAAACATATGACAAAAAACCTCTTGGAACTAATAAGTCATTATAGCAAGGTTACAGAATACAAGATTAATATACAAAAATCAATTACTTTCCTAGCAGCAATGAACAAGTGGAATTTGATAATAAAAAACACAGTAACGTTTACATTAGCACTCAAAAAAAAAAGAATTACTTAGGTATAAATCTAACAAAATATGTACAAGATCTGTGAGGAAAACTACAAAACTCGAATGAAATCAGGGAACTAAATAAATGGAGAGATATCCCATATTCATTGGTAAGAAGACTTAGCATTGTCAAGATGTCAATGTCAGTTCATCCTAACTTGATCTATAGATTCACCACAATACCAATCAAAATCCCAGCAAGTTATTTTATGGATATTGACAAAATGATTCTCAAGTTTATATAGAGAGGCAAAAGACCCAAAATAACCAACATAATATTGAAGAACAAAGCTGGACTGGCACTACTTGACTTTAATGCTTACTATAAAGCTACAGTGGGTATCAGCAGAAGAACAGAATAGAGATCAATGGAATAGAACAGAGAGCCCAGAGCCCATATTAATACACTCAACTGATCTTTGGCAAGGGTGCAAAGGCAATACAATGGAATAAAAATATTCTTTTCAACAACTGGGCTGGAACAACTGGACATCCTCCAGCAAAAAATAAATAAATCTAGACACAGACCTTATGCCTTTCACTCAAAATGGATTATAGACCTAATGCAAAACTCCAAACTATAAAACTCCTAGAAGACAACACAGGAGAAAATCTAGATGATCTCAGGCAATGACTTTTTAGATATAACACCAAAAGGCACTATTCATAAAAGAGATAACTGATAAACTGAATGTCATTAAAATTAAAAACTTCTGCTCTGTGGAAGACATGTCAAAGGAATGAGAAGACAAGTCACAAACTGGGAGAAAACATTTGCAACAGACACATCTGATAAAAAAGGACTGTTATCTAAAATACAAAAAAAACTCTAAAAACTCAATAGCAAGAAAACAACCTGATTAAAAAATGGGCCAAAGACCTTTAACAGACACCTTGTCACCAAAGAAGATATACATACAGCAAATATGCATATGAAAAGATTCCAAATCACATGCCATCAGGGAAACGCAAATTAAAACAAGATACCACTACACAACTATTAGAATGGCCAAAAATCTGTAACACTGACAACACCAAATGCTGGTGAGGTTGTGGAGCAACCAGAACTCTTTCGTTGTTGGTGGGAATGCAAAATGGTAGTCACTTTGGAAGACAGTTTGGTGGTTTCTCACAAAACTAAACATACTCGGGCTTCCCTGGTGGCGCAGTGGTTGAGAGTCCGCCTGCCAATGCAGGGGACACGGGTTCGTGCCCCGGTCCGGAAAAATCCCACATGCCGCGGAGGGGCTAGACCCGTGAGCCATGGCCACTAAGCCTGCATGTCCGGAGCCTGTGCTCCGCAACGGGAGAGGCCGCAAGAGTGAGAGGCCTGCATACCGCAAAAAAAACCCCAAAAACAACAACAACAACAAAAAAAAACTAAACATACTCTTACCATAGGATATAGCAATCGTGCTCACTGGTATTTTATTTTATTTTATTATTTTATTATTTTTTTTTTTGGCGGTATGCGGGCCTCTCACTGTTGTGGCCTCTCCCGTTGTGGACCACAGGCTCCAGACGCACAGGCTCAGCGGCCATGGCTCACGGGCCCAGCCGCTCCACAGCATGTGGGATCCTCCCGGACCGGGGCACGAACCCGTGTCCCCTGCATCGGCAGGCGGACTCTCAACCACTGTGCCACCAGGGAAGCCCCTCATTGGTATTTTAAAGGCAATAAAAACTCATGTCCACATGAAAACCTGAACATGGATGTTTACAGAAACTTTACTCATAATTGCCAAAACCTGGAAGCAACCAAGATCTCCTTCAGTAGGTGAATGGATAAACTGTGGTACACACAGACAATGGAATATTATTCAATGCTAAAAATAAAAGAAATAAGCTGTCAAGCCACATAGAGCATGGAGGAACCTTAACTGCATACTACTAAGTGAGAGAAAACAATCTGAAAAGGCTATATACTGTATGATTCCAACTATATGACGTTCTGGAAAAGGCAAAACTATGGAAACAGTAAAAAGATCAGTGACTGCTAAGGATTGAGGAGAGAAGGGATGAATAGGCAGAGAAAAGAGGATGTTTAGGTCAGTGAGAATACTCCGTATACTATGACAGATACATGACATTATGCATTTGTCCAAACCCATAGCATGTACAACACCAAGAGTGAACCCTAACGTAAACTATAGACTTGGGTGATAATGATGGGTCAATGTAGGTTATAATGAATGTGCCACTCTGGTGGAAGATGTTGATAATGGGGGTGGCTATGTACATGTGGGGGCAGGGAGTAAATGGGAAACCTCTGTATCTTCCTCATAATTTTGCCATGAATCTAAAACTGCTCTTAAAAAAAATTAGGTTTTTAGGAAGAACTGGAAAAAAAAGGAACATACTGTTTTACATACTTATATTGGGGGCTGCAAGTATCCAGAAGACTGTGGTAAACTGGGAGCGCAAGCACAGTTTAAAGGGGGCAATCCATAGCCACCTCTAGCCATTAAAAATGGCAGCTGTCACTAAAAAGTTTAGGTCAGTGTTATCAGACATTTTGATTTTTCACCAGAAAAATTCAGATTTTTATGTAAAATATAGGGAATTGCATCAATCAAGAAAATCTAGGTTATGCTGTAGAGGCAAAGAACCCTGGAATCTTTGTGGTTTTAAACAACAAAGGTTTATTTCTCATTAATGCCACGTGCCAACTGAAGGCCAGCAGCATCTTTCTGCTAATCAGTCTCTTAGGGCACCAGGCCGACTGCACAGCCATTTAGTGTTGCTAGCCCCCATGGCAGGAGAGAAGAGAGCTCAGGAAGGTCCTGGTTCAGCAATTAATTGCTCTGACCCAGGAGTGACATAACACTTCTGCTCACAATTCAATGCTGAACTAGCACTTGGTCTGATCCAAAAACAACGGCAATAGGAATATACTGGGAAGAGAAGTGAACTAGAAGTATTTTCACCACTATTAATTTAAAAAGAAATTTAAAGATTAGATAACCCAAAAAAGGAAAAATAGAAAGACAAACACATTTCTGGGTTAAATCAATCCAAGAGGCTGAGTTTAAGCTCTACTTTCTCCTACCAAGACAACCATCATTTGAATCATGTGTTGATCATTCCCTTCCTTTGCTTTTTATGTCATACTGCATCTACAAATATTTCTTTAAAATTTTATTTTGTTTTAACTTTATATAAAAGGTGTCATGGTGGATGTAATCTTCTTTAACTTAATATGATATTGCCAATATTCATCCATATTGTTCATGTTGCTTTAGCCATTCAATTTTAATGCTAATTTAATTTTAATGTCTCCTCTTGTATAGGTACAAGAATTTACCTTAGATATCATCTAAGAACTGTTGTGTCATAAAGTATAACTTTAGGAGAAACGTCAAGTTGCTTTCCAAAGTGCATTCCCTCTGGCAACGTATAAGATCCTGTGGATGCACTTTCTCTTCAATATATAATAGTATCAAACTTTGATTTTTGTCAATCAAATGGGTATGAAGTAGTATCTCACTGTGGTCCTGATTTGTAATCCTGATTGTTGATGGTGATAAGCATCTCTTCATATTTCCTTTACTAAGAAATATATATTCATATCGTTTGTTGATTTTTCTTTTGGCTTGTTTGTATTCTTCATATGTCAGCAGCAATTGGAAAATATAGTTAAAGAGAAGATATTTCAATACTAGAAATTATCAAGTATCTAGGAACAAATCTAGCAAGAGGGTGTTCAAAACCTCTACAGGAAAAATTCTAAAAGTTTATTAGAAGATATTAAAGAAGACCTAAATAAATGAAGACACATACTGTGTTAGTGGTAGTGTTCACAATGTGAAAATGTGAAACCTCCCCAAATTGATCTAAAGACTCAATGCAATTCCAATAAAAATTTCAACTGGGTTTTCCATGAAATTTGGTAAAATCACAAAATTTTTATATGAAGGGGTAAAAGTTCAAGAATAGCAAGGAAACTTCCAAAGAAAAAGAACAAGGGGACTAGACTACTAGCTATCAGGAATATTGCAAAACTTTAAAACACTGTGGTATCAGTGCAGGAGTAGATAAGCGACCAATGGATTAGAATAAAGAACAGAGAAACAAGCTCATACATGTTTGAAGCACTGGTATACAACAGAGGTAGCACAGCAGATCAACAACAAAAGGTGGGATCTCTTCAATAAATGAACCCGGGAGAAAACTGGTTATCTATATGGAAAAGATGAAATCAGCTCTATCCTTCATACCATATAAAAACAAACAAAACACTCACCAAATGGATTAAGGACTTAAATGTCAAATCAACACTTTAAAACACATCAGAAACACATTTCTTTATGCAATGTTTTGAATCTGCTACAGCTTATAATAAAAACGATTTTTAAAAACTTTTAATTGAAAATAGGGATTAATATCTTTTAGAACTTATAGTAGGGTGCTAATTTCTTAAAATACAGAAAACGTTGGCTATAAAAGAAGAACTAACAAATTTGTCCATATTAAAATTAAATACTTTCTTCATTAAAAGATAAAAGTTAAAAGATAAATTACATACTGTGAGAAGATATTCATAATTTAACTGGCAAAGAACTAGTATCTAGAAAAAAGAACTCAGGACTTCCCTTGGGACACAGTGGTTAAGAATCTGCCTGCCAATGCAGGGGACATAGGTTCGATCCCTGGCCCAGGAAGATCCCACATGCCATGGAACAACTAAGATAGTGCGCCGCAACTACTGAGCCTGCTCTCCACAACTAGAGAGCCGCATGCCACAACTACTGAGCCCATGTGCTGCAACTACTGAATCCTGCGCGCCTAGAGCCTGTGCTCTGCAACAAGAGGAGCCACCACAATGAGAAGCCCGTGCACCACGATGAAGAGTAGGCCCTGCTTGCCACAACTAGAGGAAGCCCACACACAGCAACGAAGACCCGATGCAGCCCAAAATAAATAAAATTAAAAAAAAAAAAGAACTCGTGAATATTTTCTTTAATTAGAAATTGACAGCACTGTTTATTTACAATTTTTTTCATTACAAAATAAACTATACATTAAATAATATGTATGTCTCTGTTACATATACACATCCAACTTGTACAAAGTATAAAAACTCATAACACAGTTTTATAAAACATGACTACAGTAGACGTAACTGATGTTCAAGGACTGACACATTACCCCTCTTTTGGAACACACAAGATAATTTTACTTCCTGTCCTCCAAGTCATATGACTTACTTTTGCTAAATGAAACATAAGTAGGAGTGACACATTCCCAATACTCAATTCTCAATCTTCTCCTGCCATGGTGAACTCCTATGACAATACCAAATCATGGTGTGTAGTGACCATGTCAACCCATGGAAGACATGAAACTAGAGTGGAAAAGAGATCTTTATTATTTCAAACAACTGATACTTTAGGGATATGTGTTACTGCAGCTTAAATTGGCTTAACCTGATTTCATAATTTTCAGTACTTCTGAAAGTGTATTTGCCCCTTCTTGTTCATATTCCCTTGCCTTCCCACCACCCTGAATTTTGTGTTTCATTCCTTTGATTTTCTTTATATATTTCCTATATTCCTAAAAGAATATACCTGCTTTGTATGATTTTGAACTTCTATACATGGTATCAGACTGTATATATTCTTTTGCAATTTGTTCTTTTCATATATTAAGTTTATGAAATTTATACATGTTAATACATGTGACTATAGTTCATATATTCCCACTAGCTGTATAGTAGCCCAGTGGATGATTATATCACAATTTATTTATCCACTCCCTTGTTAATGAACACTTGGGTTGTTTCCAGCTTTTTAATATTATAAACAAGATTATTAAGAACTTTTTGACTTTCCCAAATGCCCATATGGGTTTCTCTAGAGTAGTCTTGTCTTTATTTTTGCTGGCAACCAACCCCATCTTCATAGGTTATTTAAATATATATATATATATATACACACATATATATATATATATATTTTTTGCGGTACGCGGGCCTGTCACTGTTGTGGCCTCTCCCGTTGCGGAGCACAGGCTCCGGACGCGCAGGCTCAGTGGCCATGGCTCACGGGCCCAGCCACTCCATGGCATGCGTCTTCCCGGACCTGGGCACGAACCCGCGTCACCTGCATCGGCAGGCGGACTCTCAACCACTGCGCCACCAGGGAAGCCCTAAATATATTTTTAAGGCTGGAGAACAGCTGAAAGGAGACTTAAAAATTAAAGATTCAGCTGTTCTAGTCTTATAAATAAGAACTTCAAGACAAAAAGATTTAGAGGCAGAGCTGGGAGATCTTCTATATACCAATCAGCGTTTGGCTATGAGTATACAAAGATGCTGAGATGTTTTCTTAAGGTGATCAAAGACTACTGAGTTGACGTCTATGCTCTAACCTCTCATTGAAATGATAGGTCTTTAAGTTAAGGTCCTTAACGTACAAAACGTTACTTCCACATAATGAACCCAATGTTTAATTTAGCCTTCTACGTTAAGTCTTCTTTCCCCTGGCAAACTCACCTCTGCTAACACATAATTTCTGTGAAATTTTGCCAAGCTCCACCCAACCACCAGCACAGTAAAGTTCCTGCTAATTCTGTAGCAAGCTCTTGTACAACATCTACTATCACATTATATTATAGTTTGTCTCCTCATTAGACTATAAGCTCTTCGAAGGCAGGGATGAGGCCTTGTTCATATCAGCATCCCTAATTGCAGAAGCTGATACCCGTAACTTCTGGTCAGACCAGAAGCAGGGGTACTAGTACTCCATACATCTGAACATGGGAATGTCAGTTAATTACAAACTGTAGTGTAACTTTTATGATTTAGTTTTAAAAGGTCTCTGAACCAGTCAAAATTTCCTCGATCTACATAATCTACACTGGCCTTACATTACAAATTTACTTCCTTTTCCACTTGTCAGCCCTAGATTATTTTCACAACCATGCTAAAAATGCACAAGCTTACCTGAGAAAACATCCAGTTTTCTCACAAACTCTAATTAAAGGCATGGCAGAGCTTATTTAATTTTCTCCCAGAATGTATAAGTTATGGCACCAAGAATGGTGTAAGCTCACAGAAGAGGTGTGCACTACCAGGATCACTGTACAGAACTTTACGAAATTTCAACCACAATCAAAGCACCGTTTATATTACCAAGAGTTTCTCACAAAGTATCAGCAAACTTAATTTCTTCATTGAAAGATAACAAAATAGTACAAGTCCATTCAATGATTACGTTATAAAGCTGGAGAAGGAAGCACAAAATTTTAGCTTACACTAAAGTCAGTAGATATGGATGGATGGATGGACAGAGGCGTAGATAGGTAGCTAGATATTTCACATCTATCTTCTCAAAGACCCTTTTGGTTTGCTGACTCTCAAGAGTTGGAAAGAACTGCAAAAATCACCTGGCAAGTGAAAGCAAGACTCCAGATGTCTTATGAAAAGCACCAACTTTTTGCATTTATTCAGACCCCTGTGATCCTTTTTCCCAATCATTGCCTGCTTCTATAAATTCATCACAAACCTAATATGGTGTGTGCCCCTTCTCCTTCCTTTACTCAGACCCCAACCCTCCAACCACTGATCTATGCAGCAATCCCCCTAACAGGTCACTTCCTCTCCCAAGTCCCCTTCCTTTCACCGGAAAAAGTCAAATCCCTGAAATAAGTACCTGAAATCTCTTTTCTAAAAGTAGACCCCAGTCCTCTGTGCCTGCCCCCCTCCCCCAGCCGTGGCTCCAAGCACATCCACTTCTGGCGCCCTCTCAAGCCTCTCCTCCCCCTTATAGCTCCTTCCCCTAACACAGATAACCATTTTCCCCGCCCCCTTCCCCTCAAAAACTGCAACCCCGCCCCTTCCCCTTAACAGACCCAAGAATTAAATCTGTGCAGACCCGTCCCTTTACCTTTAGTCTGCTTTAGTCTCCTCAGCTCCTCCTCAGAGAAGCCAGCCCAACCCCGCGCCATCCGCCTCGACTTGCCAGCACGCCCAGAACGCCCAAACCTCAGAACCCCAATTGCCAACACAGCTACCCAGGCACATCCGGGTTCTTCCCCGGCTGCGGCTGACCAACCAATCAGCGCATCGAGCTCTGGACGCAAGGCCCCCTCTCCCCTGCAGCAGGACCCGGCTCTCTTCGAGGCTCTCTCCGTCAGTGCCGGACAAACTGCGTGAAGAAATCGTGGCCTCGCAGACATTCATTTCCCCTGACCTGGCTGCTCTTTCTCCCTGTCTCCTATGCTTGTTGGGTTATCGCTTCAAGAGGTAAAGGGGGAAATAGCAATGGAAATAAATGTGGAGATAAACAGGCAGTGAGGAAGTGACTACGAGTCGGTGGCGGAAAAGGGAGGACAGAGCTGCCTCTTGGCGCCCTCCAATTTACTGGGGCGGAGCACTCTATGTGTTGGTGGTGGAGGGTTTCGCTGCGTGGCTTGTAGTGGCTTCTTCCAAAACTGCGCTGAAATCATCCCGCAAGTTGACTCAAGAATGTTCAGATTTAGGCTTTTAATTATAAAGAATCATTTCAGAGGACTGGGGTATAATAGTGGAAAAGGAACAAGACACGTTTAACAGCGTAGCCAGGTCTCCCCCAGGCTGTAGCGACTTCTAGATTTCTGTTGCTTGGGAGTTGGTTCTTAGATTTTGTGAAAGATTCTCGCTAATCTGTAACCTTTCTCCTAAGGGATGTCTAAATCCCTCCTCTTAAAAATGATCTGTCCTCTGTTTTTATGTTCCGAGAAGACAATGTAAAAACGTCGGCGCTGGGGGGATGGGAAAACACTTCCTAGGCTTCTCCCGCCTGGAGTCCTGAATTCAATGTTCTGGTACTACCTTGAACACGTTACCACTCTGGGCTTCCATTTTCTCATTTTAAGCAAGATTTTGGAGATTAAAAGATGCAAACGTTGTCAAAGTACATATAGATCAGGATGATTTAAATGAGACCACTTAATTTTTCGTGTTTCTCTTTTCACTGTTTTGCATTTTTAAAACGAGTTATTTTGGCTTATATTTAAAAATCACATGTGTGGCTTTTGGTTTTAGTGTGTCAATATTTTTAAACAAATTGAAATAAAGAAGTAGACTAAAACTAAAATACTACACCAAGAAAAGAGTTGGAATGAATATTTCAAGCTTAAACAGGTGATTAGAAGGTGAAGGGTGTTTGGAATTCTCTTTGTAACCTTTAAGCTTTTAAACTTAAAAGCGATTTCTTACATTTAGGTGTGCACAAACTCTTCATTTTAAATGTGGACTCATTTTTCCTAACATTTAAAAAAATGCTATCCAAAAGGATTGGAGGAGCCAGATTCATCCAGTTTTTGAAGCTACACTAAATACGTTAAAGTATACAGATAATCTAGCTTCAAAATAGTAGATGGGGCTCGGTACATTCTGGTAGTTAATTCAGTTTGCCATTTACAGGCATCAGCTATCTAGTTCCATCTAATAAAAATGAACCACCTTGTATGCCCCATGTTAAATTTTATACATAAACTTTCTTTAGCTCACTTTGAGTAGATTTCAAGAAGTGTCGTAATCATAATAGAGATGAAAATTAAGGTATTTTAAAAAGTTTTGCATTAACCCTGAATGAGAACCAAAGCACGAGCAAGATTATGGTAAAAGACAACATCTGTATAAAGTTGTAATTTCCAATTTGCAAGCTTCTTAATCTACTGTTGTTGTTTCTGTTAGCTCTCCCTCATGGTGACTGGTTTCTTAAAATAATGTGTATTTTATTGGGAGTTTATCTTCAAAAAAGTTCTGTGAGAGCCCTTTATATCTTGGATTGAGAGACTACAGATTGGTTTTGCTGGTCCCTAGAAGTTTCATTTGCTTTAAACGAGATTTAAGGTAATTTTTTAAACTTGTAATATAAATTTAGATCTAACCCCCACTGTATGATACAGGCCTCAAGTATCTGTAGATGCCCTTTAAAAATATATATATATATACACATATATATATATATATATATAAAACTCAGAGATAACAGTCTTCCTTACTGCTTTTACAAAGCAGTAGGCTGAGTTTTCTCTAATCCTCTGTTACCATGTGGACCATGATAATTAATTTAGGAGTTGTAAATTAATTTAGGAGTTTCCACACTCTGAACTTTATTTCGGTGATCTTGTCTCCATATGTGTTTAGGAATCAAATCCCCAGCACACATTCAGGTAGAGTACCCCTTGGATTTGCTTTCTACATCTCTTTTTGCTTTCTTTTAAGTTCTGTGATGTATTTTTTCTTTTAAATAAAAACATGTTGTGTAGTGTACAGCGTTTTTGTGTTTGTAGCAAAAGGGGACCATCTGTGACAACTTAGACTATTATATTGGCTCCAGTTGATTCTCCAACAGAGAAGCTAGAGTAATTTTTTAGAAAAGAAAAATCTAATGTCTATAGCCTGCCTAAAACTGTAAAACAGCTTCCCATTGCCCTTTGAATAAAATCCCAGTTCCTACATGAGCCTGCATGATCCGATCCCTGCCTACCTCGTACATGACCATTGTGCTGTCTTTCCCTTTATTCCACATTCCCTACACTCCAGCCAAGTTGGCTTTCTTTGGAGTTTTAGAACATGCCAGTCTCTCCTGGCATCCCCTACTGCCCTACCCAAGGCGTTCCCAACTCCTGTTCCATTTGGCTGTAATGATCTTTACTTTATCTGGCTGGCTCTTTCTGCTTCAGGTTTTGACCTGAATGTCCACTTAGACTTCAATGACTACCCTATTCTATCCAAGTAGCACCCCAGTTTTTTACATTTCTGTGTTCTTTATTATTTTCACTTAGCACTAATTACAACTCCTAAATTATTTGCATTTGTTTATTTTCTGTTTCCCTTTACTAGTTAATATCTCCACAAGTTCAGGTGGTGCATCTTTTATTTACTCAGTGTATAAGTGTTTGACACTGAGCACTCACATAAATATTGAAAGAAGAAACCTTTCAAAGTTAAGTACTGAAACATTTCCACATCTTATATATTCTGAGATTCCTTTCCAGTATGAGTTTCTATGAACCCCATTTGTTACTTATTGCTAGTTGCAGCCATGACCTCATGGTTTAGTAAATAAAAAACATTAAAAATAGGCTGAAAAAGGACTTCCCTGGTGGCACAGTGGTTAAGAATCTGCCTGCCAATGCAGGGGACATGGGTTTGATCCCTGATCTGGGAAGATCCCACATGCTGTGGAGCAACTAAGCCCGTGCGCCACAACTACTGAGTCTGCGTTCTAGAGACCGTGAGCCACAACTACTGAAGCCAACGTACCTAGAGCCCATGCTCCATCACCACAATGAGAAGCCTGTGCACTACAACGAAGAGTAGCCTCCGCTCACAACAACTAGAGAAAGACTGCATGCAGCAACCAAGACCCAACGCAGCCAAAAATAAATAAATAAAATATAAATTAATTTATTAAAACAATAGGCTGAAAAGAAGATGCCATTTTATAAAGCCTTTAAAATAGCATTTCAGCAGTATCCCATAATTTTCAATATATGTCTTGCACATCTATCAGATTTATCCGTAAGTAATTAATAACACGATGCTATGGTAAATAGCAATTTTATTCAATTTTTAATATTTTGTGTCTACTATATAGAAATAAAATCAATTTTTGTTGATCAACCATGATAAACACACTTTATTTTTTTTTAAATTTTGTATTTATTTGTTTATATTTTTGGCTGTGTTGTGTCTTCGTTTCTGCACATGGACTTTCTCTAGTTGCGGTGAGTGGGGGCTCCTCTTTGTTGCAGTGCGTGGGCTTCTCATTGTCATGGATTCTCTTGTTATGGAGCACGGGCTCTATGCACACGGGCTTCAGTAGTTGTGCATGGGCTTAGTTGCTCTGCAGCGTGTGGGATCTTCCCGGACCAGGGCTCGAACCTGTGTCCCCTGCATTGGCAGGCAGAATCTTAACCATTGTGCCATCATGGAAGCCCAACACACTTAATAGTTGTAGCAGCATTTTTAAAAGTAGATTTCATTGGATTTTCTACCTGTATGATCATGTTGTCTGCAAACGACAGTTTTACTTCTTTCTTTCTTCTAATCTACATGCCTTTTCTTCTTTTCTTGCCTTATTGCACTGGCTAGACCCACCAGTATAATGTTGAATAGAAAAATGAGATTGGGTATCTTTTCTTGTTTCTGATCTTAGGGGAAAAGCATAAAGTCTTTCACCATTAAGTGTGGTGCTAGCTTTAGGTTTTTTTGGTAGATGTCCTTTATTAGGTTGATGTCCTTTCTATTCCTAGTTTTCTAAGAGTTTTTATCAGAAATGGATAATGGATTTTCTTGCATGTGTTTTCTGGGCCTATTGACATGATAATATGATTTTTCTTTATCAGATTCTTAATATGGTGAATTGCATTGATCAGCTGGCCAATGTTACACCAATCTTGCATCCTGGGATAAACTCTACTTAGATGTAGTATAGTACATTATGCTTTTTGTATATTGGATTTGATTGGCTAAAATTTTTGCATATATTCATGAGAGCTATTGGTCTAAAGTTTAATTTTGTGTAATGTTTCCCTTGTTTTGGGGTCAGGGTAATACTGGTTTCACCAAATGAGAAATGTTTTCTTCTCTTTGATTTTCTGAAAGACTTGTGTAGCATTGGTATTAATTCTTCCTTCTATACTTGGTAGAATTTACCAGTGAAGCCATCTGAATTTTCCTTTTTGGGAAACTTTTTAACTACAAATTGAATTTTTTTAATAGATAAAGGCCTACTTAGATTATTTATTCTTGAGTGATTTTGGTAGTTTTTCCTTCAAGATATTTATTTGTTTCATCTAAGTTGTTGAATGTATTGGCATAAAATTGTTCATAATGTGCTTATTGTTCAGGAAAGGGTTAGCTCAGAGGGTTTGTGTTGTTCAAACTCTGCACATTCCAAAGAAATAACTGGCTCTTGACTGGCTCCTGGGAGAAAACCTCTAAGCATCCTTCACGATAAGATTGTCTTTATATGCCTAGGGTCTTTGTGCTTGTCAGATAGTTTATGCTAACAGTGTGATTTATGGTGAATGCCTATTTTTGTTTACCTGGATTTCTGGGCAATACTTTATCAGTTTGATCTCTGGAGGGGCTGGAGACTGGATAGCTAAAGTCAGTGATGTTGGTGTTCCATGCCTGCATGACTTGACTCCCAATAAGAACCCTAGACAACAAGGTTTACATGAGCTTCCCTGGTGGCAATACTTCATATGTGTTGTCACACATCATTGATGGGAGAATTAAGACCTGTCCATACAACTACATTGGGAGAGGACAACTCGAAGTTTATATCTGATTTCTTCTGGGCTCCTCTCTGTGTGTTTTGCCTTTTCTGATATTAATATGTATCTGTTCACTGTAATAAACTGCAATTGTAAGTATAACAGTTTTTCTGAGTTCTTTGAGCCTTTCTAGTGCTAATCATCAAAACTTAGGGTGGTATGGGGATCGCCAACACTTATTATCCTTTTAATATCTGTAGATTTTGCAGTGTTATCACTTCTCTAATTCCTGATATTGGTAATTTGTATCTTGTCTCTTTTTATCTGATCACTCTCCTTAGAGGTTTATCAATTCAATTTTCTCAGACAATCAGCTTTTGGTGTTACTAAATTTCTCTATTGTTTAGTAGTTTTCCACTTTGTTGATTTCTGCTCTAATCTTTAGAATTTTATTTCTTCTGCTTACTTCATGTTTTATTTACTCTTCTTTTCCTAGTTTCTTAAGATAGAAATTGAGGTTGTTGATTTAAAATGTTTCTCTTTTCAAAATAGGTGTTTAGTGCAATAAGTTTTCTCCTAAGTACTACTTTGGCAGAATCCCATGAATTTTGATGTGCTGTGTTTTTTCATTCAATTCTAATTTCGCTTTTGATTTTATCTTTGAGTCATTGATTAAAGTTCTGTTGTTTAGTTTTAAATATCAATATTTGGAGATTTCTAGAGTCCTCTCTTACTACTGATTCCTAGTTTAATTTCATTGTGATCAGGTAAGTAGTATATATAATTTGAGTCCTTTTATATTTATTGAAATATGTTTTATGCCCCACAATGTAGTCTCTCTTGGAAAATATTCTGTGTGCAAATGAAAGGAACATGTATTCTGTTGTTGTTGGATAGAGTGTTCTATTAGTGCCAATCAGGTCAATTTTGTTTGATTGTGGTTTTTAAGTCCCCCATATTATTACTGGCTTTCTGTCTACTTATTCTATTTATTGAGAGATGAGAAATGAAATATCCTACTGTAACTCTGGATTTGTCCATTTCTTCTTGCTGTTCTCTCAGTATTGCGTTAATGTCTTGAAGCCTATTATTAGGTGCATGAACACTTAGGATTGTATGTCTTCTTGATTATTAGACCCACTTATAAAATTTGTCCTCCTTTTGCCTGATAATATTTGTCTTAAATCTATTTAGTCTGATATTAATATGCAACTCTAGTTTTCTTTTGAATAATGTTAGGATGGTATATCTCTTTTTTTTTCTTTTAACATACTTGTACCTTTCTTTTAGGCAGCATTGGTCTTGCTTTTCTATCCAATATAGCAACCTCTGCCTTTTAATTAGTGTGTTTATACCATTTATATTTAATGTGATTATTATGTTTGGGTCTTAAACCTCTAAGCTAAACCTTAAACCTTAAACCAAAATATTCCAGTCTTTGATTTCTCTTTGTCTTTGTTGTTTGTTCCCCTTCCCCGTCTTCTTTTTCATTAAAATTTTTAAATGATTCTGTTTCCTTTGGTAACTTATTATCTATAACTCTGTTTTATTATTTCAGTGGTTGCTTTAGAAAGATAGTATACAGCTTTAACTTTTCACAGTTGACATTCACATAATATTATAACACTTCACATATAATATAAGAAACTTACAAATACATATTCTACTTCTCTTCTGCCCTTTATGTTATTATTTTCATGCATTTAACTTATACATGTTATAAACCTCACAATATATTGTTATTATTTTTGTTTAAACAATTATTTATTTAAAAGATTTAAATAAAAAAGTCTTATATATTTACTCATATAGATACAGATTTCTGTGCTCTTCATTCCTGTGTGCAGATCCATATTTTCATCAGGTATAATTTTCCTTCTGCCTAAAAGGCTTAACATTTCTTCTAGTACTGTTAAGGTCTACTGTTGATGAATTCTTTCAGCTTTTATATATGTAAAAAAGTCTTTATTTTGCCTTTGGTTTTCTTTGTTTTTGTTTTTTATACTTGAATATACAAAAAAGTTTTATTCATATCAGGCAAAATACTGGGAACAAAAAAAAAAAAGAACAAAAAAAAATACTGGGAACAATCCCAATGTCTATTGCTTAATAACTGGACAAATTGTGTTTTACTCATGTGTTGGAATACTATTCAGTAATAAAAAGGAATAGACTGCTATTATTTCTTCAAATATATTTTCTGTCCTCCCTGCTGTCTTCTTCTGGGGCTTCCATTACACATTTGTTAGCCACTTGAAGTTTTCCTACAGTTCACTGATGCTCTTTTTATTTTTTAACATGTTTTGTTTTTCCTCTTTTTGCTTCATTTTGTATACTTTCTATTGTTGTGTCTTCAGATTCACAAATATTTTATCCAATGTCTAACCTTCTACTAATCCCATCAAGTGTATTTTTTCAACACAGACATTGTAGTTTCTTCCTATAGATGTTCTGTTTGGATCTTTTTATATCTTTGGTATCTCTCCTTAAGTTTCTGAACATATGGAATACAGTAGTGATAAATATTAATGTCATTGTCTGATGATTTTAACATCTGTGTTAGTTCTGGGTCAGTTTTAATTGATTAATTATTTTCTTCAATATGATTTATATTTTCTGGCTTCTTTGCATGCCTGGTAACCTTTAATTTGATTCAAGATGTGAATTTTATCATGTTGGGTGTTAGCTATTTTTGTTTTCCTATAAATATTTTTGAGCTTTTTTCTGAGATGCAGTTAAGTTACTTGGAGATAGTTTTATCTTTTTGAGAATTGTAACTTTTAAAATTTGTTAGACGTGACCAGAGAAATGTTTACTCAAGACTAATTATTTCCTATTACTGAGGCAAGAATCTGTTGAATACTCTACCAAACGCTCTGTAAATTACGAGGTTTTCCAGTCTGACTGGTGGCAATAGCCCCTATTCCTGGTCCTGTGTGGGTGCTGTGTACTGTATTCTCTGGTGCTTTGGGATAGTTCTTTCCCTGTCCTCACACAGTTTCCTCACATGCATGTGCTCATCACTATTCTGCTGCATATTTGAGGGGACCCTCTGCTGATCTCCATCATTCCTTTCCTGTGCAGCTCTTTCCTTTCTGGTACTCTGTCTTGCAAATCCTGACCCCCTTGTTTTCCTGGTACTCTGAACTTCATCTCCTCAACCTAGGGAGTCCAGCAGGCTTTGCCTGGATTCTCCCCTCTCCCTCACCCCATTTGGTGGCCTAGGAACTGTCTCAAGGCATTAAATTGGGGCAATCATAGGGCTTCTTTCGTTTTTTCCCCATGTCTCAGGGATAACTATTTTACATTGCCTATGTCTTGAAAAGCATTGTTTTATTTATTCTATTTGCTTTTTTGTTTGTGGTTGTTTTAGGAGGGAACATAAATTCAATCCCTCTTACTCCATTTTGGTCAACAGTGCAAGTCCCAGCACTGTTTTAAGTGCTTTACATATATTAACTAAGCCTTTCAACACTGTGGAATACTTTCAACTGATATTCCTGTTGTGTAGATGAGGAAACTGAGGCACCAAGAGACTGTGAGTTGCCCAAACTTGCATAGCTTGTTAGTAATAGAGCTAAGACTCAAACTCAGACAGTATGACTCCAGAAGCTATTATCTTACCTACCTGCCATTCTGATTTTGTAGTATTCCTCAGTTTATAAAGAACTGTGGCATACATTTCATTAACTTCTTATGTAGCTGAGTTCTTAATCCCATGTTACTTGCATTTTCAAAACAGTATGCTTATTCATCCAGAAGAATCTTTAGTAAGTGAAATACCATGTGTCCTGACAAAGAGAAAGGAGAAATATTTGTGAAGTGTAGCAGAAACACTTTTTAGTCATTAACTCTCCCAATTTCACTCAACCTTGGAATTTTCTGACTTGGTTTCCCTTAGCTGGTCTTGATTTTTGCCAACTTCTCTTACTTCATTCTTTAGACTGTTACAGATTGCCCAAAAGTTTCCCTTGTTTTAACCTTTGTATTCATGGCATCAGGTACTAGGAAAGATGGTGGTTATTTGTAAGCAAGAGGCTTTTAAAAATGAAGTACTACAAGTAATTTAACAGTTTGCATTTTCCTTTGGGAAGCATTCAAAGCTCTTTCCATTTTTGAATTCTAATTTATTACTTTGTGTTTGAACTGTTGTCTGTCTCCAAGTGTATAACCATTAGGCAGCTAGGAGAGGTATGTGGGAAAGTATTTCTGTTTATGGCTACATTACAAGTAACATTACAAGTCACTTGAGATGGTGACTCAATGAATGAATGGATGGATGGGTGAATCAGAATATGCTGGTGGCCAATTGGAGGGGCCAAAGGGAGACCGGAGGGCAATATGCTGCAGACAGCATATTCCCTATGAAGTGAATATCTAGCACAGAGACAATTGAGTCTTGACCACGTGATGTCCTGGCTTTGGGATGTCTATTCTATTTGCATTTGAATCCAGTTGTTTTTTGATTTCAGAATTCCTCACACTTAAAATAAGAAATCATACTGAGTTTCTCTTTCCTTTTCCATATGCTGTCTTCACTGGAATATTTTAAATATATTTCTCAATGGAGAGGCAATGCCTTTTCATTACACTGGTATTTCAAGCATATTTAAGAAATGAAAATGCATTAAAAGCATTAACTAGAACTTAAAACAGGGCAAAACAGGTCTCCTGTTTAGTCTTCAGTTTAATTACTGTGTTATTCTGCCAGCTTTCGCCAGAAATAGTTGACTGAATGAAGTAATTTCCTTGGATATTTACAAACACTATGACTTGTAAAGGTCTGTGAAGTCCCATTTGGCTTGGAACTGGGACTGAGGATGACCTGGCAGTGCACAACTGTTATTTTGGGCTTAGCATATTTTCATAGTCACCAACTCAGGAAGATAATAGGAAGCAAAGAGAGGAAGGTAAAATGTTCGGCCTTTATACACAGTCCTAGTTTTGTAATTTTAGCTGTAAGTTTACTTAAAAAATGAGAGAGTGAAGCATTGATTTAGTCTAAGACACAAGTGGTTGGATAGTGATTTCTGTGTGTGTGGTTGTTAGAATATCGTGTTAAATTATGAATAGTCTAGAAGAAATTTACAAAGCTTTGACTATCAATAGTCAAAGCTTAAACATTGGCTTATCAGTCATAGTATAAATGAATCACCAAGGTCAGTCTGTTAATGTTATTGATTTACTATTCTGTAATAAAATATTTTTGTTTTGTGTTAAATAATAAGATCTGATTTTGAAGGCATAATGTCAAACGAGAGAGCAGACAAGAGGAAGATTAGACTGGAAATTATTTTATCTGAGGCAGCCTACAGGAAATTCCAAAAGACAAGATAAGTATAAATGAAACTTTTAAAGAATTGAAGTGGAATGCCAGATTGCAGTACTGTGGGTTCAAGTTTAAAGATGTCAGTTCCTACTCAAGGAAAAAAAATGATACAGAAACTTCAGATGGTCTTCAGAAGGAATTTCAACTGTGGTAATATTTACAATGTGGTGATTTCAAAGTGGCTATTCATGGTCTTAAAATATTGAGAAGTAGGGAGAGTAGAAGTAATACTATTGGGTAAGGTGTTTTAAAAAACAAAAACAAAAACAAAAACAGAATAATAGAGGTGATGAATGTTCTAAGAGGAATTCTAAAAAGTGAGACGGTTGAAGCTAATGTTCTTATGGAGCATATAGAGGGAATGAATCTACTCTTAGTTCTTATTTGGATCTACATTTTACCTGCACAGAAGGATGAATACCTCTCTCTCAAAGGTGACCTGAGAGTAATCTAAAGTGAATTTTAGTCTGTCACATCATGAGTAATTTAAGTTCAGCTGTCTCAATCATAACTTACAAATTTGGTGACAAGCTATTGAGTCATTTTCATCTTATATGGTAACAGCAGGTTTTGTAGGACATGAAGATTATACAGTTTCGTAGGGCCTCCTTAAGAGATAAAGATTACAATATTATAAGTGCACACTTACTTTCAGGGACTTGGAAGCCTCAAGCAAGTGGAAGGCCCTCAAGCTTGAGCTGTAGTAGCCTCAGGTGGCCAATCTGCTTCTAGTAAACAAATTTTATTTAATTTATACAGGATAAAAAGATTCATGTAAGTGAAGGGTAACTAGAATATCAGTGTGGTCGAAAGAGGAGTGGATTGGGATTTAAGATTTGTTTTCTAGCTTAGGCTGATTCATACGTTTCATTGTTTATTTACTGAGTGCAGCATCGTATTGGGTTGGCCAAAAAGTTTGTTCTGGTTTTTCCGAACGATACTACCAAAAACCCGAATGAACTTTTTGGCTAACCCAATAAATGGCATTATGGAAGTGGCTGTGAATTCAAAGAACCTGTACTTAAGGAATAAAGCCTTCCATGCTCAATTTGAATTTGGGAAAGAGTGTACACACCACCCCTTTTAGTGAGACACAACGGACTTTAGCATATTAATGGCTCTGAGAGGTGTTACTGTTAACAGACACATCATGTACATACACACAAGGTGAAGCTTCGTTTATTCCAGTTTTTAGCTCTTTTCTTTTTTAGTATGTGTAACACATAGTAACATCACCTGGAAGACATTTTGGGAAATACTGCTATGAGGAATTATCTCTTTCAGCCTCCTTAACTGTTACAGGTGTTCTTAGATTTTCCTCTTTGGCCAAGTGGGAACTGTCATTCTTGAAGGACTCAACATTCCCAGCAGTGTATTTTAGGCAGACTTGCACACTTGGACTCAGTCAGCAGCTCTTATTAAATGGTACCACCCATCGAGCAGAGATTGGCAATGGGGTGTGAATAGGTGCTTAACAGGGGTGGAGGGACTGGCCCGTCACAGCCCAGCCTTGTTCTTCATGATTCCCAAGACTTTCCTTTAAGCATCCTTCAGCCTTCTTAAGTGAGCTCTCTGCTTTGGTAGTTTTCCTTCTGTGCTTGTTTGTAGAAGTCATTACACTTAAGTGGGAATATCACCCAAGCAGCCTGTGCAGTGGTTCGGGGGCCCAAATAAGAGGGAGGTTCTGCCCCCTCTTCAGAGCATTTCTGAATGTAGAGGCCTGAAAGGAGGTCTTTTTGCCAAGAATGGTTTGGAATTCAAACTTAATGCCAGAGCCACCACACCTTTTTTAGGGTAATTACACTTAACCAAACATTTCTGAGTTCCTTATAAACTGGTCCCCTCAGTCACTTAATCATTTTAGTAGCTCTTCTCTGAACTTAGTACAAGTTTTCCATAATTTTGGTAACAAGGTGCTCTGTAGGGAATGCAGAGTCCAGGTGCAGCAACCTTGCCAGGGCACTTGGTGTGGTGGGAGTCAGCAAGAGAAAGATGACAACCACCCAGTATCCCTGAGGCTCTTATAAGTGTATGGCAGCTTTCCACCAAATGGAGTTGAGCTCACAGTAAATGCATAGGTGAGTAGACAAGAAATTGCCCTTTCCTCAATTCAGTGGGAAGAAAAGCCCGTGGCCTGCCAGCAAGTAATGTGTGTGTGAAGTCAAAGGAGTCCTTCACCTGAAATAACATTATAGCCAGCCTTTACCATAAGAAATCTTTCTAAAGCAGAGGCTGAGAAATTCTTAAATGGAATATTTTGAGGAAGGGCAGTGGCCTAATCTGAAAGTTATCATTGTTTTATAGTTTTTCAGAATGTATACCGTATTTGTATAAATAAGATAATTAAAATAATGTTCACTATTTTTTTCTCATATTTTGATGGATCTGAAAGGAAATCTAATGAAATGTAGAAATCACTTGAAGTTGAGTGATTTCCTTAGGGTCAGGCAAATGAGTAAATGGGAGAGTCAGAATGATGCCCCAAATATGTATGTCTTCAAGCCCTGTACTTTTCACTTAAGTCTAAACAAACAAGCCAACCAAACAAAAACACTCCTATCCCCATAGCCTATTTCTAACACTGGATCAGAGATAAAGACTTATTGGCAAGTTTTCTGGCCTTTTAATTTAGTTACTCTATCTTTTGTGTCCATGTTTTTTAATCTTATGTCATTAGTTCACTTTTTTTTTTTTGGATAACTCTCTTTTCTACCAAAAATGAAATTCCAAAGACATCAGCATCTGGTACTAAAGTAAAAGTAAGTTATTTCAAAGTTTGTTGGGGTTCTGGGAGAGACCCTAACAAGGATTGTTAAGGTTTAAGTAAAAAGTCAATAATAAATTCCTGAAAAATATAGGGTACTCGTTTCCTGATATTTGAGACATTTAAACAAGTATTTAACAATCTGATTCTAGGGCTAATTAAACATACGAATAATGGGCCACCCTAAGAACTACATTAATGAGTGATTCATGCATGAAACTACATATCTTTGTGGCAACTAATGTTTGAACCATATTTAAAATGCAGAAGTATCGCTATAAAACAAAACAAGGCAAGGAGAACCATACCAGAAAGAGTATAATATTTAAAGACAAATATGCATATTATTGTAGCATTTTAAAAAATACTTTTTATAATCATGAGAGCATAAGATTTCAACTGAAATATTATTTCCCACAACCTTGGAAGATTGCTTGCCATTAAGACTCTCAATTCACCATTGCTGACGTGAGGTCACATGCTATCAATATTGGAATTGGGCTTTTGTTCCAAGCTCCTTGCTCTACTGTGGATTTCTTTTTTTTTAAAATAAATTTATTTATTAATTTATTAATTTTTTGGCTGCGTTGGGTCTTCGTTGCTGTGTGCGGGCTTCCTCTAGCTGCGGCAAGCGGGGGCTTGTGGAGCATGGGCTTTAGGCGCACGGGCTTCAGTAGTTGCAGCATGCGGGCTCAGTAGTTGTGGCTCACAGGCTCTAGAGCACAGGCTCAGTAGTTGTGGCACACGGGTTTAGTTGCTCTGCGGCGTATGGGATCTTCCCGGACCAGGGCTCGAACCCGTGTCTCCTGCATTGGCAGGCGGATTCTTAACCACTGCACTGCCAGGGAAGTCTCTGTTGTGGATTTCTCCCTGATCATTGCAGGATGACTGTTTCATTAAGAAACCTATAATTAAGTGAGGAATTGGAGGGAATAGGATACTAATGTTGCACCCCAAATTATTCTTCCCTTCTCTGGTCAGCCCTATCCATCTCTGGAGGCTAAGTTCTAGAGATCTTTGAGCACAGCTGGACTATCAGGTAGTTTGGTCTTTGGAGACTGATATACCTAAAATAACTTTGAATAGTTAAATCTGACCATGTGTGAAATGGCAGTTGCCTTTTAATTTTAATGGAATATTTTAGAGCATTTTTATGGAAAAGCTCTTAAAGTTCTGTTTTTCACTACCTTAATGAAAGGGGAAAATGTGTTGCTGTTGCTGTTACTTTTTATAATAAATTTAAAGCAGTTCCTGCAAATCTTAACAACTAGAGTCAAATATTTAGTGCTTTTGGCAAAACATCTTTATAAAATTTCCAGAGCAAAATACAATATTCTGCATTTAAACTTCTTTGAATAAAACAGACTGAATTTCTAAGAGGACTTACATCATGTATCAATATTTCCAAGTTAATTGAGTATGTGGAATCATCAAACCACATTACCGCTATTTCATCTAGAAAGATTTATGCTCAAAATTTTAGAAAGCTAAATAGAATAGAAAGCTAGATTCACAAGTAGGAATATTATAGATAAAAACACACTTTTTTTTTGCGCTGTATTTCTTTTGTATATTCAAATTAGGATGTCTTCTGATACCTGCTTTTAAAATACACTGTATTGTAAAATATAACGTGGACATTCTAACTCTGGGATTTCACAAAGACTGGTTCTTTTGAGCTAGAGGCTATGATTTGCTGTTAATGTTTAACAAAAGACTCTCCAGAAAGAAAAGAAAAAAGCCAGCAACCACCTTGATTTCTCGATTCCCATAGTGTAAATATGAAATGTGGAGTTAAGAAGAGATGCATACAGTCACCTCTTATCAGTTGATGCCAGCCTGCTCCAGCAGACCACTGAAGAAGAATTCTTTTATATTTACTAAACGTACATTTTGGAAGCCATCAGTTATAAGGGGCTAAGTTTAAAGGGAAAATTTGATTTAACTGGGTAAGATGGACTAGTACCATTTCTTTGGGGATATACCACCTGGGAAAGTTTTGACAGAATTTAGTCACCTTATCAAATGGAGAATTTTGAGCAAATGCCTAGTTATAAACTTTAGGTAGCTATTGAATAAGTGGCTTGGCAAAATGAATGGAAATAGAAAAAGTCAAAGTGGTCATTTTTTATTTATATTACTTGTTTTTCACAAAGAATCTGAATGAGCTTTGATCTGGGTCCCTTGAAACAATCATTTGTATGATAGGATGCTAATATGTTTCTGGGAAAGATGTCTTTCAGGAAAATATTTTATTAAAATAATTGTAGCTAACGTTTATTTTGGCATTCTCTGTTCTAAGAGGTTCTCATGTTTATCTTTTTAAATCTTCACAACAACCTTATTATCCCTCCCATTTTGCAGGTAAGGAAACTGAGGAACAAGGAGTTTAAGTAACTTTTCCAAGTTGCCACACCTAGTAATTGGGATTAATCCAGGAAGTCTGACTCAAGAGTTCATGCTCTTAATGCACTCTTTTGCTTCAAAAGCAAAAGGGTATTGTATTTGTATTGTTTTTGTTTGTTTTTTTAAAGATTACAGCAGTTAGCCAATCACTTTGAATATTAAAAAATGTTTCTTTTTGGTCATTGAATTTACATAAGATTCAATAAGTGGATAAGAGATATAGTGAAGCTGTCATTGATATTCAGAAGGGTAGACAGTTTGGAAACCATTTTTTAAGGTTAAGACATTTCTACGCCAGATAATCTTTGGATTACATTAATAAAATGGAGATTAAATAATAATGTGGCTAAGGTGTACCCTTGCCTTTAGTTAATGGAAATCATATATCAAGAAATGATAAATTTGTACTCTTTATATCCCTACCTAGGCCCGAAAGAATTTAAGGTGATGCTTACGTATACACACACATATATATTGAATAGGTACGTATGTACACACATTTGCCAATGTATTTTACTTTAAAGGAAATGAGGAATCCAAGTTAAGGGAAAGTAAGGGCAGAAAAAATAAAATGGAGCCAGGAATGAAGGTAGTTTACCAAAACCATGTTTCAAGGTTTCATATACTTTCTAGAGCTACATCACAATTTTGGCTCTGAAACTTTTTAGGGCCAAAGCAGAAGGGAGAAATAATATGCAGTGTCCATGTTATGCTAATTTAAAAATAAACACCTTTACTTATGCATTTATAATTACATACTGATACTGACTTTTCTATCAACATCAAGAATTAATCGGAATCTGAATCTCCTCTATCTCCCAGAGCAGACAAATCCTTTACCATACTTTCTCTTTAACAATCACTGCACCATCAATTTACATTTGAAGATTTTTTGGAATCCTTTTGGATTGATCTGGATGTATTTGCATCCTCTTCTATCATTGTCTTTCTGATTGCTGATGAATCACTTCTTGGCAATTGAATTAACTTTAGAGTCAATTGTCAATTTCTACTTGAACTTAACTGCAGGCTTCATCTTTCATTTGCTCACAGTTTTTTCTTATATTAGCCTCTTTTTTAAATTCTGTTTTTAGTTATAGTACATTATCTTGTATTTTTTCAGAAAGATTATTGGTGTTCAACTCTTAGACTTTTCATATTATTATTTGCCCTGGTTTTTAAATGATAGTTTACTTTGTATGTAAATTCTAATTGTCCCTTATTAAAGTATTGTACTGTATCTTCTAGGTATTTGTTGCAGATGAGAGATCCGATGCTGTTTTAATTTTCATTTCTATTTAGTTATACTCTTTGTTTCTTTCATAGTTTATTACTTATTGTTGGAGTACATATAGTTTAATAAAATGTGTCTGGATGTTATTCTTTCCCTGCTATCAGTGGGTTCTTTCACTATGAAAGGACTTTCTTTATCTAGGGGAAATTTTGTTGCTGTTCTTCAGTGTTTTTATTATTTATTTGATTTTTTTCCTTCTATTTTTTAAATTTCTCTTCTTGAACTCCTACTAAATGCATGGCAGAACTTTTAGATATATTCTACATATCTCATCTTTTCTCTCATGCTTTTAATCTCTTTGTCTTTTTCAACTGAATTCTGATAGAATCTTTCGGTTTACCCTTCTGGCTCACTGATTTCATCTTGAGTCTCATTCATTCTACAATTCAGCCCATATTTCATTAATCATGATAATTTCTGGAAACTTCTTTTTCATGGCATCCTGTTTTGGTTGATGTAATTTTTTTTTGTTAACACCTTTTTAAAAATTTGTTTATTTACGCTTTCTCTGATTTTTAGGAGGTGAAACAGATGAATAATTATGTTTAGCTTACCTTCTTAAACCAGAAGTCTTATCTTCTTTATATTGGTTTAAGTAAGGATTTAGAGTGTTTTAACAGTGGTCCTCAAACTTGCAGAACCCTTTTAAAGAAAAGCCAAAATTTTTGCAGGCTCCTACTGACTTAGCCTGAGAAACACTGTTGTATATAAAATCTTCATTGGATTTCTTCTTCTCTTCTTCTGTTTCTGCTTCTGCTTCTTTTTTAAACTAAGGCATTTGTAAATAGAGCAGTGTTTATCTTACAGTGCTTTCCTTTGACTCAGCACACCTCTGCAGAGTTTTTAGTGGTCTGTGTAATTATCATCATATTCTTTGGTGAGACACCTGTCTTATATCAGACATCTATTATTGTGCCTTGTTTGTTTGCTGTTTAAAAATAAATTTAGTGAAGTTCCATGTGTGCTTTATTTGTCTGGTTACACTCTTTTGCCTGATATCAAGGTAGTTCCTATGTTGGAACCTTATCAATATGGACCCAGGATGAGTCATGCTTACAGGGACTGCCAACAATAGAATTCTGTATGCTGAGTTTTCCCACATCTAAAAAGTCCCAATGATTTGACATTGACATAAATATTACAGATATTTTGGTTTGCACCAAATTAATTTGTGATCACTAAAAATTGGAGATTAAAGACATGGCTTCTGCTTATATTTTTAATTTATTAAATAAAGCTTTGCTTCTTAACATTATTTAAATTTCATTTTAGAATTAACTCATAATGGAAATTCTTCTTAATTTCAGTTTTTTAATTATCTCAGAACTTTTCAAATAATAGAGAAGAAGAATTTTGAGGGAAAGAAGATAGAGAATTGAAAAAAACTGTCCTACTTCCCCCAGTTTTTAGCGTGAAATTCAATCTAAAACTTTTAGTTCCATCTCAGGTTATAGTTAAACAAAAGGATATCAACAGTTGGCTCCCTAAATATCACCAACACAATCTGTGGGTAAGATAGAGCTGAATTTATTGCTAAGGTAAGGTAATAAGTACCACCTCACAAAGCTTTGGCAGTATATGGGAGGGGAAAGGGGGAATGGTAAGATCAGAATTTATTAAGAATTGCAAGTCTGGTTTAAATCTGCTCTCTTAATGTGGGGACTAGATTAGGATTGGGTAAGATGTCCAGGATTGGTAGAAAGTGCAAGGGGAAGGTTTTGAACCAAGGGATTCCAAAAAATTTGAGCATTTGTCTGTTGATGTTTTCTGTTGAAGAGTTGGTAGGTCTTTGGGGAAATTCCTGTATTGAACAATCAAACAGTAGGACAGTCCTGGAAGAGTTAAATAAATAAATAAATAAATAAATATTTAAAATGCTAATGAAGACAGTGGAATAGCAAAGTCACATGAATCTAGGCAGTAAGTTGTTATTTCCTTTCTCAGTGCCCAGGCTGAGTGTGTGGGTAGTTGGTTTTACTTCTCAAGATTCTCGAGTTATCCAGGTTATGTACTCTTCTATTTGCTCTGCAGTCAAATCTCCTAATTTTCCAACTACTCCTCTCTAAAAAGTGGTAGAATAAAATTTTGCCTGGAAGCAGGAATACTGATGGTCTAACTGGCATATTCTGAAGTCTTTGAAGCATGGTGTGATTATCTGAAGCTCAAATCTAGGAGGCCCGAGACCTGAGGGCCAAGTTCTCCACTCCCAAGCGTGGGCAGGAACAAAGCATATGGGCTAGCTGGCCCAAGCATTGTGACTTCAATGAATATCAAGGGAGCCTTAGCCATGGAGAACAAGGGCCTAGAGGTGATGACACTGAAGCAATTTGTTTCCAGAGTGACTTGTGAGATTGTGAGGACAGGATTAGAAACAAAGAATCTTCAAAGGTAGCTTTCAATTATCTTTTGAAACTGGGCATTTTAGAGGCCTCAAACTGGGCCTTAAAACAGCTGTCATACTGTCTCAATGCAAAGGAAGATGAATAAGTCTTTCTTGTACCATCGATTCTTCTTTCTGCAAATACGTATCACTTTCCTGCCTCCATATGAAAGATCCAAATTTTTATTTTATTAAAATTTGCACAAAGGCTTCTGTTAATATACCATTTTCTATTGTATATTTAAAGTACTTCAAAATGGACATGATACCCAAAGGCTCAGAACACACATCACATTGTTCTGTGCCTATGTATTGAATTGGAAAAAAATTTTAACCAAAAAAAAAGAAAAAGAGAGAGGATGAGTAAGAGGCAAAATAAACACTTCAAAATCTTATTTCCATGATGCTCAAAGGATCTCTCTTGCTCTCAGAAACTTCAGAGCAAGATAGGGGCCTTTCTTTTTTGTAGCTTGAAGCAACTTTCCTGTCAACCATCCATCTAACCTCTGTCACTAGAAAGCTATGCGCTGGCAAACTGGCCTCAACAATTCAAGGTTGGAGAACCACAGCCAATGCCCGAGGGTGGGACAGAACCCAGGCGCCAAGCAGTATCCTTGGGCTGCTAATTTGCTGGACACACAGAGCCCTGTTCTGTAACCTCCCCCTAGGTTGTGGGTGAGTGGAACCCATTAACATTTAAAAATATTTGCAGAAATCAGAGGGGTGGAAAAGGTATTTCTGGAGGGCCAGTACTCAGTGCACTTTCATGTGTGCCAAAGTTGGCTGCCATGGCTTCGGCTTTGATAGAGAACATCTGGGCAACTGCTGCTGCAGCATATAGATGGGGCGGAGGGCAGGGAACAAAGGGGGCTTGTGAGAGAACGCTCAAGTGGGGGAAATGGTCTCTGAGAAGGAGGCCTTACTTAATGCCTATCCCATGCTTCGCTGGGGGAAGGGATTGAGGACAGGAATGGAAGGTTTTGCCTTCACGTTGCCTCATTAATGAATGCTGAAGACAGAAGCAGCACAGCACCAGCTAGTGGGGCTGCAGAGACCTTTGTTTCCACTGCTAGACAGACATGTGCCTAAGTTCAAAGATGCAGCCAACAGCAATCACCACTGGTAGCAATCTAATGCTACTCCTCTCTTGAAGCCACTTGTTTGGGGCGGGGTGCCGGGGTCGGGGGGAGGCAGGCAGGGAACAGGAGATGGATTGGAGAGGAGGGAGGATTGGTAGAACACTTTCAGTCAAGACAGATTTGTCATTGTTTCCCCCATTGCCAGCCCCATCCATATGGAAACAAGATAAAGTGAATTGCATATCGTGAATGGGTATATTTCAAACACAAAAAATGCTTTTATTTACTGAAGGTTAAGGTCAGACTGTTGAAAATCTGTCATTTATGAGTAGAATTTTGTATTGAATTCTGATTTATGCATGCCGCACCTTACCCAGCATGCACATATATGTAAGAAAAATCCATGTTTAGGCATTTATTAAATCACAGAAAGCTTGACTTGCTGATATATGATAGGAACCACTATAGTTCTTTATAAGAATGAATAAACTACTACCCCCTTTACCAATCAGATACTGGTTATAGATATAAGCTGGTCTAGGTATTCCAATAAATGTGATGTATATACTTCATTTTCAAAGTCCTCCCTCCCCTCTTCCCTTTGCTCCCCAGGTTATTGGCACCTTCTGACTCAGCTTTGAAGAACTAGTCCCATGTTTTGTTTTGTTTTTTTTGCGGTACGCGGGCCTCTCACTGTTGTGGCCTCTCCCATTGCGGAGCACAGGCTCCGGACACGCAGGCTCAGCGGCCATGGCTCACGGGCCCAGCCGCTCCGCGTCATGTGGGATCTTCCCGGACCGGGGCACGAACCCGTGTCCCCTGCATCGGCAGGAGGACTCTCAACCACTGCGCCACCAGGGAAGCCCCTACTGGGTTTTTTTTTTTTTTTTTCATGTTTTTAATATTACTAAGAGCTCTCTTCCCAGTGGATTCATCTCAGAGTCCAGACATTAGTATTTGAAAGGGCTACAGGTTTTTTGATGGTAGGGGAGTTTCTGCAATATCAAACTCCATTCATTTAACAAATATTTATCAAGTGTCTATTGTGTAACAGGCTCTCAGGTTATGCTATTCAACAAGATAGTCCCTTCATTCTAAAGCTGAGAGCCCCAAAGGATGATATATCAAATAGCATATTCTGGTTTGCTTGAAAATAGGTGGGCAAACTTTACTTCATTTAATTCCATTTATTGTTCTGATGAGTTTTAGTCTATATTGGCTCTTACTACTTCATATTGTTCACAGTATTTTAAAACTTATATAAGATTGCCTGCTCTGTTGTTCAAAAAATGCTAATAAAATAAGGCTACTCCATGGCTTTGAATTTTAGGTGATCTGGTATCCACGGTTGATCTATTTACATCTATCTCCATTATCCATCTAGCTATATCTATCTTTAGCCTAAAAATAGGCCAAGTAGTTTCAAAAGTTTGGCTTTGGCAAAAAGTAATTTTAAAACTACTGTTATTCCTAAGTTTGTTTAAAATTTGAGTTTACTTCAATTGCTTGTTAAGAATTGTATGTTGCTGCTCATGTTTTCACATTTCTAATTGTTTTTTTTAATATCTTGACTTTTTTTTTTTTTTTTTACTTTTAATCATTTCTAAGACTTTCACCTTAGAAAGTCTTCCTTCCCCTCCCTTTCCAAAGCAATAAACCAGGTCCATCTGAATGGCAGATTTATGGCCAGTTACACCAAGAAAAACAGTTTTTAAAATTAAAATCTGTAGAGGTTACTTCAGATCCTATCAAGTATTCTCTCTTGATAATAAATTATCAGCACCCTTATCTCAGAAATAATAGACATCTGGTGCTATGTGGAAACAGAATCTACAACTCAAACTACAAAACAATAATCTTGACCAATTTTTAGTCTGATGAAAGCTATGGTTCCCTTTTACAGAGAAAAAAATGTATATTAACACCAAATTTTGCCCCCATCCTTTCACAACTATGTATCTGTTAGTAAGAAACTGTACCCCAGGTAACTAACTCCATTTCCTTTTGAGATTAACTTACATTTTTATGCAATTACTGCCTCTTGGACAAAAAACATTTCATATTTATCTGAGTATCAGTGTTTTGGGTGTATTAGATATTCAAATATTAAGTGGAACTTACATTCTTAAACTTAGGACATTATAAGGATTGAGAAAATGGGATATTAGTCTTAGTCATGTTAGTGATCTAAACGTTGACATCAAAATCGTGAACATACTCTCAAATTTATCCAGCTCGTATTGATTGAGAGCTAACCAATATGTAGAATGTTTGTGTCTCTCATCTCCAAATTGTTGGGTCCCTTTTATATTATGTGGAGGCTGAAATGCCAGAAATGATTCATTAGCTTCCAAAGAAAATCTAGAACCTATCATTAAGTCCAAGAGTAATGCTTTGATTTCACCATCCTGAGCAAATAATTAAGTCTGAACTAAAGCCTTAGGAGAGTCTACTCTTATTTTATTTTCTTCACCAAGCTATATACAGTGAGTCCTTTGAAACTGATCCTCCATTTAAGAGTAGTCCTAATGGTATAGGTCCATGTCATAATTTCTTCCTTAATATGTATGGCATCTTATATTCGATGTCTATTTCATTTTTTCATCAACTAGAATATTGATTCATGTGAATGTGTCTTGGCTTGCAAGACAGTGAAATCACAAAAATATCCAGTGGTCAGTCTTACAAATGCAATGGATGATTCAAATTACCCACAATTAAATAGTTTTCAAAGAAATCTTCTGAGTTTGATATCAGGGACCCACTGCCAATGAAGCATCTCAGGAGTTAAATCCACCTCATGCCATTGTTACCTAGTCCCAAGATGTCCACTAAGATAAATCATCTGCATACAGCAAAAGAATTTGGAGTTGCCCATCTGGGCATGAGGGGAAGATTGACTCAGCTGCTACATATGATCTCAAAGCTGTCTGTTTTCCATGACTGATTTTATTACCTTATTTGAGTCCGTCTCTGGATGAGCTCAACTGTCTTGTCCAGCACTTTGCATAGCGGCCCTGCTCTGCCGTTTCAGCTAGTCCCAGCCTTGCCACATATACAGTGAGGCTTTATCAATGGTAGTAAACAGTGTTTCTAAGTATCCTTCACGCAAGGAGATGTAACTTGTTTACTGAGCTGCATAGGCTTTTCTTTTATACAACTCTAGAAGCAGCCTCTACTGTTGTCTGAGATTCTCAGCTCTTAACATCCGTTTGTCCTTGAGCCCATCCTTATTCTAACTGCAGTATCAACCAAGTCCTAGCAAGACTCAAAGTGTCACAACCCCCTTAACCATCACCCACAGCCCAGCACTGATGCAACTCAATTGTCTCTAGCATGTTTATTCCCTTTATAATGTAAATATTGCAGTGATTCTATCAATGTAAGCCTAAGTGTCAGCTGATAATTTTGACATATAAGTATGTACTTACAACCATGAACTGTCATTAATAACACAAACTTTCCTGAAACATTCAGAAATTCAGCAGCAGATGAGATATCAGAACTTGCCATATCTATGGTTCTTTAGCACTGTGCTAATCATCTTGAATTGGTCATTATTGCCCAAAGAGAGCAATTTTTTTTCTTTTTTGTGAAATATTATTTCAACTCAAAAATCTAATCTTAATGAGAAACCCCATTGAAAAAAATGGGGTTGAAAACACACTGAGCTCAATGATGCAAAGAGATAAAAATCCAATGGAAGGTACTGAAGTCATATACTTCATAGCAGAAAGCAAGCAGACTCTTAGTATAAGCAAGAAATACTTGACTTTTATAGAAAATTTGTGTATATCAGTGCAAGTCTCATTTAAGTGAAAGGTCATTTTTAAAAGAGTAACCTATATTAAACGCATATAAAACTGGCATTTATAAGAGTAATATTTATTTTTTCATTTTTCTTTTTAAATGAGTGTAGGACTAGCAGTGTGTAAAGATCCTTATTCAGGGATCTTGTTCATTTGACTATTCCTAAGAGAACTGATAAGAGCAAAGGTCTGACATAGTCACTGCAATAAAGTCTTTGGTGGAACCACTCGAGCTAGTATTCCAATGTTTATAATCTGATTTTGGGGGGCTCCTTTTACCACAGAAGAGATTAAAGGCTTCAATTCCTCTCCTTCCTGTAGCGTGCCTCATGGGGGGAGTATGTTGTCCCTAGTGATGTTTAAATAGTTCTCCAGCTGGTGGGTTTCTGAAGGTGTTTCTCGACCTTTTTATAACCTCTGCCCCTCTTTGATAAAGAAAAATTTCATGTTTCTCTGGAAATTATATTACGGCCCGCCTGAAAAAGGGGAAAGACCAAGATGAGTGAGGAGTGGAGGAGGGATGATTGCTTCATTTGTTTTCTGTTTTCTGAGTTTCTTCACCAACCAAGAAGTTTATATCAAGCTTTTGTTTCTTTTTCTGTAGCTTTCGAAAAATCTTATTGATTTACATGATTTTAGATATTAAAAATTATAATACTGAACATGTTTTATTCAAACTATGTATCTTCCACTCTTTGCTTCTATTACCCCCTCTAGATATGGAAGACAAGAGCAACTTGCTCTGACAAATGGAAATAACACTGTTTTTCTCAAATGTTAAAAACAAACTAAATTTTTGGAGCACAGGATATGTTTTGAGCCTCTTTGGGTATAAAAATACGTATTTGGCTTATGTAAACCTCAAAATTAAATCTAGTTTTTAAACTATGGAACAAATGGTTTGGGGACAAGATGGGCAACAACTGACTTTAGTGGACAATGAAAACACTACTGTATAATTTTCCACTTATCCAGCCAAGTGAAGGAATTCTTAAGGGGTATCTTGAAACTATTAGTGATCATCAGCAAGTAATACTCTGAAGACCGTAGTGCTTTCAACTCTTTTTGTCTTCTTTAGTTGGTACACTTTTCTACTGCCTGATGATACTACATCTAGATATCCTTTACTCTTATAGTTCTTCAAATTATCTCTAATTATTAGTGAAATCTACTTTTCATTCTAGTTGTGCATTTGTTTTATATGGTTACTAATAAACAAGCATTTCACTTAGAAAATCAGAAGATTTAAATGGGGTGTCTGGATTTGTCATGCCCTCTCCCTTGCAATGGTAGGACACTACTCCTGTTTAGTCCACATAACCTTTTGGTTACATCTTTTCCCCTGGAGTAGCCATTTTTTTTAAATCTCTTGCTGTGTGCCAGGCACTGTGTTAAGCATTCACACTCAGGTGCCCACCTGACCCCATAGCAGCCCATGGAGGCAGTCAGCATTATCTCCACTTTCCAGATGAAGAGACTGAGGTTCAAAGAGATTAAGCAGCTGTTGCAAGGTCAGTCAGCTAGTAAGTGGTGGAACTAGAATTCAAACCCAGATCTGTCTGACTCCAAAGCCTATGGTCTGCACTGTGACCCCATATAGCTTTTAGAAGTAATACTTGACCCTTCTTACAGCATTTTGTGGGACCCTCACTGAACTCCTTCTGGAACCAATCAGTTTACTTGATAAATCTTGTCTGGATTTTTGATAAAGAAAGTCCACCCCCTTGGACAATACCGCCTCATACAACCTTGGTATATGGAGGTCACATGTTGATGCTCCCTTTCTTCTGATTTCCTCATCACCCTGATCCAGAGATTATTTCTAAGTAAGTCCTGGTTGTTTTAGTTTGCTTAGGCCAAACTATATGGATGTCTTCTTTTATCCTATAGAGTCATTTTTTATTTTCCTTGTTGAACTTGTCCTGTAAGTGAAATAGGAATAAGTTTTTCCTAAACTTAAAAATTCAGGAAGTTTTTAAGGGACATTAAAATATTCCTGTCTGTTGTGAGTTAGCAAAGTCCACCCAAGAGTATGTTTTGACAAACCAAAATGTGTGGGAATTTTCCATGGCACCTCTGTCACAAGATATGAGGAGGATGACCATGTCTCTGGGAGCACTTTTCCATCTCTGCAAATTGAAAGTGTTAGTTGACAAAAATTTAAGAGCCCAAGAGGGTCTTGATGGCAATGAAAGCTCTATATATTAAAATACACCGTCTGGAATTTCTTTGGTGAGGGAAACCAGATCTGAGGATCAACTTCATTCCTCTTAGGTATCTTATTTCCTTAGCAACAATACTGTTTCACCTGGTAGAATTTGGTCCTAGAACTTTCTGATGATGACGATAACTAACGTTGCTATTCTCTAGAGCTGAGATGTAAAATCAAGTGTGGCAGTTTGAACCATTTTTTTCCCTGACAGTGCTGACAAAAAGCTAGTTTAGGGCTTCCTTGGTGGTGCAGTGGTTGACAGTCTGCCTGCCGATACAGGGGACACGGGTTCGTGCCCCGATCCGGGAGGATCCCACATGCTGCGGAGAGGCTGGGCCCGTGAGCCATGGCCACTGAGCCTGCGTGTCCGTAGCCTGTGCTCCGCAACGGGAGAGGCCACAACAGTGAGAGGCCCGCGTACCGCAAAAAAAAAAAAAAAAAAAGCTAGTTTAATTTCACAGAATAAACCCACTGAAATTCAGCCACTTCTGAAATGAGAGAGAGGATGTCATTTTTATGTGCTCTATGAATGTCCTCTGGAGAAGATGCAAAAGAATAAATGTTGGCATAAGGCATTTGACATCTTAGTTAACAGTAAAGATATTTAAGAAAACACAGGGACAAATAGAAACAATAAATTTTTAACAATAATAAAAATTTAAGCAAATAAATTTAAACAATAAATTTTTATGAATTCAAATATCTGGTATATGTCCTTCTGCTTCAAAATGGGTAACAAGTGAAATAGTGTCAGGTTGTATCAGTGGAGTAATTCTATTTTTAGAAAGTTCAAATGCTAAGCTTAAAATGAATTATAACTTGACTGAAATATTTCATGAATGAGTTGGTTCATAAATGCTGATAATATTTTTAGTAAATGCCAATTGCCTTGAATTCATTAACCAACTATCTGAGTGGTCCTGTACATATTTTTAAATTAAATTTATTTAGTTTGCTAAAATAGGAAAGATTATTTTCAGTGGGGTTTTCCCTAATGAAATAGAGTAATAAGGAAAATAAGTTGCATAGCAATTAGAAATTATTTGTTGAATTCCGAAGTTTGGAAGTATAATCAATTTTTTTTTTTTTTATCAACAAGTTCTGTATCCTTAAACTCTTACTAGATCTCAGAGTATTTTGCAGAGGGGTGTTGCTTTTTCCCAAGGAGTATATTTATTATTTGGAAAACATAATATAGCTTTCTTGGAAGTAGCCCTACTAGATGGCTTCCCTGTTATACACAATCTCAGGTTATTTTGAGTTTATTAAAATGGAAGTTCATTTCATTGTTATTCATGTAATGTCTGTGCTAGACCCTGAGAAAGATACAAAGTTAATTCTCATCCCTTACTTCCAAAGAGATACCATCTGGTAGGAATCCTTTTTTTTTTTAATAGATCTTTATTGGAGTATAATTGCTTCACAATACTGTGTTAGTTTCTGTTGTACACCAGAGTGAATCAGCCATATGCATGCACATGTCCCCATATCCCCTCCCTCTTGAGCCTCCCTCCCACCCTCCCATCCCACCCCTCTAGGTCATCGCAAAGCACCAAGCTGATCTCCCTGTGCTATGCTGCTGCTTCCCACTAGCTAACTATTTTACAGTTGGTAGTGTATATATGTCGATGCTACTCTCACTTCGCCCCAGCTTCCCCCTCCCACCCTGTGTCCTCAAGTCCATTCTCTATGTCTACATCTTTATTCCTGCCCTGCAACTAGGTTCATCAGTACCATTTTTTTATAAGATTCCACATATATGTGTTAGAATACGGTGTTTGTTTTTCTCTTTCTGACTTACTTCACTCTGTATGACAGAATCTAGGTCCATCCACCTCACTACAAATAACTCAATTTCGTTTCTTTTTTATGGCTGAGTAATATTCCATTGTGTATATGTGCCACATCTTTATCCATTCATCTCTCGATGGACATTTAGGTTTGGTTCCACATACTGACTACTGTAAATAGTGCTGCAATGAACATTGTGGTACATGTCTCTTTTTGAATTATTTTTGAATAGTACTATTTGCCTTTTACAATGAATGTTACATGCCAAATCTTCGTTTTATTCTAATAATTGTATGAAACAGGGTAGATGAAAAAGCTGGGCATAGAGAGCTTGCAGAATCTTTTCAATATACAATAGCTAGTTGGTAGGAGAACAAGTACTAGATCCAGAGTCTTCTGATCCCGAAATCAGAGAACATCAGAAGTCTGAAAGATAAGCTCTAGTCCTGGTTGACCAGTTACTAGCTGTGCAACCCTGGGCCAATCACTACCTCTGGGCCCTCAGTTTTCCCAGCTGTGTAGTAATGGAGTTGAAGTAGTTGGTCTCTAATGGTCCTTCTAGTTCTAAAGTTCCAAGATTATTTTCCCTGAAAAAGGTAATGTGACAATGTGGAAGAAAGACTATGCTGTTTAGAGGTATAGTTTCCTCAACTTTCTCTTCCTAGGTTGATATTCCTTTGCTTCTTTCTGTGAATCCAGATAGAACTGAGTATTTCTAAAGATGTGTCTTTTCTCCTTTCTTCCTATTCACTTCATTATAGGTCAGTGCTTTTGGCATCTTCTTTAACAGCTCACTGCTGTGGTTCCCATTTCTAGGACCTCTTTTTCAGAAGTCTGTTTGGCTCCTTTGAATATATTTAAGCTCTTTGCACTGGAAAACTCTGAATTCTCAGCAGCAGCAGCAGCACTTGCTCTCTAAGGACTCATTGTAAGGAGTTAATGTCACTTCCACATCATCTTCCATGACCTCATTAAGACTGTCCAGTTGTACAAACCATGCAGTGTTGGGAATTTGAGACATATCAAGTTCAAGACTAAGGAAATCAGGTCCACTCTCAAATTAGACTTCTTTCCACACACTGTTCATATCACTTCCCACCATCACTTTTCAATATTTTTCTTAACCTGTTAGTAGAACTGTGCCAAAATCCCTGACACATGCCACCCTCAGCCTCAGTATCATTGATGAGCTCTGAAATCGGTGTTATATTCAGTACATCTTGGACACACACTTACTTCTTTCTTCATTGGATGCTGTATGGATATGTATTGGGTAGAAGAAACTTAAAATTTGCTGCCAAAGACTCAAAGTTTATTGAGTGACCAGGGGCATTGTTCAGGAATAGCAATGCTTTCTTTGAAAGATCATTATTCTCACAATACCTTATTAACAACTAAGCAATAATCACAAATCAACCACTTACTGAATGTCTCAAATAACCCCTGTTGGTATATTTGAATACCATAATACCAGCAAGTTTGATTTGCAGTTAGCCGATTAGTATTGGATAGTTTTCTGTGTGATGAACAAGCTGGAGTTTTAATTTTAAATTCCCTGTTGAGTCTCCTCTAAGCAAGAGAGCGAGGTGGTCTATGCGGCTGCCTTAAAGCCAGACAGTCTTTTTTTTTTTTTTTTTTAATGCGCAATAAACACAAAGGAAGGTATCTGTTTCCATGGTAGACTGATTCCATCCACATTAAAAGAAATTGCAGAGGGTATTCACCAATTTCTACTATGAAATTGAGAAGTTCAGGGAATTTCTCTACTGCTGCCTAGTCTGTATTTATTCTCTATGCTAAATTTTGGTGTTAGACAATTGTTTGTAACATTCAAGTTAGTTAAATTAACTGTGTCTGGCATTTAAAATTCCTTTGATTGTACTCTTATTATCACATAAACTGAGTGCCTTGTTTATTAATGCTCAGAGGCAGTGAGTGTAGTAGAAAGGGCACTGAGACAATCTGTCCAAGCATGACGATGGGGTGTATGTGATGGTGACGGTGGTGGCGAGTGGCGTGTATATGTGTGTGTGTATGCATGTACACACATAGGTAGAGAGATTTAAGGGGGTACTTATGTATCAAGCAAACAAGATCTTATAAGAATCCCACTGAAAACATCACATATTGACTTGGCTGTGCTCCCAGCCTGGCTGGAATGTATTATATGCCCCAATGAGAAAGTCTTCTGGCTGCACTGAGTTCTTGGACTCCTTCTTCTGGAACACTCTTTCTGATGAGTCAGGTTGATTCCACTTGACAGTCATCTTCATGAACCACGTCAGAAACCGTTGCTTTGGTGAAGCATTCCCTGACATTTCCAAACTCCAGGCCAAACGAATAGCTTTCTCTGTGCTTAGTGCATTTTACATACTTGCAATAAACATGATAGTGGGTGTTTACAAATCTGTCTCTCCAGCTACATTGTGACTTATTTTAGGGTAGCAATTTTGTTTTATACTTTTTAATACAAACAGTGTAGCAAGTGAGGAAGAATCTGAACTTCCAAGCCAGACTTGGTTTCAAATCAATTTCACTACTACGTCTGGTCTTGAATAAAGTACTCAAAGCTTAGCCTGAGTTATTTTATATGAAAAATAAGTATGGTGATGTCTAATTCCATAAGGCTTTTTGAGAAGTGCAGAAAGGCCCTTATATATTTCATTTCTTTGTATCTTACCTAAAGCCTAGTGCCTACCAGAAACGTAAGGATCATTCAATATTCTCATGTCCTTTGACCTAGAATATCCTAGTAACCTAAAGTCCATCCTTCTTCCTCCAGAGGTAGTGGGCTCCTTCTCAATAATGGCAGCCTGACAAAGACATGGGATACCTTGGTGGTGGCGAGGCTTTATCATTGAGGATATTTATGGAGACCATGGTTAGGGAGTCAACTATTCAGGAAACTATATAAAAAGATGTCATCTCTATGTAGAAGGTTAATTCAGATGACCTCCTTCATTCAAGAGATAGTTCTTCTATACTTACTATATGCCTGCCAGCTGGGCCGGATACTATGAAGATTACAATCTAGCGGATGGCAAAGATTTTTAAATTAAATAAATAAAAAATTGCAACTAAATAAAGTAACTGTAATGAAGGCAAAAAATAAAAGCTGAGATCCTGAGTTTCTTTCCAAATGTAAACTACCTGATTTAGTGTTTAAATTTCCAGGAAAGTAGAAAATTGATCCACAAATTGCAGATGGAAATTTCAAGGTCCTTTGTAAATTTTTTCAACCCTACTTATTAAATCTTGTGTTCTCTTCTTCCTGATTGGCCCATTTAGTCAGGTTCTTCTCCTGGTAGCCCAGTCAGCATTCCTGTGTCCATGGAGATGGAGTTTTCTTTACCTAGAAGCTTTTCCATCCCACTACTTAAAATACTGTTAATAATCCTGCCCAGTTTCCAGTATTATAAAATAAGCTGGTGAGACTAAATAATCTTTAAGATTTCTTAGCTCTAAAATATTTTGATTCCTTTAACCCTGCTAGTGAAGGAGGAGGGCAGAATGTGCCCCTGTATTTTTACTTCTAAATTTTATTTTCTGTGCTTGGTTACCATGATGAACTGTTTTTAGCTATACCTGGTACCAGAGCTCCAAACAGAAGAAGTTGGAATGTAGGGCATGCATTACATGAAAAGTAAAATGTTTTGAAAGGGCTTTGAAGTGTTGAATAGGAATATTGTATTAAGAACATTCCACCAAATGGAAGAAGCCTGGAAACTGGACAAACTGTGAATGTGCAGATGGTTATTACCAACCATCAGTCAAGTAGAGAACACAGCCTATGCGTACGGATCAATATGTCACGTGTCTTTATACATTGGGATGTACCAAGAATTTGTCAGCAGTTTTTATCTCTGTATGTATTGCCTCCAAGGAGAAGAGTCAAATTGCCCATGTTATGCAGCCTAGAACTTTTAGTTTTGTCTGCACCAATGTGAATGAATCCATTTAAGATGTCTCATAGGAAAGAGGAAGCTTCCATAAATGCAAATTGACATAAAATGGTGGGTTTGTTTGTTTGTAGATGAGTTGGGGGGCAGGGGGGCACAGAAGGAAAGATCCTCTATCTTTTTTTTTTTTTTTTTTTTTTTTTTGCGGTACGCGGGCCTCTCACTGCTGTGGCCTCTCCCGTTGCGGAGCACAGGCTCCGGACGCGCAGGCTCAGCGGCCATGGCTCACGGGCCCAGCCGCTCCGCGGCATGTGGGATCTTCCCGGACCGGGGCACGAACTCGTGTCCCCTGCATCGGCAGGTGGACTCTCAACCACTGCGCCACCAGGGAAGCCCCAAGATCCTCTACCTTTATAGTTCTTTTAAAAATCTTCTTTATCCTAATAGACAATCCACAAACTATAATAATCCAACACGCTCCATATCATCCAACTACATTTTACAATTAGAATGTGGGCAAATCGCTCTGCCTCAGTTAACACTGATGTTAAAGAACAGCAGAGAGACCTTAGGTAGGTATGACCACTAGTCAGTCAGCCATCTGAAGTATTACAGAGAGGTGTTATTTCTCAGAGATAAGGAACAAAGAGGTCTTAATATCCGGCTCAGTCAGGGCAGGAAATTGCCTACTTCCTGAGCCAGAGTGGTAGAGGCTGTGGATGGGAGCCAGATATTGGAGGGAGGAGGCATGTAAGCACTGGAGACCTCAGGATTTTATCGTCGGGCGCATGGACTTTGTATCAGAATGTCAAGAACTCATTTTGTCTTTAGCCCAGAAAGATGCTTGGCAAAGAATTAATTACACTAAAGCATTCTTATAAATGTCATGGCTGGACATTTTCACAGAAGGTTATTCATTCTCAGATGTTTATGCTTTTCATTCCTGAACCTCCCCAGACTGTGGTATGTGACAACATTTTAATTTTAAAGACTATCAATTATCCTGCTAATTCTAAATTCTACTATAAAAGTGTGAAGTACCAGATTGACCTTGCATCCCTTGCCCTAATTACGTACATGTGTTTTTATAGACGTTCTATCCAACCTCAACACCAACAAACTAGTTTACAAAGCACTTAACCTCTCCAGCGTTTTTTGTCCTCATTTGTAAATCAAGAGTGTTGAACTAGATGATCTCACATTTGTTTGGGTTCTAAAGAAAAGTGGCAGAAATTCCATGGGTATAAGTCTGTATGGTGGAAAAAGGAAATTTGGGGGATCCTGGGTACTTGAGTCTAAACCTCTGCATGTCCAATTATTAGATGTGTGACACTGGGAACATTCTTTAATCTCCTCAATCTAGTTTCAACATTTGTAACTGGAACAATACCTGAGTTATATGGTTGTTATACAATTAAGTGACATGGTGCATTAAAGTGTCTGGCAGACACATATTTAGTAGCTGTCTCTTTTCCTTTCCTTCCCTTCTTTCAGCATTATGTAGACAATAGATTTTACTTTTATTAGAAAAAAAATCCAGGTTCAGATGGTAATGTTGAAAGAAAAGAAGATAAAGACTAATTTACAGGAGGATCTAAAGATGGATTGAATTTTGTCAAGCAAAATAAGGATGTAGGACATGCTACCCAGGGAAGAATGTAATCAAATGTATGATGGCTTTAATTAAAAGGTGTATGTGGAGAATAAGTCTCCTGATGCTATTGAAATGTAGACTCTATTGGCCAGGGTTAAGATATATATTTTATGTTTCTATCTCTTGACCTATAAATTAATTTTTACTCAATTGTTTGTATATTGCACACAATATTCTCTGTTTTTTTCTTTTAAAAACATACTTTGGAGATCATCCTATCTGTACATAAAGCTCCTTCTTTTTCTTTATTTACTATTTATAATATACCATTATGTGTATATACTACAATTTATATAAACAGTACTCTAGTGGTGCATATTTAGGTGGTTACCATATTTTGCTTTTATAAACAAGGTTGCGGTGAATAATCTTGTATACACATCACTTTACCACATGTGTAAGTAAATCTGTAGGATAGAGTCCTAAATGTGGATCTGCTGTATTTGTAATTTTGATAAGTCTGGTCAAATGCCCTGCAAACATGTTTTATTGATTTCAATGTACATAGTCTATGTGTGAGACTGTTTCCCTGAACTCTAGTCGATACAGAGTTAATCATAGTTTCTGAATTTGGCCAAAATCTTCTAGATTAAAGAAAATGCTATTTTAATGTACTTTGAAGAGGCATTTCTTAAACGTCTTTTTATGTATTTAAGATTTGTCTGTATCTCCTTTCTGTGATCTATCTGTTCATAGTCTCTAATCATTAGGCTGCTGGATTATTGGGATTTTCCTTATTGATTAGTAGAAATTCTTTATATATTAGAGAAATTAGCTTCTTGTTTCTTATGCAGACATTTCCTCTCAATTTTTTGTTTGATTTTGATTATTGTGATTCTTACCACACAAACTGTTTAAAAATTTTTTTATATAGTGAAGTTTATCAGTTTTTTATGGCTTTTGGATTTTGTTTATACTTAGAAAAACTTTTCTCACTTGAGAGAATTTTTTTTTTTCATGGTTTCATCTATTTTATTGTTTCATTTCCTACACTCAAATCTTTGATCAATTTCAAATTTACTGTGGGGAGAGATATGAATCCAAGTTTATTTTTTTAAGGTGGCTACCCAGCTTTCCCATCACAGACTACTATATAATCCATATTTTCAATGCCATTTTGAAATGTTTCCTGTTTTTTTACTATGTAACTATATGCATTTGGATCGATTTCTAGATTTTATTGTATGTTTCATAGGCTTTTCTGTCTATTTATGTGCAAGTAGCAAATTTTAAATTTATATTAGTTTTATAATATGTATCAAAACCTAGTAAAAATGGCTTCTTGCTTTAGTTTTTCAGAAAATGTATGACTATTTTTACTTGCTTATTTTTCTGGATGAATTTTAGAGTCAATGAGGTGTCCCACACCTACCCTTTAAAACAAATACATCAAATTTATAAATTAATTTAGGTGACATTGACTTTTAAAGTATTTTTTGATATTCCTTTCCAAGCACATTCTATACTTTTCCTTATGTTCAAGTGTGTATGTGTGCAGGTGTGTATATCTCTATGTATGTGTATGTATATTTTGTGATTCTCAAGAGAAGTTTAAATTTTTCTTCATATTGATCTGATTTCTCATTAAGTTAATTCCTAGATTTTGTTGTTGTTATTGCTTTTGTAAATCTTTTTCTTCTGTAGATCATCCAACTGGGTATTGTTTATAGTATAAGGACTGTGATTATTCATTAATCTTTTACCAAACCACCTTATAAAGTTCTCTTATTGATGTAATACTTCTTAAAATTGATTTCTTTGTTTTCTCCAGGTATACAATCATATCATCTGCATGATGGTAATTTTGCCTCCTTTTTTTTAGACCCTAGTTTATTTTTCTTTTTGAATTGTGTTGGCTAATACCTCCGGGATAATGTTAAATGAGGGTAATGGTAATAAACATTTATGTTTTATCCTTGACTTTAGTAGAAATTTTTTCTCTGGAACAATTTTAATATCATTGGAATGATCAATTTTTTGAAGATTTGGCAGAAGTAGCCCATTAAGTCAGATGATGATTGAGATGTACACTTCTTTGCATTATAAAGTATGATTATCATTCCCTTATTAAGAGTTTTAAAAATCAAGAACATGTAAATAGAGAACAAAGGGAAGAAAATAGATCATGTAGTGTAAAGTTTTTTAATAGAGGCAGTAAAAACAGAAAGCATGACAAAAATGACAGAATTAAGACCCGACAAGACTGACCTCCATAAATGTAAGTGGGTAACTCACCTATTAAAAAAAATCATTTTTGATCATAGTAAAAAACTCAGCTCTATGTTTTATATAAAAATTATGCCTAAAATAGATGCCTTGGAAGAGTTGAAATGAAGAAAACCCTCAGATCTCTTTTAAACTGTTAAAAAAATGCTTAACCTGACCCACACAAGAGAAACCTACAAATCACTATATTAAGCTACACTTTTTCACCTACCAGATTGGCAAAAATCATAAAGTTTAACGTCATAGTGTGTTGGCGAGGATGAGTGAAACAGGCACTCTTATACGTAATTAGTAAGTGTGTACATTGTTAAACCTCTCTGGAGGCCAACACGGTGATAGGTATCAAAATTATAAATTCATATAGCCTTTGTTTTCACATGTTAACTTGTAGAAATTTACCCTATGAGCACACTGAAATGTGTGTCTTTATAAGGATTTTTGTTTCAGTATTTTTTATAATAGCAAGAGTTTTGAAACAGCCTGAATGTTTAATGATATGGGTTTGATTAAATAAGTTATGCATGATTACATTATGGAATAATATGAATTCCTTAAAAAGAATAAGGTATAGGTAAAGCATTATCTCTGAAATATGTTTTTAAGTTTAAAAAGCAAGGACAGCACATTATATTGGGTTGGCCAAAAGGTTTGTTCAGTTTTTTCTGTAAGATGTCTCTAGTAGCACTTAGTTGTCTTTAACTTCATTCGAAACAATTTTGTTAGATTGTATTGCAACAGCTGTCATATCAGCATGCATTTTTAAAAAAACTTATCAAAATTGGTGAATTTTTGTGTAGCCATTTTTAATATTGAAGATGGAAGAAAAAGCACAAAATTTTCAGCATACTATGCTTTATTATTTCAAGAAAGGTAAAAATGCAACTGAAATGCAAAAAAAGGATAGTGCATTGTATGGAGAAGGTGCTGTGACTGATGGAATGTGTCAAAAATGGTTTGTGAAGTTTCATGCTGGAAATTTCTCACTGGGCAATGCTCCATGGTTGGGTAGACCAGTTGAAGTTGATGGCGATCAAACTGAGACTTCACTTGAGAACAATCAACGTTATACCACGCGGGAGATGGCCGACATACTCAAAATATCCAAATCAAGTGTTGAAAATCATTTGCACCAGCTTGGTTATGTGAATTGCTTTGATGTTTGGGTTTCACATAAGTTAAGCGAAAAAACCCTTCTTGACCATATTTCTGCAGGAGATTCTCTATTTAAACGTAGTGAAAATGTTCCGTTTTTAAAACAAATTGTGACGGGGGATGAAAAGTGGATACTGCACAATAATGTGGAAAGGAAGAGATCGTAGGGTAAGTGAAATGAACCACCACCAACCACACCAAAGGCCGGTCTTCATCCAAAGAAAGTGACGTTGTGTATATGGTGGGATTGGAAGGGAGTCCTCTATTATGAGCTCCTTCTGGAAAACAAATGATTAATTCCAACAAGTACTGCTCCCAATTAGACCAACTGAAAGCAGCACTTGACAAAAAGTGTCCAGAATTAGTCAACAGAAAACGCATAATTTTCCATCAGGATAACACAAGACTACGTGTTTCTTTGATGACCAGGCAAAAACTGTTACAGCTTGTCTGGGAAGTTCTGATTCATCTGCTGTAATCACCACACATTGCACCTTCGGATTTCCATTTATTTAGGTCCTTACAAAATTCTCTTAATGAAAAAAATTTAAATTCCCTGGAAGACTGTAAAAGGCACCTGGAACAGTTCTTTGCTCAAAAAGATAAAGAGTTTTGGGAAGACTGAATTATGAAGTTGCCTGGAAAATGGCAGAAGGTAGTGGAACAAAACGGTTGTTCAATAAAGTTCTTGGTGAAAATGAAAAATGTGTCTTTTATTTTTATTTAAAAACTGAAGGAACAATTTGGCCAACCCAATAATTTAGTGTTAAAAATATATGAAAATATTATGTATGTCTGCACATACACATACACACACAGAGACTCGCACATGTACATATATCTATATCTATCTATCTATCTATATATATATCTGTTTGTAGATACATAGATTATTTCTATAAGGACAAAGAAGAACTGTTCAGAGTGATTGCTTTTGTGGAGGAGAACTGGATGTCTGGGTAGAGAAGCAGAAGTAGAATGGAATGCAAGGAGCAACTGTAAGCATATAAATCAGTAAAACGTATTGATCATTCTAAATGAACATTTTCTGTTATAATAATTATTGGCTTTTTAAAGTAGATCTAAATGTAGATAACACTAACTTCTTATTCTGGTTTGTTTTGTTTTGTTTTGTTTTTGTTTTTTGGCTGCACTGCATGGCATGTAGCATCTTAGTTCCCCAACCAGGGATCAAACCTGCGCCCCCTGCATTGGAAGCGCAGAGTCTTAACCACTGGACCACCAGGGAAGTCCCTAACTTCTTACTCTGGTAAGAGGATTTTGGAAGAAATTAAAGAATACTAATCTCATTGTCTTCAGGGGAACAAATACAAATACTAATTCTTCATCCCTCTTTTAAAAGCAAAATATAAGTATTTTGGATAAAATTTAAAGGGTAATGGCTAAAATAATAAAATATATAGTAAAAGTAAAGGAAACAAATATGATGTAGCTCATGGAAGTTAGGAGAGGAGAAAAAAAACTCATGATAAATAGATAAAACAATGGCGTAAAAAGTTCACCATAGCTATAATATATAACTACAAAAAATGAGTTCATCTGACAATAAAAAATAAAATCTGAAAATAAAAAATCTGAAAATAAAAGTGATAAAGGTACACCAGGAAAAAATTAACTGATTAACAGAGAACACAACTTTAACTGTACTTGTCTCAGACCAAAGAAAACTTAAGGTGGCACCTATTCCATATTTTCCAGACTTCTTTTTTTCTTTTTTTAATAAATTTATTTATTTTATTTTTATGTATTCTGGCTGCATTGGGTCTTTGTTGCTGCATGCCGGCTTTCTCTAGTTGCGGTGAGCAGGGGCTACTCTTTGTTGCGGAGCACAGGCTCTGGAGTGCAGGCTCAGTAGTTGTGACACACGGGCTTTGTTGCTCCGTGGCATGTGGGATCTTCCCGGACCAGGGCTCAAACCTGTGTCTCCTGCATTGGCAGATGGATTCTTAACCACTGCGCCACCAGGGAAGCCCTCCAGACTTCTTTTAATAAATCATTCAATCTATTATCTCCAAGTTTATCCAAAGGCTCCTTAAATACCTTTTTACTTTTTAACCAGAAATGTATACTTGGAGAAGAATTTTATGTCTTTTTGATCTTTTATTAAAAAAAACCTTCAAAATATTGATATACAAGCCAATTTTCTCAAGTTAGTAGGGCATCCTATATACATTTATTTCTTTATTTTTTGTAAACTTAAGCCACTTACCAGTTTTCTTCCCTTTTTTGGAATAAAGAGAATACTTGTTATGTTTTAAGAGCCCCTGTTCATATGCAAGCCTCCCCTCCTGCACCTTTCCCAGGCAGCCACTCCTCTTTCCTGGTGCCTCTTACTGCTTTGTTTTTACTGGAAAATGTTCACCCACAATAAGAGGTGCAATGGGATGGAGGTTTTTCCTTTCAAGGTTAAGACAGTGTTTTCTGCTTAATTTATGAGTTTTTTTTTTTGGTAATTTCCAGAATTAAATTGCCCTATAGTTTAAGGAAATAGTTTTCAGTGACACCTAGCTTCTTCCTCTGGCTGATGACAACTTAAATCTCTGGAACCCCAAGCAGTTAGGAAGTCCTGACTTATTTAGATAACTTCAAGTCAATTCTAATTTTGAGTGCTTATACTGTATAGAATTAGGCATTTGCAGCAACATGGATGGACCTAGAGATTCACTTACTAAGGGAAGTAAGCCAGACAGAGAAAGACAAATATCATATGATAACGCTTATATGTGGAATCTAAACAAAAAAAGAGATACAAATGAAATTATATACAAAACAGAAAAAGACTAACAGACATAGAAAACCAATGTATGGTTACCAAAGGGGAAATGGGAGGAGCGATAAATTAGGAGTTTGGGATTAACCGATACACACTACTATATATATAAAATAGATAAACAACAAGGACCTACTGTACAGCACAGGGAACTATGTTCAACATTTTGTAATAACCTATAAGGGAAAAGAATCTGAGAAAATATACATATGTATAACTGAATCATTTTGCTATACACCCGAAACTAACACAACATTGTAAATCAACTGTACTTCAATTTAAAAAAAAATAGGGGAAACTGAAATGCAAATAGTCAGTTGTGGGGTTGTTGCTTTTTTCCTTCATTTAAAAAACCTGCAGCAAAGTGGGAATATGGGGCTTTCACATTGTCTTATCTTAGCTGATTAAATGAAGGAAAGGTCAGATGCTACATAGGATTACGGCTGTTTGTGCTTACATTTAAGGAAGATAGTGTCTAGGCTGGAGGAGGACTTAGGAAAGGTAGAGGGTGTAAGCCAGGGTAGCTTTAGGTAACCAAATATGAACACAAAATTCCATTTAGAAAATACATTTATGCATGGATGAAGGATAAGATGTTGATGATATTTTGAATAACTACTGAGGATATCATTATTACTGACCAATAAGGAACAAAAATTAAGCCATTTTACTAGGTGAGTTGGGTGAGACATCTTTTAAAGATGTCATCACATCTGAGCTTCCCCAAAAGCTGCGCCTCAAGATATGGGTGTGTTCTGAGATACTGAGATACTGATCCCCTCAGCCCTTGAGGATGCCAGGAGAGACATGGACTGCTCGGTACTGGTCCCCTCCACCGTGGAAGATTTTTGGAGGGCACTGGATAATGAAATCCTCTTGGTTTGTTTGGGACTTTCCTTGTTTTAGCACTGAACGCCTTGTATCTTGGGAAATTCCTCAGTCTCAGGCAAAGAGGTAGTCACCCTACCTCGGAGCAGTCTGTGCGCGCTGGAGGGTCTGCAGCAGATCCTGTGGTCCCCGTGGGCATTCAGCTCTTGCAGCTCTGTTGTGATGGACTGAGCCGAGCATGACCAGGAAGGTACTCTTCCACCTTATCATAAGCGTTACTAAGCAGTGGTATTAAAGGCACTTGCCCATTTAACCTAAGTTGTTAAATTATTGGTGTAAAGTTGTTTCTAATATTTCTCATCCTTTTAATGCTTGTAATGATTTCTCCCATTTTATCTTGATATTGGTCACTTGTTCTCTCTCTTGTCCCCCTCCCCTCTCCTCCTACCCTTTTCCCTCCCCGTCCAACCTTCTCGCTCTGCTCCTCCTCTCTCTCCCGTTTTGTTTTTTAAATTAAACTTGCTAGGGATTATTCAGGGTTCTGTGTTCTCAAGATGAATTGACCCATTTAATATTTTGAAATATCCCTCTTTATCTCTCTTAATTCTTCTCACCTTAAAATCTACTTTGATATCAATATAGTCATACCAACTCTCTTTTGATTAATGCTTGCTTGGTATATCTTTTTTCTTCTTTTACTTTTAAACATTGTGTATTTTTATATTTCTTGTGTATTTCTTATAAGCAGTCATAATTGTATTCTTTTAAAACTCCAGTCTAAAAATCTTGTTAACCGAAGTCTTTCATTCATTTATATATAATGCAATTACTGATATAGCTGGGTTTAAGTCTACCATACTTGCTATTTGTTTTCTATTTTTCCGTTCTCTTTCTGTTTTTTAAAATTCCTTTCCTGCCTTTCTTTGTAATAGTCAAATTTTTTAAATATACTACTTTATCTCCTCTGTTAGTCTTTTGTTATACTTTTCAATGTCCTTGTTTCAGTGGTTACCCTGAAAGTTACAAGACACATCCTAACTTATAGTCTATCTTAAATTAATACATTTACTGCTTTTTCAACAATTCATGAAGTTTAGAACAATATAACTCCGTTATTCTCTACCTCACTCTTGCCATTTTTGCTTTTGTCATATGCTTCTACATGTTGTAAACCCCACAGACATTACACTATTGTTATTTTAAACAGTCAATATTCTTTTATATTTATCAACATATTTACCCTTTTCAGAACTGTCCATTGCTTCTTGTACTTCTACCTGCTATTATTTTCTTGTAGCTTAAAATACATTCTTTAGTATTTCTTATAGTAAATGTCTCTTGGTTGTGAATTCTCTCAGCATTTGTGTGTGTGTATGTGCATGTTTTCTTTCAGCACATCAATGACCTTATCTTCTATTAGTTATTTATCCATCAAACCTGAATTGAATATGTCTTATTCAATCAAAGTTGCTTTCCTCAATAAACCTTTATAAGTTAACTTACAAAACTTTTCTACTGAACAACTGATGAATCCTGCCTGGCTACTTTTAGATTGTTATAGCCATTCTTTAGTTTTCCTGCTTCCCTAGTGCTTTACTTCACAGATGGACAGAGATGGCAAATACATGAAATGAATGAAACAAGTACTGGGGAAAACATAAGTGCTATCCAAGCAAATTCAAGTTACGATCTTATCACTGCTAGAGATCTGTCGCTTTAAGACATCAATACCATTGTCAATCTTACTTTTTTAGTTCACATTTTTTCTTCTAATGAGATGATAAACATTTATCAGTGTTCATGTCTTATCTCTTTTATTCTATATGATTCATTTTGTGGTGTGGCGGTTTTCAAGTCTAAATTGGAAAGTAACTTCTTCTGGCATTCTAGTTATAGTTACAAATACCAAATTCAAAACATAAGAGATTAATGGAGTCACGTCATATGCACATTTAACTCATATAATTCAACCATACATGCTGCACAAAATTAAAATAAAGAAGAACACTTTGAATAGGGTGGACGATTTCACCCACAATTTCCCTCAATGAGCACAAGAGCCCAGCAGAGCGTGAATGGGAAGATGTGAATCTGATCTTTCTTTAGATGATCTTGTGGTGTGAACGTCTTACTCCCCTGACCTCAAAGCCCGACCCTCAACAGAACACAATGCCATCATAAAAACACATAGTTAACTAGATGTTCTTTAAAACCCTAATATAAACCCTCCAATTACCCAGCAGCATTTGCATGTTCTATCACTTGACTATAACAAATAGTTTTCTCCTAGAAGTATGATTTACTTGGAGGCCATCTGCAACAACATGAAATGTATCCCTCAGACTTTATTAAATGCTTCCAATAGATACCACCTCTTCTCTCATAGATTCTCATGAAATAGGATCAAAGTCTAGCCAAGAAGATAGGCACAAAAAACAATGGGAAATATATAATGCTTCATGAGAAGTGCTTCACGAATAGAGACTTGTACAAGTGCATTATGGAGACTTAGAGCTAAGTGGGAAATAACAGGTCAGCAAATGAACCAAAGCAAAGCATTAAAACCAGTAAGAATAGCACCGAAAAAGACTCCAAAGCGCAAAAGTACGCAACAGTTTTTTTTTTTTTGAATGTTAATTGATGTAACTGTATTTATTTTATTTATTTATTTTTTAAATAAATTTATTTATTTTTGGCTGCGTTGGGTCATTGTTGCTGCGCGCAAATTTTCTCTAGTTGCGGCGAGCAGGGACTATTATTGCGCTGCGCGGGCTTCTCATTACCGTGACTTTTCTTGTTGCAGCGTACCAGCTCTAGGTGCGCAGGCTTCAGTGGTTGTGGCTCGCGGGCTCTAGAGCGCAGGCTCAGTAGTTGTGGCACATGGGGTTAGTTGCTCTGCGGCATGTGGGATCTTCCCAGGCCAGGGCTCAAACTCGTGTCCCCTGCATTGGCAGGCAGATTCTTAACCACTGCACCACCACGGAAGCCATACACAACGGGTCTTTAAAAAGCAAGATATTTGTGGTAGTTTAAAACCCAGATATATGTTGAAGACAAAGGCATTTGGAAAGGAAAGCTATATGATTAAGTGAATTAAGATGCTCTTCTAAGAAATTTGGATTTAATTCTTTTGTTACAAAAAACCATCATCAAATTTTTATTTGGTTCTTAAATATCCTTGTGAGAAAACTGTGACCCAGGTAATTCTGGACTTCTGCACACACACTAGAGGTGGGACGTAAGCTCAGATGTCACAATTCAAATTCATTGCTCTCTCAACTCCACCAGACTGCCTTTCACTGCAGATTCCAAGCTACTTCTCATACCTACAGTTAGTTCAGTCTTGTTTTTCCCTCACTACCAATCTGGTCATGATCTGCCCTTTCCATCTTTTGGGGTAGCCCAACCCTGACAATGACTCTGGACTTTTACTTTATTTGGAGTTTCAAGATGGTGGCAAATCTAAAGAGTTGTCGAAAGCAGACAGTTAGAATGTAAAATTACTTGGCTGTGAAATTTCTGTGGAAAATTCAAAACACCCTGCACTTAACACAATGCCAGAGCTGATTAGTGCAGTTTATTGCTAAGCCCCAAGGGACACCTGCAGGCTTTTACCTTCAGTCTAGAACCCCTGGCCCGAGGAAAGGTGTAATGCCATGTTAGTTCTGCACTCTTTCTATTAGAGTTTACTCAAAGCTGCCGACACCAGATGTGTTACAAACGAACGTTAATTCTCCTCCAGCATCTGGATCGCATGTACTATGAGGGGCAAGATTTATGCCCTGCTGAAGCATTCCCCGGTTTTTAGCACAGAAGTGATTGAACTCCAGATGTTAACAAGATGCAGAGACCTTTTAGTATGATTAAAAACATGATTTCTTGTTTTGCTCATGACAAAACCCATTGGATTAACTTATTAGAAGTGGAGCTGCCGTCCTGCTCATTGGAAGCCATGTCTACTTTAGCTATTGGAGCTTGTCGTCGAAGATTTTATGAAGAAAGAATGACTCACCGACTCCTTAAATCGTCAACTTCAAGGGCCTTCTCAAAATCAGAGGTTACAAAGGTAGATATTCTCTAAGCACTTAGATAAAGATTTAGATGAGAATGAAAATCAACACAAGTGTTTGCATGAATTAACTAAATCAGGATCTCCTCCCTTTCAATAATTGTATTATCAAAAAACATGGAACCACAGCCTTAGAGCCTTAGAGCTAGAATGATTCCTCAAAGATCATCTGACCTGCTTTTCCCTTCCTCAGTCCTTCTCTTCCTCCACCTTACAGGGAGGAAGAGAATGGTCTCCTTGTAGTGTCAGATGACTGAGAACCAAAAGGATCCAGTGTTTTGATACAGGTCTCAAAACCAGTAAACAATGAACTTGCTGAATTCACATCATCTATTTTCAAAGTATAGTATTTTCTCAATGATAAAATGCGCTTGCCCATAATTTACTTTTTCCATGGTTGGAATGCATCTCATACTTAGTGTGAACATTTAGTAAGTTTGTTTATTTTTGTGCCCACAGTTGTTATTAAATTAATGGTGCATGTGACAGTCAATGGCATCTTAGAATCTAGAAAATATGGTAACTACTGATTTCAGTAGACAGAAACCTTGAACTAATAAGCAATCGTCTGGATTTTTTACTACTACCATAATCTAAGAATCTGTAAAATGTGTTATTATGCTGGTGAGAAAATGCCTTCCTGTGGAGATACTCTTTTTATGGTGTTCTCATCTTACCTAGTCAAAATAAAGGAGGAACTAAATTGATTTTAATATAAAACTTTGAAATAGAACATATGATCATGTTGAACAGTCTTCATTAATCATGAGTTTGGTCTACTATTTCCAGTACACCTTTCGAGAGTTTGTGGACTTACTATCTAAATGGTTTATGAATTTTAAGACCTTAAGTCATCATTTACCTCCAATGTCTTTGTTTATTCTGTTCTAATGTCTTCCATGATAAAATTCATTTTCTTCATAAATCACTTATGTGACCCTGAAGAGATATAATGTGTGTAAGTTAAAAATAGTGTCCTCCTAATCATGAGTGGTGAGTCATTCTTTTTTTTTTTTTTGGCTGCGTTGGGTCTTTGTTGCTGCTCACAGGCTTTTCTCTAGTTGCGGTGAGCGGGGGCTACTCTTTGTTGTGGTGGGTGTGCAGGTTTCTCATTGCAGTGGCTTCTCTTGTTGCGGAGCGTGGGCTATAGGCACGCAGGTTTCAGTAGTTGTGGCACGTGAGCTCAGTAGTTGTGGCACACGGGCTTAGTTGCTCCGCAGCATGTGGGATCTTCCCGGATCAGGGCTGGAACCCGTGTCTCCTGCATTGGCAGGCGGATTCTTAACCACTGAGTCACCAGGGAAGCCCGGTGATTCATTCTTTACAACATTATCTATGGCCAAGAAAGGAAAAATCTGGAAGCACCTTTTCTTACATTTGTTTACAAGTGCTTTACTGATTGACTCTGAATTTCTCTTGTCAAATTTACTGTAGAACTCAACCCATTCCACATTTCCCACCAAAATCACTCATATATTGTAGATTTAACTAAAGATTTTGTAGCAGAATGGGAGGTAGGTGTTGAGCTTTCCTCATAAACTTACAGCAAACAATTTAAATACAACTCTCAGCTAACTATTTAAACAATCACAGTAGACATTTTAATTATTCCCCAGGGGTTGTTTGCTTTGTTTTGGTTTAGTTTCCTCTTCCGGCAATACCCAGACTTGCATTAATTTTTCTTTACTCCAGGATTTTCTGTCAGCAATTTAAAGCTCCTCGTCCCTATTCATTCAAGCTTTCATTCAACAAATAATTAAGGGCTTATTGAGAAGCAGTCACTCACCTACTATGAGACAGATACATCCCAGGTAATAGGGATATGACAATGAACAACAACAAAAAATCCCAGCTGTCATGGAGCTTACTTTCTTCCAGGGAAAGGGAATGGTGCGTGTGGCAGATGTCAGATGAGGAAAAGTGCCATGAAGAAAAAATATGTATCAGACTAAGGGGAAAGAAGGAGTGACTGGAGTGTTTGTGCACATGTGTGTGCACGCAAGCACGAGAGTCATTGAATTACAAGGGGAAGCTAGGGAAGACCTCCCTGAGAGGAGACATCGAGAGAGACCTGAGGAGTAAGGAGAACGAACCATGAGGAGTCAGTGGAACAGTTCACCTCCACAACAGCTTCTACCACCAAAGTTCATAGATGACTCCTTATAGGACTCAACAAAGCAAAGGATCTACCAGCAGCAGAACCAAACTTCCACGGGCATTTTGCCATTATGTTTTGTTAACAGTTCCTTATGTTCTTTGCCCTAATTCCTAAGAGGCTAATTAATCAAAATGTGTCTTCCAAACAAATCACTAACCTGAAATAAGAATCACAGGCCATGTTGTCAATGTGTTTAAGCTTTTAAGTAGAATTCTTATAAAGCAAGTCCAGAAAAATAAGAGCCACATAAGAATATTGTCTTCCTTTATCCTTTAACCTAACCCAATATTTCTTTTCTAGAAATCTTTCCTAAAAAATGGTACAAAGGTGGACGAAGCTTTATGTGCAGAGATGATCACTGGACTATTATTTATAAAACTGAAAACTTGACAGTCTAAACTATAAGATAATTTTTATTAAAATAATAAAGTAGGGATCATTAAGCTGTTTAATGTCTACAAATAATTATTGATGATATGGTAAATTGACTATAAGTGGTAGAGGTAGAGAAAATGGTATCAAATAGTGCACAGAATATTACCTCAACTATAAACAAAAAGTTTGGAAAAATTAGAATTAACTCTTACAAAATTGAGATATTAGTTTTGCCTACTCTAGATTTCACATAATGGAATATACAACAGTGTAATGGAAAATACATATAAGTGCACGTACTCTTGTTTCTGGCTTTCTTCTGTCTGTGCAATGTTATTGAAACTTCATGTTGTTGAATGCGGCAGTAGTTTGTTCCTCTTTTATTTTTTTAATATTTTTTGGCTGAGTAGTATTCATAATTTGTTTCTCCATTAACCTGTTTATAGACCTTTAGGCTGTTTCCAGTTTGGGGTCATTAAAAATAAAGCTGTTATGAACATTTGTATATAAGACATTTTGTGGACATATGTTTTCAGCTTTTATTGTAAATACCTAGAAATGAAATCACTGGTCAAATAGTAAGTGTACTTTAATACAAATTGTCAAACTGCATTCTAAAGAGGTGTACTATTTTATACTTCTACCGTCAATGTATGAGCGTTTCTGTTGCTTTTCATCCATAAAACCAGTGAATATTGACAGGTTTTTTTTTAACACCATTCTAAATGCAAGTATAGTAAAGCTTCATTGTGGGTTTGATTTGTGTTCCCTGATTACTGATTATGTGTAACAGATTTTCTGCTACTTGTTGGTCATATATATTTTTTCTTTTGCAAAAGTTCTATTCAAATTTTTTAACCATTTTTGAAAATTTGAAGGTTTTTTAATACTGTATAAGGCATATATACATATATATATATGCTACAAGCCAGATACATGTATTACATATTATCTGATATTGTATTATCATAATGTATTATAGACATTCTCCCCCCAGTCTATGGCTTGCATTTTAATTTCCTAAGGATGTCATTTAAAGACCAGAGTTTGATTTTTTTTAAAGTTTTTAATTAAGTTAATTTAATATTTTTTTTCATTATGGTTAGTGAAAATCTTTGTCTTTTTAATCAACCTAGCTAGATGTTTATAAATTTTATGGATACTTTTAAAGAAGTAGCTCTTAGATTTTTAATTTTTCTCTATTGATTTTCTCTTCTCTATTTCACTGATTTTTGCTCTTGTCTTTATAATTTTCTTCTTTACACTTCTTTTATGTTTAATAGTCATCTTTTTCTAGCTCCCTTTTTTAAAATTTTTAAATTTAATTTTATTTACTTTTTATACAGCAGGTTCTAGCTCCTTAAAATGAAAGCTTAGATCATTGATGGCAGACATTCTTTTTTTTTTTTTTTCTCTTTCTAATATAAGCACTAAAGCTATAAATTTAACTCCAGGCACTGCTTTAGCTGCATCCAAGCTAAATGATATGCTGTTTTCATTTTCATACAGTTGAATATTATCTTATTTGACTTGCAATTTTCTTCTTTAATTCACTGCTTGAGAGGTATCTTGTTAAATTTCCAAATACATGGGAATTTTTTATATATCTTGTGTTATTAATTTCTTATTTAATTTTGTTGAAGTTAGAGGGGATATTCTGTATGACTTCAATTCTTTTTAGTTTATCTAAACGTGTTTTATAGTTCAGCATATGGTTTCTCTAGGTAAATGTTCCATTTGTACTTGAAAGGAATGTCTATCCTGTCATTGTTTGTGTATGTCAAATAGATTTCAAATTGTTTGGTAGTGTTGTTCAAACCTTCCTGACTGATTTTCTATCAACTTGTTTTATTACTAGGACAGAAGTGTTTTTGCACCCAACTATAATCATGGACTTTTCTGTCTCTCATTTCATTCTTATTTTTCTGTTTTATGTATTTTTGAAGCTCTGTTTTTTTTTTAACATCTTTATTGGAGTATAATTGTTTTACAATGGTGTGTTAGTTTCTGCTGTATAACAAAGTGAATCAGCTATACATACACATATATCCCCATATCCCCTCCCTCTTGCATCTCCCTCCCACCCTCCCTATCCCACCCATCTAGGTGGTCACAAAGCACTGAGCTGATCTCCCTGTGCTATGTGGTTACTTCCCACTACCTATCTATTTTACATTTAGTAGTGTATATATGTCCATGCCACTCTCTCATTTCATCCCAGCTTACCCTTCCCTCTTCCCGTGTTCTCAAGTCCATTCTCTATGTCTGCATCTTTATTCCTGTCATGCCCCTAGGTTCTTCAGAACCATTTTTTGTTTGTTTGTTTAGATTCCATATATATGTGTTAGCATATGGTATTTGTTTTACTCTTTCTGACTTACTTCACTCTGTATGACAGACTCTAGGTCCATCCACCTCAGTACAAATAACTCAGTTTCGTTTCTTTTTATGGCTGAGTAATATTCCATTGTATATATGTGCAACATCTTCTTTATCCATTCATCTGTCGATGGACACTTACGTTGCTTCCATGTCCTGGCTATTGTAAATAATGTGAAGCCCTGTTATTAACTCTATACATATTAAGATCCCTAGAAGTTCAATTTGATTCTTCTTTACTGTTTCCACTTCTCTTGTTCTTATGTTCCTCTTTTACTTTAAATTCATGATCATATTTGTAATAGCTGTTTTAATATTCTTTATCTGCTAATTCTACCATCTATCATTTCTGCATCTGTTTCTATTGATTCATTTTTCTTTTGGTTATGGGTCGAATTTCCAAGCTTTTTTGTTTATCTAGTCCTTTTTGATTGTGACTATTACACTGATGAGTTTGGGTATTTTGCTTTCTTTCTTTTTTCTTTTCTTTTTTTTAGGGACCAGCAGGGAGTTCCTTTGGTCCACCCAACTTTTGGTAGTGCTGTACTAAAACCTTTGTTTTAACCCCATCAATATCTGTTTTGTTCATCCCACAGTTTAATAGCTGTCTAATGATTTCCACCCTGCTGGATGAACCCTGTGACTCTCCTGTTTCTTCTTTGATTTTTCCCTATCAGTATTTGCTTTATTCATCTTACTCCTTAATAAGGTTTTAAAAATTTCCACCCTAAGACTAGCCTTTTGATTCTGTCCTCTTCCTTTCCCCTTTCTCCTATTAACCTAATATTATTAGGATCTGTGAGACCCATGAGGGGAAGCTGAAACACCAAATTCAACAAGGCTTCCTGAATGTTTTCTTTCTTTAAAGAGTGTTGAATTTTGTTTGGAGTGCTGGTTAAATTAATTGAGAGTCCACTTAGTTCTTTCAGGCTTTTTTTAAAAAAAGCTTTCTTAGTGGAAGTGTGAGTTGTCTCTCCTCTAGAGCCAATTTTGTCCTACAACTAAGGTGTAAACTTCTTGAGTCTCTACTTTATGCTATGCATGTTCATAAAAGTCCCTCAATTTTGGGTGATTGGAATACAAATGTGGTCTCAAAAGTGTTTTCAGGGGCAAAGCTGGGGGATTATAGAGCTCACTTCATTTTCTTTACTTCCTATAGAGAGTAAAGTTCTGTGTCTGAAAACAGTCTTTTATTTTTAATATTTCTTATATTTTGTCCAGTTTTCTAGATTTTTTTATGACAGGAAGGCAAGTCAGGTACCAGTTATTCTGTCACGGTCAGAAAAGTAATTTTGATCTCTATATTATTAAAAATATCTGTTTATAGTTTCTAAATTTTCTACAATGAGCATGTATTACTCAGAAAATATATGTAATATTATTGCATGAGTTTTCTATTGTTTCTGTGACAAGTTACCACAAACATAGTGGCTTTAAAAACACAAAATTTTTACCTTGCAGTTCTGTAGGTCAGAAGTTCAGTAAGAGTCTCACTGGGCAATATCAAGGTGTTGACAGGGCTGCATTCCTTTTAGAGGCTCTAGGGGAGAATCTGCTTCTTTGCCCTTTCCAGCTTTTAGATGTTGCCTGCATTCCTTGGCTCATGGCCACTTTCTCCATCTAAGAGTTAGAAGCATAACATCTTCAAATCAATCTCTTTCTGACTCTGATTCTCCTGCCCTACTTTATCACTGAAATAATTTCTTCTGATTACATTGGAACCACCTGGATAATCCAGGATAATCTCCCAACCTCAAGATTCTTAACTTTATCACCTCTGCAAAGTCCCTTTTGCAATGTAAGGTGACATATTCATAGGTTGCAAGGATTAGAATGTAGATAGCTATGGGGGACCATCATTCTGCCTACCACAGTTATTATGGTATTTTTCACCAATTATTAAGATAATAAATCATCATTCTTAGAATGTACTATAACAAAAGTTATTCTGTTGACATATTCCACATACACTCTGAAAGACATGAGGGCACCTGGATTTTGGTAACATTTAAGCAGATTTTGCTATTGATTTTCCTGAGGCCGTGTGAAGTTGATATACTGCTTATGTCATAATGGATGATGCTTTGTCTCCAAGGTAGATAACATATTTACAGATAATTGGGATTTGCCAAATATGGCCCTAAATTCTTTGGTTCCCAGTCTCTGATTTTCCTCTAACCTACCCCTGATTTCTTGTGACATCTCTGAGCATACCTGCCAGATGAATTTTTACAGCTATTACCACTCCCTAAGCACTGTACTGAAAATTTTATTCTCAGAAGTTACCAAAACTTTTGGTAACTCCTTTTGATATGCTAGGTCTATAAATGGTACCATATTTTTCTAGACTTAGGCTTAAAACCACACTCACACTTGCCTAATTTTTATCCTGATCTTTACTTTTTCCACCTAATCTATTGTCAGACTTTGTAGGTTTTTTGTTTTTTTTTTTTTTAAGAAATCTCTCAGACGAGCTCTCACATACTTCATTTCATTTTAATTCCCACAACCATCACTGTATTTCAGGTTCTTGTTATTATAGTTGAATTTTCACAAAGACCTTCTAAAGAGTCTTCTTACTTATAATCTTCATCCAAACCACTTTTGCTAGATGAGTCTTCCAAAAGATTCATTTCTACACAAAAATCTTTGGATTTTATTTTAGTATTCATAAAATAAATGTCTAATTCTTCAGTATAACATAAACCCCTCCACACTTTCATTTTAACAATTTAAATCCTTCATGTTGTATCTCAAATTCAACTTCCTTTTATTTTGTTTTCCTTGACATTCCAGATTTTAGCAGTCTCTCATCATCTTGAATGCATTTCTACAACAGTCTTCTATCTTTCAGTAATTTTCAAAATATGTCTTGATTTATCTTTATATAATTACATCCTTTTATGTTTTACCCTTTAACTGAAACTTTCAAGTATAGAATTCATGTTTTATAAATTTTTGAACCCTTTGTAATATCTAATACCTAGTGGTTAATAAACATTTATTTGTGGGTAAAGGAGAGTGGGATTTAGGGCTACATTTTTCCCAGGGTTTGTTGTTGTTTGTTTGTTTGCTTTGAGTGGATAAGGTTTTTTTTTTTTGGTTTTTTTTGGGGTTTTTTTTGTTTTTTTTTGCTGTACGCGGGCCTCTCACTGTTGTGGCCTCTCCCGTTGTGGAGCACTGGCTCCGGATGCGCAGGCCCAGCGGCCACGGCTCACAAGCCCAGCCGCTCCACGGCATGTGGGATCTTCCCAGACCGGGGCACGGACCCACAATCCCTGCATCGGCAGGAGGACTCTCAACCACTGCGCTACCAGGGAAGCCTGATAAGGTTTTTATTTTTTTAAATTAATTTAATTTTTTTTGGGCCGTGCCCCACGGCATGCAAGATTTCCCCAATCAGGGATCTTCCGTGCAGTGGAAGCGTGGAGTCCTAACCACTGGATCACCAGGGAGTTCCCTGGATAAAGTTTTGAAAACATTTTTAAAAATGCACTTTTATTGTGTCCTTAAAACAATTCTGTAGGGTTAGGTTAGATATCTCTATTTGAACAACTATGTGATTTCCATAAAGCAGTTCAATTACTGATAGAGTCAGGTCACCTTATTCCTACTTCTATGTTCTTTCTGTTCCATTCTCTCGCCTCTCAGAATTTGACTCAATATTTCTTATTTTATTAAAATTTTTTTTAGGTCTCTGTGTAACCACCTTAGTAACAACATAGACTATGTTAATAATTTTTCTCTGAAACTGACCTCACTCTTGGTTCTCTGTTGGCAGAATAATCTTCCTATAGCTCATGAATCAAATGTACTTTGTTTTTACAACAGAACTGAAAAGATTTTTTTGCTTCCTTTACACTGCCTTGTATTCTTGATTCCTCTGTTTTAGTTCACTCTTTTATTCAAATCGGAAATACAAAGTATACTTGGATTGTTTTAAAACTGTCCCAAATATCTCTAGGGTTGACACCACTGTTAAACCTCATGGAAACGCTAGTTTGTTTGGCTGAACCTGGGACTGGGATTTGGGGAATTAAGATAATTATGGCTCATCTTATGATCCCAGGCCAAGTATTTATTTTTCTTTGCTTTCATTGCTCCATCAGCAAAAGGTAAAATTTATTCTGTGTAACCAGAAGGTCGATTGCAAAGAATAGTAAAAGTTGCATGCAGTTTGTGAGCTTAAGACTATATATAAAAGCTAAATATAGCCATCCCAACTGCTGCAGGGGATTAGAGCTTTCAGATCCTTCTCCCATGAGGCCCAGCAATGAGTTTATTTCCCAGCTCCATTTTCAAGACCAAATGACATAACACATTTTTAAATGATAAATCTGAAGTATTTTAGAATCTCAATAATAGTAACAATGATGATGATGAGAATGATATATAGCCTTTGTTGAGCCTTAAGAGTATACCAGATTCTGGATCAAACTTTACAAAACTCCTGAGAAGTATGTATTACTATCTCTTTTTTGAAGAAAAACAAAAATAAGTGAGGCTTAGTCCAGATAAGTGGCTTGTTTGAATTCACAGAATTAGTGAGATGCAAAACTCTCACCTCTCTGACATCAAACTTGAGTTCATAACCAGCATACCATATCGCTTTCACTGACCGAGGCACTGGGCTCGCAGCAGACAGCTGTGAAGTGGGAACTCTTGTTCTTTGTGACAATTTGACTCATATTCTTAGCATAACAAGTATTGTTATGCTAAGAATATTTTAACAGAAAATAAATTAGAAAATAACTACAGTTTTCTGCTTACTTACAATTTGGTTTAAGTATATGGTCCTATGCTGTCTTTGTTGGTTTTCTTTCCTTCCTTCCTTCCTTCTTTCATCTTCCTCTTTTTCCACCTTCTTCCTCCTTCCTCCCTCCCTCCCTCTCTCCCTCCTTCCTTCTTTTCTTTCTAAAAGTTAATGGCTTTGAACTTCAATTCTATACAAAAAGGATTTGTTAAATTGCCGTCTGTTTCCAACACCTATCCACCAAGTCTTCATTAAATTGTAGCAATATTTTGGAGACATTTAGAGCAAAGTTTTTATTATTATTATTATTAGTGTAATTACTTTACGATGTTGTGTTAGTTTCTGCTGTACAGTGAAGTGAATCAGCTTTATGTATACATATATCCTCTCCCTCTTGGACCTCCCTTCTGCCCCCCGTCCCACCCGTCTAGGTCGTCACAGAGCACCGAGCTGAGCTTCCTGTGCTTTACAGCATGTTCTCACTAGCTATTTTACACATGGTAGTGTATATATGTCAATCCTAATCTCCCAGTTAGTCCCACCTTCCCCTTCCTCTGCTGTGTCTACATGTCCGTTCTCTACATCTACGTCTCTATTCCTGCCCTGCGTATGTGGAATCTAGAGGAAACTTTTGACTTTTGTGACATGTCATCTAATTTAAGATAGTAACAGTAATACCTTCTATTTATTGGGCAGTTTATTACTAATATCAGAACCTCTCTCTAGGCAATTGTTCCTCAATTTCATTGGTATCAATGTAGCATTCAAGGTGTTTTGGCAACAGAGCAACTTTCTTCATCCCTTTGTTGTTATGGCTAACAGAAATGGCACAGCTGCATACAGGATAGACCATCATCCAGAAGTACACTCATTACATATTCATTGATCTCCTCCCTTGTGGAGGTATTGAGGCTTTTGGACCTTGTTAGATTCCACTAACCCATTCATTCATTCCACAACAAAACACTGGGCACAAGAGTGAACAAAACAGGTAAAATTCTTAATTTCATGGAGCAGATCCAATGCATATATTATAGTCATGTTCAACAATCTTTACATACTCCTTAGGCTGGGGACAGTTTGTCTATGGGCATAGGACTCTGGAGATTTGATGAAAAAACTCAGCTTAAATTTTTAGATTAATTATCATACAAATATTTTTAGGTTGTTACTCTTTGGGCCTTATTAGTCTAGATGTATTTCTCCTTGGATAATCTCGGTTCACCTGCATTTTTCCTTTTGCCTTTTGTTTTCTTCAGTAACCTCAGCCCCCGACCCCTTCACCAATTACTCCCCCCACACTCCACATTCTTTAATATTTTTAAGAGCCCTGTCAGGCTTCATTTTATAGATGAGGAAATTAGACTGAAGGAAGTTAAATAACTTCCTCAAGGCCACACAGCTAGTCAGTGGTAGATCTGGGATTTTGACTCATATGTATCTCACTCCAAAAATTGTATAACCAACCACAATTTTTATTTTTGTACTCTTTAAAAAATTTCTTCCATGCTTTTACGATTAAGTACTTAATCACATGGGATTATGACTTCTCTGAGATAGTCTGTGACTCCTGGCACAATCTAAACTCTGGTCTGTAACTGTGTGAATGATAAAAGCATATATTATTTTTGGTACAATTTTCAGCTTACAATGGTTCTGATCCATTGCAAATTGTAATGTTTCTAATACCATTCATTTTCAAGAGGAAAATCATCCATTTTCTTTGGGAAATTCTTCAGTCTTCTGTTCAATCCTTCCTGATCTCTACCAATCCCCCAAATCACCCAGCAGAAACCTTGTTCTATGGCTAACCCTGACATTTTTGAATGACTGTATATAATTATCAGTCTGAGGAATTCCTTTTTTGTGAGTGAGCTATCACGAACTTCCAGTGTCTCAGGTTCCTTTATATAAATCTCCTCACCCAAAACAGATGAACAAAAGTATTACCTTTTCTGATAGCTGTTTTGAACTTACACATTTTTCTAATATGACCTGAGCTGAGGATAGTGGAATTAAAAAGGGGCCCTATGTAAGCAGAATGAGTTCTTTTTGGAGAGGTACATGGGGTCAAATCACACAAGGACACCCATGGTTAGGAGCATCGTTAGAACCTGTTTTACCTTAGCAAAGTTACTCAACCTTTCTGGGTCTGAGTTTCCTAATTTATGAAATTGGGTATATCATACTAGACAGTGACTATATATCAGCATGGTGAAAGAGATTCTTAAGAACACAGATTCCCAGTCTCCACTTAGAGATTCTGGTTTAGAAGGTCTGAGATTGGATTGGGAATCTCTGTATTTTGACTACTTCCCCAGGTGCTTCTATTTTTGCAGAATGTCTCTGAAAAGAGATTGTGTGAGAACTACATAATATTCCATGCTTCAATACTTCAGTGGATTTTTGGTGTGACCCCATTAAACCTATTTTTTCCCACTTAGGATCCCTGTCACAAGTAGGAGAGAGCTATCATCCCAGCTGTAAGCCTCTCATTCAGGGTTCTTGCCGCAGCCAGCAGTGTGCTTGGAGTCTAGTTCAAAATTGGAGAAAGTGAACCATGGAGCTGGGAGCCATTGGTGGAGGGGCTGGCCTGAAGGAAGTGAAGTGTTTCAGCCAGAATGTACTGACGCACAACCAGGAAACCACAGACTGGTGAAAACCTTTCCAAGCCTGAGCCCTGTGATCAAAAGAGGTGCAGGAAGTAGCTCTGCCAAGAGTCCTTCCTGCTGCTGGCTGGAACCCTGAGCTTCTGAGGCTCTCTGAGTCAACTCCCTGAGCAGATGCTGTCACCTACAGAGCCATTACTAAAGCATTTTCTTGCTTTGCCCTGAGGTGGCCCCACTGGGGGGTGGGGGTGAGTCGCTCTCTCTTTTTTTCTCTTTCTCGCTTCTTCCTTTTGGCAGAGTTTGTCATCTGATTGCTCACTTTGAGTTTTTCAGAAGCCATAGATTACTGGATTCTTACGCTTTGCTAACTGGCCATTGTTTGATGCTCATGGCATGTATACGAAAACCAAATCCTCAAACTCTTAGCAATACCTAGATCACCTGATCAGCAAATATCAATACAGAAATGAACTTCCTTTATTTATCACATCATAACCATTATCCCTTCTCCCAGGCTAGTCTTCCTTTTTTCCTTATAAAAATAGATTCAAACAGAAATTACATTCAGATCCCTGTCACATAGATCATGTCTGGATACAAGGTCAAAATAATTGTGTCTCTGTGAATTTTCTCTTTCCTTGGCCAGAGTAACTGCCAGTTGCCATGCAATAAATCACATCATCATATAGCAGATCCAGTTAATAGCTGAGACTAGCAGGATAACTGAACCATGTCCTGAGAGCTAAGTGATGGAGAAATTGAACATGGAGCACTTCAAATTGATGACTTAGTCACGGGGTATTTTTCCTGGAAAGAACAGGATAATTCTGAACTATTGATTTTGTCAAGGGTACAAGCTCCCATGTAAAGGAAAATAAAGCAAGTGTGATGAACTTTTCATTTGGCCTTCTGCCTGGATTTCTTGCTTTTTGCCGTGTATTTCATGCCTCTACTTTTATTCTTTAAACCCTGACTAGATGGCCCAGCTATATTGGCCATGTGGCTTAAAATCCACCCTCTTAATCTGCTTGTTTCCAAAATCTCAGCAAGAAGGAGGTGGCCAATAGCCTTTATGAGACGATGCTCTGAGTCTTAGCTTAGGTTTCAATAAGTTTAGGAGACATGAAAAGTTCAGTGGGGAGAGGCCCTACACCCTCTTTAAAGATTTCAGAGGTCAAGATTCAGGAGACGATACATACAAACTGAGCAACAACAATCAAGTGTTTTCTGAATTATTCCTCGCCTGGGACTATTATGTAAAGTAGAGACTTTGCAAACACATTGTGCTGCAGTGCATTTTGAGACATGCCTTTTTTGGAAAGTGCTAACTTTGTACACTGCTGACACTAAATATTTGAAAATAAAACTTTTTCTCTCTCTCTCTCTCCTCTACTTTTGGCTCAGTTTATCCTACCAAAACACACTTCAAAAGACATCTTTATAGAAAGAATGTTTCAAAAATATAATATTTCCATCTGTTATTTTAATAATACATGCTCTGGGACTCTCTTTATGAACCATTTTCTTTTCTTTCCTCCCATTTAGATGTATAAATATTTGATTCAAAAGCCCTGAGGAATAGTCAGCCAATCAGGTTGCTGAATTGTGAACATTCCTAACCCTATAATTTTGTCTGTAGCAGGCATCTCCTGCTGTGGAACTAACTGCTAAGGGATATAGCAATGTAATCCTCAGACTGTTCCATCTCAAGGTTGCTCTGAAGTGGAGAGAAGGAAACAGTTTTAATTTTGATAAAATAAACTTTATTTTGTAACTTTATTATTTGTTTTTCTTTCTCCTTTCAACACTTCATAATAGACCTGTCTGGTAATTTGAAGTCAGCCTCCCTCACTGAGGTGCCCTAGGCCACCCCATATTCTTGTAACTTTTTAAAGAGGTAGTCACACAATGTTTGGTCCTATCATTCCAAAGTTCAGAACCCTATTTTCTTCTATGTCTTGTGAACCGAACCAAGCCATATACTAACTCTTATTAAACATACTCAAATGGTGCTTTCCCAATGGATGGCAACAGAAGATGTGTAAGCATTGTCATGCCACCCAGATATGTTGGAAATCTTAAACCATGTGCAAAACTTTAGTACCTTTCTACTTGTTAGACTTCACTTACCAGACCTCTACTTCAGTAATTATTGAAGCATTTAATGTTACAACATGAATTTAATGGGAACACCCTCTTTGATATAAACTCACACATGTTGCTAGGAATAAAAGATCTTTATGGATAAAATTTAATATATTTTGAATCAAGCTCAAAGAGATCTTTTGTTGTGTGTGAAGAATAAAATAAAAATTCCCTTTATAAAATTTTATGGCTAGATGGGTAGGGAAAAATATTTTCCAGGATCAAAATATTTTCTTATTTCTTCTTGAATTAACAAAAGTACAAAGTTATAGATATGTACATAAAATTAAGCTTAAGTATTAGAATGTAAATAGCCAAACCCTTCTGGAGACAAAAGGGCAAAAATGTAGCAGAACTTTAAAAATGTTTATAACTTTGATCAAGAAATTATGCCTTTAGAAGCCTACTCAGGAAATAATCAGGAAATTATGACACAAAAGTATATATCCAATGATGTTTATCACTGCATTATTTAAAACAGTGAACAATGTAAAGAGTTTAAATTTAAACGAAAAAGCCCTTTAGCATTCTGAAAAGGAAATCTCATATATTTAGTGTCACTTTTAAAAGATTGTTCTTAAATATTAGTCCTAAGTATTAATTTGAATATTGTCATCCTTTAGTGTTAATGAGCTAAACACTATATTAAAAAATGCTCACTTCAATTTAGATATGATAAACATTAAGATGATAATTTCTAGAGCAGTGGTTAACTTTCACTTCTAGTGATGACAGAATAGTTTGTATCTGACCAACACTCCAACAATAACAACTTGAAAAGCTGGATAAATTCAAAAAACATTTTTGATAACACTGGAAAACTATAAAACAGCTAGAAATAGAGGGTTCAAGATCTTCAAAATAATAGAAAAACAAAGAGATGAGCCTAACATTTGGTGCTGCTTTTCCCATCAAGGATTTCCCAGTTTAAAAGCAGCCAAGAAATTAATATACTGAGGGAAACTTTTAGCAGTTTTATGGGATCGAAGGGACAAAAATTAGATATTGCAGTCTGTGAAGGTGTTGTATCTGGTAAATAATCAGGCTTTCCTGTGGGACCCCTCAAGGACTACAAACTGAGAGTAAGAATGAACAGAATTAGCTCTAACAGAGACTGGAACAAGCTCTAAAATCAGTTTAATCCCAGTTTAAAATAAAGTGACCTGTGCAGGCCAATGGTCCACCAAAAGCAAAGTAAGTGCTCTGTGCAGGAAGATAACATCATCAAAATCTCCAACGATCTTTAAAATATTCCATACACAATGCTGGCATTGAATAAAATGCCAGACATTCCAGTAAGTGAGATCAAATGATCAAAAGTAGAGAGAAAAAACACTCAGGGAAAAGAAAAATTAAAAAGACCTATAAGGAAAAACATTTATTAGAGTTATGAGACATGAGCTTTTAAATAAATATGACTAATATTTTCAAGAAAATATAAGACAAGGTGAAAAGTTTTAGCAGAGAACCAGAATCTATACAAATAATTGAATTGGAATTCTAAAATTAAAATGTACAATAACTGAATTTTTAAAACAATAGATGGTTTTAAGAACAGATTAGATATAACCAAGACAGAATTAGTGAATTCTAAGGTAATCAGTTTAAAAAAATCCAGAATAAAATATAGAAAGACAAAAAAAGTTCAGAGGATAAGAGACATATAGAAATGGAAAGAATGATAAATGTTTAATTGCAATTCTAGAAGAAGAAAGAGATAGAGAATGGGGTAGAAGTGATATTTGAAGACATAATGGCTGACAATTTTCCAAAACTGCTGGAAAACATCAAGGCATAGATTTGAGGAATGCTATGAATGCCCAATAAGAAAATATGAAGAAAATGACACCAAGGAAAACCATAATAAATCTACTGAAAACCAAAGAGGAGGAGAAAAATCTTAAAAGCAGCTAGATAAAAAATATTTTGATTTCAAAGAAGAAACAATGAGAATAATAACTGACTTTTCAATCAAAATAATGGAAGCCAGTAAATAATGGAAATCATATTCAAATAGCTGGAAGAAAAGAATTTCTTACCCCAAATTCTGTATCTGGTAAAATTATCTTTCAATATTAAGGTAAAATAAAGAAATTTCCAAGCAATCAAATACTAAGATCCTTCATCAGAAGAACATCACTGAAGGTGATTGTAATGGGAGTTCTTCATGCAGAAGAAAAATGATCCTAGATGGAAGCATGGGAATACAGGAAGAACTAAAGAGAAGTTAAAGTGAAATACAGAGAAATGAAAAGGGTAGCTATTTAAATAAATAAATAATAATAACAATGATGATGATGGTGATGATATCTTGTGGCGTTAAGAGATACATATAAATCAAAGCACATGACTTGAGAAGCACAAAAATATGGATAGGAGTAAAGGAGTTAATGTCCTAAGGTAATTGCATGTGTAGAAAATGTTGAAAGTATCAATTTACATAAGCCTTTTATAAGTCAAGGGTGCATGTCATAATATCTAGAGTAGCCACTAAAAATAGTGGAAACATTTACAACCAACAACAACAACAAAAGAAAACAAATAGTAAAATGATAGGTTTAAATTCAAGTGTATTAGTAATTACATTAAAAATAAATGGACTAAATACTCCATCTTGAAGACTAAAATCATCAGACTTGTATTAAAAACACACACATACAACTGTATGCTACTTATAATAGATACACTTTAAATACATAAAAGATTGAAAGTAAAAACGTCCAAAGATATATATCATGTAAGTCGCTTTACATGTGTCTTTGACTTCTTTCTCTACTTAAAGAAATCAGAAGTGAAAATCATAGACAAGATTTTGTGTGATTTGTGAGTGTGGTTAATATCAATACGAGAGAGAAAATTTGAAATTTCAGTCAGTGCATTCAAAATAAAGGTCTTGGCCTTCTATCAAAAGATTGTAAAATGAATGAAATTTAATGCTTTGACCTAAAATGAATGTATTAGTTTGTTAGGGCTGTCATAACGAACGTAGTTTATGGAGGTGATAGATATGTGATTTCTGCACGTATCTGTTTGTATGAATTAACATGAGCAAAAGGCTTTTGCTTAGGAGGCAGAGGAAGGAGTTATGTGAAAGAGTAAAAGTAAGGATGGACAAGAATGGCCAAGAGAATGGCATTATGTCTGCCTTTTCATCTGGCCTCATGAACAGATTTTTAACCTTTTTGTAGAGAGATCTTATAGACCAAAGCTTCAGGGTCTCTTTTGCAGAAAGATGTGAAGGAACTCTGGGCACAAGCACAGCTGCTGTTGGGACAAGTAACAAAATGCAACCCAGAATAGGAAAGAAGAATCTTTCTGTCTCTTGCCTTACACTGTAGGTCTAGTACTCTGAGGCTCAAAATGTCCATCAGCTTAGAGTGCTTTGCCTAGTAGGGCAGGGCACTGGCGAGACAGGCCACTGCCGAATCCCTTGATACCGAGGCTGTCAGAGAGATACAAGAGCCCACTTGTTCCTTCCACTTGTAAAAGCCTCCCTTGGAGGCTTGCAGAGATAACTTGGAGAAATTGTGGGGCTTAAGGTACCCTGGAGCTGAAAGACACAGGTTCTTGAAAATTTGAGTTTTTAAATGTTGGTTATTTTATTTCTACCTAGGATCATTGGGTTACAATAAGACATTTGTTTCTGTGAGGTTCTTAGTTGTCCCCTTGACAATTTGTTTTCCCCATTGCATGATGGGAAAATATGACCTCATAATTTGGGATATTGACTTAAGAATTATGTTGGAAAACATTTTGCATGTGTATGGAAAGGATTTGTAGTGGATGCTGTGCTGTGTGCTCCAGCCTTCACCTCTTCATCTCCCCTTTTAGGTGGGGAAGACTCATTTCCATAGCTGACGAGAGTGCTGCTAGCTGAACGCCTTTATATGGCTGCTCTCCCTTGGAATCCCCTCACCAATGATCACACTCTCTTTCCAGGGCTGCCTTTGTCCAATGACTGGAGACTATAAAGGTCCTGCCCTGACCCCAAGTTGGACAACTTTGAAAGAACATTCCAGTTTCAGAGTTGCTACTGAGTTCAGATGAATCCTTTGTTGTGACAGCACTGCAGCCTGACATCTCTATCTTCTGTTATGCTCCCTGTCACAAGTTCTTCTGTTCTTTTGTCACAAGTGTTAATTCCAAGAGTGTTTCCTAATGAATATCCTGCACACAAATCTCTGTCTTAGTCACCACTTCTTAGGAAATTTTTAACAGTCTTGTTCACTAACTTCCATCTTTCTTTATAGTTTTCCAGGATATGAAAAGGGACTTAACTTTATTGAGAGAGGCACTGTGATTCATTGCCATAAACCAACCTCCCAGGTACCTGAGTGGCAAAATTTCCCACAGTTTTCCAGGGGGCATTACGGGATGTTCAGGAACACTCATGGTTTTTTTTTTGTCTAAATTATGTTAGCTACATGTGTTTAGATGAAGGAAAACTATTCAACTTAGATTTAAAAATGGGGACTATTATGGAATGTAAGATTGACTCAAAGAATTCAAGGAAAAAAATAACTAAAATTCAGGATTGTAGAATGGGCAGGGGTATTCTGGGAACATCACTGATCTTGAGAGAAGATAGAGGTTCTCTTTTATTTAGAACTTTGGTTTGATGATTTTGCCTCTAAGCAAAACATGGTTGGGTATCATCCTATTCCCCTCTCTTTTTTCTGTCCAAGAAACTTGACTGTGGCAAAGTTGGAGAATTTCTATATGTTTTGTGAATTCTTAGAGGAGATATGCATTCGTTGGACCTGAGGTAACATTAAGTGACTCTAGTGCTTTGAGATGTAAATCTCTGACTCTGAACTTGCTTTGTACTTTGTGAGAGCCTGAGCTACTTTCAGGTCTGGGAGAGACTTGTGGCATGAAGATTTTTGTCATTTTGTGTACCTCAAGAAGCTTTTGGATTTAGACTCAGATACAGTTTTGAACATATACCACACATCTTTCATTATTATTTTAACCATTATAAGTAGAAACTAGAGCTTATAACAGCATTAAGAACCAATGACGATGGTTAAAATTAAGAATTCTTCCCACTAAGAGTTATCAAAAAGAGAGTGAAAAGACAAGCCATAGAGTGGGAAATTGTATTTGCAATACACGTATCTGTCAAAGGATTCATACCCAGAATATATGAAGAGTACCTACAAATCAATAAGAAAAAGACAACTTAATTTTAAAAGGCCAAAAGGCTTGAAGAAGCACTTTGAAAAAGAGGAGCTTCAAGTAGCCAGTAAGTGCATCAAAATGTGCTCAAAATCAATAGTTCTTCAGGGAAATCTAAATTAAAACCTCAGTATGAGCCCACTACACAGATACCAGAATAGATTGGCAAAGATGTTAAGCAAATGGAACTCTCATACAGTGCTGGTGGGAGTGTAAATTGGCATAACAAAGTTAGAAAACAGTTTGATACTATATATTAAAGATGAACATATGTATATCCGATGACCTAACAATTCTGCCCTTAGGTTTATAGAAGTACATACATTTGATGATCAAAAGACATGTATGAAAATGTTTATAGTAACATTATTCAAGTGAAAACTGAAAATAAGCCAAATGTCCATCAATAAAAGAATGGATGAATAAATTGTGTTCTATGTATATACTGAAGTACTAAGTAGCAATGACAATAATCAAACTGAGTTACATGCATCAACATGGGTGAATCTCGCTAACATTATGCTGAGTGAAAGAAGCAAGACACAAAAGAGTATATATTGGACAGGGATGTAAATTTCAAAAACAGGCCAAAAGTACATATGATGTTAGAAGTCAGATCTTAGTTACCTGGGGTGTGTGTATAGTAACTGGAAAGAAGCACGAGGGGCTTCTAGGGGTTGTGATGACTTCTTTTTCTTGATCTGTCTCCCTATTACATGAGAACGTTTACTCTGAGAATATTCATTAAATAGTACAATGATGATTCATGTATACATCAACAAAGGGAGGGGAAAAATACTCCAGAGGGAGTTTTATTCACATTATGGGAAAAAAAATTTTTTTTTCAGTGAAGAAATGAGAAAGGAGTACAGAAATAGCTCATTTGAGTTTTGCTTCCTTAAAAGGGATTTTTAATAATTTGGAGTATACTCCACGGAATTTTGGGATAAAAAAAAAATCAAAACCTAAAGATTATAACCCTTTTTAATCTTTCTAAAATTAGTATTCAATCATGACCTCTGATTTCTGAAGCTGTTAGGCATGAATACGTTTCTTAAATGACACATTCCTTTCATTAATCTTAACTAATGAAGAAAAATGTGGCCATTTACATGTGGCCCATTGTAGACTGTGATTTAGATCACCAGAGAGTCCCAAGGATGGGTCATTGTTTGATAAATGGGGTAGTTATTTAACACTGCATCTGTTTCATCATGCACAGATCCAAAGGGAAAAGATGCAGGTGGTGGGTAGACATGATACTTTCTTACAAACTGATGAAGTTGAAAACTCTGATTAGAAACTTTGGGAAACTCTGGGTTACTGTAAGAATGTAGGGGGTCAGGGAAATAAGCCTGTGGAAGGAGACCCCAAAGGGGAGAAGGCTGAAGGCTAAAGTAATCTGTTCCTAGGAGACAAATTCAGATATGAGTGAGTCCATAAGAGACCATTTTTCTACTTTTTTGCTTTGAATGTATATAAAAGCTAGCAAGATGTCTCAGCTGAGTGGGTTTTCTGGTTTTCGTTCTGGGGTTTTGTTTTGTTTTGCACTTTAAAAAAGGGCATGGGGCTTCCCTGGTGGCGCAGTGGTTGAGAGTCCGCCTGCCGATGCAGGGGACGTGGGTTCGTGCCCCAGTCCGGGAAGATCCCACATGCCGCGGCGCGGCTGGGCCCGTGAGCCATGGCCGCTGAGCCTGCGCGTCCGGAGCCTGTGCTCCACAACGGGAGAGGCCATGGCAGTGAGAGGCCCGCGTACGGCAAAAAAAAAAAAAAAAAAAAAAAAAGGACATGGACTCGATTTAGGCACAGATACATTTCCTAGCAAGGAAAGAAGGGGTTTAAAATCACAACTTCCTGGGGCAACTGGTTCCTATGCACTTCTGACAGGAAGGTGGGAAGTGGAGTGGGGACTGGGTCACAGTATTTAGGCACAAGAACCTCACCAATGAGGAGGAGCTAGGCAGGAAGAAGAGAGAGGAAGAGAGGCCTTGAAGAGGAAAAGAAGGAAGAAACGGAAGTGTCCTTGAGAAGATGGAGGAGGAAGGGGATGTGGAGGAGAAAAAGGAGGACTTGGGGGAGGAGGAGGGAGGTGGCTTCAGATCATGGACAGGGTTGACTATGCCAGACATCCTCGGCCTGGGTTGGATCAGCTAGGCCTACTCCAGAGGAGGAAGTTGCAGTGGGAGAAAAGGTCAGTGGGAGGACCCCAGGGTCTGGCACACTTGTAGAAGTGGTGGCCCAGGTTGGGCCCAGGTTTATCGCATGGTTAAAGATGGAATGATTTAGCTTGAGCTAGAGTTTCTACCTGAGAAGCCAAGAAACAGAGTAACAGACAATGGAGGGCGTATACACTAGAGCTAGGGTACTTCTCCAAAGCAGAGTATAAGCCTCCAATGGAATGCAATGGAATGCCTCCAACGGAATTTCTTAATTGCCTCTTCAGTGACATTTGCATATGCTTAGAAACTAGCATGGTCAAATGCTTATTTTTCAGATATAAATTACAAGGATGCCTCATAAGTGTTTTAATATTCTCAACAATGGTCTTCAATCTGTTTGGAACGGTCTTTATCTTTGTGAAAATAAATTTTACAAATAGTTGAACTATCTTAATATTTTGAAGCAATTTGTACTTTCTCTAGAATTTTTGCCATCTTTTAATGTGACGGTGGCAAAAAAAATTCCTTCAGGGAGTGAGAACAAAGAAAAATGAGACTGCTTTGGATTTACTTTTATACTTTCTCCAGTAGACATGAAATCAGTATGATAATGCAAAGGGATTTTCAGAAAGAAGAAATGGTGGGGGCAAAGACTCTGAAAAGAAAGCATGTAGATCTGTGTGCCTGGAATGGAAGCTTGATGAGGAAGAGGACATTTACTCCCATACCGTTAACCATTTGATCCTGTTTGTCTCTTTACTGACCATCCTTTCCAATGTCAACTTCTTGATGGATTTTGATTCTGAGGGTGAGAAAAGGGAGCCAATCACCCCATCTGGAGCTCTCCTTGACACATGGTCCCTAAAAGCATTTTGTACTCTCCTACTCTGTGACATCCGTGGGCTTCCTTTCTGATCATTCATCAAAGTAAGGGACCATCTGCTCTGTGCTCTGTCTGCTCCATGGATGAAATAAAGGCATGTGTTATATGGCTCCATTCCAGCTTCCCCTTCTTTACATCTGTTCTGCCCCTTTGAACAGCCCATGGGGCATAACTGATGTCTCACCTTACTGCAAGGTGCATGACCCCTTTGCTTCCAGTCCTCTTTTACTTTGAAAAATACCTGCACCTCCTGCTGTTCAGGTGTTATTGTAGAAATTCTTACCATACACCAAATCACTAGTTATTTAGATTTCTTTGGCAGTAACCCATTTTACCAATGAAAGGTATCAAAACCTTTCATTAAAGGAAATTCAACATTTCAACCAATTCTTCTATTACAGGAAGAATAACAACTTTCAATTTATATATCCCAATCCCTTTGAAGTATATTATTGACATTTGCTAACTCTACATCCTTGGGCTCCTCACCTCACCTCACAGGAGAGGGTTTGAAGCTAGAACAACCTTGAAACTACAGAGTCTAAAATGAATTAAAACAGGCCTGGGAATGAAGTGACAGGACTAAAAAGAATATTACAAAGGCTTTCCAAAAAATTGTGTGTGTGTGTGTGTGTGTGTGTGTGTCTGAATATGTAATTTACAAATGCACTTTTTTTTTTTTTTTTAACTAAACCAGTGAACCAGAGAAGGACCTGTAGATGACTAGGAGAAATAACTTTAAAAAGATTTCTTTAATTGAAGTATAGTTAATTTACAATTGTGTGTTAGTTTCAAGTGTACAGTAAAGTGAATCCATTATACATACATATACATATACTCTTTTTCAGATTCTTTTCCATTATAAGTTATTACAAGACATGGAGTATAGTCCCTGTGCTATAGAGTAGGTCCTTGTTTACCTATTTCATATATAGTAGCATGTATATATTAATCCCAAACTCCTAATTTATTTCCCCACCACCCCGCTATCCCCTTTGATAACCATAAATTTGTTTCCTATGTCTGTAAGTCTATTTCTGTTTTGTAAATAAGTTCATTTGTACCATTTTTTTTTATTTCACATGTAAGTGATATCATATATTTGTCTTTCTCTGTCTGACTTACTTAGTATGATAAGTCTTTGCTTTAAAGATTTTATTCTTCTCCTCTAAATATGTGTTGGCTATTTTATGTTCTTTGAATTTCATGTGAATTTTACAACTAACTTGATAATTTCTTTAAAAAAGAAGTCTTCTGAATCTGTTGAATCTAAGACCAATTTGGGGCAAACTGACATCTTAACTATGTTGAATATCTCTATCCCCAAACACAATATACCTCTTTGTTTATTTGGGTCTTCCTTCATTTCTCTCAGCAATGTTTTGCAGTTTTTAGCTTACAGATTTTGTAAGTCTTTTGTCAGTTTTGCCCCTAAGAAGTTCATATTTTCTTATGCTACTATGAATTATATATTAAAAACTCTTTTTTATTTCTAGTACATAGAAATAAAATTGATTTTGTTTATTGATCTTATATCCTGTAATCTTGCTAACTCACTGATTGGTTCTAGTAGCTTTTTCATAGATTCCATTGGATTGTCTACATAGAGAACATGTCTGTGAATACAATTTCATTTCTTCCTTTCCAATCTGGATGCCTTTCATTTATTTTTCTTAGCATATTTTACTGACTAGACCTTCTAATTTAATGATTAATAGGAGTGGTAGGGTAGGTATTTCTGTCTTATTCTTGTACTTAGGGGGAAAACATTTAGTCTTTTACCATTAAAGATGATGTTAGGTCTTTCAGAGATGAACTTCATCAATTTGAAAAATTTTCCTTCTATTACTAGCTTACTGAGAATTTTGACCAGGAATGGATGTTGATTTTGTCAAGTGCTTTTCATACATTTATTGAGATTATCATATAGTTTTTCTCTTTATAGTTTAATATGGTGAATTACATTAATTTATTTTGTATGTTAAACCAACCTTGCATTCATGGAAGAAACTCCATTTGTCAATGATATGTTATCATTTTTTGTATAGTTTCATTTGCTTTCATAAAATATTGTTTAGAATTTTTGTATCTTTGTTCATAAATGATATTTGTCTATCACTATCTTTGCTCTTATATCTTTTTCCGGTTTGGTATTTGAGTAGTACTGGAACAAAATGATAATTTGGAAAGTATTCTCTTCAGTCTTTTGAAAGTGTTTGTGTAAAATCGGTATTATTTCTTCCTTTAATATTTGGTGGAGTTCACCAAATTAACAACTGAGATGAAATGGACCAATTCCTTGAAAGACACAAACTGCCCAAGCTCACTCAAAGAGAAATAGATAATGTGAATAGCCCTAAATCTAATAAAGACATTGCATTTGTAGTTAAATTTTTCCCATAAAGATTATGATTGGACTTGGTGGATAGTTTTCTTCATATTTCTTGTGCTTGGAATTAATTAAGCTTTTTGGATCTTTAAGTTTATAGTTTTCATCAAAGTTTTTTAAAGTGGCCATTATTCCTTCAGGTACTTTTACTGCCTCTCCCCACATCTCTTTCAGATACACCTATGTTAGGCTGATTAAAGTTGTCCCATAGCTCACTGATGCCATTTTACATATTAATTCTTTTTTTCTCTCTGTGCGTTATCTTGGACAGCTTTTATTGCTTTATTTTCTTTCTTTCTTTTTTTTAACATCTTTATTGGAGTATAATTTCTTTACAATGTTGTGTTAGTTTCTGCTGTATAACAAAGTGAATCAGCTATATGTATACATATATTCCCATATCTCCTCCCTCTTGCATCTCCCTCCCACCATTGCTTCATTTTCAAGTTCACTTATTTTTCCTTCTGTAAGATCCTATCTGCTGTTAATCCACCCAGTGTATTTTTCATCTTGGACTTTTTGTTTTCATCACTAGAAGTTTGATTTGTTTTTTTAAAATTTCTTTTATGCTTCTACATAACTTTTGAACATATGGAATACAGTTAAAATAACCATTTTTATACCCTTGTCTGCTAATTCAAACATTGTGTCAGTTCTGTGTCAATTTCAATAGATTGTCTTCTCACCTCATTATGGATTGTATTTTCCTGCTTCTTTGAATGCCTGGTAATTTTTGACTGGGGGCCAGACATTTTAAATTTTATACTTTGGGGTCCTGGATATTTTTGTATTCCTATAAATCTTCTTGAGCTTTCTTCTGAGATGTGGTTACTTAGAAACAGGTTGATCTTTTGGGGTACCTCCTTTAAGATTTGTTAGATGGGACCAGAGTATTTGATCTAGGACTAATTATTCCCCACTGGGCATATCTTAGGAGCTGGATTTCTATCTGAAAGGCAATTACTAAGGGATCTTACTATTCTATTTGGTCTTTAGGTAAGCTATTCCTGCAGGAAAAGTTTGCCAATGTTTGCTATGGCCAAATGCTTTGCATGTAGATATGAAAGTCTTGCCATATATATATATAGATAGATAGATAGATAGATAGATAGATAGATAGATAGATAGATATAGATAGATATACATACATATATCTATATATATATATAAAATCTTTGAAGTTCTCTGTCTCACCACATGACAAAAGTCATTAGCAAAGCTCTAGAGACTAGCTTGGTTATTTTGAACAGCAGCAAATTTTAACTACATTCTTTCACTTGGGGCTGTAGCTTTCTTTGCAGCCCCATAGAGAGGACCTTGACACTTTAGGCTTAGAACACCTGCTCTTTAGTTTGACCACTTCCCTCAGCTTGGGTTGGTTCACAATGTCTTCCTCCTGGACGCTGCTACCAACCGAAGGATTTGCCTGGTACCCAGCATGGAGGGACAGGATAAATGTGACACAGGCCAGCCATGGGGAACTGAATTAGAGAGGACTAGAACCTGATTAGGATGCTAAAGTCAAAAAAGTTCTATCTACTTACAAAAATATAACTTGTATACCAAAATGATCATTAGTGTTCTTGCCATCTAAACGGTTTTGTTTCAGCCTATCAGGGAATAAGAAAATTCATGAGGGATAAAGAAAAATGGTTGTCCCAAAGTGAATTATGCAAAATTCCCCATGAGGAGGTAGTGGAAAAAAGGCAGGAGATCTTCCATTTGTGGGTGGTTTAGCCAGTTTTATCTCTTACCTAATCATGATTCCTATACCCTCAACTGTGAAGAATAATTGTTATTACCTATCCAAAGTGCTTTTCCTTTAAAATTATCCTCAGCCAAATTACTGCATTTCTAAAACCAACTGGTATTTATAGTACTTTGGCAAGAATGTCATATATATATATCTTTATTTTAAATTTAATTTTTATAAATCCTTTTTTAAAAAAATACTGATTACAAACATGGCTGTTAGGTCCTTGTTGCCACCGTAACAAATTATCACAAAAACAAGTTTATTATCTTACATTTCTGAAGGTCAGAAGTTTGTAATCAACTTTATTGGACTAAAGTCAAAGCACCAGCAAGACTGGTTCTTTCTGGAGACTCTGTGGAAGAATCTGTCTCCTTGCCTTCTCCACCTTCCAGAGGCCATCTATATCCTGAACTCATAGCTGCCTTTTCATGTCTTCAGAGCCAGCAGCATAGTATCTTCAAATCTTTCTGTCTACCTTTTTATCTTCCATCATTACATTGCCTTCTATCTCCCTGATCTCGTGCTTCTCTCTTGTAAGGACCCCTTGATTACATCAGGCGCACTTGGATAATCTAGGATAATCTCTCCATCTTGAGATACTTAATTTAACCACACCTGCACAGTTCCTTTTGCAACATAAAGTAACATTTACATATTCCAGGGATTAGGACATGACATCTTGAGGAGCCATTATTCAGCCTATCTGGTATTTGGAGAAACGGCAGGGGTACTCAGGAGTATACTGGCTCCATATATATCTCTACGTATTATACTAGCTGTTCCCCACACAACCTCATTCTTTGAACTCTTCCTAAATGTCTCACAAAATCAATTCCAATCCTTCCCAAAAGCAGAGCTTGTTGTACTACTTGCTGCTTGCCCCAGTTTATATACTATTTACTTCATTTGCACGTGGCTTTGCTGCTTATTAAAAATGCTCACATTTTCTCTATGGATTCTCACTCATTTACTTATTTTTAAAAAGTGTTGAACATCTTTTATGGTATGTATAGTGTATTATGTATAGTTATGCAAAAATATATACATGACTTTGCCCTTCCCACCCTTCTCCTTGTGGTCCTTCTTTATATTTTAGTTGTAGAATATCTTTTCTGCTAGTTTTCAAGCTTTTCTCATCACTAGTGTCTTTGTAAATAGTTGTAGTTCTGTTGTGTCCATGGGAGGAGGTGATCTCAGGATCTTCCTATTCTGCCAACTTGGCCACTTCACCTGCTATTTATTTCTTGAAGAAACTTGGTGTTTTGTTCTGTGAATTTTCCATATTCTGGATTTTATTCAAAAAGTTTATAACGTATAAATAAAGTAATCAAACCTTCAGAAGAAAAAGTCAATCAGAACAGATTAAGGAAATTGCTAACTTAAGAGCACTTTTCCCCCTAAGTTTTCATTACTAAGAACCTCCTTTTGTAGCAGATGGTTTATCTATTTCAACGGTCATCGAAATTGGTGCTGACTTACAAGGCCTAAATGGTTAACATTGTTTGCAGTTCCAAAAGTCAGGAATGTATCCAGACAAAAGTGTAGAGTGTAGAAATAATATACGTGTACACTGTAGATGGATACGTATATGCACATGTATATCCACATATATTTGTATGTCATATCTAGATGTGTTTATAAACATGTTTAAATATATGATTTAAAAGCTTGTTTTCATTTTTCTTATGAAGTTTACTCAGTCAATAAATGAAAGCTTTGACTGAGCCTACATTTCTGCTAGTAAACAAAATAGAAACTTAAGCAAACCCATACATTCCAAACATCTTTTTCTGCAAAAGAGATTTCTTTTAACCCTAAATATATATTCATACTTTGCTTGCATTACAAAAATGTTTGGATACAGCCCTAATTTCCCTGATTTATGATAAGTAAATATTTTGTCCCATCCTAGCCATGCTATGTTTATATTAAGAATAAATAATGTACATTTTTGACAATTAATGCATACATTTAAGTTATTCAGATCCATAGAAATAAGACAAATCATTTCTGTACTAAGATAATAGCTTCCCAACACATATCCTTGTTTCCATTTCCACCACTGCCCTCAACTCATTCTCCACATGGCAGACAGTATAATCTTTTTTTGTTTATTTTTGGTTAGCAGTATAAGCATTCTAAAACTTAGAAATAAAGACATAAATTTTAGAAAGAAAGAACGGCTAAAATGGTTGAAAGAAGCTCTTTGGAGTGGAAATCAGTTTGGGGATGATTTCTTTCTTCTTGTATCATTTCTGCAATACTGTTTGGCATTTTGTACATATGGAAAGGTTTTATTTGATAAAATAATTTTTTTCCCAAAGTACACAGTTGTAAATGGTTCACCCCTGAGGAGGATGCCCACTACTATTCTGCCACATCTGTCCTGTGGCTCTGGGGTTATTTTTCCCAAGAACTATTTCTTCAGCTTTTCCTCCAGCCTCTAAAGTTTTGCCAAAAAAGTTTCTTTTTAGTTGGGGTCAATTTCAGTTGCTTACAACCCACTACTCTGACTGATACATTTGCTCAAATGCTCATCTGATCTCTTATTTACATCTCCCCATGGGATCCCCATTGCCTACAGAGCAGAAGAAGGATCTTGGCTGCCCATACAAGGGCCTCCATAACCAGGAACCTCTCTCACCCTCACATTTTTGTCACCAGTCTTTTTTCTAGGATCGCTAGTCTGCTGAAAGTTAGCTGGAAACCATATGGATTTGCTGGACGCTTCTCTTTTCCTGGAACACATCCCCCTCCTTATTTCATGTGGCCAATTGTTATTTACTTTCAGTACTTGGCTTCAACATCATCTCCAAGAAAACATCACTGAATACTTCATTGTGCTCCTGTAGAACCCTATAAACACCTTTCCTTATTATTTACTCTCAACGATTGATATTATTCAATACCTCTTTAGGTATATGTCTTCTCCATCAGTCTATAAACTCAAGAGCACAATCTTGTTCATTTTTATACCTTAATGCCTTGCACATCACCTCACATTCCAAACAATAAATGGTTTGTAAACCAAAATGGATATTTCTGAATCATAAAAAGGGTTAAATTAAATACCACATAATTGAATTAAATTTTCAAAATTTTATAGGTTATGTTTGTTTTTGAAACTTCTATCCAAAAAGTTGCTTTTAAAGATTGAGAATGGTAAATGTTAATGCTTAAGAATTGCGACAACTGTCCTAGATATGATGGTTGCTCTCTAATGACTCTGTAAAGTTCTATTGAGCTTCTTTTGGGGAAATCATCAAGCTCTCCATGGTTGTACTGCCGGGACCAGATAGCAACATCAATATAATCTTTCTAAAGGTATCCATCAGATCATACTTAAAGCTTTTCAGTATCTTCTCATTGCACTTAGACTAAAACATAAATGTCCAGGGCATTTGTTCCTGCCTATATTAGTTTCCTAGGGCAGATATAGCAAAGTGCCACAAACTGGGTGCCTTAAACAGCAGAAACTCATTGCCTCACAGTTCTGGAGACTAGAAATCTGAAATTAAGATGTCAGCAGTGTTAGTTCCTTCTGACAGGTGCTAGGGACAATCTGTTCTATGCATTCCTCCTAACTTCTGGTGGGTTCCTGGCAATCTTTGGTGCTCCTTGCCTTGTAGATGCATTATCCCAACCCCTGCATTCATCACATGGTAGTCTCCTTGTGCATGTCTATTTCCATATACAAATTTCCTCTTTTCCTGTCTTACAAAGGACACAGTCATATTGGTTGAGAGCCCATCCTAGTGACTTCATCTTAACAAGCAAAAACCCTATTTCCGAATAAGATCCACAAACGGGTACTGGAAGTTAGGACTTCAACATCTTCTTAGGGGACACAGTTCAGTTCACAACAATGTCTACTTTTCTGATATCATCTCCTGCCACTCCTCTTCTTGCTCTAGACCTACGGCCTTCATTCTGTTCCTAGAAAAGGTCAGTGGCATCAACTTCTCTTAGAGATTTTGGACTTCCTCTTCCTCATGCTGAGAAAAACTTTCACCTGTCCACCATAAACTTCTCATTGAGCTCTCAGATCAAAGTCAGAGATTCTGGCCCTGAACATCCTATCTGAGATCTGTTTCTCCACCACCCTGTTACCCTATTTATTTCTGCATAACCTTCACCACTATCTGAAAACATCTTGTTCTTTTATGTATTTGCCCCACCTATTTAGAATAGTGACTCCAAAAGCACAGAGATCCTGCCTACCTTCTTAAAGATGTATCTCTGGCACCTAAAACAGTACCTGTTACTAGTAGGGGCTCAATAAAAATTATTATATTATAATGAATTAAATGTACTCAGAAGTAAGGTATAATGAATAAAAAGCACTGTCTTGCTCCTTCTGTTTCCAATTTGGTTACCTGAGCACTATGACAATAATAGAACCTCATTTATAGAAGAAAATTCAAGAGAAAACGTCAGAGTAGAGAAGGGAGAATCAGAATCAGTAGGTTCAAGCACATTGCACAGTGTTTTCATACAGGCTCTGGCCATCCTTGCTTAACATTTAGATATTTATTGGTCCTCACATATTAAAGCTCTCACTGGGTTGAACAAGTCCTGCTGGGGCTGCATTGGTCCTGGGCTCCAGGCTTCACTCTTGCCTTGACTAGAATGAGATCTTATCACTCTTTAGACTGAGTGGTTGGTAGTCAGAGCATTATCTCTAGCCAGGCCCAGTACATTCCTTTTTCCTATAGAAACTTCTTTTTTTTTTAAACTGTGCTAACATGAAAGGCCTCCCAACAATCCAGACCAACCTTTGTCTTAATGGAGTCTGAAGTTCGCTCTTCTGTTTATGATGTGTAACTATTGAAGTGGGAGATATAAAGTTTGCAGCTAGTATGTAATCAAAACCATTTGTGTATTCCCAAAGAGAAGGAGGAGGCAAGAAGGGGATGGGGAGGCAGGGAAGAAAAAGAAAAGGAAAAATCCCAGAATTGGAAGTTTAGAGCCTGTGCAGTGAGCAGGAAGTTGAAACTCATCAGGCTGTCACATAACAACAGAAGAAAAATGCTTTATGTATTCAATCATTATTAAGTGTTCTGCATGTCTATTTCCCACATTATTTGCCACTATATATTGATTTTCAAATGCTGGCGTTTTAAGAGCAGGAGAAAATTTTCTTTTAAGATAAAAATTGTTTCATTTTTGAAGGCCATAAAAACAAATTTCATGAGGTAAAAGAAGGGAAAAAATGTGATATCCTCACCTTCAAGCATCCTTTACTGAAACCAAAAAGCCTCTATTGCCTTTAACTTTGCAAGGCACTTTCTAGATGAAGGGGCACTCCAGGCTGAGCCACTTAGTGTGCCAATTTTACAAAACTATTTCAAGAATAAAGTGTCCAATGTCCAATGATGGTGTAGCGGTGGGTAGGACTTCAAAGCAAGAAAAGGTGATTGCCCAGTGAGCCACGAGTACATGGCTTTCCTAGAGAAAGCAGGGCTTGCTAAGCCAAAATGGAAGAAGAAAAACTGGGGGAAGTAAAAGTCTTTGTGGACATTTTTCTCTTTAATTTTTAGAAAATTGCTTGAACATAGAAACCTCAGTTAGAATTGAATCATTAAATTTATGAATCCTAACATTGTCACATGTTAGGTCTAGAAAATGTTGAAGAAAGCAGAGGCCCACCTTTCTATCTTACGGATGAAAGAATTGGAGCACAGAAAAAAGGTGTGACTTCCCAAGCTCCTAGGTCTGTTTGAAAATAAACACTAAACATAGATATTCTTTTGTTGTTGTTGTTGTTAAGAGAGGATAGGCATACCTTGATTTATTGTGCTTTGCAGATACTGCGTTTTTTACAAATGGAAGGTTTGTGGCAACCCCATACTGAGCAAGTCTATTGGTGCCATTTTTCCAACAGCGATTGCTCATTTTGTGTCTCTGTGTCCATTTTCACATTTTGGTAATTCTTGCAATATTTCAAACTTTTCCCTTATTATTATATTTGTCATGGTGATCTGTGATCAGTGATCTTTGTTTGTTTTTCTTTTTTTTTGCGGTACGCGGGCCTCTCACTGTTGTGGTCTCTCCCGTTGTGGAGCACAGGCTCCGGAAGCGCAGGCTCAGCGGCCATGGCTCACGGGCCCAGCCGCTCCGCGGCATGTGGGATCTTCCCGGACCGGGGCACGAACCCGTGTCCCCTGCATCGGCAGGCGGACTCTCAACCACCGCGCCACCAGGGAAGCCCCTGTGATCAGTGATCTTTGATGTTACTATTATAATATTTTTTGTTTTGTATATATTTTTAATTTTAATTTTATTGGAGTATAGTTGATTTACAATAAATGTAGATATTCTGATTGTGATATAGTCAGTTTTTCATCTTTGGTGACCTAACAAGTGCCCCTCTTCTGTCCTTTGAAACCTTACAAAGGGTTGCCTTACTACTTCTGGAGGAAGAAGCTCACGTATCACCCCTTAGTCCATTTACTTCATCTCTATAAAAAGCCATCTTGAGAACATGTTTTATACACTCCAGGTTCATATAAATGGAAAATTTGATCCCATGTGAACAGAAGTGTTTATGGTAGATTCTTAAAGGGCAACAGAGTTTTGATGCAGCTTTGCCACTGGAAAAGTTCCAAAATTCCCTTTAATGGTGCCCATTTCTCCTAGAATTTAGGCTTTGCTTACCTCACCCTTACTCACTGCCTTCCCCCCCATTTTGGTCTAAATCCACTTATCCTCTTTAGCTCTCTAGATATTTCTGTCTTGGCTCCATATTCAACACTTTTTGACTCCAGATCAAAATTGCTCTTCAAGAAGCCTAAATAATCTGACACTTTCATTGTCACCTCCTTACTGCCCTCGGTCTTTATTGACATGTTTGTTTATCTAGTCCTTGCGCACGGTACTCTGCTAAGTTCCCCTGAGCATCATGTCTTCTTTCTATGAATACATCCTAAATTCTTGACCCATTTTTGCTTTCCTTACTTTCTATATTTATTACATTTGAAATATATGGATATGAAATTACATATGTCAATCAACTTAGTTCATTTCTATAACTCTTGAATATACTCATTGTGTGCAGTTTTAAAAAATAATGATAATATTAACATATGTGTACACTATCAAGCTTAAGGAATAGAATACTGTTAATATTGTTGAAGCCCTTTTAGGCTCCTCCTGATTGCACATGCGTTCCTATCCCTTCAAAATGTTTTTGTTGTTCCATTTTTTAATGATTTGACCATTTATGCATACATCCCTAAGAGATGCTTAGTTTTGCTTTTGTTGAGGGTTACAAATATAGCATCAGATGTATATAGCCTCTGTGACTTGCTTTTCTTTCTTACTATTTTTTAAATGAATGCTTATCAATACATGGTGCTTAATTAATTTTCATTAATGCAAGAAATTCTATTATGTAACTATACCACAATTTACTAATTCCTTCTACTTTTGCTTGACAGATATATGGGTTATTTTCAGTTATTTGCTATTATAAAAATAGCTGTTATGGATATATATATGCATATATCCTGGTTTATTTATTAAATAGTTTTAGTAGGTTGTAAAATTAAGAGGAAATTTCCTAGGTCATAGGCTACAAGTACTTTCAACATAACTAGATAATACTGAGTTATTTCCTAAAATGGTTGTTGCAACTTATATTTCTATTTACTCTACATTCTCAACAACATTTGGATTGGCCAAGTTGTGTGAGGCGAACGTAATAACCACTACACTATAGAAACAGGGCCTTTTTTGTTTATTTTGGTAATTTGTGTGTATGTGTGTGTGTGTGAAATTATATCTCATTTATGGTGTTATGAAATATGCATTTCCCTAGTTACTACCAAAATTGAGCATTTTTTAAAACAATTTTTTGGCTTTTTTTGATCCTCTCTATTTAAATCTTTTGGTTTTTTCTATTATTAACGAATCACTGTCCATTTAATGGCACATTTCTTTCTGATATTGACCTAATTCTTTAGCAAAGAACTTCATATATGAGTACACCATTTGCTGGTTTATGTTACAGGGCTGAAGGGACAGAGTGGCGGGGTGGGGGAATTCCACCCCATTCCCTTCTTGACTTTACCAGAAGTGCTTTGGATCTCAGAGAGTGGTGTGTGGTACTAGGAATATCCATAACCTCAGAGGAAGAGTCTGAAGTGGACACAGTTACATCTCTGATAGCCCTAATCACATTCACCACACACCTGTTATCAGGATTTTCCTACTTGCTTCCTTAAACTATATACTGGTAAATTTCCAAATATGCTATTCTTTACCTGTGTGAGAGACATAACCTTTTTGGGATATTGGTGGCGAAAGGCAAGGAGAGTTGCTGAAGATAGAATGTACCCTTGGAAAATGGAAATAAAAAGACGGTGAAATAAAATGAAAGCATAGAAAGGGGAGAAAATGTTGGCAATTATTTACCATCTATATAATAGTTGAAAATTTTCTTTTTAAAGCATCTTAATAAACCAAACCTCATTTGATCTTCTAACAACCCTAATCTTAGTAAAGTTGGCAGGGCAGGTATTCTGATGAATATAGAATGAGAGGCAAGTGCTTGGGAATTGTTTCCTTGGGAAAGAAAGTCATCAGCTTGACTGAAGACAGGCTTTATAATGAAAAAACTGATAATAGATTTTTTTTTAACTTTTTGTTGAATTCCTGTGATGCATAGAGTGTCTTGAATAGATTTTGAGATGAACTTAAGAGGCAAGTTGTTTCCATTGGCATGGCCTTCCTGAGAGTCGCTGTTATCCTTTACATTTGATTTCCTTTTCAGGACCCAAGATATAATACACATATTTAATTTATCTCATCACTCTTGTGGGGCACCTTCCAACACATGCTATTGAATTGGTTAAGTGAAAGCATATCTCTATTTTGTAATCCATGAAAGCTGGTATTAAAGACAAAATAAATACACTTCAGGAAAGATAACATTTTTCACAACAGATGTGAGAGCAAAGAAACTGCTGACATGTTTATTAGCAATGGATAAACTGAACGTTTCAGTTTGGCCCAGCACTCAGAAAATGCAGATGTGTATGCAGATGCAAACCTCTAGAGTCTGCAAAAGAAAATTTGTATTGGCCATTCGACAAGATTTCTGGTACTTCTTGCTTGACAAGAAGTACCCTTGAGAGCGACCCATCTTATGATATTTTGGCAGTTTTGTTCCCTCTGCTCTGGTAAGAGCCAAGAAGTACAGAAGGGCACAGTATTTTGAGAAAAAGGGAAAAAGTAGAAGTGAGTTTGCTAAACTATTTTTGACCATCAAGTTAGAATTTAAAAAGTGGATCTGGCTTGGAATATAGGATGCCTGGGTCATCTTTCTTCACCCTAGGTTATTTTTACTAGTTGTGAATAAACTGATCATTCTTTAGCCTTTGTAAACATTTATTTAAATGCATAAGGCCTCAGTTTAATTTCTTGATTGTCTTTTCCCTAGTGGGAAAGTACTAGACTAAAGTCTTAGGAAATCTCGGCATTTAGTGACATTTTTTACATATGCTCTAATTCCAATCAGAAAGTCAGACTCAACAAAGGAATCCATGCTTTTAATAATATTTATTTAGAATAAAAAATACTTTAGGCAGTGTCCAAAAACTAAGAATTTGACAGTGTGTCTACTCTGGTGTGTATAATCACTGAGTCAATTAAATTTTTGATTAAAGTATATTCCTGCCTATTTCATCAGTAATTAAAAAAATAATAATAACAATATGAATAGCTACCTTTGTTTTATTCAACCACATATGTCAAGTGCTGTACTGGTTGCTTTACATAATAGTAATAATAGCTAACATTTACATGATAATAGTAACAATAGCTAATAGCACAGTGTGACACACTTGAATTTTTTTTTTTTTTTTTTTTTTTTTTGCGGTACACGGGCCTCTCACTGTTGTGGCCTCTACTGTTGCGGAGCACAGGCTCCGGACGCGCAGGCTCAGCGGCCATGGCTTACGGGCCCAGCCGCTCCGCGGCATGTGGGATCTTCCCGGACCGGGGCACGAACCCGCGTCCCCTGCATCGGCAGGCAGACTCTCAACCAGTGTGCCACCAGGGAAGCCCTAAATTATTTTTTTACTTGAATTATTTCATGTAATTCTTTCAAGAACTTGAAGTCATCTCACTATTACATATATTTTACAGATGACAAAACTAAGGCTTAAGTTTTAAATTCAAAGTGACTCTCAGTAAGATATTCTTAAAAGGAAATTTAGCTAAGAGAACACTGTTTTGAGAATTTTTTTTATTGTTTCCATAGTGTTGAGAGTGTTTTTATAAACTTGTTTAGACTGCAAAAGGCCTTGAAAATTACAATGGCATTTAATCCATAAATCTAACAAATCATATATAGATCTTCCTTGACTTATGATGGGGTTAGTCCCAATAAACCCATTGTTAGTTGAAAATATTGTAAGTTGAAAATGCATTTAATACACCTAACCTACCGAACATCCCAGGTTAGCCTAGCCTACCTTAAATGTGCTCAGAACACTTACATTAGCCTATAGCTGAGGAAAATCGTCTAACACAAAGTCTATTTTATAATAAAGTGTTGAATATCTCATGTAATTTAGTGAATACTGTACTGAAAGTGAAAGAATAATTGTCTGGTACAGAATGGTTGTAAGAGTATCAGTTGTTTACCCTCATGACTGTGCGGTTGACTAGGAGCTGTGGCTGCTGCCGCCCAGCCTCATGAGAGAGGGTCATATCACATATCGCTAACCTGGGAAGATATAAAAAGTCACAATTTGAAGTAAGGTTTCTACTGAATGTGTATCCCTTTTGCACTATCATAAAGTCGAAAAATCACAAGTTGAACCATCATAAGTCAGGGACCATCTCTACTGATTTGTTGATGACTGGCCATTGCTATTCTCTCCTCGGTGCCAGGAAAATGTGAATCTGTGGTGAGCTGCTCAAATAACTGAGCTCAGTGGAGGCAGCAGGATTCAGAAACCAAGAACCTAGGGCAGAACCTGCAGTCAAAACAGAAATCAGGACAAAAAAATTTGACGTATAAATGAACCTATTAACAAGACAGAAATAGAGTCACAGATGTAGAAAACAAACATATAGTTGCCAAGGGGGAAAGATGGGGGTGGGGGAGGGATAAATTGGGAGATTGGGATGGACATCTACACACCAGTATATAAAATAGATAACTAATAAGAACCCACTGTATAGCACAGGGAACTCTCCTCAATGTTCTGTAATGGCCTATATGGGAATAGAATCTAAAAAAGAGTGGATAGATGTACATGTTTAACTGATTCACTTTGCTGTACACCTGAAACTAGCACAGCATTGTAAATCAACTATACTCCAATAAAAATTAATTAAAATAATAAAACAATGAATTTACATCATCAAGATGAGTGAAAGTGTAATTCAGAATTTGGGAATGCTGTCCTTATGGGTCCCTTCCAGCCTGTATTCTAACTCTCTTGTTTTCATACTCTGAAAACCTGAAAATATCTGTGCTAAAAAGTCATCAACATGGTTTAAATTTGAGGCATCATGTTGAATTAATATCTGCATGTATGTGTTTCTGGTACAACAAAAATGCATAAATGTATTTTCAAGAATGTTTAGAAACAGAACATTTTGAATATTTGTTTCTACAAGCCAAATGTAATATTTTAACAATTTTCATTAAAAATAAATATAGTGATTGTGAAAGTATGCATAGGTTTTGTTAAACTTACTCATCTTCGTATTTTATGAGAGCCACCCGAGAAAACCTTGGTTTTAATTTGCTCATAATCACACCCTATTTAGGTCCATATTACATGGCTTGGTCATTTACCTTATTCACATGCTTCAAAATGGTCATGACTGTTGCTAACATTCAAATCCATTCTTTAAAAGTACAGATTTGCAGCACTGAGTAGATACCAAAGAATGTTTTAGAGGCCGTTATGGCAACACAAAAGGCGTAGTCACAAAAGATGTTTGGACTGAGAAACAGCAACATCATTGGAATAAATATGTTGTTTCCAAAGGCAATTGCTTTCTTAAAATGTAAAGTGAGAAGTATTTCCTTTGAACATGCCAAACCTTATACATATAAAGCAGTTGTTCTCAAACTTCAATGTGCATCACATAATTTAAGAATCTTATTAAAATAAATTCGCAGATACCCCGGGGTCCAAGTCCCATTTAATCCAGTGGATCTGTAGTAGGGCTCAGGCATCTGTGTTTTAACAAGCTCTCCCAAGGGCCTCTCATGCACACGATCAACAGGCCATTTTCTACAACACACTCATCTGGACAGATTACTGTATAGCCACATGCTATACACCCAGGAATGTGACTTGACTATGCCATGTTTTCTTTTCTTAAACTATCTCATCATATCTTAATACCATGTTTGGGCTCTCATGGTTATTCTCAGTTTCAACTCATGTAGGATAGTTAAACTTTTCGCTACGACCGTAAACTAGTAACTCTTACTGGATTACAAATGAAATCCCCCAGATTCAGAATTGTAATATCTCCATAGTGTCCAGGACTATAGGCTGATAACTTTGTCTGTGTCTGAATATTTGTTTTAGAAACTCTTGGAAAAGAAGATGGTTTCATGGGGACACCAAAGTTTATAGGACAAGGTCCCAGCTTTGAGGTCACTTCTATTCTAGAGAAGGAGAAAAGTGGGTATGCAAGTACCTAAAATTTGATGCCCCAGAAGAGTCAAATGAATAGTTGGGTATCATTTTTTAAATCATGTTTGACCCACATGGTTCATGTCCACTTGAGATGTTAGCAGGTGTTACAAGTAAAAAGGATTTCATGCCCAAAACACCCAAGATATGCTGAACTAAGCTTTCTTTATTATAGGACTTACCTGAAGATTTAACACGCTAACATGTATTATCACTGTGCATGAGGGGTTTTAGTATAGAGTTTTCTGGACTTACTTGGTGCTGGAGATATTCACAGCTGACTAATAGAGTGTATCTGGACACTGGTGTAATATGTATCACAGTTTGGAAAATTATAGTTCAGGCAAATACACAGGCATTTTAAGGAAGGTGAGATCATTCCCAGAGAGGGTGATCAGGGAAGGTCCCATATAGATGTTGGCATTTGAACTATGCCCAGTGATTATTAGCAATCCTTTCTCAGCAAGGACAAAATATTCATAAAAAGGGGTTGACAATTGAGTTATAAGTAGTTATCATCCTTGATAAAGGACCCTATTTATCATCAGAGAAAAAGCTTTGAATCTGACAACTTGGAGAACATTAACCTTTGAGACAGCAGTGGCTGAAGAAGTAGAAGGGGGAAAGCCAAATTTCACAGGATTGAGAACGAAGAGTTTGCGAGAAAGTAGATTCTTAATTCAGTATTTGTAAAAGAAGATAGCAACTTGATGTGGGTGAAAAAGGAAAGTGAGGGAAGCCATTTGTTTTAAAACAGAGAGGACTGAATATTTTCTCTTATCTTAATGATTAAATTTTTTAGAAGCATATTTAAAGATTCTTTTTAAGTTGCAGGGTTCTGACTCATGATAATGATGAGGTCGTTCATTCATGCAATCCCTATTTATTAGGTACTTACTGTGTTCCAGCTCTGTAGGTTGTGTATAAATAAAGGCTCTAACCACAGATTTAGAAAAATGAAAGCCATGCTTGTCTCCTCCTTTGCTTGAATTTCATTAGCTTATCAGATCCAGCCCAATAAATCAAGTAAGACTAACAGAAAAGGAATTTCTCACCCCAATTCCTTGTTATTATTAATAGGTAAAATTTACTCTTAAGATAAGCCATTGACATATTTCTTTATTTAGTAGACTAAAAATCAACAAAATCCTTGTGGGTCCTAATTGCTCTCTTCTGCACTCATCGGCTACCTACAGATGGTTACCTACTGTTGTGTCTAATGCACCACTCCCCATACCTCACATGACTGCTAGTTGGAGGAAGATTAAAATACGAGATGGGGCCAAGGAGACAAGACACTTTTGAAGAACAAGGATGTGGGAGGAACTTGTGGTTTTGCACAGGGACAAACAAATAAACCAGTGAAACAGATTAAAGAGACCCAGAAACAGGCCCACTAGAAGACTGGCACCTGATAGGCAACAAAGGTGGCATGAGAGATTAGTGGGGAAAAGAAATTTTCAAGAACTGATACAAGGACAATTAGATATCCAGGTGGGGAATAAATGAAAGTGGGGTCTTATATTAGGCCATACATTAAAATAAATTCCAGGTAGGGTTAAAGCTGAAATCTGAAAGTAAAAGCTATGAAGATTTTATGAACATAAACAAGAATAACTTCAAGTAAACAAAAATAACCTCAGGACAGGAAAGGATTTATTTGAATAACCACAGACTAAAAGATTGATAAGTTTGACTATGTTAAATTAAATACTTTTGTTCATCAGAAAATCATAGAGAGGACTTCCCTCATGGCGCAGTGGTTAAGAATCCGCCTGCCAAAGCAGGGGACATGGGTTCGTGCCCTGGTCCGGGAAGATCCCACATGCCGTGGAGAAACTAAGCCTGTGCACCACAACAACTGAGCCTGTGCTCTAGAACTCGCGAGCTGCAACTACTGAGCCTGCACACCTAGAGCCTGTGCTCTGCAACAAGACAAGCCACTGCAGTGAAAAACCCACGCACTGCAACAAAGAGTAGCCCCCATTCGCTGCAAGCAGAGAAAGCCCCCATGCAGCAATGAAGACCCAATGCAGTCAAATAAATAAATAAATAAATAAATTTATTAAAAAAAAAGAAAATCATAGAGACTAAGACAACATGTAGTGTGCTTTTAACATATACTTTCAACATGTATAATTGGCAAAGAGAGTGTATTCAGAATGTATGAGAGTTTTATATATCAATAAGAAAAAGGAAATGGAATAGAAAAAATGGACAAAAAGCTTAAATACGTAGCTCATAAAAGAAGTCTAAATGGCCAATATACCTTTGAAAAGAGATATAATCTTATTAATAATCAGCGAAATGCAAAACCAAACTACAAGGAGAAACATTTATACTCCACCAGATTTGAAAACAGAAATCTGACAAAACAAAGTGTTGATGAGTATATGAAGCAGTGGAAACTCATATGCTGCTGATGGGAGAGAAAAAACATATAATATCTTTAGAAAACAGATTGGCACTACGTATGAAATTTTAAAATGTATATACCTCATGACCCAGAGTAGTGATTCTCAAATCTTTTGCTCTCAGGACACCTTTATACTCTTAAAAATTATAAAGAACTTTGTTTATGTGAGTCAAATCTGTAGGTATTTACTGTATTTGAAATCAAAACTAAGAAAAAATTAAAATATGCATTAATTCATTAGAAAACAATGTTGTTAAAATAATATTTAAAATAAAAATTAACATATTTTTAATCAAAATAACTATAATTTCCAACCCCCCCCAAAAAAATTAGGGAGAAGAATGGCATGGTTTTACATTCAGCAAATCTCTTTAATGTCTGGGTGACTAGAAGACAGCTGGATTCTCATATTTGTTTCTGCTTTTGACTTGGTGCAGTATCACATGTCATGTAGCCTCTGGAAAATTCCACTCTACATTCATGAGAGACTGAGAGTGGAAAATAAAAATAATATCTCAGTATTATCACGGAAATTGTTTTGCCCTCATGGACCCCCTGAGATTGTTCTGGGAACCCCGGCAGTCTCTGGATCACCCTTTGAGAACTGTTGCCAGAGAGAAACTCATGTGCCAGGATGTGAGATGAAGATGTTCATAGCGGCATGTCCAGAATGCTCATCAAAACAACCCAAATGTCCATTTAGAGTAGGATGAATAAAAAAAAAAACACTTATTTTCACACGATGGACTGCTATGCAACAGTGGAAATGAGCTAACTACAGCTATGTGTGTCAATATGGGTGAGTATCACAAATACAAGGTCAGCAAATGGAGCAAGTCATAGAAGATTACATACAGAGTGACTCCATTCACAGAAAGTTCAAAACAGGTAAAATGAACCATAATATTTAAGAATGTATACATTAGTGGTAGAACTGTAAGGAAATGTTAAGCAATTAAAGTCACAAAAATCATAACAATGGTTACCTATGGGTGGGGGGTGTTATGAGAGGCAAGAGCATACAGAATGTGTTTGAAAAAAAAGAAAAAGAATGTATTCGAGTGCTAGTAATGTTCTATTTCTTGACCTGGGTAGTGCTTACATAGGTGTTTGCTTTACAATTATTTGTTAATTATATTAAAATGTACATATAAAGTTTATTTACTTTGTTTTACTCATAAATATGCTATCCATGCATGTTTTTTTCAGTTACCTATTACTGTGTAACACACCACTTACCCAAACTTAGTAGCTTACAATAACAGTATTTTATTGTTCTTATGATCCTGTGGGTTGACCACCTTGGCTGGACAAGGGCTGAACTTTTTAAGATTGTCTCCCCAGTCACATGTGGGGCTCCTCAGAGAGATGACTGTTACATCTAGGGCTCACTAGCTACCTTTCTCTCTATGGGGGTCTCTCTGGCAGAGGAGACCACTTTACATTGTGGCTCAGGGCCCCAAGAGCAAATATTACAAGATGACAAGCCCCAATGTGAAAGTGCTTATTAAGCCTTGACATCATGCTTGATTATATCTCAATGAGTCCAGAGTCAATGCGGGTATGGTCTACACAAGGGCACGAAAACCAGAGTGGGGAGGTATGCTTCATGGGGAGATATATATATATATATATATATGATATATACATATAAAAATATATACATATAAAGGTATATATATAAGCCCATAAAAAATTTAATTGGTTTTTTAAAATATATATACCTATATTACATATATATGTATATATATATTTCATATATATATTCATATATATATATGAAAAGTCTCAATTGTCTAAGGACAGCCCCACTTGAAGGTAAGAAGATGGTTCACATTATTAGTATGTCCCACTCAAGTTTATGATTCTGATACTTGTTATGTAAGTCACAAGTTTCCTTCTTGCAGTCACTGCCATCTTCATTCTCCTTAGTTCAAGTTAGCTGAACTAAAGTAACCAGTAAACAAATTGGGTGTTAAAAAGAAATAAAGAAAAAAAACTAGTGCTGAAAATCTGCCATTTCATCTGCACATGGACATGAGTGTGGTCATCTGCAAATAATTAGAAAGAGCAATCATCAGCAATGCTGCACTGGTTTCTAGGCTCAGAAGTTAACAGCAACTTTATTTGACTTTCTTCAGCCAGAAAATCCTTACAATGGTAATGCAATAATAACTTCTATCAGCCTGGAAGATAACATAAATATCAAGTAAGGAACACATCAGCTTCTGGCCCTTCTCTGTGAGGGCACGGGCGTGTCCTGTGGGCGGCCTCCTAGAGTACAGGGCTCCTGCGTGTGCCACATGAGACTTGGTGTAAGACACAAAGCAGGCAGAGAGGGATCTTTGAATGGAAAGATTCTGCCAACAAGCATACTGATTACAAAGTTCGGGAATTTTTTTTTCTTTTTCTTTTTTAGCAATTTGGCTGAAAGCCTGCTCTAGTCTAGCATTTCTTGTAAGAAATTATGTGGTAGTCCTTTTTCTATTGAGCCATAAGCTCTCAGGGGACAGGGACGAATTCATTGCTTTCTTTGTAACTCCCCATAGACCCCTGAACTCACTAGTACATTGTACCCAGTGGGTACTTAATCACTGTCATTGCTTTGGGGCAGACCCAAATCTCAAAAACCAGAGTCATTAAGAGCATGTTTAGCCAAATATTTTTAGAGTTTAAAAGAGGTTTTGTTTTGAGTTTGAGGTGGAGGCCCAGCTAAACTTCTTCTTTATTTCAAATAGCCCTGTGTCTTCAACAGAAATTTTGCATAGCAAAATATGTATTTACAAAGGATTCAGCTCAGCTAACTGCCCCTTGGCATATCACATACCCTCATGCTCAGACTCTCCCAAGCCCTTGAGAACTGTACACACCAAAGAGGAGCAATTCAGTCCATTGATTTGATGTTGAACTGGTGCTGATTTGCACCAAGTCTGGATAAGATGAAGCTCCTGAGTGGCTCCTGAAAAGTCCTGGAATGTAAAGGACAGAATTCTAGAGCAGAATTTTCTCTTCTTTTCTTTTCTCCTTAAATGCAATGGCTGGAACACGTATCCGTATGTTTAAGGACATCTAATGGGACTTCTTATTTCTCTTTTTTTTCATCATTGATTTCCTTAAAGAGAGCTTCTATTCATGACTTATGTCCAGAATTTTCATTTGAAAATCCTATTTGAACTGTAATTCATTATCCATCAATAAACGATATCGAAATATCTACTTGTTGAAGGAATGCTGAATGATTCACTTCAGATTAATGGGCAATCATTTGCATACCTCCCAAGGGTCAGATACTGTTCTCAGTATCTGAGAAGGCTGCCTAGAATAGAAGAATCTGTCATTGTAAAGCTGGTCATTTTTTGGCAGATGAGTTAAAGTGGATTACATTTCCCTATCCACTTCTCTCTCTTTTAATTTTTTAAGAGAAATGGAGGGATGACCCTGACAACCTTCACTTTTTATCTTCACTTAAAATTTTCAGGTTGGGTTTGACTTTTCTATGCCATATACTTCTAAAGACAGAATTTTGTGTTAAGTGTGTCAAAATATGAAACATGCTAATTTCCCTTCTTAAATCTAATACTTCTTTTAAAAAGTTTTAGTGGAACATTTATAAGGAAACAAGAAAATAACTCCTATGGATAGAGACCACCCAGACTCCAGCACGATTTAAAAATAGTGACAGGATTCCTATTGTTCTGCCAGGATGGTTACCATGGCAACCATGCCAGATTTTCCCTTGTCTTAAGGCAGGGCATGGTGATAGCTCTCTGGGTAGTTATTGCTTTATGTAATGTGACCACAGTTGAATGATAAATTAAGTACTCTTGCTTACCACTGGGATAAACTGTGGCCAGTGAGGAGAAGGAATGTTCTCTGGTCATATATTCTCAGAGGTGGGCTGGTTGCTGTCACCAGAAAGATGCTTTCCAATCCCGTGTTCTGTCTTCAGGGCACCTGGCTGGGCCCTCTGCACCACGTGCAGGGCCCTCTCTATTCTCTCCTCACAGAGGCTTCTGCTGGACAGAGTGAAACTGGATTCTACTTTTCCCAACACCAGAGCTACCCTTCCTTGAAGTTTCTTCTAATCACTTTCATTTTCAAGTTTTTAGAAACTGCCTCTTACTTTCCTTCCAGGCTATTCAGATGTTTGAGAGAAGTTTGTTTCCAAAAGTCTTATGTTCAGATTACACACTAGTTTTAGGAAAATGCTTACTTCTTGGCCTAAACTGGGAAATATGAATGGAAATAAAAGTAATTTATGTGTGATAAGTGAGTGGTCGGCAATAGTAAGCCTATATCTCTTTCAAACTTAAAATATATGTTAACTTTCTTTTTGATTCTGAGAAATGGTAAACTTCCATGCCCTTATATTTTAATGTGAAAATACCCAGTGTTTAAAGGTGCTTTTAAAATTTGACAAATAAAAGGAAAAATCAGTCTACCTTAACCAACATGAAATCTTGGTGAAACTGATTCTAACTGGCCAAGGTGCTCACTGCTCTCTAGACACCTCAATAAGCTAAGAATGTGCTCCTGTTCGAAGCAAAATAGACCCCAAGTGTTCTGTATGAGACTCTCACAAACATGCACATTTGCCTCCTCAGCAAGGGTCAAGTAGCACTTAACCCCTCACACAGAAGCTATGAGAGTGGATTTCTTCTTCTAGAAAGCTACTCCTCTTAAACAGTGATGGTATCAGGAGACTGAGCAACAGACCAGTGATTTCCAAAACACATCTAAAGATGCATGCTAAGCCAGGGCAGGTCCTATTTCTAACTTCTTGAAATTTTAGAGGCTTTGAAAATATTCACTGCTGTAAAAAGCTTCCTTGACAGAGTTAGGGAAGAACATTGAGATTTCATGCCTTAAAAAATTAAATGGTAGTTTTTTTTCTTGACTTCAAAGGCAGTGAAGAAGAATATTTTTTTTTCCTTGTGATAATCCAGATTGAGAAATTTCCAGGAAAAATAAAACACTTTTCCACGGTTGTGAGTATTTCATGCATATTGATTTTCAAACAAAAGAGATATTGATATGGGAATCATCAAAGGGGAAAAAAACGCCCTGTGTATGAAAGGAAGCAAATAAGTGTTTATGAATCTGCTTTAGATTAGAGAAAGGCAACAGGGATGAGCTATCACTTAGCTGCTAAGAATATGAGATTAGGAATTTGGTAGACCTGGGTTCAAACCCAGCCTTCACCACTGGTTATCTGTGAAACTTTGGACAAATTATTTAACCTCTCTGTTTTCACTTTCTCATCTGTAACATGTGCATAGAAATGAAATCAACATCACTTCTAGAATTGAATGAGATCATGCATAAAGCACTTAACACAGTGCCTGGCACAGCTTAAAGCTGCTGTTAAGAGTTTTTATTTTTTTCTTCTTGCAAGAGATTTTTGTGGTTGTTTCGACAGTTTAACCCCACGTCTCTACCAAGTTGCCAAAAGAGAATTTTCCATCCCTGCCCCTCTTAACCACACCCTGTTTTAATCATGAACCAGATTTCAACACCATCCCCGAAAGGTCACCACCCACTATAGATTTTTCTCTGTGTAGTTTTAAATTTCACTGTATCCAGAAATGCTAACAGCTAAAGTGATACTTAGCACCTCTTGTAAGATTGTATTGTTATGGTATGCCACTATAATCTAGAAAGGAAAAATATGTGATTTAGACATCACGAGAATGAGGGCATTCACAGTACCCTCAATTCCAACGGCTTCAAGACAATACTCTATGTTTTGTGCAAGGAAAGAAAAGTTTATACCTTATAAGGCCATCTCTCCAAGGGCTACAAATACCTCAGCAACATCGGCATCACCCAACACTTCCAAGTAAACCTCTATCTGTCTATCCATCCATCTATCTTACAAAATAGTTCCAACGATGGAACACTGTAGGCTCTAAAGAATTTATCTTCCAACTTAATTTATGTTTTATATTATTTTTATTTCAGATTTCAATTTTGCTTGTGAAACACACCACACCCAATTTATAATGGAATTATCCTCAGAACATTGGCAACTTTAATTTTGGAATAGATCTTGACGATTCAGTGGTTCTCCATCTGTATCAGCTCCTTCTTGTGCAATGATGGAAAACCTAACTAAGTTTGGCTTAAGCCAAAAAAAAGGTGGAGGGAGGGAGTGGAGGAGTGAATTTTTTGGTTCTCCCAACCAAACAGAGTAAGGGAGGAACAAGTTTTAGATGCAGCTATAAAGAAGGATTCAACAGGTGCCAATAGACCTTCATTGCTCTGTCTTTCAGTTCAACATTTTAAGTTGTGGCTTCATTCTTAGGTTCCATGAGTTGGCAAGATGGAAAGTAGTTCTAAGCCCAGTTGGGCCCAGGTTTATGCTAGAAAAACAACAAAAATTCCCCCCTGCACCTTCCTCTCAAGTCCTAGTGAAAGACTCAGTGCATGTGAAAATTATGTGAACAAAAAAGTTTGAATAGATTGAGGTGCAAAAGCAAGGTATTTGATGGAGCGACTCCTTCTCAAGTGGCTTCAGGCAACAATGAAATAGTTATCTAAATTGGGCTACCCTGCAACTGTCACACTTTTTTTTTTTCTTTTTGCGGTACGCGGGCCTCTCACTGTTGTGGCCTCTCCCGTTGCGGAGCACAGACTCAGCGGCCATGGCTCACGGGCCCAGACACTCTGCGACACGTGGGATATTCCCGGACCGGGGCACGAACCCACGTCCCCTGCATCGGCAGGCGGACTCTCAACCACTGCGCCACCAGGGAAGCCCTTTCTTCTTCTTCTTTTTTTTTTTTTGTGTGTGTGTGTGTGTGTGTGACACTTTTATATCTGATAGAATATTTGGATATAACCCAGTCCTATATGACCATCTCAAAGCATCTTATCACATGCTAAACAGCTTCTCACTATGTGTTAGGCAAGCTGTAGGGTTTGAAGAAATAGACATCTGTACCATGAACTTTCATAATAGCCACTTGTTCATGTAAGCCATCAGACATTTCAACCTAGTCGAGGGGAAAATAACAAGGAGGTAATGAAAACTCTTTCGGATTTTGGGTGTATGTGTGTGTGTTGTGCATACACAGAGTTTAAAAACAAAACAAAACAATCAAACAACAACAGAGAGCAACTCACGTCTTTGAGATATATTAGATCCATAAATATTATTCTCACGTAAGTCCAAACTTATCCAGACCCAGGGCACACAAAATGATTTAGAACAACATTGCTGCTCCCTTTTGTTGAGAAAGGTCAGAGGGTGTGGAATTGGCATTGATTGACCACTCAGTGGTTTCCTGGGAATGCTCTCGATGACTTCAGGGAATCTCACAGAACACAGAGATTTGCCTGAGATGGTCCATTTTAGAGTTTGTGTTATCTTCAGCCAGGACTAATTCTTCCATTATTTTAATCAGGGGAAACAGCTGCTGTCATTTTTTTCTACTCTGATATACACTTGTAAAAGTCCTAGATTATTGGCTCAAATTGTGAGCCTGTGCAGGGTTTTGTTTTGTTTTGTTTCGTGTAGGACAGGGATAATAGAATTATTTAATCAGTTCCACACTTTAAGCAAACATTGGAAGAAGTTTTAACTCTTATGAAGTATGAACCTCAGATATTTTCCTCCCTGTTCTTGTATTGGGTCACCCATAGCAGAAAGCTTCTCTCAGTTCTCACAATCAAGAAAAGATAGAATTGGAGTCGTTCCAGATATCTATGGAGAGAATCTGGGCCAGTGAAACTCTATCTGGACATAGAAATTATGCTCTGTTCTTATTTTTAGAAAATAAATGGCTGCTTTCTGGTTACCACGAAAATTCCCTTTTAAAAGTTCTTATGAAATATGGTCACACCACTTAACACTTGCATAAGGCACACAGAATACGTGGCTTTCATTTTTATAGACTGGACAAAATTCCTCACTATAGGTTGGGACCTATTATCATGGCTAGCAGAAAAGGATCCATGCATAGGTTAATTTTGAGGCTGCTTGTAGCATCTTTGTTTTTCCTAGACAATTCAGATTAGAGTAAGTAATCTGCCTATTGTCTTTCTGGTTTCTTCTTATAAAACTAAAACACTGTAGCTTTTTAGTTTAGTAACGTTTTATCACATTGGAAACCAAAGAGGAAGGGGAAGGTTATCAGCTTCACAAAAATAATAAAAAAAGGTTTTTTAAAAATCAGAATTTCAGATTCGCAGAGAGAAGTTTATCTGCTATTTTTATTTATTTATTAAACTCTCCAAAGGATTTATGCAAGTTTTTAGATTCTGCACGTGTGTGTCTGTGTGTGCGCTCATGCGTGTGTGTGTGTGTGTGTGTGTGTGTGTGTACACACTCGTGCTCACATTAACTAGAGAAGGTGATTGAATTATGAGGGATTGTTCTGAGGAAAAAACAATAAAGTAAAGTTGACTAGATTATGGGATTAGACTAAGGGCAGGGTTGACCAAATTTGGGGCTTGTATTGGGGCATTTGGTTGAATAAAATCTGAAAAGTTACACAACCCCCAATTATTTCTGGTAGCATCTTCTGAGAGTAAGATATGTTTTAATTTGGACCTGACTCTACATGGAATGTTGCCATACTTTTCCTTCAAGATTTAACTGAAATTTAGGTTTCCATGGAAACATTCCTCGACTATTTCCCACCTTCAAGAGTAGTCAGCCATTTTTCCTCTTCTGTAATGGTCATCATTTTTGTATACCTACATAGGCAACGTCCTCAGTAAAGGAAGAGACCTGACTTGTTCATCATTTAATCCTCTCTTCTGTTTCAGTGGAATGTAGTGGGTAGTAAACCAGGTATAATTTTATTCCTCAAATGTCTGTGTGCTATATGAAAAGATGTCAAAACTCAGATACATCCCATTCATTCATTTATTCAATTATTTATTGAGCAAATATTATGTTCCTGGCACTATTCCAGATGACAGGGATGTACCAACGAACATGCAAAGAATCTTGCCCTCACGGCAACATACATATACAGTATACTACGTAATGATAAATATTTTTTTAAAAAAGTAACACTGAGAAGGAAGAGTAGGAGTATTGAGGATAAGGAGGTTTTAAAATTTTAAATGAAGTAACAGAGAAGATAATACTTAATGTAGATTCCAGTCTTATACAGTCAAAATATAAGACTTAAATAAAGTACATGGAGCACAATCACAGTAGTTGCTATTTAAGGAAAATTTATCATACCTTAATTTATAATTAATGATTCTTGGATGGGAACTTTCATAGTTTAAGTTCCATAGGGTGAGGAGAAAGAGCTTGTTAAATAAATTCTTGGCTTTTGAAAAGATTGTAAATAGAATTTTAAAGCAATTTAGGTGAAAAACTTTCCCAAACAATTTACAGCTGCAATCTAAATATAAATATTTGGTATGTATAATTAAAATCATTTTCTGTATTCACTAAATAGATCCCCTGAGTGTCACTCATACAAGCAACATATTGTTAGCCTAACTCCAATTATTTTAAGCATAGAAAAGTTATAAAGTCCCACTTTAAAAAGTTAATTCAGATAATTTCATTTATTCAAAGAAGTTTTCCTACCAAGATGAATTAGTGTTATTTCCCTGAGCATATTTAAACTCTTACACAACACACATTTTTAAAGATGTATTTTTCTTGTGCTCCCATGTCTAGCTAGCTAGAGTTTCACGATCCAAAGAGGTAAGGGAAATTCACAAATTATGCTTTTGCTAGAAACAAAATAATGTCAACACCTGATGATGAGATTTGGGAAGTATCTGTAGAACAAGAACAAGAAGACATTTCTCACCTTTGCTTCAACAAGCCTGACATAGGCATTTCAGTTTGTTTCTGAGTAACACACATCTCAGTTGTCCATCTTTATCTATTAGACCTTTGTGGCAGTTGACTCTCCCTGGTAGATAAGAACAATACATGTGTAATTTAAGAACCCTTCCTCTTTATTTCAGTTTAATTAGTTATTTCTCACTAGGTAATTGAAAATCAAATTTCTCCTTCAACCAAGTTTATCCTTTGCCTTATTTCCTTGGCACCCTGTAATGTACTCAGTCTTCGGCTATCTCCTACAACAGCACACAAGATCTGATTTCTCAGTTGCCTTCTCTCTAATAGCTCCCCATCTTTGAAGATTGAGGTATTGGCTGGATCAAACCCTGCTGGTCTACAGTCTATTAGGAGACCACCTGTCCTTTGGGGTGACATTATAACAAGGATTTCTTCAGTTGACGGTGCTTTTCCTTTTTAAAAGGGAAGTTTGAACAAGCATTGCCTGGAATGCAAAGAGATTTTCCCAAAGTTCTTTGGGACTGGATGTAGGGCACTAAGAGAAAGGCAAGAGCTGTATGTTGCTGTCTAGAGAAAATTTTAAGCCTACTAACCCACAGTGAATTAGTTGATATTTTTGCACCATTTTCACAGACATGGATCAAATTCTCAATTGTTCAAAAGCAAATTTCCATATGTGTCAATTGTCCCCGAAATTTATTTTTTTCTTTCTCCCTTTTGTTGGACACTTATGAACTTAGGAGAAAACATGTACAACAATATCCTCAAAAAGACTACATGTAAAATAGTAGGAATTTAACTGATGAAATGAAAATTTTGAATTATCGTAGGATTTGAATCATCCACGCTTCCATTAGATTTAGCTAATACAAATTATTACGTTAATATGCTCTATCACTTTTTCACGCATTACCAGTTTTCACCCTCTTGTAGTCCTAATATAACCACTTCCAAAAAAAGCAGGAGTTCTGGACATCTCGAGAAGTCGCTCTGACACTGAGCCGCCCAATCTTGAGCGGACGTGAAGATTGAAATCTGAAATAAAATTTGAAGGAATATTTAGAAGTACAAGCTTCCCCTTCAGCGTTTCCAATTTAGCCTTCCCCCTCCCCACATTTAACTGGTCTCCTTCTGGAAAGCTGGCCGGCTCTTCAAGGATAAGGATAACTCCTCCAGTTACACTCTATATGGAAGCTCTGGCAGTTACTCTGCTGTTTTTATATGAAGGTTTTATTAAGTCTGTGCCAAACAGCTTCCCGTCAGTGAATCAGCTAAAGATAAAAGTTTTTACTCAAGTGACAACTCTGTAATAAAGGCAGTTTGTGTGTGTGTGTGTGTGTGTGTGTGTGTGTGTGTGTGTGTGTTAGAAGATGGAGATTTCCCCATGACGGATACTGGATTTTCCTACAAACACACATCAAAGGAAAAGCCTGTTTCTCAACTGGTTCTCATGTTTTCTTCTAGTTGGCTTCTTATCAAGATGATTCAGAAAAGGCTGCTGAACTGTGGTGCACAAACAAGGACATGGGGTACTGATGACTCAACCTTGTCAAATCCGGTGGGGTTTCTCTGCAGAGCCCAGGGAGTGACTGTCCACTTGAAAAGATTCTCTTCTATCAAGACATGTGGAGAGAAACACAGGAAGGCCTGGTTATAAAAACTAAATGGAGATTGCATTTGTTTTGAAGCTCTTCTTAAAATTGCTTTTAGCATTACGCTATGTGTATGGTAGTTGCTGAGGAGAGTAAAACCCAAGGTGGCAGCCGCATTATCCTCCCCTTTCTGAGAGTGGTACTAATGGGCCCTAGAGGAGTGTCTTCTAAATTTTAGTAAAAACTAAAACCTTTTAATTGATAATTAAGACATTTGGCTATGACTATAAACTCAGAAAAACTTGTGATTTTAGGCTTTCCAATCAGGTCGGAACATGTTTGTTTGTTTTTCAAAATTAGGTCTGATTAAAAATATTTCTAGTTGATGGAAACTGGGTTGTTTCCAGTTTGGGGCTATTATAAATGAATCAGCTATAAACATTTGAGTACAAATCTTTGGTTGACTTTATGTTTTTATTTCTCTTGACTAAAGGAAAAGAGTAGAATTGGTGGGATATCTAGTAAGTATATATATTTCACTACATACTTTACTTGTATGATTAATCATATAAAAGTGATTGTACAATTTTGCATCCCCACCTGCATTGTATATGAGCTCCACTTGCCATATCCTTGCTAACATTTGGTATGGCTGGTTTAAAATTTTTTTGCCATTCTATGTGTGTATATGTGTATGCATGTATATATGTATTGCTAACTTATTGTGGCTTTATTTTCATTAACCTAATGACTAATCACCTTGAGCATCTTTTTCTGTGCTTATTTATCATGTATATATCTACTTTGGTTACATGTCTATAAAAACATTTTGCCTGTTTTTTTTTTTGTTTTTTGCGGTACGCGGGCCGCTCACTCTTGTGGCCTTTCCCGTTGCGGAGCACAGGCTCCGGACGCGCAGGCTCAGTGGCCATGGCTCACGGGCCCAGCCACTCCGCGGCATGTGGGATCCTCCCAGACCGGGGCACGAACCCGCGTCCCCTGCATCGGCAGGCGGACTCTCAACCACTGCGCCACCAGGGAAGCCCACATTTTGCCTTTTTTTTTTGATGTTGTCTTTTCATTATTGAGATGTAGAGGTTCTTTGTGTAATTTATATAGATTCTTGTCAGATACATCTTTTGGCAATATTCTCACCTAGTCTGTCGTTTGCCTTTTCATTTTCTTATATTGTTTTTTTAATGAGCTAAGCCTTTAAATTTTGTTGGAATCCAATGTATCAATTATTTTTTCTCATTTGCAGATTTTTTTGGTTCAATCTAGAATATCTTTGTTTAGCTGAAGTTCACAAAGATTTTCTCATATGTTCTTCCAGAGGGGTTTTAGTTTTAGCACTTAAACTTAAGTCTACAATCTATTTTGAGTTAATTTTTCTGTATGGTGAAAGTAAGAGTCAAGATTTATCTTTTTAATTGTATCTTACTGTTCCAGCATTATTTGTTGATAAAAATATCCTTTCTCCATTGAAATACCTTGGCACCTTTGTCATAAAACATTGAGCAAATATGTGATTGTTTATTTCTGGACTCTCAAATCTATCCCATTGATCTATATGTCTATCCTTTTGCCAACACCATACTATCATACTATCTTGATTGCTGTAACTCTACAGGCTTAAAAACAGGTAGTATAAAGTCCTACAACTTGATTTTTCACTTTCAACTTTTTCAGGGTGACTCTTTTAGGTCCTTTGAATTTCCATACAAATTTTAGAACTCACTTTTCAATTTCTACAAAAAGAAACCTATTTTGGGGCTTCCCTGGTGGCGCAGTTGTTGAGAGTCCTCCTGCCGATGCAGGGGACACGGGTTCGTGCCCCGGTCCGGGAATATCCCACATTCCGCGGAGCGGCTGGGCCCATGAGCCATGGCCACTGAGCCTGCGCGTCCGGAGCCTGTGCTCCGCAACGGGAGAGGCCACAGCAGTGAGAGGCCCGCGTACCACAAAACAAAACAAAAAAACCTATTTTAACTGGGTTTGCATTTGAATCAATAGATCAATTGGGGAAGAACTGACAACTTAATATTGAGTCCTATGATCCATGAAAATGGTATATCTCTCCATTTATTTGGGTTCTTTTAACCTTATCTTCACATGTTGTAGTTTCCAATGTACAGGTCTTACACATGTTTTGTTAAATTTATCCTTAAGTAATTCAGGCTTGTTTCTAGTTTCTTATGATGGAAGCATTGACTATTGATTTGAGACCTTTGTTCATTTCTAATGTAAATATTTATTACTATAATTTCTTCCTTAAGCATTAATTTAGTTGAATTCCACAAAAATTTTAACAGTTTTATTTGGTTAAATTGACCTACATTAAAATGTATATATTTAAAAGATATCATTTGAAATATTTTCTGAAGCCATCATTACACTCAAGACAATGAATGTATCAAACACTACCAAGTATTTCTGTGGTACCAAGTAATTTATTATTATAAACAATCTCTTGGTAATCTCCCTCTTATTCTTCCTCACTTCACTCCGGTTCCTCCTGGCAACACTGATCTGCTTTCAGTTACTGTAGATTAGTCTGCTTTTTATACCTTTAAATAAGTAGAATCATATAATATGTACTCTTTTCTATCTGACTTCCTTCACTGAGTATAATTATTTTGAGATTCATCTATGTTATATTATGTTTCAACAGTTTATTCTTTTTATTGCTTAGTAGTATTCCATTTTATGGATATACCACAATTTGTTTATCCATTCACATGTTGATGGACTTTCAGGTTGTCACCAGTTGTAGTGGTTCCCACTTTACAGCTATTATATATAACATTTCTATGAGTATTGTTGTACATCTACTTCTATGGATACATGCTTTCATTTCTCTTGGATAAATACCCAAGAATGGAAAAGTTGGATTATATGGTACATGTTTGTTTAACTTTTTAGGAAACTGCAAATCTGTTATCCAAAGTGGTTATGCCACTTTACATTCCCACCTGAGGTATATGAGATTTTCATTTGCCTCTTTACTATATTATTCCTTAAATTCATGTTTTATTTGAATGTTACCTGAGAAAATCTCTTATATATTTTAAAATACTCAAGATTTCCATTTGACATTTCATCTATGGATGAAAGCCTTTCAAGATAAAATCACTCTTAGGGGGACAATTGAGCATGGTGTTACATTTTTCATACAAATACAAACATTACTATTTGATTCTGTTCTGTTCTGGTGCCAAAGCTGAGATATGAGCCTAAGGGCTGCAGTAGCAGCCATGCTTATAGTTCGCCCAAAAGAATGGGACGAGCATGCAGAGAAAGAAACAAAGAGAGAGAAGGAGAGAATAAAAGGTGGAGGGGAGACAGACTGATAGAATTCAAATCCCTTGCTTCAGCATCTTGTTACATGAGATAATATATTTCACTTTTTTGCCTTTAAAAGTGTATTATATGGGGCTTCCCTGGTGGCGCAGTGGTTGGGAGTCCGCCTGCCGATGCAGGGGGCGCGGGTTCGTGCCCTGGTCCGGGAGGGTCCCACATGCTGCGGAGCGGCTGCGCCCGTGGGCCATGGCCGCTGGGCCTGCGCGTCCGGAGCCTGTTGCTCGGCAGCGGGAGAGGCCACAGCGGTGAGAGGCCCACGTACCGCAAAAAAAAAAAGTGTATTATATGTCATCCCTCCCCACAAGCTACATATTTTAATTAATGGTAACACAGGAATAACACACCATGCAATTTTAAAAAGACAGAATGTAACATACTGCTAAGTGATAGATACCTTTGTCCTTCTATTATATCACTTCTATTATATCATCTCTCAAGCTCTGCGTGATCAGTATTAGGCAATTGTGAAAGTGAGAATTCACTGGGAGCCACTGACGATATAGGAAGCTGTATAAGTTTCCGTTGTTCTGAAAGCCTCTGTTTAAAGAAAGTTCTGAGGCTCATACACCTTTCAGACCTCCACCTGGCATCCTGTACCACCATCACCCACTTTGTCTCTTGTGTTCCCACAGCATAAAGCTTGTCCTATTTTTTTTCAAAAGCTTTCAGGAGCTTCCAAATATCAAACAGCTTATACAGCTTAATATCAAAAAAACAAACAGCCCAATCTAAAAGCAGAAGAACTAAATAGACCTTTCTCCAAAGAAGACATACAGATGGCCAAAAGGCACATGAAAAGATGCTCATAACACTAATTACTAGAGAAATGCAAATCAAAACTACAGTGAGGTATCACCTCACACCAGTCAGAATGGCCATCATTAAAATATTTACAAATAATACAGGCTGGAGAGGGTGTGGAGAAAAAGAAACCCTCCTACACTGTTGGTGGGAATGTAAATTGATTCAGCCACTATGGAGAACAGTCTGGAGACTTCTTAAAAATCAGAAACAGAGTCACCATATGATCCAGCAACTCCACTCCTGGGCATATATCTGGAGAAAACTCTAATTCGAAAAGATACATGCACCCTGATGTTCATATCAGCACTATTTACAATAGCCAGGACATGGAAACAACGTAGGTGTCCATCGACAGATGAATGGATAATGAAAATGTGGTACACATATACAACAAAATATTACTCAGTCATAAAAAAGAATAAAATAATGCCATTTGCATCAACATAGATGGGCCTAGAGATTATCATATTAAGTGAATTAAGTTAGACAAAGACAAATATCATATGATATCACTTATGTGTAGAAACTAAAAAAAATATGATACAAATGAACTTATTTACAGAACAGAAATAGACTCACAGACATAGAAAACAAAATTATGGTTACAAAAAGGGGTTAGCAGGGGAGGGGAGGAACAAATTAGGAGTTTGGGATTAACATATACACCCTACTATATATAAAATAAACAAGGACCTACTATATAGCACAGGAAACTATATTCAGTATCTTGTAATAGTCTGTAATGTAAAATAATATATATATTATATATATAATATATATAATATCTGAATCACTTTTCTGTGCACCTGAAACTAATACAACATTGTAAATTAATTATAATTCAATTAAAAACTGGTTAAAAAAAGAAGCATTTGTAGATGGATGGTATTTAGGTAATGATAGATCTGCTTGTAAAATATTTGTACAATTTTATAATTCTATGCCTCATTTACCTATTTTAAAACCCTCACTTGGGCTTTTTTACCATTAGTAAGTTCTCAGATATTTTTTGAGTTTTTAAGTTGAAAGGTGTCGTGTTAGACATGTTTACAGACCATTTTAAGTGTTTGAAAGTTGTCCACAAATAAAAGATATCAAAACATTAAACCTTTCTATTATTGTGAAAAAACAAACTGGTTCAAATAAATCTTTTTCTGACAGGGCAGTCCATTTATCTATGAAGAAACTTCCACTAACAAATGATATGATCAAGAACCTCTTATTAACAAAGCATTGTCATGGTATGTACAAACGTCGACTTAAAAATTCTGTATGGGGCTTCCCTGGTGGCGCAGTGGTTGTGAGTCCGCCTGCCGATGCAGGGGACACGGGTTCGTGCCCCGGTCCGGGAGGATCCCACATGCCGCGGAGCGGCTGGGCCCGTGAGCCATGGCCGCTGAGCCTGCGCGTCTGGAGCCTGTGCTCCGCAATGGGAGAGGCCACGACAGTGAGAGGCCCGCATCCCACAAAAAAAAAAAAAAAAAAAAAAATTCTGTATGATTTGAAATCTGATTAACTCCACAATTACCTCTGTTTATGCTTAGTCTTGACAAAACCCCCAAAATTTACTGAAGTCACCCTTCACTTTTCAATAACCAGGGACTAACACTTTTCTCTAAAGCTCTTCATCCCTTTCAAGGCCAGACAGAGCCCTATTAAATGAAAATCATGGAATGCTGGCAAGTTCTGCCTTTTTGCAATCTGGAAACAACAAGATAGGCTTTTGACTATTTTGTTTTCCTCTCAGGAAGGAATTTAGTCAGATGATTAACTATAAATATATTTACAGTTCATGGATCCCAGGGCCCACTGGTGTGATTTAATTTAGCAAATATTCCACACAAAATCCAAGTAGCTAAGAAACTGACTAGCTAAGGTAATGTGAGCGATGGAAAACTAGAGGGTAATTTTTAAGGTGATTGAACTTACAGAGTGGATAAACTTCAAGGTAGTAATAGTGAACCCGTGCTTAGAAGAGCAATGCCTGGGTCTACTTCTATCCAACCTGACCAAGGCAATCAAACCCGAGCTTTACCAGATGCCTACACATTCTGAATATATTGGCAGCCACCCAGTGCTTTAGGGAATGAGAAAGAGACAAGGGCATTTTTCGATAAAAACCCGTCAGAGAATTCTATCCCAGCTGCATTATATCTCGTGCAAGGGAGACATCTTGTGTTCCATTAAACCCAAAGGCTTTATTTTTAGTGAGGATAGATGGAAGCTTTTCTCCGTTAACCTAGGTGAGCTTTTGGAAGACAAATTTATCCTAAAGAGTCAAGCATAAATCTATACTTAGGCTACAGATGAGGCCATATAGATTTTTACCTTGGACTGAAAATACCTCAGCCACTTTGGCTGTGGATGGAATCCTTCAACCTCCTATTTTTAAAAGTTTCACGCTTGAAAAATTCAAAGAGTACTACCCTAAAATAGAACTTTAAGGAGAAGGACCATCAATTCATCAGGGTATGTTAAAAGGCCAAATTAAATCTAACAAGTTTATGAAGATGGTTTTATAGTCAGCTCATCAAATACTCATTGAGAGTCTACTAAGTGCAAGAGGCACAGTGCTGAGTGAAAACTGTGGTCACCATTACTTTAAGAGGGTTTTAGTCTAGAGGGAAAAAAGGCTTTTTTTTTTTTTTTTTTTTTGCGGTAAGCGGGCCTCTCACTGCTGTGGCCTCTCCCGCTGCGGAGCACAGGCTCCGGACGCGCAGGCTCAGCGGCCATGGCTCACGGGCCCAGCCGCTCCGCGGCGTTTGGGATCCTCCCAGACTAGGGCACGAACCCGCGTCCCCTGCATCGGCAGGCGGACTCTCAACCACTGCGCCACCAGAGAAGCCCCCAAAGCAAATTTTAAACTGGTTACTTAACATGTTAGAAATTAGAAGTGTGTGCAACACATACTACAGGAGCATTTTACAGGGCAGATTTCTGAATTTCCCATGCTTTGTCAATCAGCTTCAGCAGACTGTGCAAAGAAAACGAGTGCTCCTCTGAGGGCAGTTCCACGCAAGAGTATGGAGGGTGTTCTGGCAGTAGGGTAGTCCCTCTCCCTCTCACTCATACCATGGAATGTGAAATGAAAAGGCAGCTTGGACCCCTATTTACAATTTTATTCAAAAGTGTTCTGGAAGAAAAAGCCAGTACTATGGATCAATATAAACACACTTATGGCTGAGAAGCGAAAGGGGCAGAAACAAAACTGGAAAGTCGTGGACCCAGGGTTCCACAAAGGAACCCTGGGGGATTGTCCAATCCTAAATGGAGAGGGGAAATAAATGGCAATGGAATTTGACCTGAAACCTTTGGAGCTTAAGTTTTAAGCAAAACGTAAACCTTGAAGACAAAGTTCTGCTTGCAGAAATCTTATCTTGTGGGGAAGCACTGTGCTGGGCCTAGAAGGCTCTAACCAGCCATTGACATGCTAGGGAGACTTTCTGGCAGGGTGTGACCATTTCAAGGCAGCACTGAAAGCCTGGTATGTTTATATAGTCATGTCCAGTTTACCTGTGTCAGACAAGACTTTGACAGGCCTAAGAGAAGGAACTATGCAGGATCTCCAGTTATCCATGCTGCTGGAAACACCACTAGCCTGGCCAGCCAAAGAAAAACACATGTGCCTGCCAGAAGTAACAAAGTAATGAACTTTCCATGAAAGCTATCAGTTCTGGACAATTTGATATTTTTAGAGAAAAGACTTATGTATAGTAGGTACCATGATCATTAAGACCTGAACTGATGTGGCTCATGTATTCAGGATGAAGGTGAGGGTTGCCAGTGAAGAAATGAAGCATCAGTGCAGAGAATTTGTATTCTTAAAGGAGCAGTAAGGCACGAATATCAGGGAAACATACAATAACCTACACTTTAAAGCATGGAATGTCAAAGTCTAAGGATTCCTTATGGCATCAACAACCTGTCATTAATGCATAGTTTGGACTGAAAAACAAGGGCTTAGGAAATGTAAATATGCTTTACCTACAATCTATACTTGTAATTTTTGTGCCTTAGAAATGGAAAGACAAGAAGTATACAAGATTTTCACACACATTAATAATCCCTAAGGGTCCTTGGCCAAACAGTCCTGAGCTAGGATGTAATTGGTTCACTGTGGTCCTGTACATTTCCAGAAATTTCCTTAGGGTCAATTTAACACTTAGATCCTAGAGTTACAGATTTTTTTTAAGTATGCTTTTTGCAGCTTATCAAATGAGATCATCCAGTTTCTCAGAGACAAAAGCAGACTTAATATTTGAATAGCACCTGGGGCTTAAAAACAAAGAAAACGTCTCTAAAAAACTGGTAAATGTCAGGTGTAATGTTGTAAATATGAAACTTCATATTTCTCTAGACCTTAACACAACGTCTTGCACAAGGTTATAACCTAGAAAAAACTTGGCCTCAGACTGAATTTTTTCATTAATAAGTGAATCCTGTATAAATGCCAGTATTCTTAGAAGTAACTTATTTTATTTCTGCTAGGACTGAAAGCATCACTTAATCTAGGAGTGCCAGATGTCATCATTCAATAAAGTATTCAGCACTCTATCTATCTGAATATTCATGAACCCAGATGCCTAGGAAATGTCAGATTACTGATACGCTGGTGAAATTGTGTACCGGAAACTGTTCAATGTATGTTTTGGGGAAAACAAGTTCCAGTCTTGAGTCTCTGATTTTACTCAGTATTCAGCTGCAGGTCCCTTGCCTTACATACCACAAAGTTGTTCATTAATACGGGAAAGTTTGGGTTGTAATCTCAATTTGTTTCTTTTACATAAAAGTGTTTATTTGGATTTAACTGTAGACCAGGAGAGAGATCACCTGCCCCTTTCTCATCAAGACATCCTTCATGGTCTTCCCATCATGGATAGTCAACAAAGGTAAAAATCTACCTTCAGAAGTCATTCACTTAAATCAATGTCTATTTTCTGCCAAAGTAGGATGGTAAATTATGAGGAGCTATGAGGTTGGATATGCCAAATGAGAGAACTGATTCCTGCCATAAAAAGCTTAATATAAAGAGTCATTAGTGAATGATTTGCAATCCTATATACTTTTAGTTCAATTCTATATACTTAGAGTTCAATTCAGTGTTGGCCAAAGATTGGGAGTGGATGTCCTTAACGTAGCTATCCAACTGCCAAATGCAAACTTAGGGGAATGGACTACTGAGTTGAAGTGAAGAAAGCAGAACGAGTCTTTTGTAGCCATACTGTTCAAAATCTTCTTATTGCATCTAGAATAAAATTTTAACTCTTCACCATGGCCTATTGTCCTACATAACGTGGCTTCTGATGGCTTTCCCAACCACCCCTGGTCTTCTCTCTACCCTCTTCTCAATTCTCCAGCCACATGGCCTCCTTTAAAACATGCAGGTCCTAAGGTCCTGCCTTACAACTGTCTCAGGTAATGCTCCTTCTCCCTCCAAATGCTCTCTGTGATCCTCCCTCTTCTCCCCCAGATCTTCCTGTGGCTGCCTCTGTCTCATCTTTAAACTCTTAGCCAAAATTTCCTCCACTTTGCACTATGGGAGGGCCTCTCCTGAACATCCAATTTAAAGGGGATTTCCTGCATCCCAGTCACTCTCTAGCATCTCTCCCTGTTTAATTCTTTTATTTTTGTTTATAACACTATTTATGTCCCAAAGTAACCTTGTTTATTGGTCACTTTTCTGTTTCCACCAACTGGACTCAAACTATGTTGAAGGCAGAGACTTTGTCTGTCTCGTTCGTTACTTATTTCTGGCACGTATGGCCTGGCATATAGAAGGTGCTCAATAAATATCAGTAGAAAAACAGAAACCAAAATGGATCAAATAAAGCTCTGTCGTGGGTAATTGGATCCTAATATGGGGCCTATGAAGATATTGCTTCAGGGATCCAAGCAAGGATGGCCCATATTCAAGCCATGTAGGGCACAACGCCCAGCTTTAATGTCCACAAGTAACCTTCTGAAAAGTTCATCTAACCCAACCACTCTTTGCTTCTCTCACCCCTATTTATCACTCATACCAAGCCTTTCATCTGGCCTCTCCCATAATTCCTCTTGGATATTCTGGAAATGACACATGGAAACATGGACTTTGTCCATGGGAACCAACACACAGTTAACCACCCTTCCACCAAAGCTCCATTTAGTCTCCAGTGTGTTTGGACTGGCTGTTTGTCAGGGAGCAGGGCACTGGTCACTCTCAGAACAGGAGCTTTGCCTTCAATTGTTATAGCCGTCTGTGTCTTAATCAGTAGCTCTGTTTTAAGTGGTTAGAGATGCATAGTATTTGGCTTCAACCACAGGCATCCCTGGAAGGAAAATGGGAGGATGAGAGGTCAGTTAATCTGTGGTTGGAATCAAAATACCTAAGCCCAGTGGGGGTTGATCTAAACGAGGCTGAGTATGTCTGCATACTCAGTTTCGGAACTGAAGTGGGGAGTGGTTCTGATGCTTTGGCAACAGTCAAGGAAAGAAGAAGAAAAGCGTGCAGAACGGATGGGAGAAACAAAGTTCTACCGACTGAAAACCTTATGGCTTCATGGATGTGTTACTTCATTTTACTGGAAAGTATTTTAGAGTAGGCAAGTCCTGAAGGGAGAGTTGTTAATTTTATATTCTACTCAAACAAAACATTTTGACAATATACCCACAAAAGCTGTGGAATCCATGACCCCAGCTGTTGTGTATCACCAACTGTCAGAATCATAAATATTTCCCTTCACATCTCCATGCATCTTTCAGAGTTAATATCTGCATGCAACTTGGTGATTCAGTTATGATGATACAGTGAGAACAAAAAGCAAAGTGTTGGGTTTTGTTTGTTCTAATTATTTTTCTTTCTTCTTCTCTCTCTATAACTTCTTTAAAAGAAGCTGATAAGCAGAACTTCAAGTGTGCTTGTTCAATTATTGTGATGTGCTTGTTTCCCCTAAGCAGGAGAGGAGAGTGTTAAGTGCTGGAGATGCAAGGAAATTTTTGTTTTCCAACACCCAAGTGGACTCTGCATTCTCCTCACTGTGTGCTGTGGTTAACAGGAGATGACAGCTATCTGTTCCCCATCCTATAATCATGTCTTCTTGATCTGCCTTTTAAAATTACACACTTATTAGAAAGCTCTGTGATCCATTTCCTGTTTGCCAAGACACCTGTCATATGGACTTTGCATTCAGAATCAGTAACTGCTAGTCTGTGGGAACACACCTAGCTTTTAAAAGACAGAAGTTTGTGGAGTCAAAATTGCTGGATTCTTATCTCATCTTTGTTACTTATGTACCACGATCTGTCAAATGGTAATACTCTCATCCACCTGGTAGGATTATTGTGTGGCTCAGGTTAATTAATATGCATAAAGCACTTGGTAAAGAGTAAACAATAATGTGAATATAAATAGAATTAAAGAAGTTCCTGAGTGATATATTGGGAGTGGTTACTACCAGAGCTTCCCAAAGGGCTTCATATAGCCACATTTATTAATTAGGAAGCTTCTTCATGTGCTGCTAAATCACTTACACACATTTCATGTGAGCTATATAAACTTTTCTTAGGTCAAAAGTTATATATTGCTTTTCTACAATCTTGATAAAGAAAAATGGAGCTAGAGAAATCAGGCTCCCAGACTTCAGACTATACTACAAAGCTACAGTAATCAAGACAGTACGGTACTGGCACAAAAACAGAAATATAGATCAATGGAACAGGATAGAAAGCCCAGAGATAACCCCACGCATGTATGATCACCTTATCTTTGATAAATGAGGCAAGAATATACAATGGAGAAAAGACAGCCTCTTCAATAAGTGGTGCTGGAAAAACTGGACAGCTACATGTAAAAGAATGAAATTAGAACACTGCCTAACACCATACACAAAAATAAACTCAAAATGGATTCAAGACCTAAATGTAAGGCCAGATACTAGAAAACTCTTAGAGGAAAACATTAGCAGAACACTGTATGACATAAATCACAGCAAGATCCCTTTGACCCACCTCCTAGAGAAATGGAAATAAAAACAAATATAAACAAATGGGACCTAATGAAACTTAAAAGCTTTTGCACAACAAAGGAAACCATAAACAAGACAAAAAGGCAACCCTCAGAATGGGAGAAAACATTTGCAAACAAAGCAACTGACAAAGGATTAATCTCCAAAATTTACAAGCAGCTCATGCAGCTCAATATCATAAAAACAAACAGCCCAATCCAAAAATGGGCAGAAGACCTAAATAGACATTTCTCCAAAGATGATATACAGATAGCCAACAAACACATGAAAGAATGCTCAACATCACTAATCATTAGAGAAATGCAAATCAAAACTACAATGAGCTATCACCACACACCAGTCACAATGGCCATGATCAAAAAATCTACAAAAGTTAAATGCTAAAGAGGGTGTGGAGAAAAGGGCACCCTCTTCCATTGTTGGTGGGAATGTAAATTGATACAGCTATTATGGAGAACAGTATGGAGGTTCCTTAAAAAACTAAAAATAGAACTACCATATGACCCAGCAATCCCGCTACTGGGCACATTCCCTGAGAAAACCGTAATTCAAAAAGAGTCATGTACCACATGTACCACAATGTTCATTGCAGCTCTATTTACAACAGCCAGGACATGGAAGTAACCTAAGTGTCCATCAACAGATGAATGGATAAAGAAGATGTGGCACATATATACAATGGAATATTACTCAGCCATAAAAAGAAATGAAATTGAGTTATTTGTAGTGAGGTGGATGGACCTAGAGTCTGTTATACAGAGTGAAGTAAGTCAGAAAGAGAAAAACAAATACCGTATGCTAACCCATATATATGGACTCTAAAAAAAAAAAAAAGGTTCTGAAGAACCTAGGGGCAGTTCAGGAATAAAGACGCAGAAGTAGAGAATGGACTTGAGGACATGGGGAGGGGGAAGGGTAAGCTGGGACGAAGTGAGAGAGTGGCATGGACATATGTACACTACCAAATGTAAAATAAATAGCTAGTGGGAAGCAGCCGCACAGCACAGGGAGATCAGCTCGGTGCTTTGTGTCAACCTAGAGGGGTGGGATAGGGAGGGTGCGAGGGAGATGCAAGAGGGGGGAGATATGGGGATGTATGTATATGTATGGCTGATTCACTTTGTTATAAAGCAGAAACTAATACACCATTGTAGAGCAATTATACTCCAATAAAGATGTTAAAAAAATAAATAAATAAAAATAAAAAATAAGTTATATATTGCTTTTCTAACAAGTATGAAGTTTAGTTCACAATACCAGCATGCAATAAATGGCACATACATTTGTTCCTCTAAAGCCAATTTAATCTGTTCCAATCAGGATGGTGGAAAATTAAAATCCAGGGATTTGCAATGTTAGTAGGGGGTAGCAAGAAATGAAACTCCCATCTCTCTGTATCATTCAAGAACTATGAGAACCTTAAGCAATCCAGAACATTCAGAGTACCTTTGTGTCATCGCCCAACATTGATCATCATCGATATGTTCATTGTCCAGCACATTTGTGCCCTTGAAGGTGAGCAGCCCTGCTACTTCCACGTCAGCCTTGGGTTCTAGGTGTTTTCCTGAAGTTGGATCCCTCCATATATCTCAAAGGCACACATCTCAAACCTCTCCTTAGTTATACCAGGAAACCCATGCCTTCTAAATTACCACTCATCTCCCCGGGCCACTGGAAAGGGAGAGACCACTGATTGTGGGAACAGTTGTCTAAACTGAACCTAGAAAAATGGAAATCTTGTATTAAATATGGAGTTACACAACTTCCCCTATTTCACAAATTTATTGCGCACTTTCCCAGATGTTTGGGGGCTTGTAAAGATAAAAGACAGTGTGTGACCTTAACAATCTAGCAGATTTCAAATTCTTTCATGAAGTTCATCTAATTTAATCATTGGGTCAAGATCATTCTCTGTGGTGAAAGCAGAAGCAATGTTACACATTCCTGTTTGACAGTGGAACGAACTGAAGCTCAGAAAGGCAACCTGATTCACAGAGCCTCATATCCAGTTACAGGAAATGCTGGAAATACATCCAAAGAGTCAATTTCAGTAATCTTTACATTACTCTGATTCTCAGTCCCAGAGGTTCCTTCAGAAAGGAACTCAGAATGGACTTGGTCTATCAGCTAGCAGGAGGAAACAATTTCAGTTTTGGAGCTTCTTCCCTAAAATGGTATAATAAAGGGATTGCCCAGCTTCACACCTCGTAAGTGTGGCACTGCCTCGATCATTGACTGAGAGACTACAATCAGTGAGTCTCCATCATCCTGGTGAGTACATGCTTTGGGGTGGACAGATCTCGATTCGAATACCAACTCCCAGTTACTCAAATTAATCTCCACGTGCCTCCAGTTTTCGAGAAGTTCTGGTGACCTCCCTTGTAGGACTGGTGGAAGGAGTTGAGTGAGATAGCTCATAGAAAGAGTATAGTCCCATGCTTGACACCGTGACCCAGAGGAGGTGCTCTAAAATCCCCACCCCATCCGAACCACCCAAACACACACGCAATTTACGCAGTTTGTGCATTCAACCAACAAATGCTTATCAAGCACCTACTACATGGGAGTCTCACTGGGAAGTAAGAATACAAATATAAATCACCTTTAATCTCTGCCTCAAGGAATTTGGCCATCTGTTCCGTTTGTTAGGGAAAGAGACTTTGCGCCACCTAAAGTCCTCCTTTTGGAGGGAGAAAAGGTAGGCTGGGATCTTGGGAATGGGGAGTAATCCTTCCCCACTTCCACTTCAGGACATATAGAGGAAATGGGACCAAATTCTCTTCTGGATTTCACTCTCTCGGGCTGAATGGTAGGTTTGGGGCGGGGAATGTGATGTTGCCTTACCCTTGGGAGAGCTGCATCCAGAGGGAACTCTTATTTCCTATGTCTTTTGTTCCCTGACGTTTTCAATATCCATCACAAGAGCCTTTGCCAGTCATCTGCTTTGCCTTTATCCCGAAATTAATTTCCTGGGATGGTGCAAGATGCCATGAACATCTGGCCCGAATGCTCAGGACTGTCCTTCCCAATTGGTTGTTCCGCCAGCAATGCAGCTGAGTGGCAGCACTATCTTTGCCCTGAGATACAGTGAAGCTCTTGGCTCAGAGTGTCCTGTGTCTGTCCAGGTCCCCTCCTCCTTCTCTAAATACGGGAAGCACCCTTCATGCTTCACTTGCCATTTTGACTTCAAAATAAACTAACCATACTTATGGTAGAAGAATGATGCCAAGATTCACTGGGGAATGTCTCTTTCTTTCCTCCAGAGAGTTCAGGTAGGGACTTCCCAATGCACCTCAGAAGGATTCTTTCCAATTCACTGTGTGCCCCCAAAGGTAGCAGCAACAAGGCATTGAGTAAATGCGGGTTAATGTGTGTGTGTGTGTGTGTGTGTGTGTGCGCGCGTGAGTGTGTGTGTGTGTGTGTGTATGTGTGTGTGTGTTTAAGAGACAGACAGACAAGGACAGAGACAAAGATAATGAGACAGAGAATGAACAGCTATCACGATTGCCCTGTTTTGGAGCAGAAGCATTTTTGCTTAAGAAATTTCAAAAAGTACTGCAAAATAAATGTGAACATGTACACTCCGAGCAACCAAAAGCATTTTCTCAGACTACATGTCTCCTGAGGAGAATGTGGAGTTTTTGCTTCTGGCCAGATTGGAAACTGTCCCCATGCCCATCTCCTCCTGCCAAAGCTTTGATCCTAAAGAAACACTTCAGTACTTCAAACTCAAACCCACAATACCAGACCTTGTGGTAGATGTATTTCACATTCGTGATCTTCCTAATTCACACCAACTCTCTCAAACCACACTCAGTACGAGGTACATACCACACGTCCATTCCCATTTTCCTGACCGCCAGTCCCATTCCCCACCAGGCACTTCACAAACTTTTTTTTTGTTTTTTAAATCAGACTTCCTTCCCATTCACCACACCTCAAGAGTTCCTAAAATTTCAAATCTCCTCCAAACCATTTAAACTGGAAGTGAGATGGAATTTTCTAGCTTCAGAGTTCCAAGATGAAGCTCATACCTTCAACTACGCTGCAAATGACAACTCCAATACTTTGGGTGTAAGGGTTATCTTCTCTAGAGCTCAAAGCATTTTTATTTTATTTTATTTTTTTAACATCTTTATTGGAGTATAATTGCTTTACAATGGTGTGTTAGTTTCTGCTGTATAACAAAGTGAATCAGTTATACATATACATATATCCCCATATCTCCTCCTTCTTGCATCTCCCTCCCTCCCACCTTCCCTATCCCACCCCTCCAGGCAGTCACAAAGCACGGAGCTGATCTCTCTGTGCTATGCGGCTGCTTCCCACTAGCTATCTATTTTACATTTGGTAGTATATGTAAGTCCATGACACTCTCTCACTTTGTCCCAGCTTACCCTTCTCCCTCCCTGTGTCTTCAAGTCCATTCTCTACGTCTGCGTCTTTATTCCTGAACTGCCCCTAGGTTCTTCAGAACCATTTCAAAGCATTTTTAAAAATCATCATATTTTGTTGTAGCATTCTACCAGGTAAAAAGAGGAAGGTATTTTTTTCTCATTTGACAACAGCAAAACTATTAAGTGGCATAGCTAATTCCCTCACAATGATCCAGGAGGAGGCAGGGCAGGGACAGAAACAGCTGATTCTCAAAAATAATGATCTATGTGTTCCAGGCCCAAAGCTTCCTTGGCCTTTACGGTATCTTCGTTGCTACTGCTCTTTATGACCATGGATTTTTCTTTGTTCTTATTCTCAGATGGATGTTAAAATTATTTTAAAATACTCTTTCCTTCCAGTCGTTATCTGTTTTCCTCCCTCCCAACACATGTATGTTGCCCCCACCATACTGCTAAGGCTGTGCCTGAAATTCTGAACATGGGGGTTGGAGGTGAGGAGAATTCCTGCTTTCTCCTCCTCTGCCTTCTAACTCTTTATTCTCCCAGGAATAAAGAAAGCTGATATTTATTAATTGTCTGGTGCACGATATATTTAATGTGATTTTAGTATTTATAACACCTTTACTTTGGTATAATCTCCCCTCAGAAGGATTAAGTGCCTTCTCTACATTCTCAGTTTGTAAGATGCAGGACTGAGCTGTGAATCCCTGAGGTCTTGCCAATTCCAAAATCTACATGTTATTTCTGCGTTGTTCCCTCCAAGTTTGTTCCTGTTGTTCATTTTAAACATATTTAGGTCACACTAACCTCCTTTACATAGACGCTCAAAAAGTGCGATCAGTGAGTATCTTTATCATTGTGTTATGGACACTAGGATTGAAAGTTTTGTTTTCTTTTCTTTTCTGGTTTTCCTAAACATTTTATTTTCTTTTTTGGTTTTCCTAAGCATTAAGTTGGCTGACTTAACATTCTTATTCCAGAGGCTGGGAATAAGATGAAAGCCAAGAGTCTGATTTATTTCTTCAGGGATTCATTTAAATCATACAAAGCTATTCATTGACTTGGCTTTTCCCTTCCAAAGATCTTAATTTAGAGTGGTTTGATTTCATTACTGGTGATTAGGAGAGCTTATTGCATAGAAACAAACTATATGATCCCTTGGAGAAATGCGAAAGTCATCACCGGCTGAGATGACCCATGAATAAAATGGGTGAAAAGCATTCTAAAGAGGAAGAATATGTAAGAGAGATTATTTTTAGAGGAAAAAAATTATTGTTGGAGGTAATAACATGTCTTAGGCTAGATATGTTATTTGGTCTCCTCAGATAGCTTCTGCAGGATGGAAACTTAAAAATAGATTTTGGTTTTTTTCTCTCAACCTGACACACATAATCATTACAGAAAAAAATATGCATAGGATAGAAAATTAAAAAAATGAACACACATAATTCCACCCACATATATGTAACGATAATAGACGCCTTGATATGTGAACTTCCAGCCCTTCTCTCTGCATATATAATTTAACAGAAATAAGATCATAACATAATACATCTTTGAAACTTGCTTTTTTTCATTTGATATTATGAGTACCTATTGATGTCCATAAGGAAACATATATAACACAATAATTAAAGACCTTGTAGGATGATATCGTGTGTTGTGTCATAACTTACTGAACCTGTCCTTTAGAATTAGACAATGAGACTGTTTCCAACTTTTCATTTTAAATAGTGATACAAAGGCTGCCATACAAAAGAGTTTACATAAGGGAAAAAATGAAGGATAGCAACATACGTTTGGAAGTAGAATTTTTGTTAGATTAAGTGTATAAAAAATTTTAAGGCTTTTGATGGATGGTCCCAAATTATTTTTCCAAAAGTTATACTAACATACATAGTAGTGTTTAACTGTGTCCACCTCCCTAAACCCACAGATTGATGGAAATAAATGTTATTTCATCATTTTAATATACATTTCTTTGGTTAGCAATAATGTTGAATAATCTTGCTATGCACATTGGCTAGATGTATTTCTTATTTTGTAAGTTACTTATCATTTTCTTTTGCCCATTATTTTCTACCCTAGTGTTGGTTGTTTGCTTATTTAATTGTACAAATTTATTATTTTAAATATTGTAATACCTTATGATATATGTTGCAAATATTTTTTTCAGCTCGTTTTTTGCCTTTTAATTTTTCTTCTGGTATTTCATACAACAAACTGAAATTTTGCATTTCTTGGTCGTCAAATTTATCAGCATTTCTTTGCTCTTTCCCTTTGTTTTCAGGCTTAGACCATCCTGAGGACTTTAAATCAACTGAAAAATTCTGACTTATGATACACAAACTCTCTAGAAACTCAGAATCTCCATTCATCTTTATTTATGATACTGGTTCTAAGACTAGGCTTCCACGAAACACCATTCTTCCACAATTTTAGCCAAGGTATTGTGCCATTAAATATGAATAATAGCAGTCTTTCCAATTTTTCAGAAAAATACACTTAATGGAATATCTTTCAATTCCAAGGTTTCCCACCACATTTTTTCCTCAAATGTTCAGTGCTGCTCCTTGTTGCTTTTATTACTATCTAATAAAACTTGGTGTCATATTATATATTCTGTTATTTTAAATTTAATATGTCAATATTAAATGGTGTTGTGCAAAGATCACTATTATTTCCAGATGTTGTACAAACTGACAAGTTCAAGGATCTCTAGTGTATGGTAGATGTTTGCTACAGTTAAAAACTAAAAGGGAGATAATGTTCACAACACATAAAAATTAGAAAACTGAAGACTAAGAATTCTGTTGTAACTGCTAATCACTTCTTACTTTCTTTAAAATCCCATGCCTTGATTGTAAATATCACTGACAAATGCATTCAATGAATCTGATTGCCACACTCTTGTGAAATTATAATTTTCCAATGGGCTCAGATAACTTTCCTAAAGGAAAGATACTTCTTTTACCCACAAAAATTATTATTCTTGAAATTAGAAGTATAAATGGGACAAGGAAATTTATTTCTTGTTTTTTAATGCTTCCAGAGGCAGTCTTTATTGCTGTACTGGGTCTGTGAAGAACATATACAAAGGTACCTCTCAACTAGCATTCACAAATAGAAGCTTTGAAGATATGCACCTATAAAATGCATGCATTTCCTGAACTGGTAGCTGCTTTATTCAACAGACCATTAAAAACCCATTCAGAGGGCCTCTCACCGGCTCACGTGCACTATGAGTACTTAAAAGCTGGTGAAACCAGCAGAGTAAGAAACAAAACAAAACAAAATGTTGGCCCAACATCTACCAAAATTTACAGAGAAAAAAAAAGCTCTCTCCCCAAAGCTAAATTTCCTCCAACCCTAACACTCTTCTAAAGAACAGGTAATGTGACAAAATTGCCCCACTTCCAATTTCCCAGCCAAAATCCAACACCCCTCCTGCCCTCCAAGTATCAATCATCAGCCCAGGCAAGGCAAATGAACTTTTAATCAATAACAGCTACTGTTTCTTGTACCGGGACTGTTTATGATTTAAAAGGGGAAAAAATTTAAATCAATCCTGATGTGAATGTTTTCCCTATTGAAGAGAAAAAGCAACACCCTGTGTCAAAGAGGGGGGTGTAGTTTCACATGTTTTAAAAATATATTAAAACAAATTAAATTTGAGATTGTTTTTTACCCTCATTTGTTATAGACAGAAAAGTAACGGCATAGGATGTTTTGGATTGATGAGTCAAGTTAGACTAATGAAAGCTCAGTCTATGTCTTCGCACCATTGTCTTTCCTGTTTACATTCATACTCTGGTAGAGATTAATAGAGCTAGGAGGGAATTTAGGGAACAACATCTGTCTAAAGATGGCTGCCTTGGGAACCCTGTCACTGGGGCTGTTTAGGCATCGGCAAGAGGATGAACAGCTGGGAAGCTGTAGAGAGAATTCAAACAACAGAAGGGTGTTTAGATTATACTGGTGAGAAACTGATCATATGTGGAAGCCTATATGTAGAATCTACAAAAATAGGTCTGCTCTGGCTGAAGATTCTTGCCCCTTTCCCTGTACATATCCAAAAGGCAACCCTTGCCTGGAATCTCCAGGGTTTCACTGAAAAGGTTTGCAAACCCCAGTACCAGACATCTTTAAGGGGTGTTCCAATTCTCCCCTCAATGTTCCTTCCATTCCTCTAGGCTACATCATGTAGGTCTGACTGAACATCATAAACCCTAATAATACTGGTGGTCAGGTCTTCCTGCATCTTGAATCTCCCTTTAGCCAGTGAGAAATCAAACTGGTCTCTGCTGCATTATTTTGGCATGTTTGCACAAACCAGAAATAACTTCCCTAAAGATTACTGAAATGAAATCATCTTTCACCTAATTGGGAAAGGCTATACAGGCTTTTGCCCAGTTTTAAAGAGTAATGTGATGGGGGGCGGGGAGCGGAAATGATGATGGGAGTGATTTCTTGACTGTTTTCTTTTACAGTTTGCTGAAATGGAACAAATCAATCCTGTCTTGCTTATTTATAAAACCTTAACACCAATGGGGTGGGGAGAATTAATGAGACCAGGCACAAGGAATGTGGAAATTTTCATTTCTAAACTGCTGGCACACAGACATGCATTAGTGTCTTGTGCTTTTCAAGGGCACTGAAGAAATGAGTTTTCTGCCTCTTACAACTTTTGGTGGAGAACACTCATTTGCACATAATTACTCACCACAATAGCTGGCAGCCAGGGGAAGGATCCAGCAAAGAAGCCCACATTTTTTAAGAACCAGGATACATATACCCGTAGAAGAACGCAGTGATAACTGTAGGGCCTCAGAAAAGAATAACCATGTGACTAGTAACACAAAAGTGGTAGCAGACTTACAAGGTGCATTTAATCTTCATGCTGCCTCTACAAAGTCAATATTTCCACTGAGGATCAAATGACCAATTCTGAGTCTCCAAAGGGTCAAATGACCTGTTCAAAGAGGCATAACTCACAATCGAAAGGGCCAGGATTTGAATTCAGGTCTATGTCTAAATCCCAAGTTCTTTCCATTTTTCTAAAAAATATTTTTCTGGGAAGTGAAGGAAGAAGTTTGATCTACATTAAATCCCATAGCAACTCAGTGTATAAAGAAAAGTTTTGATGTCTGTTTGGCCACAGTAGCAGTTGTACCTGCTGTGTTCTTCTGCTCTGGAACCCACTTACATACAGCTGATGTGCTCAAGACTCTTTGAAGACCGACCACTGTCGTCTCTGCCAGTGTTCACTATAAGGACACTGATCCCAGTGCTGAGGGTACCATCTCCCAGTGCCTCCAAAGCAGCCAGGTCTCAAAATGGAATTGCAGCTCTTGGATCATCTCTGTGAAAAAGCCATGCTCTATTCCCCACCAAAAGAGGAGAATGGTCCTTTAAAGGAATATATACTGCACTTCACTCCTGTGCTCTAAAGCTACACTGCTTGAACTGCCCCATGTCACTGAATGTCTCAGGAAATTTTCCATTTCAGTTTTGTTAGTGCTTCTTCTTCCCATAGAGCTCAGACTTATGTCTCTGTGTCTGGGACAAGGGATGCCCTGGACTCCACACTTTTTTCCGTGTCCCACTTTTGTCCTCTGGGACAAAAGTCCTCAGTTACCCAAACAGCTTTAACTCCTGCCTATGATCTTTACTACTTGGCTGGAATTTATGTACTGTTCAGGTGGTAATAGCTAAGTGATCTTAATTAGGTTGAAGGCTCTTGGTTTAAAGAAGAAAGCCATCTAGCTCATTAGCTTCATGGCCCACGGAATCAAATAATTAAGCAACAGAGAAAAATATAATATTAGAGTAACCTGATCTAAATATAGGAGCAAGACCTCATATCTCTTTTCCTTAATTTGTTTGGAGCTTTGGAAGATACACTTAAGAAGTATGTGCTCAGACTTCTGTCATTAATGATGAGCTGTTTGGAAATTTAATGATGGCATGTCAGACTCCAAGTAGGGAGGCAGAATTTTCCATTACCAAGGTCATTATTTATTAGTGCCTTAAATACTGTGGGTATCTTGTATATGGGACAAAGTGAGTCCAGGGGAAGAGCACTTGAAAGAAAAGAGAAATGACTACTTTTACTATCACCATTAGACCTGACAAGCAAGGACTTCTGCCCTTAACCCCATGTCTTAAGGAGCCCAGGCCTTTGGATTGTTTTCCTCAACATTTTCTAGTCCCTTTCCAGTGCCTAGGAGCAGGTGAAGCCCACAGTGCCATCCAGACAAGGCTTTCATTGCCAAGACAGAGATCCACATGGACCTCAGTCAACCCTCTATCCCCTCTGTGAGGGTCAATCAGATGCCTCTGGAAGCTCTAAGACTGCTACCTATGGGGTCATCTCAGGACCCCAAGAGGCTGACCTGGCAAGTTATCACTCCCACTGACTGGTGTGGAATTTCTTTGGCAGGACCACATGAGATTGGGCTTCCGATGGGGTTGACACTGATTTGGGGTGACTCAAATTGTTGATGTGAGTAGGGGTCCCGCAAAACGAAGTTTTCCAGAGCTTCCCATTTCTTAGCAGGATCTTGCCTGCCTTCAGGGAGTGAGCCATTCAGAACAATAGATTTCTCCTAGGGAGGCTCTTAACCTGATATCTTGTAGTCCAACATAACATTATTTTAAGCTCTCTGAGAAAGGGAATCAAGATACTTACCCTCATTGCTTCCCAGAGGCTGGCACAGCGCTAAGCACATCATAGATATAAAAAAAATACTTGATTGTTATTGAGACCTCTTCCATCTGTCCATCCATCCATTCATTAATCCATCCATTCATCCATTCATCTCCTCAGTAATTGTTTCTTCTAATATATAATTTCTTACAGTACAGGTGGATTCCCAGAGTTTCAAAAGCACGATGAATTGGAGATCAATAACATTACTAAAATCCCACTCTGAGAAAGACACATGGATGAATAAGGGCTAAAAATAAGGAAAACTGCACTGAAGGAGGAATACAGAGTAAACTTTTCTAAGATTAAAACTTGCATGTAGGAGGAAAATCTTATGCAAGTTTCAAGTAAAACAATATTGTCATTTGCCCAGAATTATAAAAACAGAGAAGCAGAGCAAGTGATTTTAATCTTTCTGAGAAAAGTGCACTTTGCTCATCAAGATGACAAGAATATAAAGTGTGTCTAATTATCTTTTTATAATTGAAAAAGTGTAAAATGTTATTATTCTGCTACAGATGTATTTAAAATATTATTTAACATTTTTTCCTGATTATAATAGATTAGGCTTTCTGTTTTGTTGTGTTGTTGTTTGCAAGGAACACCTGAGCCACCTTTAGGAAGAGGGTTTACTGTGAGGTATATAGTTACTATAGTTGGCACTAGGAAACGATTAAAAATGGAAAACAGAGGCAGCTTTAGGGATCAACGGTCTCTCTCTCTCTCCTTCTCCCTCTATCTCTTTTTCCTTCTTTCTCCTCTCATCACCCTTGAAAAGTAGAGCCATCTCAAGGTGTACCAAAAAACCTAAGGATGAGGTAAGTTTAGGTCAGGTAACTACCCCAGACCATAAGAGAGTCACCTATGCCCAAAGAATAGTTGTTTGCTCTTAAGGTAAGGCTGGTTAGCAAATCAGACATATAAACTCTAAATACAAATACTTAGGAAAAATAATTTTTAAATTCTTGCAATTCTACCCCCAGAGACAATAGCCATATATAATTAAATATATTTCATTCAAGTTTCAATATAGGCATGTATATTCTCAATATTTTTAACCAATTTTGAATATTGTGATTCTATTTTATAGTTTATCTTTTTAGGGATATAGAGCTAGCAAGATAGCTAGATAGATATAATAGGTATTATTAAATATACACTGAAATTCTTTTGTTTAACGGCTACTTAAAATGGCTATTGAATGAATGCACATAATTTACTTAATCCCCCTTTGTTCACTTTTATGATAATCTCTTATTTTTTTTAAGCAAAGCCATAATGAACGACTCTGTAGCTAAGATTTTGTGTGCATGCATAATTTCCTTAGAATATATTTCTAAACTGGAATTTCTGTCAAAAAGGCTAAACTTTTAAAACGAAAGCTGTTGCAAATACTTCCATTTTTACAGAAATAGTTACACCAATTAAGATCTTACATTCTGTGTTTAAGCATCTCTTTTATCATACCCAATGAACACCAGGTGTTATGACTTTATTTTTCATTTCACTGTTACAACTTACTACATTTCATTAATTATACACTTGCAATTTAAAAGGGAAGATTGCTGCCATCAGTTTGAGTCATCCCTTAGGGATAAATCTCTCTCTACAAATCAGCCTCTTTTCAAGTTTCACTGAGAATACAGGGAGATAAGATTCACAGGGTTCCTAATTCTCCATGGAAGAAATCTTCTATGTTAGTTCTAATGCCTTAATATTTGCCTGGACCTGAACATTTAATTAATTTTTGGCTTATTCAAATATTAGGAGTTTATTGTGTGAATGGTTCCTCATTACCGTGAGCAATTGTTCTACATAATAGCATGCTTATGTTTTACTCTAAAACAAAGTATACAGAGGGTAGTTTTGTTTGTATGGTTGGTTAGTTAGTTGGTTGGTTGATGAGAGAAGAAAACTTGTAATTTCTTTAGAACATTCTTTTAATCAAACTGTTAGAGGGCTGATGGCTGACTAAGTCAGGACTCTGTTGCAAACCTTCTAGAGACACAAAAGGCTCTCCAGTAAGAGAGGAGCCTGGGTGTTTCCTCTCTTTTCCTTAAAAAAATTTTTTGTTGTAATTCATTATTTTTCTTGGATCAGATCTCTTAGGAAAGATGTGACTGTTTAAGTAATTGCTTTCTTCTGCATACTCCTTCAGGTTCAAGGGCAGAGCAATTCAATTGCACACTGTCTAACACCCCGCTTCCAAATAAGTGCTGTTCCCATCAATATATTCCATTTTCCTGGTCTTTGCCACGAGTTTTCCACACTAGAACCAATCTCTGGAATCCTCTCCATCTGATCTCATTTGCTTCTTATTAAATCCAGAGCTCTTTTGAAAATACTTTAATAAGTACTTTTGATCCCTCCATGTTTTTCAAGGATTTCTCAGTTTCTTCCAAACATTCAGCTGACAGATTTCTGGGAGCAGCCAATCTCACTTGGAGACACTTTAAGCTGATGATATCATCTGAACACCCAGGGAAAGGGCCTTTTGGGGGAGCTTTGTTAGCATGGGTGGCTGGGAGCCACGCTGGTCCTGTTCCTCATTTCTCTGGAAGTGAGTCAAGGAAGACAGGACTTTCAGACCTGCACTCCTTGCTTCCTGCAAATGAAAATGTTCTCTCAGAAACAATGGACTTTAATAAAATACAAGCAACTTCAAAGTGCCTATTTCCATCAGTTCTTGCTCTCCCAAGTGTGTTTCTTTCTTACTAGAGCAGCCCTTCTTGATTTCTCTACAATTTTCTGGGTGAACACCCTGAAGGCCCATTGGACTTTTCTACCTCTGCAGAAGCGCTATTGACCTCTCTGTGGCTAAGAGTGAAGATTCAGACCCATGCTAACGTTCCTGTGGAGACTTAAATGTCTCTCTGAAATAGGGAAATGCATTAGGGGAGAGAGCTAAGCCTCCTGGCTTCCGGACCCAGCTCTGCCTTCCGATTGCATTGTGTCTTTGAGATGTCATTAAGCATTTTGGGGGCTTCAGAGTTCTCATTTGTAAAATGAAAGAGTTAAAAATGCTTCTATCTTCCTAAAGGTGAATTAGGATTTTAATCAGGAAGGAATTGTATATTTAATATGAAAAAAAAATGTTTAATGTGGCAATGTATTTTTGGATTTGGGAAAGAACATTGGGAAACATTTGAGTACTTTTCTATAGAATAATTTATGCAAAGTAAAGTTTGATAGCATAGTTTAGGTGTTAAAACGCTCAGCAAATTGCTAGCTAGGCGTGCCACACTGGAGTGTAATGGTTTCAAGCACAGATTTGGAGTCTGAGGGAGCTGCATTAGCTCTTTGGCCATGTCACATGATCTTGGGTAAATTCACATTGCTCTTTAAGCTACAGACTCTTAATCCAAAAAAAAAATAAAACCCTGAAATCAAACCAAAACAAAATCCCGGGATAATAATATAGTAGTATTATTACTATTCCTTTTTACAATTACTGTTTTTTCATACTTGGGAACATCAAAGACAAAGTATATGAAGTGCTTTGCTTAGTAGCTGGCACAAAGCTAATCCTTATTGATTATAAAAGTTATTACATACACTGTTTGAACTCTCACCATTTAATTTGATCAGTTTCTTCCTAGCTTGTGTAGGGATACATGTCAGTGCGTTTCTCTTTGCAAATTTGTTTTCAATCTGGTCAATATAAATATTCAATATATCTCAGTATATACAATATATACAAAGCTTCAAATGCTGAAGTTTTCTCTGATCCATTCATCGAACACTTTTATTAAATATTTCCAACTGATTTTGAAAAAAAAATCCCAGTTTACAGAAATCCTTTATAAAAATGTTTATTTTCATTGTGGGTAACGTGGGTTACTTTACTAAGTAGTACTTCAAAAGCTCAAACATTTTTAAAAGCTGATTTCAAATAGCAAAGAGAGAAAACATGAACTGCCATGCCAAAGTACTTCATTAAAATTTTAAATCAGCTTTATCACAAAAGTTTGGAATTAGTTACTCTGTGTGTTAAATAAAAAACACAGTTGTACAGTTTGAAGCTACAGTTTCTATATCAACTGGTGGAATATCACAACATATTTCAACATAGTTATGAAGTATGTGTGCATAATATCCAATTCCAAGGGCACCTCTCCTTCATAGCTTCTTAATTTATTAAGAACATTGTGTTTCACCAAAATGTGTGCTGTATTATCATTGCAAAAACATAATTTATCTTCAATGTCAAATGTTTTCACTGAATTTATATTACAATAACATCAAATATTTCACTGTCAAGAGAATGAGTTTCTAAAATGTTGGCTTTGATTACATGAAATTGATGAAAAAAGAAGCATAATTGAGATGAGCTAATTTTCTGTTTGGACTATTTGATGACCAACATAAAATTCTCATTATTTAACTGTGAATTTCTTCTTCTGCTCGTGAAGCCACACACCAACAGCTATTACTTTATTTTGAATTCATGCACACAAAACAAATCTTGGAATAAATAATGAGTGAAAGTGATTTAGAATAGCCATTTGATCTAAATGAAAAGTTGTATCTCACCAAATGATACGAAGGGTACTTTCTTCGGTTGTAAATAGGGCCCAGTCTGTATAAATTAGTTACTAACTTTTGAAGTAACTGCTGATGCTTCTCCAGCAGATTTGTGTCTTTTGGTTTTCATGTGGTCGTTTATACCACTATGACCCCATGGTGGATAGTAAATGTCAACAAACATTTTGTGCAAGTTACATGTTCATCATTAACTCTCCTGAGTAATCAAAATTCACTTCCTCTTTTTCAACTAAACCTATACTTCCTTTTTTAAACTTATTGCTGCTAAAAGTGATTATTGCAGAATAAAAAAGCATTGTCAAATAATAAAATAAATAGTTGTCGATTTTACAACAACAATGTTATTTTACTGTACAATAACTGACAAAACAACAGTACCCAACTGTTTAAACTGTTCTCTTCCTGCTTCACGGACAGGACTGCCCTGTTTTTATTTCCTCCACTTGTTTCACATGTACCTAAACTATAATTTGCCACCTTTCTTATTCTCAGTCACCTTGCTGACTGTGACCTGGTGGCTTCCTGTATTTTGCAGCCCTTGCAACTGGTCACAGTACAACTGATTGCCACACCAGACGGCCAGCAGTGGTAGAGTGTTGTATACACCTAGAACTATCAGAGACTGAAAGGGGTCAGCTGTACCTAACAATTCATGTCTGAGTATACTTCATTTTATCAGAAAACTGTTTTTGAAAGGGAGGTATGAAGGACTGGGGAAAGGTGAGGCAAAGAGAGACGAGCTATCACTGGGCATCTTTCAGATTTAGCCCGCATATGAGAATAAGAACCCTGTGCCCTACAAGTATGTCTCACCCACTACTGGACAAGACTATGGTAGAAGCTAGAGGAACAAAGGAGAGATCTGCCCAACTGTTTAAAGCTTATTCTAAAGCAATTATTACAGTAAAATTTTATTGTACAATGAAAAGTCTGGATCAGATACTAAACCAGATGGGAAACCAGGGCAATACACATAAACTAGTATTGTTCTGGGCTCATGATCACACCATAGAGTCATTTCAAAACTATCTGGGCTTACTCTTTCTGGTTCAAGGAGAAAGAGTTATGACTTGTAGGTAGAGGTCACTGGAAGATGGATTTTAAATAAATACCAGGAAGAGTTTCTCAAAATGGTACTGACAGTAGAGAAATCCTCATCACTGGAAGTGCTAAATCTGAGCACGGATATTACAGAGAGAACCACAGGTGAACAAGGTGAACTCTAAGGCCTCTTCTAAAGGTTTCATGTGTCTTGATCAATGTACTGTTATAAGTAGATCTTAAAGGGAAAGAATCTCAGCCCTGAGAATGTTGGAATTGTTTCAGCAGATGGCAAAAGAAGGGGAAAAACACCTCTTTCATGAGCTTACATATTCTTCCAAAGACTTTTAATGGGTTTAGTATACTGGGAGAATCTAGTCGTCCTTAGAGTAGCCGCAGAAAAGAATAGACTTTTGATTGAAAGGAAGGGATCTTAAAATGTCATCAAATCTAGAGTTGACTGTTAGTCACAACGCTTGACACATGACTGATACAGAAGAATCTTTTGGAAATATTAAGCTTTCTGAACATCATCTATATAATGAAGTTTGTATTATCTCCTCAGTTCCAGGCAGACCAACATTGTCCAACATCTAATAATGGAGAGAAGAGAATGCCACTTACTTGTCTTCTTGTGTGATAATATAGAAGCTGTGCAATTACTTGAAAGATGAGTGGATGTGAAATAAAAGCCATTTTGTGTACTGTTTAGAGTTGTCTGATACTGTTTGCACTCAATTTATGATATAATTGCTTTCATTAATTTTCATTTTCTTGAAAGATAAGCATCATAGAATGGTTCTCCCAGTGAATGGCTACATTCTTGGTTCTTGATAGAGAACTTTGATGTAAATCTCATAGAGCAACTTGTAAATGGTAGTTCTTTTTAACCTGAATACTTCCCAATCCTTTTTGTCTGCCTGTGAAGCCCTAGGCAATACAAAGTAGAATAGATTTTTTTTTGTAAACTGGAATTACCAATTCGTTTGAAACTACACCTGGTGAAATATAAGACATTACCACTACAAATAAACTAAGCCATAGGTCCTGGTTAAAAAAAAAACCCAAAACAGGCTCTAAATTTCAATCATAGTTCTGCCTTTACTAGCTTAGTGACTTTAGACAAGTTATGTAAATTCTTCTGGACATGTTTCTCCATTGTTCCCCTCCAACTACACTTCCCCAACTGGACATGTTGGGAAATTTTTCATGGTGGAAGATAATTCAATTTCATCAACGTGTTTACAGTGTGCTCTATGCCCCAGGCACTGCTACAGACAACCTGGGGAAGAGAGGGAAATTTTAAAAAGGAATAGAAAGTGTTTCTTGCCCTACAGAAAAGGAACAGTGATTAGCCCCGTATGGTTCTCAAGTACATGCATTATAGTAGCCCAGACAGGAACGTCCTAATTGAGGCTATGGCATTAAAACTTGCCTGTATACAGGGGGTGGGGGTAAAATGTCAGCTATTCTATCTCTGAGACAAAAAAAAGAAAAAAAGTGTGGTAAAAGAACAGCCAGTTAATCCTTAGATAACACTCTTAGAGGACAAAATTATAATCACTTGCTGAAATCCCAAAAGGTGTGTCCCAGAACAATTTGCAGACTTCCACCACGGAGCCTAAGCACAGGACTTAACTAACAGGTCCAGAAGGGAGAACATCTTTTCTGTGAGTAATTGAGCGGGAACAGGACAGTCCAGTGGGCCGACCACAGGCTTAGTTTCACACTCCTGAGTTATCCTGGCTTGGTTGTTGCATTGCTTGGGGACATTCAGGAAGCTGCTTCATCTCTACATGTCACCATCTATGAGATGGAGTTGTAATTTTAACGAACGTGTAGGGGAATTTAGGAGATTACTACACAGCTTGAAGTCAAGATTTGGAAGAAAGTCTGCTGTTTTTAGAAGCAAGAGACTTTAAAGTAACACAATAATTTATTTTTATTTTACACTGGTACAGTTGATTCTCATTATTCATGGGTTCCATATTTACAGATTTGCCTACTCGCTAAAATTTATTTGTAACTTCCAAATAAATATTTGTGGTCCTTTCATAGTCATTCTTGGCTGGGCGCCTAGTGTCAAAAAATTTGAATAGCCTGATGTACACGTTCCCAGCTGAGGCTGGACGAGGCGACGCTCTGCCTTCTTATTTCAACTCTCAAACTGTAAATGTGTCCCTTCCACAGTCTATTTAATGCCGTGTTCTTAGCATTTTGTACTTTTTGTTGGTGAATGCATCTGTTTGCAATGGTCCCCAAGCAGAGTGCTGAAATGCCGTGCTCCCAAGCACAAGAAGGCTGTAATGTACCTTATGGAGAAAATAAATGTTAGATAAGTTTTATTCAGGCACAAGTTTATAGTGCTGTTGGCCATGAGTTCAACATTAATAAATTAACAATATATATTAAATAAGGAGTCTTTAAATAGACACACACATAAAACAAGGTTAGGTATTGATCAGTTGATGAAAATGTTGTGCTCTGAGGCTTGCAGGAACCTAACTCTGTATTTCCCCTAAGAGCATGGTTCAGTGTTTGCTAATTCAGTGTTGTTGGCTACTTAGGGGACATAATGGCTGCAGGTAATGAGAATCAGATGTATCTATCATTGGTTATCCTGATGCGTTCTCCTTAGAAAAATCACCTCCAGGGACGAAGGAGAGTTTAGTGATCATTTATTCAAACTCCATAATTGTACATTAGAGAAAATGAGAGTGTAGAGATGTAACTTGATCCAGGTCCCTAAGCAAGAAGAGTCAGGCAGAACCTGGACCAGAACGAGGTGCATCAGCCCTCAAGCCCATCCTTATACCACCAGACCACACTGGTTTTCCTGTGGAAGTGTTACCAAAGTCATGTTCGGCTACTCGCTGCACAACAGGCCAATGGGTCAAGTGACAAGGTGTTGAGGCAAAGAAAGTGACTTTATTCGAGAAAGTATGCTAACCAAGAAGACGGTGGACTAGTGTCCTTAGAAACCATCTTGACATCGTGGTGCAGGCAAAGGACTGTTAAAGACAACGTGAGAGATGGGGCTGCAGGGTGTGTGAGCAGCTCGTGCACAGTTCTTGAATTGGTTGGCATCAAGGTGAAGTTGTGAGCATCACCAATCTTCTGGTTTCAGCTGGTCTGGGGTCTCTGCGCTTGAGGTCAGCAGTTTTTTTTTTTTTTGCGGTACGCGGGTCTCTCACTGTTGTGGCCTCTTCCGTTGCGGAGCACAGGCTCCGGATGCGCAGGCTCAGCGGCCATGGCTCACGGGCCCAGCCGCTCCGCGGCATGTGGGATCTTCCCGGACCGGGGCACGAACCCGCGTCCCCTGCATCGGCAGGCGGACTCCCAACCACTGCGCCACCAGGGGAGCCCAAGGTCAGCAGTTTTTATCTGGTGGGGTCTGCTTCCTGAGCAAACAATTTGGGAATGGGTGTCAGAGAATGCGGCTGGTTTATAGTCTAAATTGTTACCAGTTTCCCGTCCCAAAGGCTGTTGTTTCTAAATCTTCACTTCCTAATCATTAACTCTTGAGCCAGTCTTTTGGGGGTCAGGGAAGGCCTGGGAGACTAAAGCAAAAGGCTTTCACTTGAAAGGACAGGGACGCAGAGGCTTGTATGAGGTTTCATGAGCATGGGGAAGTGAATACTTTGGGAGGTGCACTCGAGTGGGGTGAGATAAAACATGATTTCCCACGAGGCTTCTGCTGCAGGCTTCATGTCCTTCCTGTCCAGCAGTGTTTATCTCTCTGGTGATGTTAAGAGGGTGACTGCATAGCTCATGTACCTAAGCTTAAAGAAACAGGTGCTCTGGCATCATGCTTGAGGGCAGCATCATACTCTACAGTAAGTGGCCCCTGTGATCCATATCAGGACTAAATGAGATCAACATTTATAGAAAAAAATTTTTCTTCTAAAATCTTCACTATTGTCCTACCCATGTTTTGGTTATGAGATTAAGTCAGCCAATCTTGGGAGTAGCTAAAAAAGCTTTGCTTTTTGATACATTTTCCTCTAAATTCCTGAGGACCAAGTAGAAGTCACTTACTCTAAATTAAGGTAAGAGAGATGCGGTTAATATTTAAGCCAAACTAGGTGACCCAGGTAAAGATGAGGCAGAGGGAGTGAACTATCTAGAGATGTTGGAGGAGCATGAAGGTGACTATGTGTCCTGAATGATGTCATTAAATTCAGTGAACACTTGAGTATCTATTAAGTACAAAGCATATTGCTTTTTGCTCTAATATTCATCTCTTGAGGTCTATATCGTGGTAATACCGTTATAATCCCAAATTCATTCTGATTGTCAATCAGTTTGATGAGATGATAACAATAAATAAGTACAATCTATTCAAAATCATAGTTTTATCTCTAATCTTTTTCTTGGCACCTTTCCTTCTCTTCTCAGTGTATACTTGAAAATATCTTCCCTAGAAACACAAAGAACCAATAAACCAAAGTTTCTCAGTATAGAAAGTCAGTGTCTAAGAGTGAGAGTCTGCAGTCCAGGTCCTTGAGCCAGATCTGGAGCCAACTTAACCTGATCTGTCTCTTGGAACTTGGGCACTTCTATTTATAGCCCCAGGGTAATCATTATGTAATGCAGTTGTAAGTGGAAGGTAAAAAATAACTTAATTTGTAGGTGCACTGAGAAATTGGGGGGAAATTTTAGAGCTAAGGCCTGCATTATTTTGTCATCAAGTTTTCTTCTAGTCAGGTATAATTTGTCAAACAGCATTAACTGTCAAATGCCATTGGTATCACTTTGTCAACAGATTTCAATCTTCTGAGAAAAAAATAAAAGAATTAACACTGATGTTTACCACATGACACATAGTGCTCTGGACTCTTCTACCAGTTATCTTATTTAACGCTCATAGAAAACAGTCCAAGTGTATGCTTTTCTCTCCATTTTATAGGTTATAAAAAAAGAACTGAAACAAAGAGATTATGTAATTTTTCTTAGGTCACTAAGTAATGGAGCCAGCATTTATATCCAAGGATATCTTGATCCAAATACCATCTTCTTTTCACTTTATCACATGGCCTTCCCCTGTTCATCTGTTTTCCATGTAATTCATGGAGATTCCAGGCATTGTTTCTCAGTGTGTGACCCATGGACCATGTGGGTCAGAATCACCTGGGATACTTATTAATGACATAGATGCCTAGACTCCATCCCTGAACCACAGGTGACTCTCAGTGGATGAGGTCCCAGAATCTGCTTTGTTAACAAGCTTCGCAAGAGCTTCCTACGCACTTTGAAGTTTGAGAGACAATGGCCTACATAATCCTACACATCCAAAGGGCTGGAGTAATAGAGAATATTACAAAATCTGCACCAAAGATACTGGTGTTTCTAGGTGCTGCTAGTGCCCTGCCCATAACCCTTGAGTCTTACCTGTGTCACTCAAGACAGCCAGCCTCAATTGTGTCTGCATGACCTTCTCCTGGGGCTTTCCTCCAAGCCTCAGATAGGACTCTGCCTGTGCTCATGGCAGACAAGAAGTACCAGGGAATTAACTACCCCAACTCCACCATCCCTCTGCTCTTAACCAATGGCTGGTTGGAACTAGGGTATAAATCCTCCAGCTGTATGACTTCCTGGATGAGTGGCTCTGAGGTTTGCGTTCTCCACTGTTTTCCAGAGATGATCCCCTACAAGATTATGTTCCAGTCATCCATGGCGGTGACTGGCTTTACTACGTCTCCCTTTACATGTTCTTTCCTGTCTTGTTCCCCCACTTTTCTAGGAATATTTCCTCCTTGCCTTTTTATACTATTGAATATTGGCATTTGAATCCTTATCTCCGGGTCTGCTTCTGGGAGAGCACGAAACCAGACAACATTTAGCTAAAAACCCAATTGTAGCACTCACCTCTTATGTGTTAGGCTATCATATTTCTCTCTCCGCCACTTCACTGAGAGAACCATTAACCGCTGAACTAATTTTAACCATCTATGCAGGTGCCTATTGAGAAAGTACGTGCCAGACTGTGTGGAAGTTGCTCTGTGGCTGCTTCTTCGTCTATCAACTTCAGCCATCCTTCTTAATGAAGTTAGGAGTATAAGATGGTGAACTCAGTCAGACGTGGGTCAAATTCTCACTCTGCTGTCTATTAGTTTTGTAACCTTGGCAATTTTCTAAGCATCTTTAGGCTTCTGTGCTCTCATCTATAAAAATAAGAATAAAATCTACCTCAGACACTTGGTGAGAGGATTAAATGAAAGAATAAATGTGGAGCTTGACCCATAAAAGGTTATCAAGAATGTATGTTTTTTGCTCTACTCCTTCCTCAGGTTCCCTTATTTCCTGAAGGTATGGTAGCCCCTCTAGTCCCTGGGGATCTATCACTTTACCTGAACTTGATGGTTCTTGTTGATCATGCCATTTATGTTTATTTCCATGAAAAACTAACAATACCTACTAAGAGCTAATGTCTAATGTCTGTTCTACAATGAGATTGTAGATTTCTCGATTGTGACTATATCTTAAATTCATTTATATATCTCTGATATTATGCCTTACACATTGGGGATGCTTGGTCAATATTTCTGTTGACTTGTTAATGAATCAGTGATCATTAGCAACTTCAAACTTAATGATCTATATTTGATATTTGCATGCTAGATCAAGATTTTATAGTTGACACCAGCCCTTGGCAGTGCTGAACTTCTCTGGACCTGGCAGGGAAGGATGAAAATCAACAACTCATTCTTCCAAGGAGGGCTGGAATTCCCAGAAAGTTCAAGATGTAAAGGGTGTAAGGTTTGGCAGGAAGTACTTTTCAGAACTTCTTGACAAACACAAAGGCCATAGAAGGACCAAGACCTTGCTGAAATCTTCTGCCAAATGGTCATGGTTTCTTTTTTTTTTTTGAATCTGAGTGCTTTATTTACACACGAAAACAACATTAACACCGGGACCTACACCTTCCAACCACAGAAGGGCATTTTATTTGTTCTCAGAAAATGAAAGCAATTGCAATAATATGAACTAACCAATGGAGCCTTGTGAGAAAACAAATCAACTCTGAAAATAGTTCATCTAAGTGTCTCAGTTTCTGAATTTCCACCACCCAAGGGGCTGACAGTTGGCTACATCCCAAGAGGTAAGGGGAACCTAGTTCCACTACAGGGAGAAATGAATACTGTAAACAGGACTTGGGGGCAGCCCTGGACTCACGAGGAGAGGGAACTCTTCCTAATAGCCGTTACACTGCTAACATCTTCCTTTTTAAAAAAGTTATCCACCTCCTCCCACCAGAGCCCATTTCCAAGATGCTGACTGGGCCTCTTCAACAATAGCTTCTGGAAAGGGTTTATCCACAGCAGGTCTCCTGGAATGTTCTGCTCCAGCTCTGGAGGATGCTCTGAATCAGTTCACCAAGATGAAGTTAGACTTGCAGTGAGCTATAAACTCTGTCACAGGGTCGTGTTCACCTTCTGTTTTAATGGTGCCGGCGATGCTGTCGTTCTCCAGGATAGGAAGGAAAAGCTGCACGAAGTCAGAGGTGTAGGGGGGCGTGATGATGTCGAGCACCTCAGTCACAAAGTGGCGAATGAGGGAGATGTCGGTGTCCAGCTTCTCCAGACACTTGCGGATGTAACTGACCACGGGGAGCGCGCAGCCCCTGCTCAGCAGGTGCACCATCCTGTCCAGGAGGGTCTTCTTCGACTCGAGCTGCTCCATCACGTCCAGCTGGGAGTGCTCCGTGTCGAAGAGCTTCACCAGCAGCTGCAGGACCTGCGGGTGGAGGAGCTGGTAGCAGGCGCTGATCTCATCCAGCAGCGCCAGGTGCGCCGGGGTGTGGTCCGTCCGCAGCTTCTTGATGGAGACAAGGGATGTCAAGAATGTGGTGGTCTCCCTGCAAAAGCTGTCACATGGCTCCTCACCCCTAAGATGAAATCTATTCTAATGTGTGACTGTTTACTTATTTTCCTGCTTCCACCCATCAGGCCCAATCCCTGCATTATATTACCGATTCTTATTACTACATCCTGGAAGGCATCCTGAAAGTTCCCTTTTATGCCGTTTTGTAAAAAATGCATGTGCTACCTTATTCTTTTTCATTCAGATTTCTTTCTGCTTCCCCTCATAAATTATTTTGCAAAATAATTTCCATGACTGCTATTTAAATTTCAAATGCTCTTGCTTCCTTTCACAAAATCAGGTCCATTTGCAACTTTCCAACTTTGTTTTATATTCTGTAATTTCTGGAGACACGACCAAACCACAGCTTTCTTTGAATACATCGGTGCAATCAAGTATTTAAATTATAACCAATAATAATTATTACCAGTTTTATGAAAGAATCTCTTTGATTCCGGCTTCCTTTGTGCCTCCACTTACAACTCAAGAGACTTTAAAAAAGGCTACCTCTTTCCTCCACCATTCCCTTCTCCAGGCCTAGAAGTGCTTTTGTTCTTAGCAGTGTTCTTTCTGCCTGTCATTCAAGTTAAACTTGGTGGAAAGATCACAGTTAGTGACTATTTTTTACCTAGGAGGAAAAAAAAGCTAACGATCTGTGTATACTCGGCCACAATCATAGCACTCTCCCTAAGAGTTAAAAGCACCCTTCAGCTGTCAGGACACCATAGATACCTGGTCCCACACAGCTTCAGGATCTTTCTGTCACAGAGCCACTACGTGTGTTACACGGTATGGATTCTGAAGTAACCAGAACTAGGCAAGGTGAATGGACTTCTCGAGGGTTTCCCTAAATTGTACGTGAGCCACTAAGAAGTCATAAAGGGTATCATCTTGCCTAAAAATCCAGGAAACTTTTGATGGGGGTGGAAGCATTCTATAGATTTGGCACTCAGCACGACCACGGAGGTTGAGTAATATAAATAGTAGAGCTCTGAAGAATACGGGCCTGGTTTCAATATCACATTCTGGTCTTACGGTCCAGCAAAGTACAATAAGTTGAGGCTCAGGAAAATGAACTACAATCTGGGGAACATATGAAGAATGATCAGGGAGTGATTTATATACTCATCTTGGTAATGATAAAAGTGTTGGGTGAAGAGCAATATATAGAGGGAATCTATCTTGTCCTATTGTGGTCTGTAATTGTGTTCTTTTCTTGCAGCTTTTAGGTACCAAACCCAGGTGTCAATTATAAGGACAGTTTTCATGTTCACTGAAGTGAAGTTCCAGACCTTCCCTGGGTCACTCAGTTCTAAAAGTTATCTAGGCCAAAAAGCTTTGCCTAAATGAAGCTTGCATTATTTTTCTGCCCTATAATTGTAAAGGATTTTTTTATGCGCATCAAACGGCAGTTAAGATATTATCCAGCCACACTGTCTTGGAAGCATTCTCCATGAAGTGACTAATGATGCATTCCTAATAAATAACACTCCAGAGAAAATAAGGTACATGTTTCCTAAATGTTAAACTCCACTTCCGTGGTCATTAGAAGAAAGAAGTCTATATGAAACCTTATTTTTTACTTCAACTCCTGGGAAGACTCAGGGTATTTTTAATTAATGGAGGAAGGAATTTATAAAAATCAAGTCTTTCCTTCCTTATAAATACTAGATTAGAAAAAGAGCAAAGGACCTTAAAAGCCAAAACCAAACTATCAAATCAGTTCAAAAAGATTAAATTTCCTAAACTTAGAGAAGGTGGAATTAATGTTCATTTCTTCCATTTCATAAACTTTCTGGTAATTTAACCCATTAGAGGAAAAGTTATATTTTTTTGTAATTTGGTGCATTTTCTCAAGTAATATGCTACAATGATTAGATTCAAAATGAAGGATAATGGACACAAGTCCCTTAAGAGTGCTTCTGGTTCTTTGTAGAAATATCTGTTTACACCTTGCTGAGGCTAGGTTGAATGAAAGTTATATCTTACACATTGATTCTTGGTCCCATGAACTATTTCCTTTCTGGAAGTCTTTGTGCTTCCTCACTGTGGTGTTGCTTGAGATGCCTTCAAAGACCCCTATCCCACCATCATAAGATAGTTTCCAGTCCCAACCTCAGCAATCAGTTGATCATCAAGGTTTTGAAGAAAACAGGATGGTATCAATCACTTTGTATGAGAACCTTGTGAGAAAATGTTCCAGAAGAATTATATTCCAGTGCAAAGGGCTTACAGGACAAGGGGGATTAAAGAGAAGCTGTCCATCATCTATCTCAGCTTGAGAATTAAGGAAGATAAGCTTGGGAAAATGTCTGGCACACAGAAAATTCTCAACAGATGTTGGTTTCTTTTTACCTTTCTCAGAGCTTCGTAGTTTTATCCAAAAGTTGCCAATAACACATGATGTTCACTGTTGTTATTTAAACCAAATTTCATGTGAGAACAATAGTATCAAAATGGGAAGAAATTTTAAACTATCTTCTTTTGACTGATTATAAGTGGCATTTTGCTGTGAAAGTGTACTTTAAAGATACTTTCAAGACTCTTAATATATATAGGTAAAGTTATATGTACACGTCTATATGTGTTTGTTTACGATTAAGAGATCTCCCACAAAATATTATACCAATTTATAGTCCTATCTGCAGTGTATGCAAATGCTCATCTCTCAAAAGGAGAACATTTCAAAGCCAAATAAACAATAACTAGAGAGAATTCAATGCAGAGAATAAAAAAGTTGTAATGCAAATCAGTTTTCTTTTCCTACCACATATTTGAAAGACTGGGGAGAATGCTGAGGAAGGGAGGCTAAATAGACATCTTCTACACACATCAAATTTTGGCCACATTCTTGCGAGGAAAAAATGAACAGAGCATTGAAACGTTTGTGCCTTCAGAAAGCTGGTAAGACGTAATGGCACAAGAGATGATACGTGATTCTGTGCATGCCATCACGTAGCTCCTTCCCTCCCTTTGCCCACAGAAAATGACAGGACTTGGCCTGCTTACAGCTCTGGATATATGGGGATGATGTTCCCCACATGGCCAAAGGGAAATGACTCAGACATCTGCATTCCTGAGGCCAGCTGAGTGGCGTGGTCTTTGTGAATTTCTGAAAGTTTGAATCAAGGTAGCCACGGGAGTGGTGTTGCAGAAGATTAATTTGAAATTGTTTTTCTCCAGGTTTAGAATGCACAAGTTGTTTTAGTAGAAAACATTGGTTGCCAGGCACATTGACCATTTTTCTATGTGGGTTTGTCACATCATTTTTCTTCAGATAATATTTCTTCAGATTATTGAAAAGATATGTGAGTTGTATTTTCAAGTCTTTTAAAAATTTAAACAAAGAAGAATATAAAATCTCCAAGAAGTTCATCACCCAGAGATAGAGTATCATTGTTTCCTTTATGGTGTATTTACTTCCAATCTTTGTGTGTGTGTGTGTGTGTCTTTGTGTTTCTTTTACATAATTAAAACCATATTGTACGCACAGTTTTATGTCTTACTTTTTCACCTAAATATAATATTGTGATAAAACATTCTTTGGAAACTTGTTATTTAATGGATGTCTACTATTTCACTGTATCAATATTTATTGTATCAATAAATAGTTATTTCATTGTATCAATATTTATTGTATCAATAAAATATTTAAATTATTTAAAATTTTCCTATTGTTGAGTGTTACATTTTCTTCCATTATTTTACTAACATGAATAACACGCTGATGAACATCTTCTAACAGAAATCTTTGCTGCATTTCTGATTATTTCCCTAAGGTATGTTTTTCAAGAAATACATGTTTGTTATTTCTGAGAAAAGGAACTGATGTCTAAAGCTGGAACCAAGAAGTTTTTTTCTCTTATTTCATTTACTTTCTGCCTGTGTGTTATAGGGCCATCATTTCTTTATGGATTCTATTTTTTGTTTGTTTTAACACTATAGGCATTGTTTTAATGACCTCTCAGCTTCTAGAAGATTCTTCTAGCTCACCTCTCTCATCCTGACTGATCATTACCTCAAATCCCCACACCCGTTTGCCAGGCATAAAATGTTCCCCATGGACTGGGGCTTCTTTCAGGACAGCCATCTCTCTGATCCTCAAGTTCCCTCCAACCATACCTGATACATCCTGCTTGGACGCTGAGGCCACTTCCAGTGATTCAGGTCCTTCTCCCTCAGATCTCAGATTTGATCCCAGGTTGGTTCACTTGTAATGAAAAACCAAAGGTGTGGTTCCCCAGAGCCTTCATGACTGCACTGCTTTCCAATTCTGCCCAGCACGAGGCTCACACTTGCATAGCATTTACGTTGAAGCCGAAAAGACAAACACCCTGAACATGTCCAGAGAGCCAGTGATGGGCAAAACCGTGGAAATGGTTGAAATTTATGAATTATTACTCTTGAAAATGAAACCAAAAAGAAGCAGAGCTACCGTGCACGTGAAGCCCATGTGAAATGCAGTGAGCTTTACTGGATTGAGTTTGAAATTTAGTATTAAGAGACTGAGGTTCTGTTTCAGTTATGTGATTTTATGAAAGCAGTTTTATCTTCTTGGGCCTGCTTCTACCCAACAGAAAATAGAAATTAATATTCCCCACTCCCTCACTAACACAATATAATCTTTGAAAATGTAAAAATTCATACGAAGTGTTTTGTATTCCTCAGAGAAAAAGGAGGTAACAGATGGCTATTTTTCCTAAAACTAGGACTCAGATAAATCTGGTGTTGCATTTGGCATTATTGCCTAAATACATGACAATAATTTATTGTTGGCATAGAGCTTCTTGGTGACATGAGGCATGTCTAGAAGTACCAACTCCTTTAAGATATATCCAACTAGTGTACATCAATCACCCCCTGCTGCTCAAGTAATTGGCTTTCCTTCCACGTTATTTAGTCTCCACTTTTGCTTTAGTTCCTCTGCCAGGGCTACACAACATAATATCTCATTATTATTGAGGTCATGAGCATCAGTTATTCATTCCAATAAAGGTAGAAATCTTTGTCTCCAGGCTGAAGCTTGTATAATTATAACAACTAGCATTTATTAAGGTCTTACAGTGTGCAGGGAACTGTGCTAAGAGCTTTATAGACATTTTAATATTTAATCCTCACAACCACCCTTTGAAAAAAGCACAGGTCTGTTTCTGGTTTTGCAGATGAAGAAATTGAGGCTTTACTGGGTAAGAAATATGCTAGTGCAGATGCTACACAAACCCTATAGAACTTTTGACTTTGAGCTCTTTAGCATATAGCAGTTACTACCTCCTGGAAGAAGATATATTTGTGTGTAGTTTTTTTACTACCCAACTCAACTAAAAATTTAAAATAGAGCAACTTTTAATGACAAAAGTATTCAATTCTAGGTTGTTATCATCATTCTTTTCTGTAGGAGAAATTAAATTAGCTTGGGCTTTGTTGGGCTTGAGAGCTTTTGTTTTGGCTTGTAAAATTTTGCACATTTGGTATGGAAATTATGACTCTTAACCCGAGCCTGCCATTTACGCTGGAGTCAGGGTTTGGGAACAGTAACCTCTCTTTTCATGTTTCAGAACTGGTCTTTCTTTCGGTGGAATTTTTTTTTTCATTCACTAGAAGTGTGTTCTTTTACATGTTTCAGACCTGAGGAACAAACTCTGCCAGGTGAATTTAATTTATTACTCTGCTGACCACATCACTTTCTGTCTTTCCTCCTTTTTATTTCTAAAGGGGCGGCATTTCTACTGAGATGTTGGTGTGACAAGTCTTTATGGAAAAATAATCTTTTGTTTAGCGGTGCTTTAAGAAATGTCCTTAAAAAAGAAACTTGGGATAAAAAATAAATCCAAAATGTCTATGTCTATGATTCATGTAACTCAAGATTTCATTTTCTTTGCTAAAATGTCGAGGCTGAAAAGACTTTTATCCCAATGAAAAGTTCTGAAAGTTTGGAGGTGTTTGTTTTCTTATAGACTCCATTAATAGAATTCATCTCGATAGAGCTTTAAGATGATACTTACAGGCAGGCACCCAGAGTGTGGGTAAGTCTATGCTGCTGAGGAATCAGCTGGAGACTCACAGTTCTTAGGAAATTTTCAGAGTCTATTGAAGACCTGTGCCTCAATAGATAACTACTCCACCTCCTCAAGGAAATGGACTGAAGGAGCATTTGGGGCAAGAATAAGCCAAATGAGTAAGTGGGATCCAAAACTGTATGCTGAAGAGCAAGACCAGAATCTTTTTAACCTGAAATTATTAGCACTATTGGTAGTTTTTCTTTCCATTACTTTTGAAAAACGCATACTTAAACAAATTGCTTTGGGGACTTTTCTGGCGGTCCAGTGACTCGGTGCTTTCACTGCCGTGGCCCCGGGGTTCAGTCCTAGTGGGGGAACTAAGATCATGCGAGCTGTGCCACATGGGGAAAAAAAATTGCTTTGATCATCCATCCACTTGTTTATTTCACTCATAGATATTTGGTGCCCTGAGTAGACAGGTCCTCAAACATCAGGGTCCACAGAACTTCCCTGAGGAGATTGGTAAAATACAAAATCCTGGGTCACTGCCAGAGATCATAATCCATTGAGTTTGGGGAGGTGCCCAGGAATCTCCCTTTTATCAAGCTTTCAGGACATTCTAATTCAGGTGCCACTTTGGGTGCACTTTGAGAAGTAATTTAGTAACATACAAGACACAGGATGAGGTCACAAAGGGGTACAACAATGGAAAAGACCTGTTATTTCTCAGGTAACTTCAAACTGAAAAGGAATATAGATTTTAACATTCTTGATAAATAATGATAGTAATAGCTCTTATGTGCCAGGCATTATTTTAGATTATATATCAGTTCAATGAACCTTCACAGTAGCATTCCTCCTATTTTATAGTTGAGGAGTTCAGCGTTCACAAAGATTAAGTAACATGTCCAAGGGTTAGAGCCCAGGCTCTTACTTCCCATCCTGTACATCTCACTACTTCTACAGAGTCATAATATAAGGCAACACAGCGTAAGTGTTGTGAGAATGACATACCCAAGCTGGTTTAATGAATACAGTGGAGAAGGAACTTACATTTATTAAGTGCTTAATGAATGCCATGATCCATATTTTTTAAATTTAATCTTCATCACTCAGTGAGATATTAATTATCATTTCATTTTTACCTTCAGTTTCCTCATATATAGAGAAGACATAATAAAATGTCTTGTCCTACAGGGTTCTTCAGAGGATGGAGTAAAACAGATGGTGTAAAATATCTAACATAGTGCTTGACAGTAAGCACTCAATAAATGTTACCTACTACTATTTTCACTATCACCGTTTACAATTGAGAAATCTGAGGCTTAGAGAAATTGGGAAACTTGGTCAAGGTTACCCACTAGCAAGATCTGGGATTCAAACCCTTATCTGTCCGGCTTCCCTTTATATGCTCTGCCTTGGGGAGAAGAGAATGCCCTTCTAGCTCTGCTGACCTGGGAAAGCTCTCTGGATGAGACAGCACTAGAGTCAGGCCTTGCAGGATGGGTAGAGTTTCACGGGCATAAATGATGTGAGGGCACTCCAATTTTTGCCTGAGCTATTTAACCTCACTGAAATTATGTCTATAATTTAACAAAACCCAAATCTCTCAAGACTTCAGCCTTCAGAACTTCTGCCAAAACAAATTTCAGGCAGGTTAAAGAAAAATGTCCCTGGATTCCCTCAAGATACTCACGTGAAATGTGTAGAGAAAGCTTGTGTATTTAAAGTAGAAATAAAAATTGGACCACAAGATTGCTGCAGCAGATGGAACACGGTGTCCTAAAGAGGCAGGCCACAGACATCGTCATGAGCTCTGACTGTTAACATAAGCCGGCAGAGGCCACAGCCCAGTGGACACAGCCCCGCTCCATGGGGCGGAGTGGAGAAATTTCTGGGGCCACAAGCACTTCTGGAGGAAATTCATAGGCTAAAAATGTAGCTCTTGAGTCTTTGGAGATACACCCACAGAGTTTACATCACTTATCAATGAACTGTTCTTTCAGTGCAATCCACCATGGAAGAAAGTCAGAGCCCATAGCAGCCTAAGTTTCTCCACCAGTAAAATCAGGGCCCAAGTGAGCAGAAAGGGCTTCCCCAAACTTATCTAGCTAGAGGCAGAGGCAGGGCTAGAGCCTGCCGTCCTGGCTCCCAGGAGAGTGTTCCTTCCCCACCAGAGCTCTGCCAGCCCCAAGGGTTCTCTAGTAGGTGGCTGGCAGAAAGCACCTCCACAGTCTTGCCCCCAGCGATACCCCAGAAGGAAAGCGGTTTTAGAAAATTCCCTTTATGCCTCCTTAGAAATCCCTTTTACATTTTATCTCTCTATGGGAAAAGGTTTTTTATTTTTTCATCTATCCAAAAGTTCTTTCATTTAACCAGCTTGTCCATTTATTCTTTGATTCAATAAATATTCATGAAGCACCTGTCATGCACCAGGCACTGTGCTGGTTTCTGTGGAGACAGCAGTGAAAAAGGGGTATAACAATCTCTACCTATATTGAGCTTACATTTGAGGGGATGGAGAGGGACGATTTAAACAAGATAAGCATTTGGAAACAAATGCTAAGGAGAAAATAAAGAGGAAGATCGATAGGAAGCTGAGGGAAGCTGGGGGATGCAATTCGAGGTAAGGTAGCGAGTGAAGGGCTTACTGAGAAGACGACATTTGGGAACAGGTCCCATAGGTACCTGGGGGAAGAGTATTCTAGGCAAAGAGAGCAGCAGAGCAAGGGCTGAGGTGGAGTGCACCCAGCACATTGGAAGAACAAAGGGGCGGAATGGCAGATGGGGGGTTACGGCTTTTGTCTGAGCGAAGGGAGTGAGAAGGGATGTCACTGGGGAGTTTTGAGCAGGAGAGCACCTTGATGTACCTTAAGTTTTATCAAGTCACTTTGATCATTGTGTAGAGACGCCATTGAAGGAGACAGGGGTAGTAATAGGAGACCAGTTAGGATGCTGTTGAAATTCCTCAGTTATTGGATCCACTATAGCTAGTTGGTATTTGCTATTATTTTTGAGGTCCTCTAAATGCTAATGATTGTTCTGTTTCCTCTATTTCCTATACTCTGTAAAGTTTTCTCCCTCAGCATCATGTGCATGAAACAAACTCCACTATATATTCCCGTTGCTGTTTGTCTCCACCAATTCTGAACAATGACAGCTCTGACACAAAGAACCACAGGTAAAGCTGAGTTGGCAGAGTGGCAAATACTTCATACTTGTTCTCTCAACACCCACTCCAGCCTCCGTCTCATGTGTCTTCCTGTACTCAGAGGTTGGAATAGTGGAAAATAAGAAGATATTTTCCAGACTTCCTTATAGCTATGGTTTCCAAGGTGATTTGAGTTCCACCAAGCAGACACACTGCTGCAAGACTCAGAGGCAGAAGTGAGCAAAGGGAGGTGGTGGACAAGCAGAGGAAGATGGGACCTTCAGGAAAACATGATGGGGGAGGTCATGACATCATTCTGGCAGAGTGTGGAAGATGGGCAGGGGGGGGCGCGAGATTAATAAAGAGGATTTTGACAGTTGACAGTGGTGAAAAGAAGAATGTAGAGAAAAGAGATATTCAGGAGGAAAACAAAAAGACTTCCTGGGAGATAAGACAGAAAGAAGAATCTGGGATTCCTACACAGTTGTCTGGGTATATGGTGGGACCATTCACTAATCAAGGACATATGGGCAAAGGAATACATTCACAGGGGGAAGGTGAGGTGTCTTGAAGACCTCCAGGTAATCATGTCCTCTTATGTCCCATTTTTTTTTATTAATTAATTTATTTTTGGCTGCTCTGGGTCTTCATTGCTGCGCACGGGCTTTCTCTAGTTGTGGTGAGCAGGGGCTACTCTTCATTGCGGGGCACGGGCTTCTCATTGCGGTGGCCTCTCTTGTTGTGGAGCACAGGCTCTAGGTGCACAGGCTTCAGTAGTTGTGGCTCACGGGCTCAGTAATTGTGGCTTGTGGGCTCTAGAGCGCAGGTTCAGTAGTTGTGGCACACAGGCTTAGTTGCTCCGAGGCATGTGGGATCTTCCCGGACCAGGGCTCGAACCTGTGTCCCCTGCATTGGCAGGCAGATTCTTAACCACTGCGCCACCAGGGAAGTCCCTGTCCGAATTTCCTATTCCAACCTAAAACACCGATGTCATGCCATTGCAAGGAACCTGTTGGATTAGAATCTCTGTTGGAACAATATGGGAAACAAGATCAATTGTCACCTCACTCTTTTCTTGCAAACTGGGTATTATTTCTTCCTAGAGGAAGCAGGGCATTTGCTTGGGTTTCTTTCAAATCTACTTGCCATGTAAAGATGCTCACCAAAGCCAAGTTTACAATTTCAATTTTCCTCTGCTCATGTCAGGAACAGCAGGTGAGAGAGTAGAACAGCAGTGAAGGCTCTTCCTTAGACTCTGTGGTGGGGAGCAAGGTGGCCCTCTGGGGGCTCCGTGTGCCCTTCTGGACCATTTAAAGTAAGAGCTGAGAACGGTGCTAAGTGCTCAAGGACAGCCTGCCTGTGGGACTAACTCCCAGAGAAGTTGTCTGACAGAAGCAGCTTCTTTGAGGAATAGAATCCTGGTAAAACACCTCCCTTGCTAAAACACAGAATATATATATATATATATATAGTATTTTGGAAAAGCAAGGAATGGATTTAGAAATTAAATAGACATTATTAAATTGTTTTACCTGCTGCTCACTTATTTTTTGGGCCCAGCATAATTGCTTTCAGACTTTGAGCCTGCTGAGTTGGTGATTTTCTTTGGCTCTACAGACGCAACTCCAAGCCCAGGGATAACAGTGCCCTACTGCCTCTAGCACCCAAGAGAGTCAAAAGTGCAGCCCACACCAAAGAGAAGGGAGATGAATATTTTGGTACCTCTCTGAGTCTGTCCCTCACTCACCCAGGCCACTTGGTTAAGTTAAACCCAATCTAGTCCCTTTCCCCGCCCCCATACTCAGGTAACAGCCTTTAGTGTCATTTAGAAATATCAGCGTGCCACGTAGTATGGTGAGTCACATCTGGATTAGAATCTCATTTCTGCTCCTTGGGAACTCCAAGTTAACTTCATCCCTCTAAGCCTTCAGTGTCCACACGTGTAAAATAGGGCTAATAGTAGAGCTTATCTCACAGGGTTGTTGTAAGATTGATTTAAATGAAATGATGCTTATAAAAGTCATAGCACACTAACTTGTGTTCTATAACTTGTAGAGCAGTGTATAAATGATTCAGATGGTGAGATAGATCAAAAGAGCATATTCAATGTGGTCAGTACATCTAGACCAGGCTATACAAGTTTCCAATAATAAATCACTGAATCTTAACTAAAGACTTTTAATCAGAGCCAATATTCCAAACAAAGCAATGACGTTGGTCATCTACAGTCTTTCTGTGAGGAGAGAAACAAGTCGTAATTATTTTTACAGCAGTTCCCACCAATTTTCAAAATACATAAAATCTGATGTTTTCAGCAGGGAAATCAATTCATGCATTCTGGGGTCTTGTCTCCAGCAGTGACAATTAAAGCTGGAGAAACCACTGAGCACTGCCTCTATCATTCCAGAACCCTTCCTATTCATGGGTTAATTCCTCCTTATTCCCTAAAGATTATACCTGTAAAAACTTTAGGACTTAACACATGAGATTCAGTTATCTTTTTTATTATTCACTTATCTTATGTTCCCATGTTATTATACTAGAAGAATTTTAACCACCCAAACACCATCTAAAGCCATGTAAATATAATTTGCAAGAAAACTTCTGATGGGCCCCTTTGGGCCTGTTTGATATAAGCTTAGTAACAGAATGTATTTTTCTGGCTAAAATTTCGCATTTGCTCCATGTTTATATAAGAATGTGTTTGCTCTCTCCTGGGGACTGGACTTCATCCTCCATATTTCCTATGGGGTGGAGCTCTATAATGGACCAGTGGTTTTGATTACTTCCCGAAATTCTTGCTTCTAGAACACACGATCTGGAGAGACGAGAGCAGCAGCCAAAGGCAGGAGAAAAATGCCTTGAGAACACTGGTTTTCGATGCTAAGCCTCTAAGGAGTTGGGAGAAACAGCACCCAGCGAGTATAACAGACGTGGGAAGAAACAGAAATTAAATATCTTTTCTGATGAGCAAATAATGTTCTTAAGATGAACAGAGCATGTCACACACAGGAAAGACTCCAGCCTTTCCACTTTCCAGTTCATCTTTCACTCCACTAGATTTACCCTTCTAGGTCAGAGCTTAACCTAAAATCCTTTAGACTTTGTAATGAGTGCATCAGCCTGGCACATGAGCCCTTAATGTTGTGCCTTCCCAGCCTCATCCACCATCATTGCTCCCCACACCCTGTACTCCAACCACACTGAACAGCTTCCCCAAATTCACTAGGATTTGCTCTCTCCCAATTCTTTACACTGGCTGTTTCTTTTGCCTGCTAAAATCCCATGCATTCGTCAAGGTCCAGCTTAAACACAGTCTCCTGAAGAAAGGTCCATATGCCTAGAGCTGACCTCTTCACTTTCGCTCCTGTGCGCTTGGGCACTTTGTAACAGACCTCTATTAAAGCACTGTACTCACTCATTTGTAATTGGTTTTTTGTATGTTTCCTTCCCCTATTACACAGTGATATCTTCAAAGGGTAGGGTGTTTTATAAATTTTATGGGCTCCAGTGTTTCAAAAATCATGAATGAATTAAAGAATGAGTGGATGACAAACTCAGCCCAAGGGGCCAATGATGAAAAGATGGGATATTAAAGAGGGACACACCCTCTTCCTTCACATTGCCTGGACTATTCTCCTGAGTTATTTTGTAGCAGGTTTACTGGGAACAGATAACAACAGACCTCCAGGGAAAGACCCTCTGTTCACAGAAAGGCAGGTGCACCTTGGTAGGATGAGAGACCTTTCAGACAGCTGACTTTCTTCATCATGAAAATTTACCAGAGAGAGGACAGCATGATAAGGTGTCCTCCATGAGAATGGAAGGGAACTGTGTGGGAGAAAACAGGGCACAAAGATTCTTTGGCGAAAAATCACAGCTCTGTGGGCTGGAAAATTCTTCCACTTAAGAGTCATATGCTCTGGAATGTGCAAGGGGAAATAGTCTCAGTAGGGTCTTGACTCAGCAAGGCCTGGAATTGATGTTTGGGGCTGTTCCGCAAGGTCCTGGGGCATTTAGATTCACAGCGGTCTGAGCAGAGTTGCACACGCCGGCGTGCATCTGTACAAGCCTTAAATCAGAACCACCCGTTACCCCCCCTCCCCTCTCCCTGGCTCCGAGTCCTGGCCCCCAACCTCCCCCTTCACTGCAGGCTCATTAAGGCCTTTCCCAGTGCAGAGACACTGCATTTTGGGGACTGGTGGAGCGTTTGATATTTTCCACTCTGCGTGTCAAGGGCATTTACAGTCGGCGTCAGAATGTTATGTCGGTCTGAGGAGGCACTTTGAAGTGTTTGTGGTAGAGGCCACATGTGCAGGCAAGATGTGCCTCCTCCCCAGCCCCAAGGTTCCTGCTCAGCTCTTTCCCAGCATCATGTGACAATGAACAACACCGCTTAACCCTTTACTTCTTGGTGTAGCTGGTTATGATCACTATTATTATTATTATATTATTATTATTTGAAAAGGTACTTCACCTCTTCCTACATCTCAGCTTCGGAGATGATGTGGAGGTCTCTCTCCTTGTCTTCTGGTCACCCCTTCTTGGAACCTTTTTGTGGCTGTTTTTGCTACCACTTTGCATGAACTTAGGTGCAGAAATGTATTTCCCAAGAGTACACACAAAGCAAATGCATACCTTTTACTACCGTATAAATGGTAAAAGCAATGGGATTCTTGACACTTTCCCACCAACCCACAGCCAGTTCAGAGATGTTCAGCCATCTACAACAGCGGGGGAGCCCCCAAATGGAGCCACTGTTTTTTCACTTTACTGAATGATAATTCATAGGTAGTGCTTCAAAATCACTAGCTTATTCCATGAAAGTCTAAGGATCTGAAAGCCTGAAAAAAAATATGAGACTTTGAGAGGAAATATTATCAGTTGACCTAAGTGTCTTACTTAGCTCTGTGGTTTGGCTCATGCAATGGAGCAGGCCTGAGATTGATGTCCTCCAAAGCTCCTTTCAACTCTGAGGTTCAGCAATGCTCAGCTCTCAGCGAACCTGGAGTGGTCTTGGATTTGGCAGGATGGGCTGCGTGGAGAAAAAGGGCTCCTCTTGGAGACAATAGGCATCAGTCTCTCTTGGGATCAGTTTATATTCATAAAGCACTTGGCAATCCAGTGAGAACAAAAGAACTTTTAATGAACATAAGCCATTTTCAGACACCCAAAGATTGAGACATTTTGGCCAAGATGTCTTGGGCTCTACTCCAACACTGAGAAGGCTCTCTGGAGATATTGATTACAGATGAAATTATAACCAGCAATAATTGCTGTGCTTCTTTATTTTAATTTAGGGATCTGATGAACGGAAGAGATATGTCTTGATATTAGACTATCAAATACTAACAACAGTTACAATGTGTCAGGCAGTGTGTAAGGCTATAATGTGCTAGGGAAAGCATTATCTTATTTAAAGCTCATAATAACCCTACTGTTGCTAATTATTCACATCAGAATTACTATTATTCACATTGGAAACCCAGACAAGTTAATAATGTGCCCAAGGTCACATTAGAAAATGGAGGATGTGGGACGGGGACCCAGAACTTCCTAACTCCAATTAATATCTGTGTTATTAACCTCTATAACACAATTGTGCCTATACAAGGTCAGAGTCAGTGACCTTTTCATTTCCTAGGACAACTCCTAGGATGCAGCCTGCCCTTGGCTCACATTTTCCTAGCCCTGAGTCAGAAGTGTTTTATAAATACCTACTGAATGAAGGAATGAGTGAATGGCACTTAACAAGCCTGGGAAAGGCACTGAACCCTAAGGCAACATCTCTCAATTTCTGTAATGAAAGCCTGCCCTGGGACATCTCCAACACAAACAGGACACTTTCCCAAAGCAGCCAGAGATTCAAGTCCTTTGGAGCCAGGAATCCATGTTTCCCTGTCCAGAAATCCCTCCCAGATTGCATGAAACTCATGGGCTCGTACACTTCTTTCTTCCTATGCCATGGGCCCTAAGCTTTACTGGCCTGCCAACAGTTAGGCACAAAGAAAGCAGATTGAAGAGATCACCAACTTACATAGTTTGTTAGAATAACTTTGCTGTTTGTATTTGCTCTGTGTAGGGTCAAGGTCTTTCCTAATAAATAGGGCATTTGCACTCCTGTTAAGAATCTTACTGAAGTGAGAAAAAATGAAGTGGCTAAAAGGAAAGATTTAATAATATTTTGTTGCAAAGATGTTTTACCTTGTAAGTTGTTCCAAGGAGGGCTGCTAGCGTGGGGTTAGGGGAGGAGTACGCCATGTTTTTTTTTACATTGGTTGGAATGAGAAACCTTTCCGGTCACTGTGTCCTAGAAATAAAATGTTTGATGTGGAATAGTATCCAAGACATGTGACCCCTAAAAACCCTACTTGGCCCAATGCTTGAACCATGTTTTCAATCAAGAAATGTTACCTTGAATCCCCTCTGTGCCTTTGACAGTGGAGACCCCAATCCGGTCATTCCCTTGTAAGGCTTACGTGGCTCTCTCTCCTTAACAGAGTTAATTTACTTTGTCTCCAAGATCCCAGAAAGAAAGAGGTATGTTTCTCTGTTGCTGAATGGATTAATCCAATATTTTTATTTGTTTTAGAGTTCAGTTGGCAGTTGATTCTCACAGGAGACGTGATTGGCAGCTAATTCAATTTTAAATTAGGCATTTGTCATGATTCAGCCTACTCATAAACCTAAAAAAAAAGACCTTAAAGGTCAAAACTACAAAACTAACAGGACTAAGATCTGCTTGTTTTTTAAATTAATAAAGGCAGTTGGTTGTCCTTTGCCTGCTAGTCTTTATTACTACCAAGCATTTAACTTTGCCTTTATTCTTTCATTGTCCTTCATGTTCTTTACACTTTTTTTTTTTTTTTTGCGGTACACGGGCCTCTCACTGTTGTGGCCTCTCCCATTGTGGAGCACAGGCTCCGGACGCGCAGGCTCAGCGGCCATGGCTCACGGGCCCAGCCACTCCACAGCATATAGGATTTTCCCGGACCGGGACACGAACCCGTGTCCCTTGCATTGGCAGGCGGACTCTCAACCACCACGCCACCAGGGAAGCCCTACACTTTTTGATTAATGTCTTCTTTTTCTTCTTCTTGCTTCATATTTTCCATTGCTTGCTGACTCATATCTTTCATTCTTTACATTCCCTGACGTTTTCTCACTCGAGAGTGTATGCTTCAGAGTTTTTTTTTTTTTTGTGGTACGTGGGCCTCTCACCATTGTGGCCTCTCCCGTTGCGGAGCACAGGCTCCGGACGCGCAGGCTCAGTGGCCATGGCTCACGGGCCTAGCTGCTCCGCAGCATATGGGATCTTCCCAGACCGGGGCACGAACCCGTGTCCCCTGCATCAGCAGGCGGACTCTGTGCCACCAGGGAAGCCCTATGCTTCAGATTTGAAGTAGGTTGGGAAACCAGTGGGAAATATTGCTCTCTGTGAAGGAGATTGTTCATGGTGAAACTGAGCAGGAACCTGTGGGGCTCCTCAGCACAGAAGACTTCTCATGCCCTGTGTTTCTTGTAGGGAATAGATTCCAGCCTCCATGACCTTCCATGAGTTCCAAAGGGCAGATTCAAACAGTTGCTAAGCAGGGAAGGGAGGGGATGCAGAGACAAGGGAGGAGCAGCCAAGAAACAATAGTGCAGCCTTGGGGCAGGTCCTGGTTCTGCAGGGATACACACAACAATATCTTTGAGCTCTTTACAGAACTAAAACCACCAACAAATGGAAGATGTTAGCATTATTCCTTCCACAGAAGACCACCTGAGGCCAGACTAAAGGAACCAGAGAAGCTCATCAAGATTAGGAGACCACCTGAGGCCAGATTAAAGGAGTGCAGGCCCTGCACACACCCTAATCTTATCAGCAACCCCACCCTTGAACCATTGCTATAAAACTCCTCACCAAATCCTCTGGGGTTGGGACACACAGTTTTTGAGGGCACAGAGCCTATCCATGTCCCCCTTTGCCTGGTGAAGCAATAAAGCTATTCTTTTCTACTTCACCCAAAACTCTGTCTCTGAGATTTGATTCAGCACCAGTGCACAGAGGCCAAGTTTTCAGCATCAATGGCAAACCTCTCTCTGCAGCATGGTTCACTTTCAAGTCAGAAAACTCCCCTGGAGCTTTCACCTGAACACCTACCTTTCCTTTGCTATTTGTTTCCCTGCTTGTCTTCATTGTTCTTCTCTTTTTTCCTCTTTTTCTGCCTTTTAAATTTCCTCTGCTTCTTTTTCAGAGGGAATAAAAATAGCTATTATTCACTGAGTACTGAATATATGCTAAATATTATATTGAGCCCTTTAAGTTATGTCATTTAATCATAACTGGAATCCTAAAAGGTAAGTGATCCTCTTACCACTGTACAGGTGAAGGATCAAGTGCCTTGCCCAATCCAGTGAGTCAATAGAATCAGGATTCTGAAACAGGAGGGAAGGAGGCAGGGCACAACCTTTAAAAGAATGACATAGCCCAAGGACACAACATAAATTGATTAGAAACAAATAGGTCCAAGATGATGGATGAGTCGACTTCCACTAAACTTTGAGCCTCAGTACACACACATTGTAACACATCAGCAAGCTAAATGACACATCCACAGGCACCATGACAGTTCCAAGGCTGACCACAAAGGTCAGAAAGTGGACAGTGGCCCAACTCCTGGAAATCCCCACCCCTTCGCCAAAACAGGTGGAATACTCCTCCCACTCTTTGGCTTATGAAATGACCTACCCCTACGAAAACTGACAACCCCATACCCTGGTGCCACTCTCGCCTTCTGAGATGGCCCACACTCTGTCTGTGGAGTGTGTTTCTCTCTAAATAAACCCACTTCTGGGAGATTGGTCTAAGGTGGCAGAGTAGAAGGACGTGCACTCACTCCCTCTTGTGAGAGCATCAGAATCACAACTAACTGCTGAACAATCATCGACAGGAAGACAATGGAACACACCTAAAAAGATACCCCACATCCAAAGACAACCGAGAAGCTGCAATGAGATGGGAGTGCAATCACAATAAAATCAAATCCCATAACCGCTGGGTGGGTGACTCACAAACTGGAGAACAATTATACCACAGAAGCCCACCCACTGGAGTGAAGGTTCTGAGCCCCACGTCAGGCTTCCCAACCTGGGGGTCTGGCAATGGGAGGAGGAATTCCCAGAAAACCAGACCTTGAAGGTTAGCGGGATTTGATTGCAGGACTTTGACAGAACTGGGAGAAACAGAGACTCCACTCTTGGAGGGCACACACAAAGTAGTGTGCACATTGGGACCCAGGGGAAGGAGCAGTGACCCCACAGTAGACTGAACCAGAGCTACCTGCTAGTGTTGAACAGTATCCTGTGTGTGTGGGGGGAGGGCAGCTGTGGCTCACTGCGGAAAAAGGACACTGGCAGCAGAAGTTCTGGGAAGTGCTCCTTGGCATGAGCCCTCCCGGAGTCCGCCATTAGCCCCACCAAGGAACATGTATCCTCCAGTTCTGGGTCGCCTCAGGGCAAACAACCAACAGGGAGGTAACTCAACCCCACCCATCAACAGACAAGTGGATTAAAGTTTTACTGGGCTCTGCTCACCAGAGCAACACCCAGCTCTACCCACCACCAGTCCCTCCCATCAGGAAGCTTGCACAAGCCTCTTAGATAGCCTCATCCACCAGAGGGCAGACAGCAGAAGCAAGAAAAACTACAATCCTGCAGCCTGTAGAACTAAAACCACATTCACAGAAAGACAGACAAAATGAAAAGGCAGAGGGCTATGTACCAGGTGAAGCAACAAGATAAAACCCCAGAAAAACAACTAAATGAAGTGGAGATAGGCAACCTTCCAGAAAAAGAATTCAGAATAATGATAGTGAAGGTTATCCAGGACCTCGGAAAAAGAATGGAGGCAAAGATTAAGAAGATGCAAGAAATATTTAACAAAGACCTAGAAGAATTAAAGAACAAACACCTAGAAGATTTAAAAAACAAACAGAGGTGAACAATACAATAACTGAAAAGAAAATTACACTGGAAGGAATCAATAGCAGAATAAATGAGGCAGAAGAATGGATAAGTGACCTGGAAGAAAAATAGTGGAATTCACAGCCTCAGAACAGAATAAAGAAAAAAGAATGAAAAGAAATGATGACAGAATAAGAGACCTCTGGGACAACATTAAACACACCAACATTCGCACTATAGGAATGCCAGAAGGAGAAGAGAGAGAGAGAAAAGGACCCGAGAAAATATTTGAAGAGATTATAGTCAAAAACTTCCCTAACATGGGAAAGGAAACAGTCACCCAAGTCCAGGAAGCACAGAGAGTCCCAGGCAAGATAAACCCAAGGAGAAACATGCCGAGACACATAGTAATCAAACTGACAAAAATTAAAGACAAATTATTAAAAACAACGAGGAAAAAATGACAAATAACATACAAGGGAACTCCCATAAGGTTAACAGCTGATTTCTCAGCAGAAAATCTACTAGCCAGAAGGGAGTGACACGATATATTTAAAATGATGAAAGGGAAGAACCTACAACCAAGATTACTCTACCCAGCAAGGATCTCATTCAGATTCGACAGAGAAATCAAAAATTTTACAGACAAATGCTAAGAGAATTCACCACCACAAAACCAGCTCTACAACAAATGGTAAAGTAACTTCTCTAAGTGGGAAACACAAGAGAAGAAAAGGACCTGCAAAAACCAACCCAAAACAATTGAGAAAATGCTAATAGGAATATACATATCCATAATTATCTTAAATGTGAATGGATTAAATGGTCCAACCAAAAGACACAGTCTTGCTGAATGGATACAAAAACATGACCCATATATATGTTATCTACAGGAGACCCACTTCAGACCTAGGGACATATACAGACTGAAAGAGAAGGGATGGAAAAAGATATTCCATGCAAATGGAAATCAAAAGAAACCTGGAGTAGCAATACTCATACCAGACAAATTAGACTTTAAAATAAAGACTATTACAAGAGACAAAGAAGGACACTACATAAGGGATCAATCCAAGAAGAAGATATAACAATTGTAAATATATATGCACTTAACATAGGAGCACCTCAATACATAAAGCAACTGCTAACAGCTATAAAAGAGGAAATCAACAGTAACACAGTAACAGTGGGGAACTTTAACACCTCACTTACACCAATGGACAAATCATCCAGACAGAAAAGTAATAAGGAAAAACAAGCTTTAAATGACACAATAGACCAGATAGATTTAATTATATTTATAGGACATTCCATTCGCAAACAGAAGATTACACTTTCTTCTCAAGTGCACACGGAACAGTCTCAGGATAGATCCCATCTTGGGTCACAAATCAAGCCTCAGTAAATTTAAGAAAATTGAAATCAATTAGAAATTGATTAGAAATCAATTACAGGGGAAAAAATGTAAAAAACACAAACACATCAAACTAAAGAGTATGTAACTGAAAAACCAAGAGATCACTGAAGACATCAAAAAGGAAATGAAAATATACCTAGAGACAAATGACAATGAAAACATGATGATCCAAAACCTATGGGATGCAGCAAAAGCAGTTCTAAGAGGCAAGTTTATAGCAATACAATCCTACTTCAAGAAACAAGAAAAATCTCAAATAAACAATCTAACCTTACACCTAAAGGAGCTAGAGAAAGAAGAACAAACAAAACCCAAAATTAGTAGAAGGAAAGAAATCATAAAGATCAGGGCAGAAATAAATGAAATAGAAATAAAGAAAACAATAGCAAAGATCAATAAAACTAAATGTTTGTTCTTTGAGAAGATAAACAAAATTGATAAACCTTTAGCCAGACTCGTCAAGAAAAAAAGGGAGAGGACTCAAATCAATAAAATTAGAAATGAAGAAGGAGAAGTTACAACAGACACTGCAGAAATACAAAGAATCATAAGAGACTACTACAAGCAACTCTATGCCAATAAAATGGACAAGCGGGAAGAAATCAACAAATTCTTAGAAAGGCATAACTTTCTAAGACTGAACCAGGAAGAAGTAGAAATTATGAACAGACCAATCACAAGTAATGAAATTGAAACTGTGATTAAAAATCTTCCAATAAACAAAAGTGCAGGACCAGATGGCTTCACAGTTGAATTCTGTCAAACATTTAGAGAAGAGCTAACACCCATCCTTCTCAAACTCTTCCAAAAAATCACAGAGGAAGGAACACTCCCAAACTCATTCTATAAGGCCACCATCACCCTGATACCTGATACCAAAACCAGACAATGATACTACAAAAAAAGAAAATTACAGACCAATATTACTGATGAATATAGATGCAAAAATCCTCAACAAAATACTAGCAAACAGAATCCAACAGCACATTAAAAGGATCATACACCATGATCAAGTGGGATTTATCCTAGGGATGCAAGGATTCTTCAATATATGCAAATCAATCAATGTGATACACCATATTAATAAATCAAAGAATAAAATCATATGATCATCTCAATAGATGCCAAAAAAGCTATTGAAAAAATTCAACACCCATTTATGATAAAACCTCTCCAGAAGGTGGGCATAGAGGGAACCTACCTCAACATAATAAAGGCTATACTCAACAAACCCACAGCAAACATTGTTCTCAATGGTGGAAAACTGAAACCATTTGCTCTAAGATCAAGAACAAAACAAGGATGTCCACTCTTGCCTCTATTATTCAACATAGTTTTGGAAGTCCTAGCCACAGCAATCAGAGAAGAAAAAGAAATAAAAGGAATCCAAATCAGAAAAGAAGAAGTAAAACTGTCACTACTTGCAGATGACATGATACTATACATAGATAATCCTAAAGATGCTACCAGAAAACTTCTAGAGCTAATCAATGAATTTGGTAAGTTGCAGGATAAAAAATTAATGCACATAAGTCTCTTGCATTCCTATACACTAACAATGAAAGACCAGAAAGAGAAATTAAGGAAACAATCCTATTCACCATTGCAACAAAAAGAATAAAATACCTCGGAATAAACCTACCTAAGGAGACAAAAGCCCTGTACTCAGAAAACTATAAGACACTGATGAAAGAAATCAAAGATGACACAAACAGATGGAGAGATAAACCATGTTCTTGGATTGGAAGAATCAACATTGTGAAAATGACTATACCACCCAAAGCAATCTACAGATTCAATGCAATCCCTATCAAACTACCAATGGCATTTTTCACAGAACTAGAACAAAACATTTCACAATTTGTATGGAAACACAAAAGACCCCAAATAGCCAAAACAATCTTGAGAAAGAAAAATGGAGCTGGAGGAATCAGACTCCCTGACGTCAGACTATACTACAAAGCTACAGTAATCAAGATAACATGGTGCTGGCACAAAAACAGAAATATAGATCAATGGAACAGGATAGAAAGCCCAGAGATAAACCCACGCACCTATGGTTAACTAATCTATGACTACGGAGGCAAGGATATACAATGGAGAAAAGAGAGTCTCTTCAATAAGTGGTGCTGAGAAAACTGTACAACTACTTTGAAAAGAATACAGTTAGAACACTCCCTAACACCATACACAAAAATAAACTCAAAATGGATTAAAGACCTAAATATAAGACCAGATACTATAAAACTCTTAGAGGAAAACATAAGAACACCCTTTGACATAAATCACAGTGATCTCTTTTTTGACCTACCTCCTAGAGAAATAGAAATTAAACAAAAATAAACAAATGGAACCTAATGAAACTTGAAAGCTTTTGTACAGCAAAGGAAACTGTAAACAAGATGAAAAGACAACCCTCAGAATGGGAGAAAATATTTGCAAATGACTTAACGGACAAAGGATTCATCTTCAAAATATATAAGCTGCTCATGCAGCTCAGTATTAAAGAAGAAAAAACACCAATCAAAAAAATGCGCAGAAGACCTAATGGACATTTCTCCAAAGAAGACATACAGATGGCCAAGAGGTACATGTAAAGCTTCTCAACATCACTAATTATTAGAGAAATGCAAATCAAAACTGCAATGAGGTATCACCTCACATCAGTTAGAATGGGCATCATCAGAAAATCTACAAACAACAAATGCTGGAGAGGGTGTGGAGAAAAGGGAACCCTCCTGCACTGTTGCTGGGAGTATAAATTGGTACAGCCACTCTGGAAAACATTATGGAGTTTCCTTAAAAAACTAAAAATAGAATTACCATATGACCCAGCAATCCCACTACTGGGCATATACCTAGAGAAAACCATAATTCAAAAGGACACATGCACCCCAGTGTTCATTGCAGCACTATTTACAATAGCCAGGTCATGGAAGCAACCTAAATGCTCATCAACAGATGAATGGATAAAGAAGATGTGGTATACATATAGAATGGAATATTACTCAGCCATAAAAAGGAACGAAATTGGGTCATTTGTAGAGACGTGGATGGACCTAGAGACTGTCATACAGAGGGAAGTAAGTCAGAAAGAGAAAAACAAATATCGTGTATTAATGCACATATGTGGAATCTAGAAAAATGGTACAGATGAACTGGTTTGCAAGGCAGAAATAGAGACACAGATATAGAGAACTAATGTGTGGACACCAAGGGGGAAAAGCGGGGTGGGGTGGTGGGGGGATGAACTGGGAGATTGGGAATGACATATATATACTAATATGTATAAAATGGATAACTAATAAAAAACTTGCTGCATAAAAAAATAGAATAAAATAAATCCACTTCTTACCTATCACTTTGTCTCTTACTGTATTCCTTCTGTGACAGGACATCAAGAACCTGAGCTTCATTAAGTCCTGAGACCAGGTGTGTGATCTCAGTTAAAAGACCATGGGTTCAAGTCCTAATCTGGGTTTTGGCTTGGTTTGAGTCTCGGCCCATGGGTTCAAGTCCCAATCTGAGTTACACAGTTTCAATTCCACTCTTTTCTGTCCTAGTCCGTGCTGTCTTTACAGATCATTCAGTTCTCCATTCTCCTAATGATCTCATGTCTGAAGGTCTGAGCTCCCTGGGTGTCCTGAGTTTTCAGTTTAAGGTCTGAATATCTGAGGCTTGAGACCTTGACACTGGGCTCAGGCTTCTTCAGAGTATGGTTTTGGCAAGGATGGGTCAAGGTGAATGGGAGAGTAAGGTAAGAAGGAATAGTTTAGTTCTCTTTTATCAATGCTATTTTATTAAGACAATTTTTACTTCTTTTAAATGCAGTTTGTTTTTATCACAGCGTTTTTATTTTATCTTAGGGTATAACTCACTAAAAATGAGACAAAAAATTAGTCCACATGCAAAACTTAAGCATTGTGATTATCATTGAAAACCATTTTATTCCCACAAATTCAAATGAGACAGTAAGAACCAACTAGCATTTTGTGCCTTAAATAGATTTTAAAAAATCATTTCAAGCTTAAAGCATTACAAAACATTGAAAAATATGGCAAAGGTTAAATCTTAGGTCTAGAAAATAGTTCAGGAATCTCTTTTGTTTTCCCCTTGAGGGTTTCAGGGAAGGACAAAAACATCTAAACAAAGAATTATCTACTCAACCTCCTTTTACAAAAGTTGTGTTGATAATAGCTTTACTCATACAGATTTGGTGACGACTTTGCCTATTATAAGGTGATATTTTGCAAAAGCTAAATGGTAACTTTAGTTTCCTTCCTAGCTTGAAGCAACTTATGTTCTATGATTTCAATGTTGATAAGGAGAACTTAAATAGGAAAATGAAATTTAAATTTTCTAAATGGACCTCAAATATTTAACATTCGTTTTTCTTTTATTATTTTGCTATCTCAAAGAACTCACAGCTAACATCGTACTTCATAGGAAAGACTGAATACTTTCCCCCTTTGATCAGGAACAGGAAGAGGATATCTGTTCTCAATATTTCTATTCAACATTAAAATAGAAGTTCTAGCCAAGGCAATCAGGCAAGAAAAAGAAATAAAAGGCATCCAGATTGAAAAGAAAGAACCAGAACTATCTGTATTTGCAGATGACACCAAAAAACTTTGAAACAATAAATCAGTTCAACAATGTGGCAGAATAAAGATTAGTATGTGGACTTCCCTGGTGGCGCAGTGGTTGAGAGTCCGCCTGCTGATGCAGGGGACGCGGGTTTGTGCCCCGGTCCGGGAGGATCCCACATGCCACGGAGCGGCTGGGCCCGTGAGCCATGGCCGCTGGGCCTGCGTGTCTGGAGCCTGTGCTCCACAGCGGGAGAGGCCACAGCAGTGAGAGTCCCGCGTACCACAAAAAAAAAGATTAGTATGTGAAAATTTTATTTCTACACACTGGCAATGAACAATCTGAAAATAAAATTAATAAAATAATGCCATTTATAATAGCAGTAATCACAACTCTTGCTAAGGATGTGGAGATATTAGAACACTCATAACTTGCTGGTAAGAATGTAAAGTGGTGCAACCACTTTAGAAAATAATTCCTCAAAATGTTAAATAAAGAATTACCATTTGACCCAGCAATTTCACTAGGTATACACCAAAGAGAAATAAAACTTATGTACACACAAAAACTCATATATGAATGTTTATAGTAATATGATTTATAATAGCTGAAGAATGGAAGGAACATAAATATCCATCACTGATGAATGGATAAACAAATGTGGTATATCCATACAATGGAATATTATTCAGCATTAAAAATGAATGAAGCACTGATACTGCTACAACATTGATGAAACTTGAAAACATTATGCTAGGTGAAAGAAACCAATGAGCAAAGACCCCATATTGTTTGGATACATTTATGAGAAATGTTCAGAATAGGCAAATATTCTTTGCTTCATTTACAGACAAGGAAACTAAGATTCTGTAAAGTTAGGGCCCCTGTCCAAGGTCACACAGCTTGTAAGAGACAGAGTTGGGCTTATCTCAGATGATCCAGTTTCAACGGCACCAGCCTTCCCAGCTGCACTGGTAGCTTTCCTGGGGGAAGAACACCACTCTTCCCCCAAAGATAACCATTATTTTACACTTGACATTTATCATTCCTGTATGTTTAAGATACATGTAAGTCATAGGCATTTCTATCTGTAAACTGTATTGCGGCGAGCCGCCTCCGACCAGCAGAATGACGAGTCGCCACACGCAAGATTCTTCTCGTATCACACTTTATTGGAGCACAGCTTGGTTAAAGAAAAGATGGAAGGAAGACCCCGCAATCCTATAGCAGTCTGCTTATATAGGGATTAAGAACATGTGTCGCTCTGTGATTGGCTTTCGCTGATGGTGCGACTTGTGAGCCAGCATCGGATAGGTCGCTACTTTAAAACCTCATTAGTATACTTAGCGCAAGCGCAGTGGCCACAGGAAGGATGACTCAGCTTGCTTCAGCTTCCTGCTGCGTGGCAGTTAGCTGACCGCGCCCTACATCTCCCCCTTTTTTATTTACTAGGATCACCAAGCAGAATGTAGCCCGTACAAGTGTTCACCTCATGATGTGCTCACTGTTCGAGGGCAGTCTTCCGTTGGCATGTCTGAGACACCTTCCTGCGTGCAATGCCAACAAGGGCTGCAGGGTGCAAAGGCTGACTCAGAATAAGTTTTGATTCCCTATAGAGGTGCAATGGCAACAGGGCCTCTCTGTGCAAGGGCAATCAATTCGAACTGTTCAGGACGGAGACCCAGGCTGCGGGAGAATCACCTTCACTAACAGCCAAAAGCGCTTGAGTGAGTAGGACGTTATCTCGATGTGCCCTGACGCGCATGCGACAGACCAACCAGAGACATATTATAATCAGAGCCCAAAGATCCCCACCCCTCTCCACTCTTTAAAGAAGGAAAAGGCAGAAGAGAGCCAAGAAGTAAAATCTCCAAAGGTAACGGGTTCCAGCTTGGTAGCATTCAGTTGCATAATCTGAATCTTTTGCTTAAATATCATCCGTTCAGCTTCTTGAGACCAGTTTCCCTTTAGGAATAAGCATTATTTCTTAAAGGAACTATCCCTGTATGTTCCAAAACTAAAGTGGTAATATTCATCTCATTTTCACTGGAATTCCCTATACCTGAACCTGAAGTGTGGCCTTGAGTTATCTTGCTCAAAGCTTCATTCAACATATTCAATGGAACCAAATTATTTCTAAGTGGATTGTTCCAAGTGGTCAAGGTTATCCTGGCCAAAAGGATACAATCCTTTGTGGAATTCCAACTAATACAAAGACTTCGATTCAAAATAAAATCACTGGCATTATACGGTGCCCAGTCATAATTCAATGGCTGGGTACAGGCCGTATTCATTTCACAACTAGTGGAATAAAATATTGGAAGAACTCTGCTCTGAGAGTGAACCGGCATGGGAACTGGCCAGGTCCGGCCAATTCCCCAGAACGTCATATTCTCTGCCCTAAGCAAGGGAAGAATCATCAGGAACATCCAGCTCAGCATCTTCTCTGAAGTTTTCTTCAACAATTCTCGTCAGTCTTGATGGCACCCAGATCGGATCTTGATCCGACGGTTCACTCCGTGTGTCGAGTTCTGAATCGGTCCTCCATGCAGGGCGCGAAGTTCCCGGGTTTCGGCACCAAATGCGGCGAGCCGCCTCCGACCAGCAGAATGACGAGTCGCCACACGCCAAGATTCTTCTCGTATCACACTTTATTGGAGCACAGCTTGGTTAAAGAAAAGATGGAAGGAAGATCCCGCAATCCTATAGCAGTCTGCTTATATAGGGATTAAGAACATGTGTCGCTCTGTGATTGGCTTTCGCTGATGGTGCGACTTGTGAGCCAGCATCGGATAGGTCGCTACTTTAAAACCTCATTAGTATACTTAGCGCAAGCGCAGTGGCCACAGGAAGGATGACTCAGCTTGCTTCAGCTTTCTGCTGCGTGGCAGTTAGCTGACCGCGCCCTACACTGTATGTCCCTGCATGTTTAACAAGATATCCTAGTGTTTTCCCATGTATAACATTTTGCATGAACATATCATTCTATGTAAATGTAAAACTCTTATTGTGACTTGAATCTTTAAATTTAATACTATAGGTGAGTTTCATAGCTCACATTTCCCTAATACAGAACAATTAGGTTGTTTTCACTGTTGATCTCACAGAGTTATAACAATCATCCTTGAGCATGTCTCCTTGCACACGTGTGAGATCTTCTCTAGAATAGACTTCAAGAAGTAGACTTGCTGAGTATTGACATGTTTAACTTAATTGTTGCAATTGCTCCACAAAGTGGTTGTACCAAATTAGAGTCCTACAGCTATGTGCTGGAGTTCCCATTTCCCCACATCTTCACCATCATTTAGTGTTATCAGACATTAAGTTTTGCCATTATGATGGACATTAAATATTATCTACTTATGTGTAATTGAAACTTTTTATAATAAAAACAAACCAAAAGCATCAAAATTTCTTGGGCTATTTAGTTCTGGACATATTTATCTTTTATAAAAGTCAAGCAGATGTAGTTAATCCACTTGATTTCCCACTGTTTCCAACGCTTTGAATTTGCCAATATGAAGATATTTCCTAGAATATCAAATAGTCGCTGAATCTCACTCTATTTTGAGACCTCAAGGCAGGCTGAATTTTAAGACCTTCCACACAGAAGTTATGTAATCTTGGACAAGCAACTAAAAATAGAAACAAACTCATATTTATCCCAAAAGTTTGTTGAAAGAGATCAATGAAATAAGTAGTACACTTAGTCCAATGCCTGGTCAAAGTAAGCACTGAGTAAAAGTAAGTGATAATACTAATCACTTGCTTTGGCATCTTGCTTTGGCATCTTTTCTAAGGCTAGGCCCAAACTCTAAACCATTATGTATGTAACTCTGGCATATTTCTTAGTGTTTAAATTAATTGATACAAGGGCTAAACACTGAGAATAGCACTTGGGACTGTGTGAGCATGTCAGCTTCTTTCCTCTCTTCATTAATATGTATCTTGGTACAAATCTAGGTCTGTTACCAGATTGGTCTGTATCTTCAGTTAGGTACAGAGAAGGGAGTCAGTAAATCAATTCAATCTACTCAAAACTAATGACTATGAGTTATTTGATAATAAATAAGGCCTTTCATGGAGAAATTATGCTGATCCTCCAGAAAGCGGTCACCACATTTTCTTGGCCATGCTACATATAGCACACTTGGGAATTGTTCATGTGAAAACCTTGGCTAGTAGCTTTGTCCAGTGGCCTGGAATTGATTCTGATACTGGAAGGATTATAAACCAGTATTGTACATGCCAGGCTACTCAGCATACCTCAGCAAATACACCTACTCTTCCAGAAGGCAAGACAAAAATTCTCGGCCAATAATCCATATTGATTTTTATATTTTATCTCATGGATAATATTGAGTTCAGTAGATTTCACCTAAAAATACTTTGTAAAGTTCCCACTTTTATCTCACATGTTCTGGTGTAACCAGAATATCTCTCTGCCAATTTTTGGCAGTAGTAGTAAACTCTAGAACCTTTGTGAAGGAAACAATGAAAACTTGGATGGGTGTCGTGTCCAAACTTAGATCTTATCATCCTTGAAAAAACAATAAGGCTAAAGGAATGCTGTGTACAGTATGCAACTCGGATCCAGTGATATTTTGGAATCCTTTCTGCATAGAGTCTGAAAAAAAATCTATTACCTAAATGTTTTAAGTATTTTTCTGCTTTCTGGAAAGTAGAGGTTGGACATCGAGTTTGAGGCAGCACATCCCTTTGACCTAGGATAACTTTCCCAAAAGAGATTTACTTAAGCAAACAAAGAACAAATATCTTTCCTGGAATGGAGATGCTTGAGTCAGTGGGACTCTAAGGAGTTAAACTGCTTTCCACAATAATGAATAAGGTTGGAACTAGTGGAGACAACAATCCATTTCTGGAAATCATTTTCTTTAAAGGAGTATTTCTTTTCTAGGTACATATTAGATTACATTGCTTAGTCATAGACTCATGGATGTGTGTTTAGTTTGTTGAATTGTCCTTCTCATTTTGCTGGCCATAGGTGACCAAGCCTAAAGCAAATTAATAAAAAAAAAATCAACTTATACTTTTTTTAACCAGTAGGTTGTCTTGCTTTTTGGAGGAAGACAGCATGAGCAGCTACTCCAACTATGTCAACTAATGCAGAATAAGATTTAATGTATATCACCCTGTATTATAATTTTTACACCATTTATTCTACCCTTCTATTTCTTAACACTTCCCTTGACCCTCCCTCTTTTTAGTTAAGATAACGTGAGTCTTTATAACCCCAAAAGTGATGGAAACTTACCACATAAAGTCTAAAAGAGGTGTCCCTAAACACTGGCCAGTCCTTTTCCAAGTTGTGATTCAAGGATCCAGGATCCTTTTGCCTTCAGGCTATGCCATCTTCATCATGTAGCTTCCAAGTTACCATGTTTATCTGCATCACACTTTGCAAGGGAAAAATCATGCAGGTTGAAGCACAGGAAATTTTTATGGCCGGACATTGAGGTAGTATATATCACTTCCACTCAGATTCCACTGGTTAAAAGCCAATCATAAGACATAGATTTGATGGGAGGCTAAAAGATGTGCTCTAGTTGCGTGCCTAGGAACAAAAGTAAATGAGTTTGGCTAACAGCTGGCCAGTGTCAAGTCACGCTATCTTTGTTTCTTCATCAATCAAGTTTTTGTTTGTTTGTTTTTTGCGGTACGCAGGCCTCTCACTGTTGTGGCCTCTCCCGTTGCAGAGCACAGGCTCTGGACGCGCAGGCTCAGCCGCCATGGCCCACGGGCCCAGCCACTCCGCGGCATGTGGGATCTTCCCGGACCGGGGCACGAACCCGTGTCCCCTGCATTGGCAGGTGGATTCTCAACCACTGTGCCACCAGGGAAGCCCCATCAATCAATTTTTTAAATTGGAAGTTTACAGTTGTCCTTGGGAGGCTACAGTTCTCCTCATTTCTAGTTTATTGCAAGATGAGGCAGGTGGGGGATTTTCATATTCTTGAAGTCAAAGGAATTAATTTGCATGCAGCAGTTTCTTATAGCTACATGTGTGTTCTAGTCTTTATAGTCACCCACTGTAGATCAGAAGCCAAGACCAGACAACAAAAAGAGAAGTAGAAGCATGATTCTCGCCACATGTTAGTGGAGGAGTAAAGAAGGAAGCCAGTTTGGGATTGCTAAAGCCCAACCTGGATTTGGCCGTTGATCTCTAATTCTTAGGGCATGATAAATAGATTCAAAAACAGGGCCAGCTGAATTATTACAAACCAACCTCAAGTATCTCCATATAGACTTAGAGGATCATTTTTAATACTTATAAATTCATCAGTAATTTATTCTGGATTTCTGTATATATCTACTCATAGATAATTTTTTTCCTGTAAAAGACAGTTTTCATAATGATATTGAGTTGGATCCATATGGCTTCCTATCAATATAATTGAGTTTACTAGAGCTGGGTCATATACATTTTACAGCACAGATAGGCTAGTGTGGCATCACAGTGTTGAAGATTCAGAAGCCCATTCTAAATGAGGGCTCATCCACTGCAGAGCCTGGAGGTGCATCCCATTAGTGCTATCTGACATTGGCTTTTCAAGTACACCTTCTGGTGACTCTCAGGAACCACAAAATGAAAGATGCACTATGTCCTCACTTTCCTGCAAAGGAGGGACCTGGACTTTTTATACATATTAATATTAAGTGACGGAGAGAGGCAAATTTGATTATTTGGGCAATGACTTAATGTTTGTCTTCTTAAATTTAACAAAGCACTTTGGCAAGCTCTGTGGAGAGGTGGGGGAGAAATAGCAATGAATAAATAGCCTAGGTAACTTTAGTGGTGTTGTGAGAGGAGATAAGAAATATACACATCCATTGACCAAAGAGTACAAAAGTTCAGTGACACAGAATGAGTAAATTCTGGAGATCTAATGTACAGCATGGTGAATATAGAAAATATTATATCGTATACTTGAAATCTGCTAAGAGTTGATCTTAACTGTTCTCACCATAAATAAATCATAACTATGTGAAGTGATGCATATATTAACTTGATTATGGTGTTCATTTTACAATGTATACATATATCAAAACATCACATTGTATACTTTAAATATACATAATTTTTATTTGCCTCAAAAAGCTGGAGAAAAGAAATATATAAATTTAACTAAAATATATGGCATAAGAGTGGTGCTGAAGAAGAAATATTAACAAGGTACACTGGCAGTACATTTGAATGGATTAATTCTGATTAGACAGTATCTAAGAGGGCTCATAGGGGAAATGATATTTGAGTTGGGGCTTGAAGGTAGATTGGATTACAGATGGTGGAGATGATGCAAGAAAATTTATGTGAGCAAAGGTGCAGAAATAAGCAAGTTCTTATGTTTAGGGACTTCATGTAAGCAATTCAGTTATTACTCAATAAATATTTATTGAGTGCCTACTGTGTATCAGATACTATTATAGGCACTTCAGAGACATCAATGAACAAAGCAGATTAAAACAAAACAAAACAAAAACGCTGAGATGGATCCTTTATAGGTGGGAGGAGCATAGAGAATACATGAAAAAGTAAGAAAATAAAAGTAACAATGTTGAGGCCAGTATATTGAGGGCCTTGAATCCTTTGCTAACAAGCCAAACAGTCTAAGTTTAGAGTACTGATTGGGAAGTCCTTGCATGTATGTGACAACCAAAGCCCTGGGGTAACAAGAGAGACAGACAGAAGATTCAAGGAGAGAATTTTGAGGAACGTTGATATTAAATGAGGAGGATAAGGGAAAACCTGGTAGAATGTATGAAAAAGAAACTGTTAGAACTGAAGGTCCCTGAAAGAAGGGACAGTGCCTATCTTTTCACCACTGAATCTCATGTCTAGAACAGTGCTCTCAACATAGTGGGTGCACAATAGTCTTCTTTTTTTTAAATATATTTATTTATTTTTGGCTGCGCTGGGTCTTCGTTGCTGTGCGCAGGCTTTCTCTAGTTGCGGTGAGCGGGGGCTACTCTTCGTTGCAGTGCAGAGGCTTCTCATTGCGGTGTCTTCCCTTGTTGCGGAGCACAGGCTCTAGGCGTGCAGGCTTCAGTAGTTGTGGCACGTGGGCTCTAGAGCACAGGCTCAGTAGTTGTGGCGCACGGGCTTGGTTGCTCCGTAGCATGTGGGATCTTCCCAGACCAGGGCTCGAACCCATGTCCCCTGCATTGGCAGGCAGATTCTTAGCCACTGTGCCACCAGGGAAGCCCCACAATAGTCTTTTAAATGAATGTAGTATTGAAAGAAACCAGGAGACAGCATTACAGATCTCAGAGCATGGAAAAACTTTAAGTGAGCAGAAAAATCTTCCTAAATATTATGTCAGATAATAACTATACTGCTTATTCTGTTCGTGCCTCACATCCCTCACATCATTTATCCACCCTTCTTTGCCCTGCTCTCTATCCCTTAGAAAACTGACCTCTACAAATTGCATTATCTGGGCTTTCTTGCCTTCTGCTGAGTTTGGGTTAAACAATGGAAGACACCAGCAGGACATCAAAGGGTAAAAGAAGAGCAAGGTAAGAAATTTCTTCTCCGCTCCCTCCGTGCTGGCATTGGTTTTGGCAGAGGCTGGTTTTGCTCTACTAAGGCCACAGCTCTTATCAGATTGTTACAGCTCTTGTTTGTTTCTGATAATACTCCTCTCCTCATTTACCGCTCCAGGTCTTACTTTCCTGCTCTGGCTAGCTCCTGGAGACCTCACCACCTATGATTAGCTCCCTTCACCTCCCCAAGGGGTTATTTGAGTTCACTAAAATTTACTTCATTAAAATTAAACCCTTTCAATGTGCTGTTTCCTACTGTGACCATGACTGACGGAGTAATTAAAAACTTTAAAGAGATCATTCATGATACATTAGGGATACTGTAAATAGATGATTACGGTGGGGAATCTGAACCCAGGTAGGATAAGTCAATCAGTAAGTGGGAAAGATGAAGCTGTGAGTGGAGGCTTTTTTAAGTAATATGAAGGTAAATGGAAGGAAGAATAGCAGATGTGAAGAAGAAAAGGTAGGGCTTCCCTGGTGGCGCAGTGGTTGGGAGTCCACCTGCCGATGCAGGGGACGCGGGTTCGTGCCCCGGTCCGGGGGGATCCCACGTGCCGCGGAGCGCCTGGGCCCATGAGCCATGGCCACTGGGCCTGCGCATCCGGAGCCTGTGCTCCGCAGCGGGAGAAGCCGCAACAGTGAGAGGCCCGTGTACCGCAAAAAAAAAAAAAAAAAAAAAAGAAGAAGAAAAGGCAAGGGAAACTGTGTTGCTGTTTTTTTTTCAAGGATGGGAAAGAATTCATATATAAACATGTTCAATGGAATGAGCCAGTAGAAAAAGAGGAAACAAATTTAAGTCTCAGAGATGATAATTAATTAAACACTAATCCAGAGAAAGCAGACCCAATGACACTGATTAAAACCTATGAAAGAAGTAGGGACTTATTCTGGGACAGGAAAGAAAAATGTGAATTTGGTGAAAGACAGAGATGAAATGGGTCGTAGAAGAGATGAAAGCTAAGGCTATATCTGAGGGTCCTTCTTTTATGCGCAACACATCATGTAGTAAAATTTGCTAAGATGGCTTTCAAAGACTGTCCGAGATTTCAGAAAAATGGGAATAAGTTGACATGTTGTGGAGTTTAATTTTATTCTATAAGATGGTATTGGGTAAGAGATGACGACAATTCTGCTTTTCTATTCTTAGTCTTGCAACAATGAGTAGGACAGATTAGAGAAGAGGAAAACTTCCATTTTAGTGGAGATTGCAATAGCTCAGGGCAAGAGTTAATGAGAGTCTGACCTGGGCAGTGAAAAGTAAGGCTGAATGAGGATGCTGCAGAGTTGATTCCTGCATTTATTGACTATTCTGTGCTTGACACTACAGAAGACACAATAGAGATTTCACAAAGAGTAGAAAACATACTTCCTAACTTCAAGGAGCACACAAACTAGCCAGAAAAGCATAGATATACAACAAAGACTATTGAACCAAGAGTCAGACCCAGATTCTAATTCCCGCCCACCACTAAGTGTCATATCCTGGGGAATTTATTTCCCCACTTGCACCTCAGCTTCCTTGTTTGAGCAAGGGAGTTAAAAACTGATGACCTCCTTGGTTTCTAAAAATTATTCTTGAATAAAAAGAACCAGGGTTCCTTGGAGAAATACCTGATGCTAGAGCTTGGGCAGGTAAAATAAAAGATGAGCCTGGAGCACCTTGTGGTACCAAAAAGGAAGAAAGTGCCCAACAAAAAAATAGATGGGGACATGTCAAAGGAAGCCAACCAAAGGGAGCTTCTAATAGCCAAAGCTGGAACAATTTGGTCAACAAAATAAACAACACAATATAGAGTTATAACCCAAAATGTAAAATAAATGTACATGAGTACATGTTGATATAAATGAATAATTGCATTTTAAAAATGGGGAAGAAGAGTCAAATCTTTCTTATAGAAGAATTCTGAATAATATATGTACACCCCACTCCAAGAGGTGAATCTTGACTCTTCCTTCTACCCAGATATACCTTGAGAATGGCCTAGGCTTTCTGACTCACTTCCAAAGAATAGAATAGGGAAAAGAAAAATAGTAACTTTACACTGGAAAAATCTGGCAAACACAACATTAACCAAGTGATAAATGTTAATATCTCAATAATGGCATGCAGTTATCATGTACTCTCAATATAATGTGATAAGAAGGGCATTTCATCTCTCTTATCTTCTTCCCCCAAACCCATGACTCCAGTCTACTTACGAGAAAGACATCAGGCAAACTCAGATTGGAGGACATTCCACAGGATCCCTTGCTAATACCCGTAAGGCCTGTCAAGGTCATTTTTTAAAAAAGAAAATACTGAGCAACGGTCACAAATCAAAGGAGATGGGAGACATGACAACTAAATGCAATGTGCTTTCCTGGATTGAATCCTGGAATCAAAAGAGGACCTTAATGGAAAAATGGATGAAATTCAAATAAAGTCTGGAGTTTAGTTAATTAAAAGAAAAAAATTGATGGTCTGTAAAGTCTCTTCCAGCTGGTAGCTATAAGAATAGCATTTATTATCTAATTGCTTCATAACTGTGCTCATATTGCTTACAATGTGCCAAGAACACACGAGGTAAGGGAACCATTAAAGCAGGATGGAAGGCTTTAATCAGCTTTTTTTTCTCTTCTAACTTCCTGTAGTTGTGTTTCAGTGATGTAGTGTGTGGTTAGGGCAAAGCAATTTTTGAGGCAATAAAGTAGTGTTTTGGTGAAAGTCTCTTGTCTGTTACTTTCCCAAACAAGCACTCACCCTCTGCCCTAGTAAGAACAGCTTCGAGCGAACCACCAGATTTCCATCCACTTGCAACCCTGAATGTTTGAGTCTCCTAAGCTGCGCCATCACAAGGCAGCGCGCTAGGAAACTGTCGCTATGGTGACAGTTGCGGTGACAGGGCTACCTTTGGCTCATTTGATTTTCCTGGACAGTTTCTTTGCCTAAAAAAAGTTTATGGAGCCCCGATGTGAAATCATGCTGGCTCTGATTCATGACATTTTCCTGAGATTTTATAATGTTTCTTTTTTCTAAATAAGCAATTTCAGGTCAGGTAAAAATGTGAGTAAATCATGCCTGGCTCTTGTTCCAGATGTATCAATTTCTGTTCATTCCCATTTTTTCCCTTTCATGGCTTTGGAGCAATAAAAATAACCAATGCCTCCACTCTGAAACCTTTCTGAGTATGCAATATATAAACAGTATACTGTGCAGGGAGCAATATTTCCCTACCTTGGCTATTACCGACTGTAGCGTTTTCTCTGGCACTTATCTGAAACAGAGCAAAGACATGGAATTACGATTTTGGCACACTCGAGACCCTGGGAGGATCAAAGAGGCTGATGTGACAGTTCATGAAAGGAGGAGGAAGCAAACCGTCCCCCACTGCCAACACTAACACAGCACTGTGCTTGAGAGTCTGGGAGAGCCGAGTTGCCAAGTGTCTGCCTGCATTTTCTTTGAGGGCGCCAGGCCCGGAGCAGGTCAGGAAAATTATGGCTTTTATCAAGCAGACAGTGTGGCTCTCTCTGAGGATGGCCAAAGTCTCAGTCACTGCTGGTAACTGTAACACATGTGGTCTTTTCAAGAGAGGACATGAATATTTTCATTAACTGGGAAAGAAGGTGCCCACATGAGACTTCATTTGTCTGGAATATTAGGGAAAGCCTGAAAAAGGTGAGATGTTTGTAAAGAAATTAAGAGTGAGGGCTTTGGAGACAGGTTGCCTGGGTTTTTAATCCTGGCCTTCCAAATACCATTCTGTATAACTTGAGTAGATTCCCTAACCTCTCTGCCTCAGTTCCCCTAATCAGTAAAAGGAAAATGAAAATAGTATCCAAGTCACAGGACTGTCTTGGCAATTAATACATGTCAAATACTTATAACATTGTCTGGCACATGGCAAATCCTCAATGAATGTCAGCTGCTATCATTATTTTTATTTTAATCATCGTTATTCAGAAAGGAAAGTCATCAGTTTTGTGATGTCCTATTAGCTGTTTTTCAGTCTGTTTATCCTTCAAGTATTTGCCAAGGGTTTAAAATGTACTGAGCACTGTGCTAAGTACTGTAGATAATTCAGGAACAAACAAGTCCAGCTCTTTGCTATCAAGAATTTATATTCTGGTGGAAGAGATAAGAAAAGTGTGCACAAAGGGCTATTCTATACGATAGAGTGTTTTTCCCTTTGGTGTGGCACTGATTATGATGTATTTTGGGATTTCAGAAAAAGAAGTGACTAGCCACTGGCCTAGTAAGTGGAATGGGGCACTCTTTATGGAGGATGTAGCATTTGGCCAGAACTTGAATTACAAGTACAATTTTTTATTTTAATGGTGGATATCGGCATGGGTGTGGGTATCAGACAGGTAAGGGGCAGGGTGGGGAGGACTCAAGGCAGATGAAATGACAGAGAGAAGATGCTGAGGAGGTACTTGAGAGACAGGAGAGTGAGGTCCAAATGCAAGGTTTACGCCAGGGGTTCTTGGTGGAGAGGAGTCCACAAAGGTAGAAATGACAGTTAATGGAGGATCTTGAATAGACTTGGCCAAAGGAGCTTGCATTTTTATTTCATTAAGAAGTTGGTCTCTTTAGGAACAAATTGGTAGTGTTATGAATTTTGGATTAGAGGTGTGCTCTAGGAACTGACCCTGAAAGAATGTCTTGCCATATCACTAACCCTTTCCCACACAACACAGAAAGATATATCTATCATTTATCACTGTTTCCGCATGTAAGTTTTTGTAATTAAAAATTTAACAAAATAGCTTAAAACTTTAGTTCCTCAAAGATTATGTGTTATGAATTTTACAATTGCAGAGTACTTTTACCAAAGGTTTTATAGAACATGTTATAATTAATCTCAATAATTTTCATGACAAATGGGATTTGCCAACTGGATTTCACTCTTAAGAAGGGTTTCTTTTTAATAGCTCCATGTGCTTTATTACTATAGTGCTGGCACTTGGATCCATATAACGACATATAAAATATTTCTTACACAACAGAATTGGTCAAAAGACCAAGTTATTTCAATTATGCAAATACATGAGAAGAAACCTCAACAAAAATAGGTTTTTCAAATATTCCTTGAAGTTAAATTCAAAACTTCACTCCAAATGTAAGTCATAAATTCTACAAATAGAACATTTTGAAGAGGCCCAAATGCATTGTATTATCTTTGGGATACTAAACAACTTGAATTTGGGGTCCATTCTTTTCTGTTTTAAAAGCTGTTTTGAAAAGGCCTTACCATGTTTCCACTCTCCCTCTTTCCCTTTCTTTTTTTCCATCAAAACTCCTCTCTGCTAGATACTATATCAGATGCTTCCATATTAGTTTCCATCAGTCCAGATGTTTTTATTTGTTTGTTTTCCTATTAAGGCTCCACTGTCAATGATGATGGAAAAACCCTAAATCAAGCACCATACCAGTTGTTTCATGAAGTTCTCTTACAAAAGCTTCCTCTTTGATTAGAGAAGTACTATTGCAAAGCTTTTCAGGAAATTCTCCAGGCACTCTTTGAGGACCACATAATATGCCTTTTCATCCCACAAAGCCCCTCCAAGGAGAAGCTCTGGGTAACTTTGACCTTTGAGGTCAATTAGGATTCTTAAGAACTGGATTCTGGCTGTGATTCCTGTACAACCTGAAGGTAAGCCAGTAAATCAACCTATCTGACCTTTTGTTTCTTAAACTAATATTTTATTAATAATACTTTCTACATGCTGCAAAATAATTAAGGCATATAATGGGCAAAGCATTTTGAGCTCCTTCAAACTAAAAATAACAGAAATGGCAATAAAGCCAAGATGAAAGAAAATTGTGCTGACTGAATTCAGTTCTTCCTCCACAGACATCTTCTACCACCTTAAAGGCGCTAAGAATGAATAATATTTTTAAATGGACAACTGAATGACTGGCATGTAGACCATTAAACAAGAGTGATACAATTCTGTACACCCAATGAGTTAATTAAAAAGAGCTTTTCTTGATGACTCTGGCTAGTCGTTTATCAATTTTCTTTATCTTTTCAAAGAACCAGCTTTTAGTTTTATTGATCTTTGCTATTGTTTTCTTCATGTCTTTTTCATTTATTTCTGATCTGATATTTATGATTTCTTTCCTTCTGCTAACTTTGGGGTTTTTTTGTTCTTCTTTCTCTAATTGCTTTTGGTGTAAGGTTAGGTTGTTAATTTGCAATTTTTCTTGTTTCTTGAGGTAGGATTGTATTTCTATAAACTTCCCTCTTAGAACTGCCTTTGCTACATCCCATAGGTTTTGGGTCATCGTGTTTTCATTGTCATTTGTTTCTAGGTATTTTTCGATTTCCTCTTTGATTTCAACCACTAGCCAGACTCATCAAGAAAAAAAGGGAGAAGACTCAAATCAACAGAATTAGAAAGGAAAAAGGAGAAGTAACAACTGACCCTGCAGAAATACAAAGAATCATGAGGGATTACTATAAGCAACTATATGCCAGTAAAATGGACAACTTGGAAGAAACGGACAGATTCTTAGAAAAGCACAACCTTCTGTGACAGAAGCAGGAAGAAATAGAAAATATAAACAGACACTGCACTTCACAAGCACTGAAATTGAAACTGTGATTAAAAATCTTCCAACAAACAAAAGGCCAGGCCAAGATGGCTTCACAGGAGAATTCTATCTAACACTTAGAGAAGAGCTAACACCTATCCTTCTCAAATTCTTCCAAAATATAGCAGAGGAGGAACACTCTCAAACTCATTCTATGAGGCAACCATCACCCTGATACCAAAACCAGATAAAGATGTCACAAAAAAGGAAACTAGAGGCCAATATCACTGATGAACATAGATGCAAAAATACTCAACAAAATACTAGCAAACAGAATCCAACAGCACATTAAAAGGATCATACACCATGATCAAGTGGGGTTTATTCCAGGAATGCAAGGATTCTTCAATATACGCAAATCTATCAATGTGATAAACCATATTAACAAACTGAAGGAGAAAAACCATATGATCATCTCAATAGATGCAGAAAAAGCTTTCAACAAAATTCAACACCAATTTATGATAAAAACCCTAGAAAGAGTAGGCATAGAGGGAAATTACCTCAACATAAGAAAGGCCATATATGACAAACCCACAGCCAACATCATTCTCAATAGTGAAAAACTGAAACCATTTCCTCTAAAATCAGGAACAAGACAAGGATGCCCACTCTCACCACTATTATTCAATATAGTTTTGGAAGTTTTAGCCACAGCAATCAGAGAAGTAAAAGAAATAAAAGGAATCCAAATTGGAACAGAAGAAGTAAAGCTGTCACTGTTTGCACATGACATGATACTATATGTAGAGAATCCTAAAGATGCTACCAGAAAACTACTAGAGCTAATCAATGAATCTGGTAAAGTAGCAGAATACAAAATTAATGCATATAAGTCTCTTGCATTCCTAGACACTAATGATGAAAATCTGAAATAGAAATTAAGGAAACATTCCCATTTACCATTGCAACAAAAAGAATAAAATACCTAGGAATAAACCTACCTAAGGAGGTAAAAGCCCTGTACTCAGAAAACCAAAAGACACTGATGAAAAAAATTAAAGATGATAAAAACAGATGGAGAGATATACCATGTTCTTGGATTGGAAGAATCAACATTGTGAAAATGACCACACTACACAAAGCAATCTACAGATTCAATGCAATCTCTATCAAACTACCAATGGCATTTTTCACAGAACTAGAACAAAACATTTCACAATTTGTATGGAAACACAAAAGACCACTAATAGCCAAAGCAATCTTGAAAAAGAAAAATGGAGCTCGAGGAATCAGGCTCCCAGACTTCAGACTATACTACAAAACCACAGTAATCAAGGCAGTTTGGTACTGGTCCAAAAACAGAAATATAGATCAATGGAACAGGATAGAAAGCCCAGAGATAAACCCACGCACATACGGTCACCTTATCTTTGATAAAGGAGGCAGGAATATACAGTGGAGAAAAGACAGCCTCTTCAATAAGTGGTGCTGGGAAAACTGGACAGCTATATGTAAATAATGAAATTAGAATGCTCCCTAACACCATACACAAAAATAAACTCAAAATGGATTAAAGACCTAAATATAAGGCCAGACGCTTTAAAACTCAGAGGAAAACATAGGCAGAACACTCTTTGACGTAAATCACAGCAATATCCTTTTTGACCCACCTCCTAGAGAAATAGAAATAAAACCAAAAATATACAAATGGAACCTCATGAAATTTAAAAGCTTTTGCATAGCAAAGGAAACCATAAACAAGACTAAAAGACAACCCTCAGAATGGGAGAAAATATTTGCAAATGAAGCAACTGATTAAAGGATTAATCTCCAAAATATACAAGCAGCTCATGCAGTTCAATATCAGAAAAACAAACAACCCAATCCAAAAATGGGCAGAAGATCTAAATAGACGTTTCTCCAAAGAAGATATACAGATTGCCAACAAACACATGAAAGGATGCTCAGCATCACTAATCATTAGAGAAATGCAAATCGAAACTCCAGTCACCTCACACCAGTCAGAATGGCCAACATCAAAAAATCTACAAACAGGGCTTCCCTGGTGGCGCAGTGGTTGAGGGTCCGCCTGCCGATGCAGGGGACGCGGGTTCGTGCCCCGGTCCGGGAGCATCCCACGTGCCGCGGAGCGGCTGGGCCCGTGAGTCATGGCTGCTGAGCCTGCGCGTTTGGAGCCTGTGCCCCGCAGCGGGAGAGGCCACAGCAGTGAGAGGCCCGCGTACCGCAGATTAAAAAAAAAAAAAAAAAATCTACAAACAATAAATGCTGGAGAGGGTGTGGTGAAAAGGGAGCCCTCTTGCACTGTTGGTGGCAATGTAAATTGATACAGCCAGTATGGAGGTTCCTTAAGAAACTAAAAATAGAACTACCATATGACTCAGCAATCCCACTATTGGGCATGTACCCTGAAAAAACCATAATTCAAAAAGAGTCATGTACCACAATGTTCATTGCAGCACTATTTACAATAGCCAGGACATGGAAGCAACCTAGGTGTCCACTGACAGATGAATGAATAAAGAAGAAGTGGCACATATATACAATGGAATATTACTCAGCCATAAAAAGAAATGAAATTGAGTTATTTGTAGTGAGGTGGATGAACCTAGAGTCTGTCGTACAGAGTGAAGTAAGTAAAACAGAGAAAAACAAATACCGTACGCTAACACATATATATGGACTCTAAAACAAAAACAAAAAGAAAATGGTTCTCAAGAACCTAGGGGCAGGACAAGAATAGAGACTCAGACGTAGAGAATGGACTTGAGGACACGGGGATGGGGAAGGGTAAGCTGGGACGAAGTGAGAGAGTGACATTGACATATATATATGTCAAATATAATATAAATATTATATATTTATATTAAATATAAAATAGCTAGTGGGAAGCAGCTACATAGCACAGGAGATCGCTCAGTGCTTTGTGACCACCTAGAGGGGTGGGGTAGGGAGGGTGGGAGTGAGATGCAAGAGGCAGGGGATATGGGGATATATGTATACATATAGCTGATTCACTTTGTCATACAGTAGAAACTAACACAACGTTTTAAAGCAATTTTACTCCAATAAAGATGTTAAAAAAAATTTAAAAAAGAGCTTTTCACGTTAGAATAGTAATACCTAAAGTTATCAGGAGATAATGTGGTACAGTAGAGAGAACACTGACCTCCATGCACAGCTATGGGACATTGAACTTCTTTGACCTCAGTTTCCACATCTACAAAACAAGGAAGTTAGACTTCAAGATCTATAAGATCCTTTCCAATACAAGAAGTCTAAGACTCTTGAAACCTCTTAATGATAACCCCCAGAGTGAATTTCCAACCAGTAATTTGAAAGTTCTTAGAATTTAAAATAGTCATAATTTTGCTGCTCTTCTGCTCTAGCCCACTTCAAAACTCATACCTTTTGATGGTTTAGTCAGAGAACATAGTGTTTTCCCAGAGGTTTTTTTCCAAGTAGAATTATGCTCCAGTTAGACTTCCTCTGGTTTACTTATTCCACATTTTACTGAAATTTGGCATCCAACTGCTCAAGGAAACATTGCACCGCAGTTGAAAGCTACAGATCATTTATTACCTAGGGTCCTCTCAAATTTATTCCCAGAGAATGAGAGTCTGAGAGCAGCTGAAAGAACACTTCTAAACCTGAAGTCTTTTTTCCAGAGGCAGCTGAACTCAAGTGCAGGGGTCTGGTCACCTTGTCTGTCATCAGAGAAGTATATGGCCAGGGTCAAGTATACTACAGTTCTCAAATACTACAACCACTTGTAGTTAAGTGAAATCAGGTTGAAATGAACAAAAGAGGCTGAATATTAGTTTTTTTCATAGGGTTGTTGTAAGGTTTTAAGATAATGTATGCAAAGCACCTGATATAAGGAAGGTAAATAGTAGTTGGTGGTCGTTATCAAGGAACACCTAGATTTACTGGGCTCAACTCTCATCACACCCATCCCTCACTCTAAGCCTTTGCCAAAAAGAAATCTGTAGTTCCCCATAATTGTTATGCTTTCTATTGCCACTGGGCCATTTCATATGCTGTTCCCTTTGCCTGTTCCAACACCCTATTCCATTTCCTTTAACTGATTAATTCATATTCAACATTTTCAATTTCAAAATGTATTCATAAATTCAACAAATATTTATTGAGCACCTACTATGTCCAAGGCACTGCCTTTGCTGTGCATATATCAGGGAACAAATCAGACCAAAACTCAGCCATGTGTCCCCCAAATATGTCTTGTAATCACCAGCATGATCCCTTTTATCCCCACTGGACTGTTTGCTCCCTGGGAGTGAGGACCATGCCTTTCATAAAAATACAGTACCTTTTGCCATTTGCAACAACATGGATGGACTTGGAGGGCATTATGCTAAGTGAAATAAGTCAGATAGAAAAAGACAAGTACTGTATGATATCACTTATATGTGGAATCTAAAAAATACAACAAACTAGTGAATACAACAAAAAAGAAACAGACTCACAGTTATAAAGAACAAACTAGTGGTTACCAGTGGGGAGAGGGAAGATGGGAGGGGCAAGATAGGGGTAGGGGATTAAGAGGGGTAGGGGATTAACTATTAGGTATACAATAAGCTACAAGCATATATTGTACAACATGGGGAATAGAGCCAATATTTTATAATAACTATAAATAGAGCATAACCTTTAAATATTGTGAATCACAATATTGTATGCCTGAAACTTACATAATATTATACAACTATACTTTAATAAAAAGAAAAATAACACAATACCAAGCAAACGTCTGGTGTAAAGTAGGTGCTCAATATTGAACAAATAAATTATTGAGCAAATAAAAATTAAGAACTAAGAATAACTGAAATAGGAAAGGGACAAAATTTTAGTCATGTTGTCAGACCATTAATTATAACAGCAGCATGGGGAGAAGAGAATTTTCAGTCCCTGATCAACTGAACCCTAGAAACCTTCCTGCTAGTCATTAAGGACCTTAGTCTCAAAAATCACAACCCTCTGAAAGGAGAATTGTACATCTGTTTGATTCCAGGCACAAGTTTAAATTTCCCCTGAATTTTCAAGTTTTTCCCAAAGGAAAAAACATTTTTTAAGATGTTTATAAGGAAGGTAATAGGGCAGCAGAGAAAAAAGAATGTGACAGTCCCAAGGAGCTGTGATGTACAGTGACTGACTTTCAAAAATGATTTTGAAGACATCAGTGAAAAGGGTGGCACTTGTGAAAGAGGAGCATGAAAAGAATATTATGGAAAGAGAAGGAAAGTTAACAAGCAGGAAGAAAATACACTGTTAAGAAAGAAGCACTATGGAGGAAAGACACTGACAGTTAAAGGCCAGGAAAAAACAATACAAGTAGAAAATATAATTATTATAAGTTACTCATGAAATTGCTTTATTTGATTTACTCAATGGCTCTGTAAGTTCTGGTAGGGAGGTGCTATTCTTCCCATTTCATAAATAAGGAAACTAGGGCTCAGAGACTTGCCTGAAAATTACATAGCCAGCAATCAAAGTTCTCTGATTTATGGTCTAAGAATTTTCCCACAAAAAGGGGAAAGATAAGATCAAAAATTAAAGAAAAGAATAAAGAGCAACTAGTGCCCAATAAGTGTTTGTTGACTGAATGGGAAACAGACGTAGGACAGGAAACAGAATGGAGACACCAATTTCATCTTCAGTGGAGACTATTTCTCAGGAATCACTAAGCATTTGCAAGACTTTGGCTCCTGACACCCACAGTTATGGCCGGCATTTAGAACTCCTGAGGTTAATATGACAGTAGTAAGAAACTCCTGCTCCAGAGGAGGTCACATTCTACTGGGGAAGGAGACATGCAAATGAACAACAACAATAATAACACCGGCAAAACAGTATGGTATATTTTAAAAGAAGTACGTACACAATTCCATGGTGCCAAGAGCAAGCACAACTGTGCTGGTGGGGAAGAGGGAAGGGATGGTTGAAGAGGGCTTGTGAGTGGGGTGACTTCCAAGCTGCATTTTGAAGTAGTGTTTTTGGAAGCAGAGTGAACTGAAGGCATTCCAAATAAAGAGAGTAGCCTGTGCACGGGAACAGAACGGAAAAGGGCCTGCTGGCTTAGGGAGCTGGAATAATTCAGCAAGGCTTGAGTTCAGGTGTGTGGCATCATGCTAGGGACCATTTACTTTATTCTACAGATGGTGGCAAGCCATTGGAAGTTTCAAAGCAAGAAAGTGCTGTGGTTAGAGATATAGACTAGAAAGACCATTACTGAAATATTACTTCCAGTTTAGAGAATGGAAAGGAAGTAATGAAATGGGGAAAAAAAGAACCGTCAGGCATAAATTTATTTTCACTGAATTTCTATTTTTTATTGGTCATGCTTTCACAGTTTTATTATATGTGCTTGATAAAGAAAGGCCATTTTGATCTGAGATAAGGAGAAGAGAAGTTCAGAGCGAAAGATGGAATTTATTTTCACATTGGTGTCCTCGGCTTGCAGACAACTTGGAGCCACCATCAGCCCACCAGTGAAAGAGAAATAGGAAGGAAGCTTCATCCTCTACCCGGTGCACCACTCTCAACACTGAGAAATGGAGCTGAGAACTCGAGAGGCAAACCAGAGCCCTCTGCTTCTCTTCATCATTCCTGACAACAGATAGAAAAAAGGCAAACCCTCACCTCCTGTGGTCAGTATTGATGCTCATCTAGAAACTTCATTCTCAGTAGCTACAGATCCTCCTAATTATTAATCTTAACCTAACTTGACACTGGGTTCTATTGCCTTTCACGAGAAAGGTCTTGGGAGACTGTAAACCTATGTGGTTGGGAAAAGAATGTTCTGCACTAAATGGGGAAGGAGAGGAGCTGCAGATTTCCAACTTTCACAGCTTGTCTGCCTGTGAAAACTGTGCTGCAACGTACCCTTGAAATCATTTGGGTGGGCCTTGTTTCTGAGGAAATAAAGAGGCCCCAGAACCTCCCAAGTGAGTGAAAGAATGATTTCCAGATAGTCAAGTGGAGCAGCCTCTTGCTACATGAGCTGGATGTGCTTGGCAGTCTTTCCCTGTGGCTGGCCAGTATCCTGAGGTTAGCAAAGCAGAAGACAAATCTTTTGGGAGCTAAAAGACATATGCACGTGCCAGCATTTTTGACAAATGCTCAGTTAATTGTTTTCTATGATTCTTCTCTTGAGACACAGACTGCGTACACCAGGCACCAAGAACTACCCCTCCCACCATCCTACACCCCAGGGGAAACTTCATAATTACACACATTTGGGCCAAGCGTCTACCCCACAGGAAATGGACAGATCAGCCCCTACAGATGAAAGAATGATGCAGGGCATGGGAAAGCAGAGAAATCTCCTGAGTGAGAAAGAAGATAAACTCACACAAGTGAAGCCAGAGAGTTTATATACCAACATGAGAAACTCAGAATTTCTTATAAGGATACCCAGGAAATGATGGTCAGAAGAGGCTTGAGTAAATTGAGGAGAAATTTGGATTGTTCCATAACTGGTGAATAATTTAGTATTTGAAAACCTCAGAATTCCAGGATGGAATTCAATTTGGGATGAGTTCCTGGGAATCGTGGCATGTACAGTGGGTTCAAAAGCAAATCATGCATATGTAGAGGTGAAACAGAGATTTCAACTATAAAATCCATAAATTTCATGACTTTTTCCTTCCAGATCTAGCTCTTTTACAATTTTGCCTCTTCTTTTGTCTATATCATTCTCTAGTTATGTGTTCATCTCTTGCCATTTGTTCATCAAATATTTATAGTTGTGCACTGTGTAAGATGCCTACTACTCTGCTCTCATTGAATTGGAAAGGTTTAGAAGGTGTATCCCCTCTGACCAAACACTAACTGGACCAGAATCTTGCCTGTAACACAGCAGTGTTGCTTACTCAAGCAACAGACTGGAATGGTTAAAGAGCCCCAGTTCTACTAGTGACACTGCTCTAGAGATTAGTTTCAGAGAAAGATAACTCAATTTTGATTTACTTTTGTCAAAGGTTTTGAATCAAGAGATTTATGTGTTAGATATAAAAGTCAACCTTTCTCTATGATATTGTTAAGGTACTTCTTTGTTGCTTCCACTAAATATTAATTTTATGAACAATGACAACAATACCATGCTAAATCAATTTCACAACAAAATCTGGAAACTAAGTAAGTTCCAATTAGAATACTAAGTTGCTGAGTTACTGATTTAAGGATTAGTTATTCATTCTCTTTGAACCCAAAACTCTCAAATAAAATGGAAACTTCCTTAAAAATAAGTTGAATGTAAAAGGTGTTGAAATCATAAATGTGAGAGAGAAAAGAAGTTGGATAATGATTGTGAACATCTAGGGAAATCTGTAAATAAACTTCGACGAAATGTTAACTGAGCAAACTAGAATACAAGAGGAGAAAGTATCAACAATAAAAAAAACTCATCAAAAATTTTGCCATCAGGAAATAAGTTAGACAAGAATTAGTATTGGTGAATTCAGATTTAAAAATTTGACCAAGACACTCAGTATTAGAAGAAGAATAAAATGATATAAAGTCAAAGAAAAGAGTCTGAGAACAAGGGGAGAAATGGAGAGAAATTGGGCTGGCTTTTCCTTTACAAAACATGAAATAAAATAAAAGGTAAAGAACTTATCTTGAGCAATCATATTGATTTCTTCTAGGGAAAAAGAGAAGTGTTTTGTTTTAGTTTGTTTTATTAAATGGGAGACAGCTGGGTCTGTCTGAGATAGAAATAGTGACCAGAAAATTTTGCTGGATAAAAAGATCCCACCACAGCTCTGAAATGAGTACAAGACTATTTGCATACAGAGTGTACTTTAAGAAGTGGTAGTAAAACATTCTGGTATGATTTGTTTGGGAAAAAAAGGAGAAAAAAAAGCCCTCAATGAAGCCTCTTTCAGACATGTGTCATGGGCTTTTTGTTGCTGAACTCTTCCCTATTAACAAACTAAATTGTTCTTCCTTTCATTCCTTTGGCCACAGGACAGACGAAATTCACCAAAGTCTCTACCACAGACATTCTCAGATGGTGCTAATAAAAAAGAAGAAACCCACACCAGAATTGGTGGTCCACATTGTGAGAGTCACTAAATATCATCACAAAGCAATAATTATCCTACAGCGTGCTTGGTGGCTCAACATTCTGAAATGCAAGTGTCAAGAGCATACAGTTTCAACAATGTTGCTAATGGGAACTCATGTTTTGTGTTGGGTGGTCTTTTGTTCTGCCTGGTGGTCTTGTTTCTGCCTGCTATGACAGCATTAATGGTTTCATGTAGTCCCCAGTCCTACACAGTATTCACTTGTCTCTCTTTAGTAATGCACGACAAGTCATAAAAGACAGACTACCCAGAAATGACATTGCAAGTATTCCAGATATTTTCTCTCTTGGTGGTGACAGTTCCAAATCAAGTTGGCTCAGTATTTAAGTCAAAGCATTTTTCTAAGTGTCGGCTCAAAATGCAGCCTTAGATCTGGAAATCAAACTGGGCTCTTCTTGCCTCTTCCATCATTGCTTGTAATAAATATTCAACTCTTTGACCGCAGCTAGAAGCTTATGATAGATGATACAGAATAGATTCCAACTCTCTCTTTCCCAGATGCAAAGAACTCATCTTTTGGTTAGAGAGACTTCACTACCTTTTAATAATCATAGGCAGATCATTTTACAGACTTTCTTGCCACACTCATTTAGGATTTATTTCCTAAGGTCTCACAAAGAGTAGAAAGGGAAGGTTCATAGTTGCGCAGGATGTCAATACAATCTCTGTTCAGAGGGTCAGAGAGTCACATACCCCAAAATTAATCCAGGCAGCTATCTTAGTTTTAACTCTAAAAACGGTATCAGAACATTCTTCACAATAAGCTGACCTACGACTCTGTACTTGCAGGACTATAGAACAAGAATTTAATCTCAATAGAATTTTTGGAATCATCAGTTGGGCTGGGTTTGGGGATTCAGTTCTAGGCCCCCTAAACCACCCATCCTAAAGTCATCTCCCTGCAAACTCCTTCAGTACTCACTGACTCTACCATTCACTGGCTATTTTACTACATTTGGCCTTGTATTGTGGTTAAATTTTCATAGTCGTTCTTCTTTGTCTATTTCTCATCCTATATTATAAGTTCCTTGAAATCAGATAACCAGACATATTCACCTTCATATACCCAGTGCCTAGCACTGTTCCTGGTACATAGCAAAGGATCCATACATTTGTTTAATGAGTAGATTAAATTTGGCCCTGTTGGATTGAAGAAAGTGATTACAAGGATGAGTCTCTTTCTAATTTAGCACATGGCTTGTTACAGAGTAGATGCTCAATAAATGCTAGTTGGTTAGTCAGCTCTCAGACAGTTACTTTCCCCTAAGTGGAAAGAAAAGCCTGCCAAAATGAATGTATGCCAGCAAAGCCAGTTACTGTTTTTTTCACTCTTTCTGGTGATATGAAACCTTTCCTCCTCTCACTCAGGATCCCAAGTACCCAAGAACAAGAAGGGATCTAAGCATATAAACTGTTTACCACACCAACCATAATATCTGAAGCCAAATCTTTGTCACATGTTCTTACACCAGGAGAGGATATTTGAAAATACGACCAGCAGGGATCATTCAAGATGTTTGGTTTTTAGTACTTCTGATCACCAAAAGAAAAAATCAGAACGCCTTCTGTTCTTTAAGAATTTCCAGTTGGACCTTCACAATTGTATGAGAAAATAAATATTGGCCCACTTTTAAACTGTATGACACACAATGCAAAGATTAGGGCTATAAACAGAATATGTATTTCTGCATTAAATATACATTCACTAATTTGGTGAGTGTACACACGAGGAAATGATTTGAGGCCTTTACTAATTTACGTACATACTTTACTGGATAGCTTACAGCATGAGATCTAAAATGAAGTCAAAGCCAAAAAGAACCAGAGAGGAAAATAAAACAGATGGCAGAAGAGTAGGGTGTCATAAGAGCAAAGGGATACAGGAGGATAAAGGAGGCAGTACAGAGTTACACAACCTGATAGAGAAAATTGGAAACTTATTCAACATCTATTCAACAGATTCATAACTGTGACTCTGAGGTGCTAGGCATGGAGCTAAGAACTGTAGAAGACCCCAGGATAATAAAATCCACCCTGGTGAGGGAGAACTCTCTGTCTAGGGGCAGTGTGGGTAAGGGAGTGGGCAGAGAGAAAAAAGGACAGCTATACATATAAATATAACGGAAAGCAGCAGTGATCATTGCCAAAAGAGAGGTTCAGATAAAGCGCTGTGGGAGTTTAGTGAAAGGAAATATCTCTTCATTGAAGGATGTTTTAGGGTAATTTTATAAAGTAGATGGTATTCAAACTCAGTCTGATAGAAGCAATTCAGATGGTGGAAAGGGAGAAAGGGCACTCTAAGTGGAATTAACAATATGAGAAAGGCATGAAAGCAGGAAATCTATTAGATCTGTTCAATGAGTATCAAGTGTTCCATTTTGTTTAAGGTTTAAGGTATGCATAGGGACATAGTGAAAAATGGGGCTGATAAGGTGGACTCTGGTTGGATTATAGACAGCCTTGAACAGCAAGCGAAGGGATTTGGAATTTATTCAGCAGTCTTTGGGAGCTATTCAAGGTCTCATGAAATCAGAGCTGTTTTTTCAAAAGCTTAACCTAAAACAATACAAAGAGTAAGTTAGAGGAAGAAGACCGGGGCTGGGAGATGAATTTGGACCAGTATAAAACTGAATAAACATCTTCCAGAAGGAGGTGACTGCTAAAATGTCATGATACTATTAAATGTGACAAATATTGCTGCCTGTTTTAGTCAATATGGTAAAATGTGTCATCAAAGACCTGGATGGGAGGCTAGCATGAATTGGAAGTGAGTTAGTGAATGACACCTGCAGGACCTTTAGTGTCAGGAGTGAACAAACAGGCAGAATCAAGATGACCAATGACTTTCATGGTTAAGTCACCTATAGTTTCTCACCATAGATGGAGAAAGATAGTAGAGGAAAACGTCAGAGAATGTGAGGCAGACTTTAGGACTGTGGTCCGTTCGAGTGAGAGTTATACTGACAAGAGACTTCAGGCAGTGTGGCCTTTTGCTGAGGTGATTCCAACCTTTCCTTGAAAGTTTTGTCTTCAAGGTGGTCTTTCCAGGTCTTCATTATTTTTTTATATTTTATTGAAGTATAGTTGATTTACAATGTTGTGTTAATTTCTGCTGTGTGGCAAAGTGATTCAGTTATACATGTATATATTCTTTTTCATATTCTTTTTTTCAATTATTTTTTAAAAACTTTTTTCCCAGGTCTTAAAGAGCCCATGAGGGTCTTTGTTGATCCACCAAGTTAGTGACACAGATCATAGAAATATAATATCCTCTCGATGATGTGAGAACTCAGCTTAAAGGATTTTCTCCTCTAGAGCTAATTTTTCTTAAATCATGCATTTATTCTTTCAGCATGTATTTATTGAATAACTACATTTGCCAGCATGTATTTATTGAATAACTACATTTGCCAAAAACTACATGTATTTATTGAATAACTACATTTGCCATTGTTCACAATGCTTTGTGAACAGGTAAAAAAAATTGCTACCCCCCTGGAGCTGACATTATAGAGGATAAAAACATGAAAATGTTAAACATAATAATTGAACAAATTATGTATTACATTAGAAAGTGATAAGTTCTACTGAATAGATAAGTAATTAAATAGATAATAATAGAATAAAGTCAGAGGGATCACAAGGGTGGAGTGGGGTTTGAGGCAATTTACAATTTTTAAAAGGCAGTCAGGGCAAGCCTGATGAAAAGGACATAACAAGCAAAGGCTTGAGGGAAAGGAGTGAGTTATCTATGTGAGTATCTGGAAGAAGAATGCTCCCACTAGCTCAAAAGCCTTGAGGCAGGAATGTTCTTGTTGTGTTCTAGAAAACAAATGAGACCAGTGTGAGTGGAGCAGCAAGTGAGGGGGTGAAGACCAAAAGATAAGATGAAAGATATAAGAGAGGGCAGAACATGAAGGGTCTCTAGGCCATATAAAGACCGGCTTTTCCAGTGAGTGACATGTGGAGTCATTGGAGGGTTCTAGGTCTAGGACTGACAGGATCTGACTTGCCTTTTTTTTTTTTGACTTGCATTTTAAAAGCATCACTCTGGCTGCTTTACTGAGCATAGATTTTAGGGAGTCAAGTATGGAATCAGGGAGACTATTTTGGAGGCAATTACAGTAATCCAGGTAAGGTAAGATCATGTCTGGGCACTGATTAGTAGTAACAGAGGTAGCAAGAAGTGGTCTGATTCTAAATACATTTGTTAGTAGGGCCAATAGGATTTCATGGTGAATAAAATATGGAATGTGAGAAGAGAGGAGTCAAGGATGACTCAATAATGGTTGATCCCAGCAACCAGAAAGATAGAGCTGCCAAAAATTGAGGTCAAGGAGGTAACATATGGGGTAGGTTTGGGAATTCAATTTTTTACATATTATATACACATGGAAATGATACATAGGCATTTAAAATTCTGGACAGAGGGCTAGAGATATAAACTTGGGAATCTAGTATAATGATGGTATTTAAAAGTGTGAAACTGGATAAGTTAACCAAGGGGATAAATGTTGATAAAGAGGAGAATCTGGGCTGTTACAACATTAATAGTTCTGGTGAAAGAGGAGGAACCACCAAAAGAGATTGAGAGAGTATAACCAGGACGGCAGGAGGAAAACCAAGAGAGTGTGTGTTCTGGAAGCCAAACGAGTAGAGGGTATCAAGAAAGAGGGTCCATCAGCAGTGTCAGATATTGGTGCTCTATCAATTAAAATGAGCACTGAGAGTGACCACTGGATTTATCTTCAACATTGTGAGTGACCCTGACCAGAGTAGTTTAGGTGGACTGGTGAAAGCAAAAAACTGAATGGAGTGGTGTTGAGAGAATGGGAGGGGAAAGGCTGGAGACAGCAAGTATACACAACCCTTTTGAGAAGATTTTCTGCAAAGGGGAGCAAGAAATCAGGTGGTAGTAGTAGAAGGGAGTGGGGTAAAAACTGGTTCTTAGAATTTTTGTTGCTGTTGGTTTCTGTTGTAGACTGAATTGTGTCCCTGCAAAGTTCATATGTTGAAGCCTTAACCTTCAGTATCTCAGAATGCAACTACACTTGGAGATAGGGCCCTTAAAGAGGTAATTCAGTTAAAATGTGGCAGTTAGGGTGGGCGCTAATATAATACGACTAGTATCCTTATAAGAAGGGGAGATTAGGACACACAGAGATTGACATTAGGGATGCACACACACAGAGGGAAGACCATGTGAAGACCACAGCGAGCAGGTAGCCATATCTGCCAGCCAAGGAGACAGATCTCAGGAAAAACCAAACCTAACTCCCTGATCTTGGACTTCTAGACTCCAGAATTATGAGAAAATAAATTTCTGGTGTTTAAACCACCCAGTCTATGGCATTTTGTTATAGCAGCCCTAGGAAACTCATATAGTAGTTTTAAAGGGTTTTTTTTTGTTTCTCTTGCGGGGGTGTGGGGGGGGGACACAGTTTTTTAAATGGAAGAAATAATTATAGCACGTTTGCGTGCTTTTTAGGAAATATCCAGAGGGAGAAAATGATTATCTAGGAGGCAGAGGAGGAAAACTGATAAGAGATATTTGTTGAGAAAGTTAAAGTGGATGGGATCTGGTCTTTGTTATTCATTTCCCAGAGCTCCTCTTAGCCTTAGGCCTCAGTCAAGGACCATAAAATAAACCTTCTCTGATTTCTTGATAGTGATTATACCAGAATCAGTAAACAATAAGGGAGAGGAGAAGACTCTACCAAACCTCGATTTCTAGAAAAATCATGGATCTGTTAAGAGAAATAGATCAGAAAAACAGAAATTATTTTTAAGTGGAAGAAAAGAGAGAGACAGAATCGAGGAGAATCAAGAAAAAAGAAACAAGATGAATTTAACTTTGTCTGCATTTGGTAAGATATGTAGGTGGAGATGTTCTTGTGGGTGTTGAAATTGCTGAGAAAAATTTAGCAAAATCCAAAGAAAGAAATGGGGTAAGTCTGTAAGTAAATCTTCCCTAAAAGATTACATTTCCCATTAACAATTTTCTTACTACGAAGAGTTCCTGCCACCACACCACCACCACCACCTCTTAAAAAAAAAAAAAAAAAAAAAAGGATGTAATAGTTATTAAGATATAGCCATTGTGACGAAAAAGTGGTTTGGTAAAGGGAAGTTGGTTAAAAACAAGTTCCGTTTGGGAAAAGGAAAATGACTATTCAAGCTTGACATCTTCAAGATGTTTAACTATGGGCCTAGGATAGCATATAGTCCCATATAGAGATAAAGGAAACAATGCTGGGATTGTAGAGCTAGTGTGAAGGAAAATGACTATCAAGTCTCATAGCATTCCTGGAAATTAGGAAATCTAAAAATATCAGCCCATTTTGCAATGGTGGGAAAATCTTGGTATACTGAGGCTAAGAGATCAGATTCATAATAAATATAATTTGAAGTGGTCCAGTATGTCACAATGAATCAGTACCAAAATAAGGACTGGAACCCAGGACTCTTGGCTCATAGCCAGGACTCTACCCACAAAACTGTGTTTCCTGTGTTTTTATTTTTGATCTTGAACTAATTCTCAATCTCTCTCTCTTGCTCTCCAGCTCTCTCTCCCTCCCTTTCTCACATACCATAGATGGCCCTTGTACATGTCCTCCATAAATCACTCTATCATGGAGTGCCTTTGTTGTTCTCTTCGTTAGGTAACCAAAGGAAGATTATGGCAGAGGACTGGGGCTCAACATTCAGGGAGATAATTGAAGGTCATTCAGCTGAAAATAATTCATATTTATTCATGGCTTCCTTTACCAGAGCATCTGGTTTCCGTTAGCCAGCATGGTGTCCTCTGGTCCTGACTGTGGTGGACTACGGTAACCACATTTTTGCTAAAAAGGAAAAGAATGCTTTCTTACATCTGTTCCCGAGATGTTTTTCCATTCTTCTTTGTACAAAGCAATGCTCTGTATTTAGATGAACAAAGGCTAAAACTTCATGGTGTTAGGTACTGGTGACTGGCCTGCCCCTGGACAGCTTCTCTGTGACTTTCTCTTTCTGTCAAGATCAATCATAGAATGAAAGATTAGGAAAGCTAAGGTCAACCAGTTCATCTTACTAACTCCTGCCAGAACGTCACAGTTCTAAGCAGGTTTAGATTTATTCTATTTGTAAAGAGATTTTCTGTTCTTACCTCCATATACAGAGAATATATTAATTTACTCACTAAGTTCTTACCTGAAACCTGTGGGCAGGTTTCAGTTTATAGCCCACAATAGACACGTATTTTTATTTTTACTTTTTTTGTCCATGACTGCTGTATTAGCGATAGGAACTCATACCTATATTTAAACCAGAATCTCTTTCAACCTGTTAATTAATAAACGATTCTTTAGCATTAACCTACTAGTTATCTTTTAAGAAGCATATTAGTTAGTTGAAGGAACAAAGCATGAGAGAGAAGAGAAAAGAAAGTGGGAAAAACCCAGTATGCATAAATATTAGAAACACTGAACTTGAAAGTATAGTCAATAATAGGCGAATTTTGACCTTAACCTAAATGGAATAACATTGTTACAATTAATAGTAATAGCTAAAACGTATCAAGTACTTTCTGTATATTATGCTTGATGCTTTAGGGCCACTGTCTCCTTTAATCTTCACCACAAATCCATAAGGTGAATAATATTCTTATACTCATTTTACATAAAAAGTTGAGTGCCATAGATATATCTGTGGGGTCCTGGCAGGAAACAGATGGAGAACTCAAAAATAGGTTAATTGGAGTAGGTTTTTTTTTTTTTTTTTTTTTTTTTTTGCGGTACGCGCACCTCTCACTGCTGTGGTCTCTCCCGTTGCAGAGCACAGGCTGCGGACGTGCAGGCTCAGCGGCCATGGCTCATGGACTCAGCCGCTCCGCGGCATGTCGGGGGCACGAACCCACGTCCCCTGCATTGGCAGGCGGACTCTCAACCACTGCGCCACCAGGGAAGCCCTGGAGTAGGTTTAAATAAAAGCCCTATTTGCCAAAGTATAGGCAGAGTGTAAGGAAATCATAAGGAATAATGCAGTACCCTGATGCTAGTAATGTTGGGACCATTACTAATCCTAACCCTGGAGAAGGAGAGAATGATTAGCAGAAGCCAGAAGGAGAGCCAAGTCGGGAGGACTATCTGACAGGATCCCCTTCTACAGAGGGATGCAGCCGACCTATGGGAAATGCAAGGGAGGACAAGGGGGGATAAATAATCCATCTTCATTCTCTTCCCATGCTCTACTTAGCTAAAAACCAATCAGGAGTCCTGAGCCTGTGGATAAATATGCTGAGGTCAGACTACTGGGGAAGAGAGAAAGGTGGAGAGGGTAGAAAGTGGATCTAGATGGGCACCGTCACTTTCTAAGGTCACAGTGATAGAGCAGGTCACTAACGTCAATCAAGGTCTCTAAGTGATGGAGCAGGATTTCAAATTCATAACTGTCTGACTTTAGAACTCAGGCTCTTAACCACCATGCTCTACTGCTAATGGCTTTGAAATAGCCATTAGCTATTTCAAAGAAGGGAGGTTAATTCAGGCAGCAGAGAGTATAAGGAGATGTAGAGAGGAAGGGACATGCAAAGCTATGACATTTACTAGATGTGAACCTCTGGCAAGACGTCCCTGAGTTCTGCTTTCTCACCTACAAAATACGTCTATAACACAAAATGCAGCTCATTTCTCATGCAGTTCATATCATCAATTCCATTATCATTATTTTGATTCAGCCTGGAATAGAAATGAATCACCTGAATTTATGCTCAGAGACAGTAGCCCTCTGTGGCAGTTTACTGCCCTGTGAACAACTGCCTGCTTTGTAAGCCACAAATCATTGACCCGGGGTCTGAAAGACAGTGGCCGTGAAATCTGTTACTTTTTCTTACTGTTTTTACCTCATGTAATAGAAGTGCCCACTCGTTTCATCAAACCTGACTCAAGGAGTTTTGTAACTGTGGCAAAAGAAAAGTTAGGAGAGATGATTTAATTTACAAATTGTTCTCTACTCTATAAAAGGAGTCACCTTAACACAAATGATCAGCTGACCATAAATGGGTCTGAGAGTAGCAGTGCTCTTAGAAGCACATATGATGCCAAGACCCTATGGGGTCTAAAGAGATGTCTCAGAGCAGCTTACAAAATATTGTTCAGGAATTTCCTGTGCCGAAAGCAAAAGTGAGAAACAGGACTGCAAATCAGAGGGAAATCCAAGCAAGCAGGAGCCACGTAGAAAATGTACGACAGGAGCAGTTTGGAAAGAAGTCCGGGGTTGTAACAGAGCCTTTAGTTTCATTCACATGTGACGTGAGAGAGTATCAGATTGAGTTAAAAATCAAGTTTCCAGAATAGAACTTCAATAGAAGGATAGGAACATATCATCTAGTTTGTTCCCTAGAACTTGGAAGAAAAGATAAAGAAAGGGAAAACACGGGGAAAGATAAGAGACTTAAGAGATGAATACAGAAGATCCAAATCCAAAGGATAAGAGTATTGAGAAGAGAGAATAGAGGAGAAATAATCAGAACAACAAAGCAAGAAAAATTTTTTTTTCCTAATTGGAGGGTGAATTTAAAATGGGTAATTCTACCAAATGCCAAGTGATGTAAATAAGAATCACACTTAGGAAAATCATTGTAAAAGAAATCAAAACATAAAAAAATCATAAGAGCAGATCGTAAAAAACTCCAGGGAAGTCTGTATCTGAAGGCTTTGTTACTAACACTATGGTGGTAATCAGTTTGCAATATATACCTGGAATCAACACTGTGTACAGCTTAACTTACACAATATTATATGTCAATTATATCTCAATAAAGCTGGGGGAAAATAGCCTCCAGGGAGAAAAGCAGACTTCTTGTCAGTGAAAGCATATGCTAGAGAACAATATTTTCAAGTTCAATGAGAATTTGTTTTCAGCCCAGGATTTTTTAAATTAATTAATTTATTTTTTCATGATTTGATACATTTATATAGCAAAATGGTTACCACAATAAGGCTAATTAACATCTCCATTTCCTCACATAATTACCTTTGTGTGTGTGTGTGTGTGTGTGTGTGTGTGTGTGTGTGGTGATAACATTTAAAATCTACTCTCCTAAAAACTTTCAAGTATATAATACAGTATTGTTAATTATAGCCACCATGCTATACATTAGATCCCCAGAACTTATTCATATTGTAGCTGGGAGTTTATACATTTTGATCAACATCTCCCTATTTCCCCCAACCCCCAGCTCTTGGCAACAACTTTTCTACTGTCTATCATTATGAGTACAGCTGTTTTAGATTCTGTACATAGGAGCATGAAGTATTTTTTTTCTCTGTCTGACTTGTTTCACTTAGCAAAGTGCCCTCAAGGTCCATCCATGTTCTCACAAAAACAGAATTTCCTTCTTTTTATGACTGAATAATATTCCATTGTGTATATACCACATTTTATTTATACATTTATCCATCGATGGACATTTAGACTATTTCCATGTCTTGGCTTTTGGGAATAACTCAGCCCAGAATTCTATAACCAAAACTATCAATCAATTTGAGATTAGAATTAATATATTTGAAGACAGGAAAAGACTGCAGAATTGGAAGCATTTCTGCTTGGTTAGTAAGCTGGAGGTCTTAATATTTGGAGTTGATTCCTGCCGACTTTGCCTGAATTCCCAGAGCCGTGTGACTGACAGGGTCTTTGTGCTCTGGCCTGGTGTCAGGCCTGAGCCTCTGAGGTGGGAGAGCCGAGTTCAGGACATTGGAACACCAGAGACCTACCAGCCCTGTGTAATATCAATTGGCGAGAGCTCTCCCAGAGTTCTCTGTCTCAGTGCTAAGACCCAGCTCCACCCAATCGCCAGCAAGCTCCAGGGCTCAACGCCCTTTGCCAAACAACTAGCAAGACAGGAATACAACCCCACCCATTAGCAGAGAGGCTGTTTAAAATCATATTAAGTTCACAGGCAACCCAAAACACACCAGCAGATGCAACCCTGCCCACCAGAAAGACAAGATCCAGCCCCTCCCACCAGAGCACAGGCACCAGTCCCCTCTACCAGGAAGCCTACACAAACCACTGAACCAACCCCACCCACTGGCAGCAGACACCAAAAACAACTGGAACTACAAACCTGCAGCCTGTGAAAAGGTGACCCCAAACACAGTAAGTTAAACAAAATGATAAGACAGAGAAATATGCAGCAGATGAAGGAGCAAGGTAAAAACCCACAAGACCAAACAAATGTAGAGGAAATAGGCAGTCTACCTGAAAAAGAATTCAGAGCAATGATACTAAAGATGATCCAAAATCTTGGAAATAGAATGGAGAAAATACAAGAAACGTTTAACAAGGACCAAGAAGAACTAAAGAGCAAACAAGCAATGATGAACAACACAATAAATGAAATTAAAAATTCTCTAGAAGGAATCAATAGCAGAATAACTGAGGCAGAAGAACAGATAAGTGACCTAGAAGATAAAATAGTGGAAATAACTACCACAGAGCAGAATAAAGAAAAAAGAATGAAAAGAATTGAGGACAGTCTCAGAGACCTCTGAGACAACATTAAATGCACCAACATTAGAATTATAGGGGTCCCAGAAGAAGAAGAAAAACAGAAAGGGTCTGAGAAAATATTTGAAGAGATTATAGTCAAAAACGTCCCTAAAATGGGAAAGGAAGCCATCAATCAAGTCCAGGAAGCACAGAGAGTCCCACACAGGATAAATCCAAGGAGAAACTTGCCAAGACACATACTAACCAAACTATCAAAAATTAAATACAAAGACAAAATATTAAAAGCAGCAAGGGAAAAGCAACAAATAACATACAAGGGAATGTGCATAAGGTTAAAAGCTGATCTTTCAGCAGAAACTCTGCAAGCCAGAAGGGAGTGGCAGGACATATTTAAAGTGATGAAAGGGGAAAATGTACAACCAAGATTACTCTACCCAGCAAGGATCTCATTCAGATTTGATGGAGAAATTAAAAACTTTTCAGACAAGCTAAAGTTAAGAGATTCAGCACTACAAAACGAGCTTGACAACAAATGCTAAAGAAACTTCTCTAGGCAGGAAACACAAGAGAAGGAAAAGACCTACAAAAACAATTAAGGAACATACATATTGGTAATTACCTTAAATGTACATAGATTAAATGCTCCAGCCAAAAGACATAGACTGGCTGAATGGATACAAAAACAAGACCCATATATATGCTGTCTGCAAGAGACCCACGTCAGACCTAGGTACACATACAGACTGAAAGTGAGGGGATGGAAAAAGATATTCCATGGAAATTGAAATCAAAAAAAAGCTGGAGTATCAATTCTCATATCAGACAAAATAGACTTTAAAATAAAGACTATTACAAGAGACAAAGAAGGACACTACATAATGATCAAGGGATCAATCCAAGAAGAAGATATAACAATTGTAAATTTTATGTGCCCAAAATAGGAGCACCTCAATACATAAGGCAAATGCTAACAGCCATAAAAGGGAAAATCAACAGTAACACAGTCATAGTAGGGGACTTTAACACCCCACTTTCACCAGTGGAAAGACCATCCAAAATGAAAACAAATAAGGAAACACAAGCTTTAAATGACACATTAAACAAGATGGACTTAATTGATATTTATAGGACATTGCATCCAAAAACAAAAGAATACACTTTCTTCTCAAGTGCTCATGGAACATTCTCCAGGATAGATCATACCTTGGGTCACAAATCAGCCTTGGTATATTTAAGAAAATTGAAATTGTATGAAGTATCTTTTCTGACCACAACAATATGACACTAGATATCAATTACAGGAAAAAAAACTGTTAAAAATACAAACGGGGCTTCCCTGGTGGAGCAGTGGTTGAGAGTCCGCCTGCCGATGCAGCGGACATGGATTCGTGCCCCAGTCCAGGAGGATTCCACATACCACGGAGCGACTGGGCCCGTGAGCCATGGCCGCTGAGCCTGTGCATCCGGAGCCTGTGCTCCACAATGGGAGAGGCCACAACAGTGAGAGGCCCGCGTACCGCAAAAAAAAAACACCAAAAAAACCCACAAAAACAAATGGAGGCTAAGCAATATGCTACTAAATAACCAAGAGATCACTGAAGAAATCAAAGAGGAAATCAAAATATACCTAGAAACAAATGACAATGAAAACGTGATGACCCAAAACCTATGGGATGCAGCAAAAGCAGTTCTAAGAAGGAAGTTTATAGCAATACAATCCTACCTCAAGAAACAAGAAAAATTGCAAATTAACAACCTAATCTTAAACCTAAAGCAATTAGAGAAAGAAGAACAAAAACACCCCAAAAGTTAGCAGAAAGAAAGAAATCATAAAGATTAGATCAGAAATAAATGAAAAAGAAATGAAGAAAACAATAGCAAAGATCAATAAAACTAGAAGCAGATTCTTTGAGAAGATAAACAAAATTGATAAACCAATAGCCAGACTCATCAAGTAAAAAAGGGAGAAGACTCAAATCAACAGAATTAGAAATGAAAAAGGAGAAGTAACAACTGACACTGCAGAAATACAAAGAATCGCAAGGGATTACTACAAGGAATTATATGTCAGTAAAATGGACAACTTGGAAGAAATGGACAAATTCTTAGAAAAGCACAACCTTCTGTGACTGAAATTGAAACTGTGATTAAAAGTCTTCCAACAAACAAAAGGCCAGGACAAGATGGCTTCAGAGGAGAATTCTATCAAACATTTAGAGAAGAGCTAACACCTATCCTTCTCAAACTCTTCCAAAGTATAGCAGAGGGAGGAACACTCCCAATCTCATTCTACAAGGCCACCATCACCCCAATACTAAAACCAGACAAAGATGTCACAAAGAAAGAAAACTACAGGCCAATATCACTGATGAACATCAACGTAAAAATACTCAACAAAATACTAGCAAACAGAATCCAGCAGCACACTAAAAGAATCATACACCACGAACAGGTGGGGTTTATACCAGAAATGCAAGGATTCTTCAATATACGCAAATCAATCAATGTGATACACCGTATTAACAAACTGAAGGATAAAAACCATATGATCGGGCTTCCCTGGTGGCACAGTGGTTGAGAGTCCGCCTGCCGATGCAGCGGACACGGGTTTGTGCCCCGGTCCGGGAAGATCCCACATGCCACGGAGTGGCTAGGCCCATGAGCCATGGCCACTGAGCCTGAGCGTCTGGAGCCTGTGCTCCGTAACGGGAGAGGCCACAACAGTGAGAGGCCCATGTACCACAAAAAAAGCCCCAAAAAACAAAAAAAACCCATATGATCATCTCAAGAGATGCAGAAAAAGCTTTCAACAAAATCCAACACCCATTTATGATAAAAACCCTAGAGAAAGTAGGCATAGAGGGAACTTACCTCAACATAATAAAGGCCATATATGACAAACCCACAGCCAACATTGTTCTCAATGGTGAAAAACTGAAACCATTTCCTCTAAAATCAGGAACAAGACAAGGATGCCCACTCTCAGCACTATTATTCAACATAGTTTGGGAAGTTTTAGCCACAGCAATCAGAGAAGAAAAAGAAATAAAAGGAATCCAAATCGGAACAGAAGAAGTAAAGCTGTCACTGTTTGCAGATGACATGATATTATATGTAGAGAACCCTAAAGATGCTACCAGGAAACTACTAGAGCTAATCAATGAATCTGGTAAAGTAGCAGGATACAAAATTAATGCACAGAAATCTCTTGCATTCCTATACTCTAAGGATGAAAAATCTGAAAGAGAAACTAAGGAAACACTCCCATTTTCCATTGCAACAAAAAGGATAAAATACCTAGGAATAAACCTACCTAAGGAGACAAAAGACCTGTATGCAGAAAAGTATAAGACACTGATGAAAGAAATTAAAGATGATACAAATAGATGGAGAGATATACCATGTTCTTGTATTGGAAGAATCAACATTGTGAAAATGACTATACGACCCAAAGCAATCTACAGATTCAATGCAATCCCTATCAAACTACCAATGGCATTTTTCGCAGAACTAGAACAAAAAATTTCACAATTTGTTTGGAAACACAAAAGACCCCGAATAGCCAAAGCAATCTCGAGAAAGAAAAATGGAGTTGGAAGAATTAGGCTCCCAGACTTCAGACTATACTACAAAGCTACAGTAATCAAGACAGTATGATACTGGTACAAAAACAGAAATATAGATCAATGGAACAGAATAGAAAGCCCAGAGATAAACCCACGCACATACAGTCACCTTATCTTTGATAAAGGAGGCAAGAATATACAATGGAGAAAAGACAGCCTCTTCAATAAGTGGTGCTGGGAAAACTGGACAGCTACATGTAAAGAATGAAATTAGAACACTCTATAACACTTTATACAAAAATAAACTCAAAACGGATTAAAGACCTAAATGTAAGGCCAGACACTATAAAACTCTTAGAGGAAAATATAGGCAGAACACTCTATGACATAAATCACAGCAAGATCCTTTTTGACCTAACTCCTAGAGAAATGGAAAGAAAACCAAAAATACACAAATGGGAGCTAATGAAATTTAAAAGCTTTTGCACAGCAAAGGAAACCCTAAACAAGACGAAAAGACAGCCCTCAGAATTGGGGAAAATATTTGCAAATGAAGCAACTGACAAAAGATTAATCTCTAAAATATACAAGCAGTTCATGCAGCTCAATATCAAAAAACAAACAACCCAATTCATAAATGGGCAGAAGACCTAAACAGTCATTTCTCCAAAGAAGATATACAGATTGCCAACAAAGACATGAAAGGATGCTCAGCATCACTAATCATTGGAGAAATGCAAATCAAAACTACAATGAATTATCACCTCATACTGGTCAGAATGGCCATCTTCAAAAAAATCTACAAACAATAAATGCTGGAGAGGGTGTGGAGAAAAGGGAACCCTCTTGCACTGTTGGTGGGAATGTAAATTGATACAGCCACTGTGGAGAACAGTATGGAGGTTCCTTAAAAAACTAAAACTAGAACTACCATAGACCCAGGAACCCCACTATTGGATATATACCCTGAGAAGATCATAATTCAAAAAGTGTCATGTACCACAATGTTCATTGCAGCACTATTTACAATAGCCAGGACATGGAAACAACCTACATGTCCATATACAGATGAATGGATAAAAAAGATGTGGCACATATATACAATGGAATATTACTCAGCCATAAAAGGAAATGAAACTGAATTATTTGTAGCGAGGTGGATGGACCTAGAGTCTGTCATACAGAGTGATATAAGTCAGAAAGTCAAAGCAAATACCATATGCTAACACATATATATGGAATCTAAAAAAAAACAAAACAAAGTTCTGACAAACCTAGGGGCAGGAGAGGAATAAAGATGCAGATGTAGAGAATGGACTTGAGGACACTGGGAGGGGGAAGGGTAAGCTGGGATGAAGTGAGAGAGTAGCATTGACATATATACACTACCAAATGTAAAATAGATAGCTAGTGGGAAGCAGCTGCATCACACAGGTAGATCAGCTCAGTGCTTTGTGACCACTTAGAGGGGTGAAATAGGGAGGGTGGGAGTGAGACACAAGAGGGAGGGGATATGGGCATATATATGTATACATATAGCTGATTCACTTTGTTGTACAGCAGAAACTAACACAACATTGTAAAGCAATTATACTCCAATAAAGATGTTAAAATAAAAGAAGACACTATAGAATTGTCTCCCATATTCACCCTCTCATAGGCTGTCACTTTCAGGAATAAACCAAGAAAGAGGAAGACATGGGATCCAGCCAATTGTATATCTAACGCAGGAAGACATAAAAGGAAGCCCCAGGTGTTAGATCTAAGTAGTTCAGGCAGTTAGACAAAAATTCTCTGAGGAAGGTCTCTATGGGGGAAAAAAGAATGGCATTGATTTATCGCTTTTTTTTTAATATGGTGAAAATTAAGTAGTATAGCTATTAAGATGTAGTATTTGGAAAAACTCTAGAATATGATCAATATAAAACACTTACATACAAATCAAATAAAAAAACCCCTCAAGACTAATAATTAAATAGAACTATATAGGAAATGTATAGTCCAAACAGTAACAGAAGTAAATCGTCACATTATTTTCATCTAGAGGTCTGGGTCAGGGAAGGCCTGGAGACAGAGAAAATCACTAGGAAGCTCTTTCAGTTACCCAGGTGAGACACAATGGTGGTCTGATCCAAGGCTGTGTCAGTGAGATGGAGATGGAGTGGGCAAATTTTAGATATATTTAGGAATTATAATAGAGAAATTGTGAGGCTGATAACAGAGAGGGAAGAGTCAAGATAGATTCCATGGGTTTGGTTCAGAAATCTAGGCATAAAAGAGTACCATTCACTGAGAAAAGAAATACTGAAGAAGCTTTGGAAAGTACAATGGTGAGCTCATTTCAACCTGAGCTGCTAAAGGGATATCTCAGTGAAAATGATCAGTTGGTAGCTGGATATCTGGTCTGGAGCTCTGGAGAAAAAATGGTTTAACATGTGATACCTTAAGCTATGAGAGAGGGCGGGTTAATAATTTAATAAAATCAAATTAATTAACAAATTCTAGGCAAAATAATTTAGGATAGTAAGCAATAAAATTTATGTGAAATATTTCTAAAGCTGTATTTCAGTTGTTTTCATCCTTACAAATGTTGAATTTAAAAGAATGCATTCCAACATGAAAAGATGTTCAACATCACTCACCATCAGAGAAACGCAAATCAAAACCACAATGAAATATCACCTCACACCCATTAGAATGGCTATCATCGACAAGACCATAAATAATAAATGCTGGTGAGAATGTGGAGAAAGGGGAACCCTCATACACTGTTGCTGGGAATGTAAATTGGTACAGCTGCTATGGAGAACAGTATGGAGGTTCCTCAGAAAACTAGAAATAGAACTATCATATGATTCAGCAATCCCACTCCTGGGCATATATCCAAAGGAAATGAAAACACTAATTCAAAGTGATACATGCACCCCAATGTTCATAGCAGCATTATTCACAATTGCCAAGACATGGAAGCAACTTAAGTGTCCATCAACAGACAAATGAATAAAGAAGATGTGGTATATATACACAATGGAATACTACTCAGCCATAAAGAAAGAATGAAATTTTGCCATTTGTAATGACAGGGATGGACCTGGAGGATATTATGCTAAGTGAAATAAGTCGGAGAGAGAAAGAGAAATACTGCATGTTATCACTTATATGTTGAATCTAAAAAATAAAACAAACTAGTGAACATATCAAGAAAAAAGCAGACTCACAGATATAGAGAACAAACTAGTGGTTACCAGTGGGAGAGGGAAGGAGTGAGGGGCAAGATAGGGTTAGGGGATTAAGAGATATAAACTACTATGTATAAAATAGATAAGACCAAGGATATATTGTACAGCACAGGGAATATAGCCAATATTTTATAATAATTATAAATGGAGTATAAGCCATAAAAATTTTCTATCACTATGTTACACACCTAAAACTAATATAATATTGTAAATCAACTATATCTCAATTAAAAAAGAATTTAAGTTAAAAAAGAAAGAAGGAAAGAAAGAGAGAGAAAGGGAGGGAGGGAGAGAGGGAGGAAGGAAGGAAGGAAGGAAGGAAGGAAGGAAGGAAGGAAGGAAGAAAATGTGTGGGTAAAAAAAAATGCATTCTATTTCATCCAACTAAAATAATTTCAGTATAAAAAAGTAGTTTACTTGTGTCACCTCAAACTCCATGAAGCTGATACACAGACCTTGATGACTACTTATTTCGCTCCTCAATCCATTTCTCTCACAGACCACCACTAATCTCCTTTAAATCCCTACACAAGCATATCTTGTCCTTTTGCTCCCCAACTCCCCACCTTTTCCTCTCAACCCTCCATCACAAAATCTCAAAAACCATTCAAACAAATCAGGACTATGATTTGCAGAGTGGGGAAAAGAAACAACACTAAATAGGCCAAGCTAGAGTCCTTTTTAGTGTCAGGGAAGGAGCAAGGTTGGAAATATGCATATACTGATAAGCCTTATCCCATCTATATGTGTTGTTCCTAAATAATGACCCAGCAGTGTTAAGTATTCAATGTAGTTAACAGCAGAGTGCTTTCCAGAGGAAGGCCAGCTTCCCATCCACCAATGGGCCTCACAGGTGATACAGTTCTGGATCTGGCTCTTACCTTGTCAGCGTCTCTCCATCATCAGTCCTGGAAAGACTAATCAAACTAATCAAACTCACAGGAGATTGAAGTTTATCAGTCCAATTAGACTGTCCCTTCCTTCACTTATTCTGGGAAAGACACTCCTTCCAGGTTCTAGAATAATGATATTTTTCCCATCCAGGGTATTACCTTCTCATTAGCAGAACAGTTCATGATGAAAATGCTACTTAGTGAGCAGAAAATAAAAACAAATGGAAATATGCATGATCTTAAGCAAAATCTCCTATTCATGCTAGAGGTGGGGCTGTGGGATGAAGGATCATTGCCCCACAATATGCTGCAGTGATTGAGTATTTGTGTCTCCTAATTCCCTGTCTCTGGACTGCCCAGTTGTAGTTTCCCTTTCTTTTCCTCCAGACTGAACTGTCTTCTGTGCATTCAACTCTTTCTCCATATGAAGTACAATACACCTGGGTTCCCATTACTAAATTAAAATCACATTCTAGAACTGCCTGCTTGAAATTACACCCAGGTGACCTTAACTGGAGCTTTTCGTGTTCCCAAACACTTCAGGCACTTATTTACAGTCTCCAGGCCTACTCCCACAGATGGCAAACCTTATTTCTCCTTTTTCCAACTTAGGAGGAAGCATCTCACTGCTGTTCTGATTGTATGGCTGTCATTCAATAGAAGAATAAAAATCTATCAATACATCTCAGTCATGTTACATCCTTCCCTCTCTTCTTCTGTCCTCTCTCTTCTGTCTCTCCTCTCTCTCTCTCAAATGCACCCTCTCTAGTTATACAAAAGCCACAGAATGTAAAAATAAAATATTTTTCATTTTTAGAAATCAGAGTCACCAGCCAATGTAGAATAGTTACAATGTTTGGAGAGGGGTGAAGTCTGACTCAGGTATTAGTAGAAGCTCTGCATTAGACAGTTTTCATAGATTTTTTCTCTTTATTTTTTGCATAAATTTTTTACCTTGGTCAAATTTTTTGCAAATTTTACTTTGATAGAGCACAAAGAGAACTTATATTCCACAATTCACATAGTTGCTTTCATGGATTGATCTGTTTCACGTTCCACCATAATTCTACCTGTTAGTTTATCTTTTATCTCCTCTTGGTTGTTAGCCTATCACTTGGGGACATTGGGACAGTGGTGTGACGATATTATAACACAGTGCCTGGCATGTAGTCAACGTGATGATTCAACACGGCAGAGCAGGCAGTGGCTCCCTGTGTCCCCCATCTAGACATTTCACCTGCCGGTCCTCTCTGGATCTCACAGCTCTTCTCTTCCTTTTTAGAGGCAAAAACACAGAAGTGTTTAGAGGCAGAAACACAGAAACAATCATTCAGCTTGATGACATGCAAGCAGAGTGAAAAATAATTCACCTGGACAGATAAGTGATGAGGTGGAGATGAGGAAGGAGACTCTTTTAAGACTGGAAAAAGAAGAGGAGTGGGGCATGTAATGGATTGTTGATTCCATTTTCTGGCTTCTCCATGCCTCCTAGTTAAGATATCAGTAGCAAATTTCATTTAAGCATCTGACAGCATTTTCACTCTGAGTCTTGGGCTCTCGATGGAAGTCTGGAAAAGCTATCGAGAAGTTAGCTTTTCCTTCCACACCTCCACACGCACACAGAGAAACCCATACACAGACACAACTGGCACACCCACGGAGAAGCCACGTGTGCACCTAAGAACACATGGACAGGCAGACAATAAAAATGCCTAGTGGTAGCAAGAACCACTCCAGCCACAGATGCCTTCTGCTACAGACAGCACATGTGCTTGCATTCTCACACCCACACAGACACAAAGGCCCACACGCAGATGCCACACCCAGACCCACAGTCTTTACTTACTCAGCTGTGACTTTCCTCCCACATGCCTTATTTGAACACAAGACTGTCTCTAATTAGAGTCTCTCAAGTCCATCTTTGCCTGACTAATGAAACTTCTAAGTGCAGCCTCATGAAAACTCAACTTCTAAACTGCTCAAAATAACTGCGAATGGAAGAGAAATAAAGGACAGCTCACTAGACACCTGGGGGAACTGAAATCTGGAAAGTTAGGTGGAAAGGCTGTCAGGGCTAGTAGTGTCCCACCTCCCCACCAGATATTTTAGTAGATGGACACGTAGGTGATCTGGAAATGCCAACAATGCAGTAATTACGAAAGAGATGACCACTGATACTAAAAGGAGAAGAAAATATGACCTAATGATGGAAAGAAAATGAACTTCAGAACCAAACAGACTTAGATCCAAATATAGCATTGTTATTTACTGTTAACTTGGGCAAGCTATTTAGTCTTTAACAGTTTACTCAACAATAAAATCTACATTCAAGTATCTTTATGAGGATTAAGTGTAATGATATATGTAAAGTGGTTATTACAGTGTTTAGTTTCATAAACATGTGTTTTATCTTTGGTATTGAAATTGTTCCCAAAGTATCCTGTGAGCTCTCCCAGCAAAAGACAATGGCTTGATTTTTCAGCTCTCTAAGACAAATTAGAAAAGTTACATGCTCACTCTTTCCTTGGGAATAGAGTGCCATTGGTAAACAATATTTGATAAAGGAATAAGTGAATGAGCAAATAAATGAATGATTGAATGAATGGTGTAACTATATTATACCTTGCTGTTCTTAGAATCATCAGTATCTAATATTAAATCTAGCATGTAGTTCTAGTACTAGAGGTTTCTCAGTTTAATAGGAGAGACAGCTAGAAAAACATAATTCTAATAAAATGAGAGAGATATTGCAAGGTTTTATTAAAGCAGAGGGAAAAAAAAGTAGTTCTGCTGGGGGACAAGAGAATGTTCCAATAAAGTTCTTCAAAACAGTGGTAATCTAGGACAGGAAAAACTCACAAAGACATTCCAGGGAGAAAAAGGATCATGGGCAGAAGCACAGAAGCATAGGTGCTGCTTACTTAGGGCAAAATGAATAGGCCAAAGTGGCTAGAATGTTGGGGACATGGGGTGCCATGCCAAGTGATAAATCTGGAAAGATAGTTTTGGGAACCACCTTATGGAGGACCTTGCATGAATATCTTTGCATAAGAAGACATTATCTTTAACTCAGAGGGTGACAGGCAGGAAAATGACATGGTCAGATTTGTATTTTAAAGAGATCACTCTAACATAAGCATGAGGATCGATTCAATCAGGACAAAATGGAAGCCTGGAAGATGCCAGTTTAAGACCTCATCCTCTTTCGTATGCATTATTACAATGGTATCCATAAGGCAGGGAAACAGAGTATATAAGGAAGAGCATTTTCTCAGCAAAAATTTATGAGGTTGAATTGGCAAGAATTAGAAAATGGACTAAATTTGTGGAATGAGTGAAAAGGAAGAATTACAGATGACTGAGAATATAAAGCATTGTGACTGACTAAATGTTGTTTTATTAATCGAAATAAAGAACCACTGCAGTTATGTATTGCTGCATAATGATTTATTCCCAAAACTTAGTGGCTTAAAATAACACAATCATTTGTGATCATCTCTTATGGTTTTGGAGGCTGATTGCCTTAGCCTTACGGTTCCTGTTCAAGATCTCTCACATGTTGCGGTCAGACGGCGGCTGTGGCTGGAATCATCTCAAAGCCTTCCTCTTTCATATACCTAGAGGTACATATTGGCTGTCAACTGGGACCTCACTTGGAGCTGTTGAGCAGAGTGCCTACACTTGGCCTCTCCATGTGGCCTAGGCTTTCTCACAGCATGGTGGCTGGGTTCCAATAGCAAGTGTTCCAAGAAAACCAGGTGGAAGTGAATGGAATTTTTATGACTTGGCCTTAGAAGTTACATGAAGTCACTTCTGCTACTAGTCACTTCACTGGTCAAGGTTATCACAAAGGTCCACCCAGGTTCAGGGAGGGAACAGAGACCCTCAACTCTGGATGAACAGAGTTACAATGTCACATTATGATGTCACAGTGAGATACATTGTGCAGTCATCTTAGGACAATACAACCTGCCACAAGAACATAGAATAAAGAGCAAATATGAGTCCTGTTTTAAATGTGTTGACTTTCAAATGTCTGCAGAACACCCAGATGAAGAAGATAAATGGGAAATTATAAATTTGGTTTTAGAGTTCAGGAGACCTGAGAGTTGTCAGAATATAGGTGATAATGAATATCAGGTAATGGAATATAGGATAATGGAATATAGGTCATGGGGTGGATGTTGTTATCCAGGAATTAGGGAAGAAAAGAGAAAAGAAGGGAAAAGAGGAGGAGGGATGAGAGGGGAGAGGAGAAGAGGGGAGGGTTATTAGTTTCCTAGGACTGCCAGAACAAAGTACCCACAAACCAGGGCTAAACAGAAATGTATTGTCTCATGGTTCTGGAGGCTAGAAGTCTGAAATCAAGATGTTGGCAGGGCCATGATCCCCCTGAAGTCTCTCAAGGAGTAGCCGTCCTCACCTCCCCCAATTCCTGGTAACCCCCTGGTGTTCCTTGGTTTGTGGCAGCATAACTCCAGTCTCTCCTCTCTCTTCACATGGCTGCCTCCCCTGTACATATGCTCTATCAAATTTATTTTTTCCTATAAGGACACAAGTCATATTGGACTTAGAACCCATCCTACTCCAGTATAACCTCATGTCAATTTAGCTAATTACGTTTGCAATGACCCTATTTCTAAATAAGCTCACATTCTAAGGTACTAGGGATTAGGGCTTTAACATACCTTTTTGGAGGAGATGCAATTCAACCCATAATAGGGAAGAAGGTGAAGGAAGGGGAAAGGATGACAGAATCAGAAGCCCAGGGAAGCTACAATGTAAGGATGAAACAGAGGAAGAGGAACCAGTGGGGAAAAAAATCAGAAGGAACCTGGGAGGAATACATGGCACAAGGATTTGGGGATTGAAGAAAGAAAGATGTGGACAAAAAGTACTCAGTTAACAAAAGGACTGAACAGTTTCTATTTGAGTCATGAATGGGGAAGTTCTTAGAAACTTTTGTAGGACCAGACTTCGTAGAGGAGCAGAAGCGAATTTGTGAGATGCTGATGAGTGAAAGGAAAATGAAGAGGCAGCAGTCAGCCTACATCATGGAGCTACAGAAATTTCAGAGGAACTCCTCTAAGGAGTTTGCTCAAAAGTTAACGCTAGTAATCTCTTCTTCCTGTTAACTAAGTTCCATATACAAAACTAAAAAAAAAAATCTTGAAAGCGAGAAGGGGGAGACAAAAACATAATTGCGGGGAGCAAGCTGGGACTGCCATTTTAGGAACTTTCTTGTGGTTTTCCCATAACTGGAAAAGCAGCTTTCTGACATGATCTGATCCAGGATGGCTGCTTAGTGCAGAGGACCCAAAAGCCGTTCACAAAAGCGAGAGCCGCAGACGCCAGGACAGGACGTTGCAAAGAGAAAATGAGTGATTAATTTAAGGAATAATATCAAAGGTTTGGAGAATGGAGGGAGGATACAAATGCCAGGAGAAAAAGGATGTGGTCAGGGCTAGGCTTAATTATTTATTTCCTTGATGCCTAAGGAGCTTCCAAGCAGAGAGGCCATTCTGGGCAGCTTCCTTTAACACTGTAGTTTCCACAAGTGAGACACGGAAGAAGCAGATCTTTTCTTCTCCAACACTCTTCATATACCTGTCCCACACCCCCAAGACCCAGACCTGCTGACTTTCTCACTCTTCTCTGAATCTCTTCCCTTCTACCACATTTTATTCTCACATTCTCTACTCTCTTCCTTTAAATACGTCTGACTTTGGCTTTTCTCTTATCCCTTTCTCACAGTCAGCCTAATCATGGAACAGACAACTGAAGGGATGCTCAGTCCCGCTCCCTTTCTAAAACTTTTGTTTCATCCATAAAATCAGTAGTCCTCATCCTTGTCCATATTTCCTAAGTCACAATGACAGACAGACAAAGGAAAAGATAACACTTGTGAGGTTCCCCCAGAATATGGAATAAGATATACACAGCCCCGGAACTGCAGGCCATGAACTAAATAGAAATGGCAGAATTCAAGCTAGAGTTTTACAAGCTGAATATGGTTAGTGCAATGCCTCCTAATGTGTCCCCGAAGGGCAACTGATCCTTTATTCTTAAGGATCTTTATTCTTAAGGCAGGTGAGAATTTTGGCTTAGGATTCCCATCAGAAGGAGTTTTGTTCTAACTGGCCGAGTGCACGAGAGTGCTAGAGATCTACCGCAACTTGTTAGCTTACCGGGAGGAATAGGGTAAGGGAGGGTGGCAAGTCCATTTATTCCAAAGTATATGGGATAATAAATGAAAAACAATCTTTAAATACACAGCAAAAGGAGTGAATAGGAAATGTGTTAAGGAATGTAGCTTACCACAAGTTAACAAATAATATAACTATGCTCATATGAGGTATAATGAGTAAACTTGGGAGGCAACAAAGCAGAGCTGACAAGAGAGCAGCCTCTAGAGCCAGGATCCCTTGGTTCATATCTTAGCTCTACTGAGACAAATTATTCAGTATCTCTGTGCCTCCGTATCACCAGCTATAAAATGGGAATGACAATAATAACGGTACCAAGTCCATAGAGAAGACTGATGAGAATATTAAATGAGTTAATATAAATTGAGATGTTAGAACAATTAGGTGCATAGTAACACTATACAAATTTTACTTTTATTATGAAAATTAACAGTTAGCTAAGTACCTAAAACTATACCATATTGTTTTAAAATTTTAGACTACAATATTTCATATAGCATGATGAATTTATATAGTACAATAGAACATTTTTAGTTTAAATGTCAGTTTTATTTTAAAAAACATTTGTCTCATAAACACTTGAAAATTTTAAGACCTAAAATAAGGTGTTTTTTTTGCAGTACACGGGACTCTCACTGCTGTGGCCTCTCCCGTTGTGGAGCACAGGCTCCAGACACGCAGGCTCAGCGGCCATGGCTCACGGGCCCAGCCACCCCGCTGCATGTGGGATCTTCCCGGACCGGGGCATGAACCCGTGTTCCCTGCATCGGTAGGTGGACTCTTAACCACTGCGCCACCAGGGAAGCCCTAAAATAAGTTTTTTTAAACGTAGCATTTTGTAAATGCTGTTTGTTCTTTACTCAAATATCCAAAAATATAAAGAGAATATACTCAGTTTTTATAAAAGGAAATAAAATGAGGTTAACATTGAAAATGGAAAGCAGATTTCTTTTAAAACTTGGTTTTAGATAAATACAAATACTATTGTTTTCCACAATAAAATGTAGCCCGTGTTTTGGAGGGATGGGTATCCTGAGTATCAGCTTTAATTAATGAAATTTAAAATCCACATCCTTAAACTTTACCATGTTTAAGGTGTGACCTTGAATAGATTGGCAATCCATCCCTGCTTTTACCTGGGAAACATCCTGGTGACACTGAACCAGCTAACTTTGGGTACCAGTAACGTATATCTCACTACCATCAACTTTAAATGCTCTACTTGCCTACACACACATATACATACACACGGACACATATATATTTGCATCATTTAGAAACATTACTTTTAGTAGCAGGTAACCTTACAGTTGCTTCAGTAAATATGGGATTATTATTTTCATATGACAAAAATGCATGCAGGTAAATGGTTTCTGGCATTGGTTCTGTGGCTCAAAACTGGCAAGGCTTTCTCTTCAGGTTGTAGGATGCTTGCTCATAAGCCATCACTTCAATATTCACGGCAGGAAGAAAGGGCGGCGGGGGGAGGCAGTCATATACAGCATCACTGATGTCTGTCCTTGTATCAGAAAAGCAGAAACCTCCCTGGAGTCTCCCTTCCCCCCTTTACACACACAGTGCCAACTTTCCCTTAGTTTCATCATCCAGAATTGGATCCCGTGACCACCTGTAGTTGCAAAGGAGGCTGGGAAAGTGGGGAACAGGTTGCTAATGATTGTTTTAGATTAAACATGATTCATCATCTGGGCCTAGGCATTACCACCCTGAACAAAATTAGGGCCCTGTTATCAAAGAAGAAGGGACTATAGCTATGGGCTAGGTAACAAGTAATGTCTGTCACAATAATTTACCACTTATTGGGAGCCTATATGTAGAAGGCACAGACCTAGTCACTTTACACACATGGTATCATTTAGTCTTCACAACACTGTGAAACAGTTTTTTGTAAATGCTCTTTGTTCTCTATTCTTTATATATAAGGAAAGTGAGCCTCACTAAAGCTGTAAGTACCTTGCCCAAGGTCACACAACTAGTAAGGCAGCCTGAGATTTGAGCTCAGGTCTGATTCTAAGCTCACATACTTTCTACAATATCATACTGCCCATCATCTTGGCCATCCTTAATTCTGGCCACAACGTATCCCTGGCCACAACATATCCACAACATATCCCTCCAAGTTCATACAGTCTTGATCACAAGCCCTCTCCACAAAAAATGTAAGCCATTCTGAATCTTGATTTAGAAAATGGCACATGGTCTTCATATATGTCAAAATGCTGGCAATACAACAGTGAACAGAACAAACAGGCTGCTGACCTTTGGGTTTCCATTCTAGTGGCGAAGAACGGCATTAAGCATGTAAACAAATAAAGATAATTTCAGATAATGAGAGCCTTATGAAGAAGATGAAACAAGATAACGTGATAATGAAAAATCTGCAGGCTACTTTTGATAAGATGCCTAGAAAAGACTAAGCCCTGATTGCTAGAAGGAATTAGCCTGGTCAAATTCAGGGAAAAGTGAACTCCAGGCAGTGGGCCTAAGAAATGCAAAGGCCCAGAAGCAGAGATGTTTTGTAGGTACAGAAAGTTGGTCAGTGACATTGGAAAATAATGATTGAGAAAGACATGATAAGAAATGAGATCTGAGGGGAATCTGTATTTTATTCAAAATGCAATGGGAATTTTGATAAGTTTTAAATAAGCAGGGGTAACATGATCCTTTTTTTTTTTTTTTTTAAATCACCGTGGTAGCTGTGAAAAGAGGCTTGACAAGGCATATGAGAGGAAGTAAAGATTTCAGTGAGGTCGCTTGGCCAGAGCAGTGCTGGTAGAGATGAGGAAAAGACAGATCGTTCAATATAGATGAACATTATGACACAACTTAGCTTTGGAGAAATTTGTTTTGTCATTCATTCCATGTTATCTTGGCTATGCAGACCACTGCGTTTTATCACATTCATATGCATGTGCTCCAATGAATTGCGCCCACTATTTTCTTCTGCAATGATTTTAGGAAAAATAAATGCTTTAACACACTGACAAAATTCAGCCAGATATTTAGCATCTTCCCCTACCTGAATGGACTGTATCTACAGGGCAGTTCTGAAGCAGTCAGTTCATTCAGCATCTGAATTCAGAGCTCTCCCATCTTCCTAGGAAAAACATCAATAATGGTCAATCTCATATCTTTTTAGAGATACAGGCTTTCAGAGGTTTAGTTTTGCATAATTTGCCATAATGAACTATAAACTTCTCCCTTTTCCTCTGGGTTCATGAAATTAGTCAGGATAATAGAAGTAAGATTCTCCCAGAAATTGTGTGCTAGGGTTAATCAGTGTGTTCCTAATTGGAATTATGAGTAGAGTAACTGAGGAGAAACCTATGTCACTTTTGAAAGCTTCCATTGTACATTCACTATGGCTGAATGCAAACTCCTTCTGGAAAAACCATCTTCATTTAATTTCAGTGGGAGCTGATAATAGAGCTGGTGTTGCTTAGAGTGCAATTTAGATGACCATTACCCAGCCTATACTATTTTGCTCTTTTGTTACTTAAGCCCTTCAACAACGTCTGGCCAGTCATCCTCAGAATGTGCTTTGTGTACCAAGTTTAAACTTCTTAAATTATGATGGAAAGGAGATATGTAGCAACGGAATGAATTCTGTGCAAATAAGTTGAATTTTCATTTTCATTAATGAAGATAATGATGACTTTATCCACAAGGCACAAGAGGAAACCAGGGTCTGGCTGCTATCCGGGTAATCGAACAAAGAGTGAAACTGGATGACTGAGGCCCAAAGCATTCCAAGCCGGAAATCTTGGGCTCATGGATCTTTATAGGCTTAAAGACCCTGCTTTAAGGACTTTTAAGGGGAAGGCCTGCATTTGGGAATCTTCAGAGGGTTGAAAACAGATCTCTAGGTGATCAATGCAGAGTGAACGTTTTCGTTTACAATATCCAATTAAAACATTCTTGTACAATTGAAGGAAAGGAAAGAAATCAGAAGATGTTTAATGCCTTTTAAATCCAGATAAGTTTAACTATAATAAAAACACATGCCAACTCCCTGACTTCCTAGCCTAATAAGTCCCAGGTATGGTTGTGAAGCCGAATCCAAACTGTAGGAACAATGAACGGAAAAATCTTGGTGCAATTGTGAAGTTTCTATGGTCCCATATTCTGAGTTAGTCTCAGCAGCCAAAACAGTGATGTATAAAATGTTGTGGAAAATGGGTCTTTACTTCCAGACTCTAAGTTCCAAATAAATTTTAAGCATCTCCTGGTTGTTAGGGATTGCTAACTGGTATTTAGATTATCTATATCACCTTTCGTTAATTAAACAAATGTTTTAAAAAGAGAGAGAGCTGCTATTACTTTATGTGTATTTTTCAATAGCAACTCAGCATATTAGCTTTTGTTTATCACAGACTTCCCTAATCTAGGGGATCTCACTGTATGGCTTTTAGATCTTCTTATTGGTTTGGGAACTGTATCTGGTGAACTCAGAATCTCAAATAACTGTTAACATTTCCTTCTCCACCCCATCTGGCTGCTGCTACCCACTCTTTTTTTTTTTTTTTTTTTGCGGTACGCGGGCCTCTCACTGTTGTGGCCTCTCCCGTTGCGGAGCACAGGCTCCGGATGCGCAGGCTCAGTGGCCATGGCTCACAGGCCCAGCCGCTCCGCGGCATGTGGGATCTTCCCGGACCAGGGCCCGAACCCGTGTCCCCTGCATCAGCAGGCGGACTCTCAACCACTGCGGCACCAGGGAAGCCCCTGCTACTCACTCTTAATCATGCAATGACTCCTTCCTCCACACCCACCCACAGCAATGCTGCTTATGTACTTTGCTGATCTGAAGGCAATAATATTTGTAATCCAACCATGCAACTTTCTCTTTTCGGAAAGCCAAACAAATCACTGCATATTTCTGTGCTTCTCTCTCCTTTTATCAGTGATTTGGGTGTAATCATCCTGGTCACCTATTTTGTTTTCGTGGGTTTGGAGAGGACTGACATTCGTGGAACCTTGTGAACAAAGAAGAAAGCTGCTTAGAAGTGCCTTGAATGACTATTTTCACGTCTTAATTGCCATAACAAGGAGGAAAATCTTCACAATTTGGAAGGGTTTCTGAAAATTAGCCCCGCTGCACCAGACCTTTGATCTTTTGGTCAAACTGTCAATCTCTTGAGAACTCAGCTCTCTTGTGAAATTTTCAGGCTGTTCCCAAAACAACTTGGTTGCATAAGGTCTGACAGCCAGACCCTCAAAGCTCCTCTGTGTTTTGGAAATTCCCTAAACAGACTTAGGTAACAATGTTGCTCAGCAGGAGATGCAGGGATGGTGCTGCCCTAGCCTTTCCAATCTCACACAGCTCTCTTATTTTTCCTCTTGACATCTCTCTTTTTCCTCCTATTCTCCATATCTCTTTGTTGCCCACTCCTCTCCTCTCCTTCGCTTCCTTCTCCCTTCCCTTTCCCCACACACACTTCCAAGCCTGGGATCAGGCTCTGACTTCACCAGCTTTGCTTAAGCAAGTCTGCTGCTTGACCCAAGGATGAAAGATGTTTCCAGGTTTAACTAAAACCCAGGTGAGACATCACATAACATATGGAGTGAGGTTCTGGCTGCCAAGTGCTCCAAGAGCAGTTTTTCTTACATTGTTTCAAAACTTTTGCTCCAGGGTGCTCCAAGGGGAAGTTAAAAATTGGGTTAAAAATATGTAAGATCTGGTGCCAAGTAATTGAAAACAAATAGTTAGTTTACAGTAAGACCTTGTTAATTTACACTTTTCTGAAGTGTAAAGTAAAAAGTCTGATTCCTTTGTTTTAATAGCTGGGTATTTTTGCTAAATTAAGATAAACGTAAACTGAAAATAAATAGAATAAACTAAGAAATGTACAAGATTATAAATTTATAATTTAGTTTAGTGTAGACTCCCTCTCAATGTTAAAAGCCTCACATAAAATTATGCATGCTATTCTATGTTTTTTTATATTAGTAAATAAGCTTATGCTTGCCAGTTTTATGCACAATTATGAGGTATATTTTTTTGCACTGTTTTCTAGTTGTTTTATAAAGTCTTATTTAGATATTGGTCCTACTTGCATATTGTTTATATTCTCACTGGCCTTGCCATTGCTATAGTTTCATATGTGCCTTTACGAATGTGGTATCTTTAACCTTTTTTGTAAAAGATATTTTTTGATTTCCTTATGCAGTATACCATTTTTCAGAGAAAAAAAAAGATAACTATGAATAAATAACATCTATTTATTTATATTTATTCATACATTTATCAATTTATTAAATATAAAATAAGTATAAATAAATTTATAAATTAAAAATACATTGAAATATATAAAATGAAATAAATAGGATTATTGAAATTTTTTATCTATATAAAGTTTTTGAGGTAAAATCATTAACTGATTCTAGAAACAATTTTAAGTGGGTGACATTTGTCAGTATGTGTTAAACTCGTGTATATTGTTTGTGAGTTTCCTCCATATTTTCCTCTCTCGTTTGTAAGTGATAATCTGTGACATTTTATAATTAGTAGGGTCTCCCGTGTGAGCATACATTAGGAGAAGTCATTGGATCTGAGATTAATAGCTTCAGTTATCACACAGATAATTTAACAGATTAATTTAAAAGGCACTTTTTAAAAGGCAGGAAATATTTGACAACAGAAATCAAATGAAGTTCTTGTTCTAATCAAAATATAATTGGATCAGAATTCCTAAAGATTAAAACTTATCTAAAAAAAGGCTCTCCCACTGTGTTCCTTCCCACTACAAAGGTCTCAAAGAGGTGTCTGCAATTGTCCCCACTTGCACCTCTTACTGCACTCTTATCTCTTACTCCTGCGGGGGAACACATTCATGGACTATCTTAATAACTATATAGAATAGCTTTTTCAAACAGGTATGTACATGTAGCTTTTCAGAAGATATGCAAACACAGTTTTAAGGAAATCAATTTCCAGATACTCAACTTCCATATCGACTCTTTCCTAAAACTAATTTGCCAAGGTAGATGTCAATGAAATATCTGTAGCCCTTCCTTTGCCCATAGCCTGTCTCCCACTTGACAATAGAAAGGTACACCTGTCACCCATTCCTGTTGGTGCACTGCATGGTTCTAAGATGTAATCTCTTCGGTGTCAAACGAACAACTGTAAATATTTGTGTCACCTCATTTGATTGAAACATCATAAACCTCCACTACCTATCACACTATGAAATGCATTCCCAATACAATTTTATTTTTGATATGCAATAATTTAAAAAAATATAATTTATGTATGTTGTTTTTGATCATTTGCATATGAAAAATAACTGTAATGATAATACAGGAGAAAGTTTTAGCTCTTAGAACTCTAAGTTTACAGAAAATTTATCTTCTTTTTTGCAACTTTTGGCAGAACTAAAATTGTAACAAAAGGAATTTAAACTTAGACATGAAGTTCTTGACTAGAGATTATTAAAAAAACAGAATGGAAATTCTTTTATTTTTGTTGCATAAGCATATGAAAGAGTAATCAATAAAATATACTTAAACAGAAAAATAGATTAAACTGGTATACAATTTTGAGGAGGAGGTGGAATGGAAATACAATTTCCAGGAGGAAAGAGAATAATGAAAAATGTCTAATTGTTAAAGAAGGAATTTTCATGCCTTTAAAAATAGATGATGGTGGTGTAACATTGCTATAGATATATTTAAAAGTGAGGTAACAGTTTCACTTTAAAATTTCAATTTAATGTGCCAGAAATTATATCCTTTGAAACTGTATACATTTACAATTAAACATTTTAGTTATGAACTTTTAAATGTGCAAGGGGGAACCATAATCTATCAAAATTATCTTAAGAGACATGAGAGAAAAATAAAGAAGGTCCCCGATCAGGAGAACATGCTCTCCCTTGTGAAACATATTCCTAACGGAAAGAAATCAGACAGGTAGGGGAAACACTATGTGGCATTTTTTTTGTTCTTATAGGAAATATGCCCTGTCTTTCCTCCTTCCACCTGAAGGCTCCCACTAAAAAAAAATAAAAAATAAAAAATTCAAAGTAGCCTCTTTTCCTTCTGGTCTAAGTGGAGCTTAATTTCTGAAACGGCAAGAAAATATAAATGGATTCCATAGGTTACACTACATCAAGAAGAGCTTCCAGTAATTCCAAATGACTGGATTAACCTTGTGCTTCCCAACCTAAATGTCCATCAACAAATGAATGGATAAAGAAGATGTGGCACATATATACAATGGCATATTACTCAGCCATAAAAAGGAACGAAATTGAGTTATTTGTAATGAGGTGGATGGACCTAGAGTCTGTCATAGAGAGTGAAGTAAGTCAGAAAGAGAAAAACAAATATCATATGCTAACGCACATATATGGAATCTATAAAAACAGTACTGATGAACCTAGTGGCAGAGCAGGAATAAAGATGCAGAAGTAGAGAATGGGCTTGAGGACACAGCGGGGAAGGGGAAGCTGGAACAAAGTGAGAGAGTAGCATTGACATATATACACTACCAAACATAAAATGGATGGCTTGTGGGAAGCTGTTGCATAGCACAGGGAGATCAGCTAGGTGTTCTGTGACGACCTAGAGGGGTGGGATAGGGAGGGTGGGAGGGAGGCTCAAGAAGGGGAGGATATAGGGATATATGTATATGTATAGCTGATTCACTTTGTTGTGCGGCAGAAACTAACACGCCATTGTAAAGCAGTTATACTCCAATAAAGATAAAAAAAAAAACAACAACCTTGTGCTTCCCTTATGTTCAACCAAATGCCAGTAGCCAACAAAACACTGTGCCCAGCAGCAGGGTACTAACAACCTATCTAAATGAAATCAGGTTAATATATACATCACATACAGACTTGAGTAAGAAAAAAATACAGAAAGTGGTCGAAAGGATACTCATGGAAGGAAGAGACTTAGACCCAGCTATGACCATACAAAGATATGGGAGCTGATGGGATGCACATGTTATTCGTGTGTGTGTGTGTGTGTGTGTGTGTGTATTTACTTTTCCCCTACACTGCCTACCTATGGACTGAATGTTTGTGTTCCCCCCATTCATATGTGAAATCTGATTCGTCAATGTAACCATATTTGGAGGTGGGCCTTTGGGAGATAATTAGGTCAGGAGTTGTTGGGAGTACGTGAAGAATGAAAGAGAAAGGAAAAGCGAAATGTAAGAAGCTAGAAGCCAGTCTGAAGAACACTGTTCCAATCACCAGTTGTATAAACCTGTTAGCTTCTCCTCAATGATTTGTTTTTCATAGATGTCTGGTCAACATGGGCATTCATTCCTGGCAGGAATGTAATGCAGCATGTACAGTTATAGACACATCATACATTATTTTTTGATGGGAACTGTGAGAAATAAAATAATAGAATGATCAGAATTCCTGTGATTCCAGATCACAAACTGGAAGCAGTAGTAAAAACAGTGAGTATGACTGTGTATTAAGCCACAATTGTATTCCTCTAAACCAGGAATAATAAAAAACAAATTCCAGTCGACTAAGCTGGGACTGAGATATTTTTCTCTTCTTTCTGTAGAAAATATTACAAAGTCATTTTAATATGAAAAGGTCATCAAAGAGTATGCAGTCAAAAATGTAGGAAGAAAGCAAAGTGGTATGTCAGGCAGTCAATTATTAAAAACTATTATGTTCTGTTGCTCGATTTTGTGATGTTTGTAATAGTGAACATCTTTAAAAGTTATCTGGTGGGGCTTCCCTGGTGGCGCAGTGGTTGAGAGTCCGCCTGCTGATGCAGGGGACACGGGTTCGTGCCCCGGTCCGGGAGGATCCCACATGACGCGGAGCAGCTGGGCCGCTGGGCCTGCGCATCCGGAGCCTGTGCTCCGCAGCGGGAGGGGCCGCAACAGTGAGAGGCCCGCGTACCGCCAAAAAAAAAAAAAAAAAAAGTTATCTGGGGGATTCCTTTTCTCTTTCTAAATACATCCTCAATTTTTGCTTAATTCCTCCCATTGTAGAAATTCCCTGCTTCACTAAGCCCCATTTGCTCTGCTCCCTAAGTCCATGCCTCATCAATAGAACACAAATGATTCTGCTGCCTCCTGGCTCCTGTTCAAAGTGACGTCATGAGCTTTGCCTCCTGATTGTGAGCGGCAATTGTAGAATTGCTCTAATAATAGGTAAACATTATGAACATGTATTTCTTTTTCTTCAACAGAGCTAAACAAAAGCTCACTCTCTGAATTTCCAGATGCACTTAAAATGAAATAATAATGTTGGTCCAGTCTTGCCCTACTTTAAATTAATTACTCCAGGAAGAGACATTAAACCTTTCAGGCACCAGTGAGCATAAATGCTTTAGTATCCCAGACCATACACCCTCTTTTGATTGTTTGAGACACAAGGAAAGGTAAGCTCAGTAAATTAGGCTATTTTATGATCCATTTAAATAATCTGAAAAGGAAATTAATACTTTTATTACTTTCTGTAAGTGAAAAACTTCCTTAAAAATCTGTAAGAGTTCTTTATGTTACAGTAGTTGGGACTCCCAGAGCCAAAACATGGCTCCAGAGAAATAATGGAAGGTCGGGGAAAGGATGCATGGTCACACAAATCAAAATGGAATAAACAGGAAGGTCTGGAAACTAACTTGGGGCTGAAGAAAATCATCTCTACCAAAGTCAAGAAAATTCACTTGATTAGATATTAGGTTGTCATTTAAAAATAAAATATTTCTTAGTCTTTTTGAATAATATGAATTTTTGCTGGGGGTGTTGAAAGGATGGAGAAGGAATCTGGAGAAAAACATGGTGCTTGTGACCTCTACCCCACTTATTATGTGAGAAACATTCTGTTAATTACTTTGCAAACACTGTGCTCAAACTTTAAATGCTCACAACAAATGAGTAGAGAAAGTTAAAATATTTTAATTGGCTAGAAAAGGAAACAAGGAGCCTCCCTGGTGGCGCAGTGGTTAAGAATCCGCCTGCCAATGCAGGGCACATGGGTTAGAGCCCTGGTCCGGGAAGATCCCCCATGCTGTGGAGCAACTAAGCCCATGTGCCACAACTACTGAGCCTGCACTCTAAAGCCCTCGAGCCACAACTACTGATCCCGCATGCCACAACTACTGAAGCCCGCACTCCTAGAGCCCGTGCTCTGCAACGAGAGAAGCCACCACAAAGAGCCCCCGCTCACCGCAACTAGAGAAAAGCCCGTGCACAACAACAAAGACCCAATGCAGCCAAAAATAAATTAATTAATTAAAAATAAATAAATAAATAAAGGGAAATGAGGGTTATTTCTCTTATCTTTTACCTGTTGCTGCCTCCATCTGCTCCAGCCATGCTGGCTTCCACTCTGTTTCTGACACACAAAGCACACTCCAGTCTCAGAGGCTTTGAATAGGCTGCTCTCTCTGCCCAGGACACTGGTCCCTAGATTTCCATAGGTCTCACTCCTTTACTCCATTGAAAGATCTCTGTTCAAATATCACCCCTATCTGAGAGCCCCTACCCCATAACTCTTTGTCCCATTACCCTGTTTTTATTTTTCTTCTTAACATGTCACAGATATTTTGTTCCCACTAAATGTCCTCAAGAGCTAATGGATGTTTGGAGATGGGAATTAATCATTGGATAGCTGAAAAGGAGCACAGTATTGAGCAATTAGCAAACTCTACAAATGTGTCATACAAATGCTCACTTCCAATCTGATGCTTTGTACTAGTTTACGTGAGAGATTTTCAAACACAGCCCACAACTAGCTCTTAACTGGCGATACCTCGTCAAGTTCTTCTATAAGCTAGACATTATTCCAGTGATTTATTTCCTTATATAATACCATTTATATCAGTCAGGGTCCCAATAAGTATCAGTTGGTATAATCAAATTAAGAAAACTCTGGGGAATTCCCTGGTGGTCCAGTGGTTAGGACTCGGTGCTTTCACTGCCAGGGCCCAGATTCAACTCCTGGTCAGGGAACTAAAATCCCACAAGCCACACCACGTGGCTGAAAGAAGAAAACTCTGGGAATTTTTAAGGGACTATTTAAATGATTTAATAGTTTTGTGGGGCTGCTGTACAACAAACTAGGTAGCTGAAACAGAAGAAATTTATTATCTCATCGTTCTGGAGGCCAGAATCCCAAGATCAAGCCCTGTTGACAGGGTTGGTTCCTTCTGAGGCCCATGAGGAAGACTTTATTCCATGCCTGGCTCCTCGCTTCTGTGGTTTGCTGGCACTCTTTGGCTTGTAGATGCATCACTCTGATCTCTACTTCATTTCACATGACGTTCTCCCTGTGTGCATGTCTCTGTGTCTTTTTCTAAGAACACAGTCATATTGAACTAGGGCCCACGTTAATGACCTCATGTTAACTTGACCATTTGCAAAAACTCTATTTCCAGATAAGGTCACATTCATAGGCACTGGAAGTTAGGACTTCAACATCTTCTTAGGGGACATGATTCAACCCATAACACATGGTATAGATGGAATATAGGGAATTGCACTGTGTACTGCAGTAACCTGTAGTTAGGACAGCAGAGCTGTTACTACCTCTAGGCCTCAAAGGATGAGGAGAGGGTTTGGATACTAGCAGGCTGCCACAGAAAAGCAGTGACCTTTGATTGAGCAACATAGCCAGCTTCAGATGACCCAAGAGGGAGAGGGCTCTGACCTCATTTTCCTCCCTTTTTCCAAGCTTCTGCCAGGGCTTCCCACTGGCCCAATGCAACCAGAAGTCAGACAGCAAAGGATCTGTTTGCTGTAACATCTTAGAAACATTTCTAGCTTTAATGTAACCTTATTGTTTTCAGTTTTTGGTCTTTTGCATTTTCAAGAGGAATTTAGCTTTTTTTTCTTCCAGTTTTAATGAGATATAATTGATATACAGTACTGTATAAGTTTAAGGTATGCAGCATAATAATTTGACTTACATACATTATGAAGGGATTATCATAATAAGTTAGTGACCATCCATCATCTCATATAGATACAAAATTAAAGAAATTTTTTAAATTACATAATGATTAGGGAATCAATCCAAGAAGATATAACAATGTAAATATATATGCACCCAACATAGGAACACTAAATACATAAAGCAAATACTAACAGACATAAAGGGAGAAATTGACAGTAACATAATAATGCAGGGGACTTTATAACACCCCATGTACATGAACAGATAGATCATCCAGAGAGAACAATAAGGAAACACTGGCCTTAAATGACACCCTAGACCAAAAAAATAAATAAATAAATAAATAAATAAATAATATATATATATATATATATATATATATATATATATATATATATATATATATATATATAACATTCCATTGAAAGGCAACAGAATACATTTTTATCAAGTGCACATGGAACATTCTCCAGGATAGATCACATGCTAGTCCACAAAATGAGTTTTAGTAAATTTAAGAAAATTGAAATCACATCAAGCATCTTTCTTGATCACATTAGCAGACTAAAAATCAACTACAAGAAAAAAAATGCAAACATGTGGAGGCTAACCAATATGCTACTAAACAACCAATGGATCACTGAAGAAATCAAAGAAATAAAAGAATACCTGGAGAGGGCTTCCCTGGTGGTGCAGTGGTTGGGAGTCTGCCTGCCGATGCAGGGGACGCGGCTTCATGCCTCGGTCCAGGAGGATCCCACATGCCATGGAGTGGCTGGCCCGTGGGCCATGGCCGCTGGGCCTGCGCATCTGGAGCCTGTGCTCTGCAACAGGAGAGGCCACAACAGTGAGAGGCCCGCGTGCCGCAAAAAAAAAAAAAAAAAAAACCTGGAGACAAATGAAAATGAAAACACAATAGTCCAAAAATCTATGGGATGCAGCAAAAGCGGTTCTAAGAGGGAAACTTATAGCAATACAAGCCTACCTCAAAAAACAAGGAAAAAATCTCAAACAACCTAACTTTACATCTAAAGGAATTAGAAAAAGAACAACAAACAAAACCCAAAGTTAATAGAGTGAAAAAAATCATAAAGATCAGAGCAGAAATAAATGAAATAGAGACCAAAAAACAATAGAAAAGTTTAATGAAACTAAAAGCTGGTTCTTTGAAAAGATAAACAAAACTGATAAACCTTTAGCCACACTCATCCAGGAAAAAAGAGAGGACCCAAAATCAATAAAATCAGAAGTGGTTTCCATTAGCTTTGACAATGTCTATTTTATTTTTCTTTTATTGGTAGAAAGAAAATGCAGGCCTTAAGAGGAATAGCTAGATGAATAAAAAGGAGGTTTTTCTCCTCACTTGCACTAGCTTGATCATCTTATCTGCCAACAGGATCCTGTCTGTAGTTCTGGCTCCACCATTTACTAGATGGTTGGAAATGACATGCTTGCCAAGCATGTTTGCTCTTGTCTGAAATGAGGAGGACTGGAGGTGAAACCAGGAAGTTGATAATATTGTATGTGATGTGACTTCTCCCATAATCTCTCAGATCTTCAGTAAAACCACTAAACTAATGACATATTTTGAGAAAGTGGACTCTGTGTTTGGATGATGCAAGATAAATCCAAAGCAAGGCAGAGAAAACTGAGAAAGAAAGCCATTAAGGATTCACAGAAATTGCAGAGATGGCTCTGAACTTGCACAGGTACCAAAGTGGAATTTCAAAGCAAGCTGATCTAAGTCTCCAAGGGATCGTAGGACCTCAGCTGACAGCTGAGATACACTTAAGCATCTCTAGGGATTTTTGTACTTCAAAATTTTCCATTCCGTTTTTTCATAATCTTTATAGTCAAGAACTTCATGTCTATATTTAAATTCCTATTGCTGCAATTTCAGCTCAGCCTAGTAGTTGTAGTAATGACCATAATAGCTGCCAGGTATGAGCAACAGAGTCAGACTGTCTGGGTCTGAATCTCAGCTATACTGCTTATAAGCTCAGGAAAGTTACTTAGACTCTTTAAACTACAGTTTCTTCTTCCACAAAATGGGATTACAATGTCTACATCCACCATAAGGTTGTTGTGAATATCAAATGTGTTAGCATATATAAAAACTTAACAGAGTATCTAGTACAGAGTAAGTGATTGATAATGTTTGTTGTGATATCATTACCATATGATAGGTCAAGCATTCTGCTGTTTTATGCAAATTATCACATTTAATTCTCACAGTTACCCTCAGAATTAGCTGTTATAATCTCCATTTTACAGATAAGGAAATCAAGGTGCAGAAAACTGAAATTTAAATAAATGGTAATTTTGTATGTGTCCCTGCTGTATTTATTATGGGATCAATGTGATCATGGAGAAATAAATGTTTAATAAACATTAATATTTTATAAAATATAAATATTTTAATTACAAAATAATGAAATAAATGAATGAATAAATTTTTTTCCTCTGACCTTTCACAGAACCCAGAGAAAAGAGAGAAATAATTTTGTCTTAATTATGTCATTTTTTAAATGTTCACTACACTCTCAAACTAAGGGTTTAAGTACCAATTTCATTAATGTCCCATTTTCTTTTTCTTTCAGAGAAGCAATAAAAATATTTATAAGAAAGAGATATAAACCATATTGCTTTCCAAGCTCCAACAGGAGTTTGACATTTTCTTTTCTTGGTTCTTCTACAAGCAGCCTTTGGAATATAATGATGCCAATTGAAACTAAGTTTCAAAATAAATTAAAAATATAATTTTGCTATTTCTGAATCAAATAGTCTATAAAAACTCTAATAAATAGCATCCACCTTTCCTTTCTCACTAATATTATAAGTTTATTCTCAAAAAAGTAATAGAATATTCTTGGCATAATTTTCCTGCAGAAGTCCATACCCTTTCTGGCTCATGATTTCTTTACTCTTTGGGTATTTCCAATTTTTTTCTCAAAATGCATTTTAACATTCCTTAAAACTAACATTAAATTATCTAAATGGTACTGCCCCTAACCATATTCTTTCTCTGTTTTGGAGATGGGTCTATAATTTGAAGTTAGTATTAAATCCTATCGTCATAGTTTTACTTAAGCCAGTCCTTGCAGATACAGAATTTTCTGCTGAGAGTCATTTGAACATAATTGTTGTAAAATGTTCACATTTCCCATTTCTTGCCTACTACGGATTCTTATCTTCTGCTATTTTTGCAAGTAATTCTTTACTATTAAGTAGTTCAAATTCTTCCTTCCATTTGATTCAAGGATGTAGTGAGAAGTAAGCCTGTGGTGGCATGTATAATGATCTTCTGGGCCTCGAAGTATACTCTGCCAGCTTCTAGGCCATTCTGCCCCTTTCCACTAACTAGTCCATCCCACAATAATAAGAAGTAAAGTATACAATGTAGTCTAGAGGGCGTGAGATCTAAAAGGTCAGAGGTATAGACTTGACACTTCTATTGCTGTGTAGCATTTAGTGAAAGATCAATTTCTTCAAAATTCAGTTTATTCAACCTTGAATGACAGTGCTGTCTTCCTATTTTCCTGAGATCCTAGACAGGTGAAGAGCTTTAACTTCCTTAGATGAAAGTTGCAAGTTGAAGTCACAATAGAGCAACTCTTCTCCTCTCCAGAGACTGATATCCCCCAGCTGAAGAGCCTTTTGTTTGGCCTCTCTTCGCCTACCTGCAGCATTCAACAGTGGTCTCCACGTGCTGTTCCTCAGATGCTCCCCTGCCTTAATTTCTGTGATAGTGTGCTCTAAGTTTTCTACCTATCTGTTGGATTTCTCCTCCTCCTTCACTTTCCTCACCATGAGTACTATCTAATTTTTACACCTTTGTTCCCACACTCAACAAACAGGCACAGAGGTGAAGATACAGAGATGGGTGGCACCATCCTTGTCCTCAGGTGGTTTTTAGGCTGGTAGAAAGAGATGAGCATGAACTAATGTATGATCAGTGACTTTGAGTTCTCTCAAGTATGGAGTTATTTATCCTTCTCTTTTTTTTTTTTAACATCTTTATTGGAGTATAATTGCTTTACAATGGTGTGTTAGTTTTTCTGCTTTATAACAAAGTGAATCAGTTATACATATACATATGTTCCCATATCTCTTCCCTCTTGCATCTCCCTCCCTCCCACCCTCCCTATCCCACCCCTCTATGTGCTCACAAAGCACTGAGCTGATCTCCCTGTGCTATGCGGCTGCTTCCCACTAGCTATCTATTTTACGTTTGGTAGTGTATCTATGTCCATTCCACTCTCTTTGTCACAGCTTACCCTTCCCCCTCCCCACATCCTCAAGTCCATTCTCTGGTAGGTCTGTGTCTTTATTCCCGTCTTACCCCTAGGTTCTTCATAACATTATTTTTTTCTTAGATTCCATATATATGTGTTAGCATACGGTATTTGTCTTTCTCTTTCTACTTCACTCTGTATGACAGACTCTAGGTCCATCCACCTCACGACAAATAACTCAATTTCGTTTCTTTTTATGGCTGAGTGATATTCCATTGTATATATGTGCCACATCTTCTTTATCCATTCATCCGATGATGGACACTTAGGTTGCTTCCATCTCCTGGCTATTGTAAATAGAGCTGCAATGAACATTTTGGTACATAACTCTTTTTGAATTATGGTTTTCTCAGGGTATCTCACTACTACTTAGGGGGAAAAAAATTACAGTGGCTACTGTGTATCACTGGTTAAAACATCTCACAGCAATATTTATTCTCCCCTGTCTGACTCTTGGTGAGTTGGATTCACAGAAACAGAGTTTCAGATAAGTGAACTGAACCTAGAGAGAGAACAACTTGCTGACAGTCACACAGCTTGTAAGTGGCAAGACAGGACCAGAACCAGAATTCCCAGCTCTTACTGCTCCTATTGTTAGACCCTGTAGCTGCTCTTTGTGGGCTTAATTTTCTGTGTTACTCCATAAGTAACTCTATACTCAATGGAGTAATGATTTGGTATTTCCCTCCTGTTCCACAGAGGGTGATGCATGCCCTACAGATCTGAAGAGGGACAAAAATCCACACCTCTCTTGACAGTTTATGGAAGATTTACTCTGAAAGCCAGTGACCTCTGGCCCCAAGGCTGGAGAAGCGGTTCTGAGTCCATTAAAATTCATGCTCAAAGTCTGATGGTTCATATGGGAGCTGCTGTAACAGAAATCATTCCTGAGGTCACATGGTGTGTTAACCTCCTTGCCCCTCATCACAGTGATGACGGCTCAGATAAACATGCATGGATGTAATGAAACCTCAGCTAGAGAGGAAAGTCTATCTGGGAAAAGGATGAATGACCTTCCCCCTCAATGCTGCCTGATGTGGGAGACAGTAAAGAAGAGCAAATATTGACAGAAACCTGATAATATTTGCCTTTCTGGTGGTCAAGATAACATCCAGACATTCTGTGGCCAAGTTGAGAACTGCAAGAAATAAAAAAGGAAGAGAAGGGAAGGGGAAGGGAAAGGAAGAGAGAGAGAGAGAGAGAAAGAGAGAAAGAAAAAGGAAGGAAGGAAAGGAGGGAGGGAAGGAGAGAGAAAGAACGAAAGAAAGAGAGAGAGGGAGGGAGGGAGGAAAGAAAAGAAAGAGGGAAAAGAAAAGACAGAGAGAAAAGACAGAGGAAAGAAAGGAAAAAAAAGAAAATGGCAAGAAGGAAAACTGTTTCACCAAACTGACGCCTGTCAGATAAAAGAGATTGGGGCCATAAATTCCTCCCAGCGTTTCTAATGGGATTTTAATACAGCATTTGGCCATCATCTTTTTTTCATTCCTCTAATGACATACATGCCCAAAGTGTAGCCACGGAGCCTCTGAACTCTGTATATTTCTGTAATACACAAAGAAAACAGCCGTCACATCCATTTTAAGGAACTTTTAAATACATTACAGTGAGGTCTATAGGCCCCGGATCCAAAGGGACCTGTACAAAGCCTGTCTGTACATCATCTGTGACGGCCCTGAATTCCAGCCAAAGCAGGTTTTTTTTTTTTTAAATAATAAAATAAAATACTGTGTTTTTTTAAAGGAACATTATATTTTTAAACTGGAAATAATTGTATTTTGTATCTTATGTGGCATCTGAAAGTGATTTAGTTGAACAATGTGGTTTCTGATTGGTATTTGAATTGGTTCCAGAACATTTTTCATAATAACCATCTTAAAGATCCCAATTATCTGATCCTCTTTCCCCCCTTCACATGGTTTCATAGGAGGTTTCCAGAGAGAGAGAAACCTGCAGGGGCAGGCAAGCCAACTTCTGTCTAGCTAAACAGTGTTTGCCTACTAGGCTCAAAGGGAAGGGGCTGCTTGTTATTCTGAGTGGTTCGGGATGCATTTATGGCTCAATAAAGGAGGCCTTGGCATAACCAGAATAATTACTTACTCAAACAAGCCTATAAAACCAAAGGCTTGACCCAACAAAAAGGCAAACAGGGAATCTTTTTTCTTTTAGTGTTAACAGGTAAATCTAGTAAAGTCTATTTAGATTTCTATAAAATTAGCTCTTGGCACAAAATGAATGGCCGATTTTACCAGGTGGGCAGCAAAATCAATTTTCCAGGGTGAGAGGGGCTAAGGGAAAGCAGTTCTGTGAAATAGGAAAGAATGCTCATCCATAAATGGACCCAGCCTCATTTGTAACATGTGGGAATTGCTGTCCAGTGGTGGAGAAGGCAGGCCCTGAAATCACCTGGATCTGAGGCAGTCTCTACCACTACTGAACGCTATCACCCAGGTCAGTGATCCAAACCCTCCACGTCTCATTTGTAAAGTGGAAATAATGTAATACCTTTTCAAGTTTCATTGGAATAAATGAATGGAATAATACACGATGGAACAATACCTTATATAGAGTAGGACGCACAATAAATTGTAGCTCATTATTATAAGTAATGGATCCTATTGCAGTAAATAGTACCTTTTATAATTACATATATAACTAAGGAGAATATAAATAACTAAATAAAATTTTCTAAAAACAAAAAAAGTAATAATGAGAATAAATATTTTTGAGTGCTAAGTGTCAGCACATAGTGCCTGACATTATACTAAGAATTTCAAATGTTATACCTCCTTTAATTCTCTCAAGGTAAAATTCCTATCTAAGGAGCAGAGTCTAGTAAGTGGCAGAACTAGAGATAGGCTGCCAGATTTAGCAAATAAAAATAGGATACCCAACAAAATTTTAAATTCAGATAAACAAGAAATAATTGTTTTAAAAAGCATACATCCCAAATATGGCATGGAACATACTTACATATCTGGTCACCCTAAACTAGAAATCAAGTCCTCAGCTCTTTTTTTCTTCACCATACAAAGTTATATCCAGAATATAACTGATTCCTTGTATATTTAATTCTCTAGCATTTTTTTATTTCCCCAACCAGAAGGTTCTTCGGTAAAAAAAACAATCCGAAATTGTATGTGGTTACTAACTATCAGGGAAAGCAAAAATGCTTAAGGCAAATAAACTAAATCAGGGCAGCTGGCTGGAGGGCTGGTACATCAAGAGTCATAAATCAAGCCCTGTGTTCTCTTGAGATTATGATCTTAAAGTATGTCAGCAATTATTAAAAACCCTTAAAAACAAAGTGGCAAAACAACATTTAATGTTGAGAAAAAAAAATTGCACCATAACTTGCAGCTATAAATTGTACTTTAAAATATTTTTTCTTAATGATACAAATTAACAATCTGATTCATTTATTCAACAAAAATTATCGATTGTCCTTATGTCAAGGCACTATGTAGATGCTGAATGAACAAAAATAGACACTGTCCTCACACTCACAGAACTGACACTCTAGCAAAAGGGACATAAAGTAATTAAATAAGCACACAAAAAAACAAATAAAATGTTACAGTCATCACAAGATCTATGAAGGAAAAGTATGTGGAGAGACACACCTATAATAGGAGGACTTGAGTTCAGAAAGAACTTTCATGAAATAGTATAACCTTAGCTAAGATCTGAAGGATGAACAGAATTTAATTAGGAATTTTAAACGACAGGTACCCATGTGCTTTACTCATAATCCTACACTGGAATTGTCTTCAAATGTTATGAGAGAGAAATAAACATTTATTGTTTTGAGCCATTATATGTTTGGGTCTAACTGTTGCTGCAGACTAGTCTGCTATAACCAGTGCTTCGCATCTTCTGCCTCACCTACCCACGATGCTGTCCATGCCTCACGTCTCCGCAAGACTGAATCGATCTTTCAGTTCTTCATGCTTGCCATGCTCTCTTCTTCCACGGTGTCCTTGCAATTCCAGGTTAGGGGTGGTGTTGAGTGATCCTGGGGAACCCACTGTCAGAGATTCATGCCATGCTGATATTACTCTATCTATTACTCTAACATCTTCAACACGTGGCTTTCAAGGTCATCATAAGTTTTGCATTCCAGTCACCTGGTAGGATCATGGGAGGTTTTTACGGTCCAGGCAGGAAAATAGCAGGGTATCATTTTTGCTCTCATTCCATTAGTTAAGTTCAGTCACATGGTCACCCCTAACAGTCAGGGAGCCTGGGAAATGAAAATCATCTGTGTTACAGGAGAAGAGAAATGGGTGTTATTAACAACTTGCAGTATCTACCATGAGCAGGTGGATCAGGCGATACAGGGTCTTATAAGCCTTGTTAAAGAATTTTGGTTTTATCTCAAGACCGATGGAAGTCCAATAAAGGGATTTAAGCAGAAAGGAGTGACATGATCAAATTCGTATTTATTTATTTTTTTTTACGCGGGCCTCTCACTGTTGTGGCCTCTCCCGTTGCGGAGCACAGGCTCCGGACGCGCAGGCTCAGCAGCCATGGCTCACGGGCCCAGCTGCTCCGCAGCATGTGAGATCTTCCCGGACCGGGGCACGAACCCATGTCCCCTGCATCGGCAGGCGGACTCTCAACCACTGCGCCACCAGGGAAGCCCTCAAATTCGTATTTTAAAAAGATGATTCTGGCAACAAATTGTAGAACAGATTTGGAGAGTACTGAGTGGTTGTGGGGAAATCAGTTAGGAGGATATTATAGCAATCCAGGTAAGAAATCATGCTAGTATGGAACAGGGTAGTTAGTGGTGCTAGAAATGGAGAGAAATAGATGGATGCAATAATATCATGCAACAGAGCTTTGACTACAGAACAACAGGCAAATATATGATGTCTTTTCTTTGTTAAACTATTTTATACTTCTTGTCATCTCCCTGACTCTCCTTGGTTTCTTTTGTACCAGTAGGTTCCTTGATCAGCATCAATAACAATGAAGATATAAGTAAGAATCATCGTAAGGAACTCCTCAAATCTGAAAAGCATTATCAAAAGGGCTTTCAGAGCCTCTCTACAGATTCTCTGGAGTGTGAAGTGGTTCAAAACAGCCTGATTTTGTTTAATATCATGCATATAAAATAAAGTATAAAAATAAGAAAAAAAATACTAGAATGTGCATTCTGACAGGGAATCAAAAAGTATAGAACTTGTGTTACTTTTTGATTGTTTTCTTATTCATAAAATGAGGACAGTAATACCTGCACAATCTACCTCTAGGGATTTGGTTGTTGTGATAATCAAATGCCATAGAGATCACATCTACTGAGGTGCACAGTGGTTCATATTAACAGGTCTCCCTGGTGTTTGAAGTTTCTATAATTGCTTGCTCTAACTATTTACGGAGACATTCATTATAGTACTTGCACATGAAAATTAAAAAAAAATGTATGTTCAAAAGCCTGTTCATTCTTTTCTTGTTTTTACTGCTACCTAATATAAGAGTAAGCAAAAGTTACTTGCCTAGTATAATAGCCTAAAAAACACAAGACATATAAGCTTGTTATTCAATGTACAGTTTAATGGGAGAGTTGAGTGTTTGGTGGTTGTTTTTACTGGTGTAAAAGAGGAAGGCTGCTTAACCCTCTAGTTGAAAATGATCTATCTCACAGTTACTGAACCTTGGTTTTTCCCTTAGTCATCTAACAAGCTAAAAATAGTAATAGGAAACACATTAAATACCAAACACCATTCCAAGTAACATATGTAAATACACACACACATATACACATATATACATGCATATATAAATGCACCTCTCACCTCCATACTATGCGGAAGGTATTATTATTACTATCTCCATTTTTCAGGTGAAAAAACTGAGGCACTGAGAGGTTCCGAAACTTGCCCAGAGTCATAAAGCTAGTTCATAGCTGAGCCAGACTTCAGACTCAGGCACCGTGACTTCAGAGTCCATGCTCTGTCTCCCATTTTGCTGCCTCTTTATAACGTACTAAATGCTGAATTAAGTGCTATACTCTGCCCCTAACAAGATTATCCTAATTATAGTTATTGCATTTTTTCTCTAAAGAATTTTCACTAACAGTACTCTAACTAAATTACCCCAAGAATTACCACTCACTTGGCACCATAGCTATTCAACGAGGCCAGTAAAATAATCCCAGATGGGCGGGGGAACTGGAAAACTCCACAACAAACTGCAGCCAGTTAAAGTCTTGCCCAGCAAGGAGCAGGTTGCCACCACAAAGTTATTCCATCAGGGTGATGAATTCCAGGGCCAACAGAAGTGCAGAGATAAGGAAGTAAGGATTCCTGCCTTCCTTTTCTAGAGTCCAGTGTCTTGTTGGATGTTGGCAGACAAGGCAGTACTTGAATTGAATCGTGGAAGTGGAGTAGATGCTCACTGAATTGACCAAGGGGAAGTGATTCCAACTAGAGCAAAGGAACAGAAAAATAATCCAGGAAGGAGAAAGCAAGGAAGAGCAAGGGTGTGGAGAGTAGAGATCAAGTAAGAGGGGAGGCTGGTAGGAGTCAGGTCATGAAGGGCTTTATGGAACTGAGGAAGCTTATTCCATGTAGCTCCAAGGAGCCATTGAAGGGTTTTGAGCAGATGCGTGATATGTTTAAAATATTAGGGAAGCTACCAGGTTTAGGGAAAGATCATGGTTTCAGCATTGGACTTTCTGAGTTTGAGAAAGTCAAACTGAGGGAAATTCAGTGGAAGTGTTCTGTGGACAAATAGACATGAGTTCTAGTTTTGAAGAGAGAAGTTGGCTGGAAACAGAGTTGGGAGACCACTCCAGTTAGCTAGCAGTTGAAGCCATGACCATACAAGAGATTTCCCAGGTGGCTATATACCAGGAGATTTTAAAAAGGAGAAAGATTAGGACCCTGAGGTCTACATTTGAGGGTGGGGACAGATGAAGGATGAGCTTGAGGAGAAGCAACAAGTCAGGAGAAATGCATGGGCAGGGCATAAGTCAAGGGAGGAGAAAGCATTATTAAAAAGGATGTGGGCAAAGATGTCAGATGGCTCAGAGAGGTCAAATGAGGTAAGGGCTGAAAAGCCCTTCCTATTTCAATGGAGTGGCAGGGCCAGCTCTTAAGATCAGGAGGTGAAAAGTGACCATGAGGTCAGGAGATGAAATGAGAGAGCAGCTGGAGAAGATTCTTCTGAGGAAGGAAATACAGAGGCAGCAACTTGGCAACCATTCTATGTTCTGTTCCTCAGTGGCCCAGTTTCTTTAAGAGACTGGGAAGTGGCATTGAGTTACGTAGCCTTTGTTTCTCTGACAGCCTCTTAGAACAGATCAGGGTTAGAGACACCCCCTCCCAGTTGGAATTTCACTTGGGATTCCAGGAACCAGCATTTAAGGTTATCTTCCACACCCCTAAACTATGCAACATGACACATTGGACTCTCCTTTGGGACTCACTTATGTAATATGTGATGAGAACATATCAATGTCCCAAAATTCAGGTCTTAGGTGCATCAGGGGCACATTGACTGAACTGAGTCTTTCCATTGTTATAAAACCCTGGTGATTATTTTTATTTTCCTCAGGGTTTATTAGTAAGTTTAGTTTCTAATAATCATACAATATCAGGGGTATTAGATAAGACAAAGCTCTTTAAAGGAACCCAAATCTATAAAGACTTCCCCACTAGCATTTCACCATATTTAAAATTTCATGGTTTGTTATCTTGATCCCTCCTCTTACTTTTGGTGTGATCTTGGACTTGTCAGTTAACCTCTCAGGATCTCAAGTGACCTCATCTGTCTAAAAAGAGAACTGGACAGGGCTTCCCTGGTGGTGCAGTGGTTGAGAGTCCGCCTGCTGATGTGGGGGACACGGGTTCGTGCCCTGGTCCGGGAAGATCCCACATGCTGCGGACCGGCTGGGCCCGTGAGCCATGGCCGCTGAGCCTGCGTGTCCGGAGCCTGTGCTCCACAACAGGAGGGCCACAACAGTGAGAGGCCCGCGTACAGCAAGAAAAAAAAAAAAAAGGGAACTGGACAAGATGCTCAGTAAAACCATATTATTCTACACCAGGGGTCAGCAAACTGTTTCGTAAAAAGCCAGATAATAAACATTTTTGGCTTTGCAGGCCATGCACACTCTGTTGCTACTACTCAACTCTGTCATAACGAAAAAGCAGCCACAGACAATGTGTAAACAAATGAGCATGGCTGTGTTCCAATAAAACTTTATTTACAAAAACAAACTGGACTAGATTTGGCCTTCAGGCTGTTGTTTGCCAACGCCTGTTCTAAACATTAAAATTAAGTCCTGGACTTCCCTTGTGGCACAGTGGTTGAGACTCTGCCTGCCAATTCAGGGGACACGGGTTCAATCCCTGGTCTGGGAAGTTCCCACATGCCGTGGAGCAACTAAGCCCATGCGTCACAAGTGCTGAGCCTGCGCGCTAGATCCCACTAGCCACAACTACTGAGCCCACGTGCCACAACTACTGAAGCCCACGCATCTAGAGCCCATGCTCCGCAACAAGAGAAGCCACTGCAATGAGAATCCCACACACTGCAATGAAGAGTAGCCTCCGCTCGTCACAACTAGAGAAAGCCTGCGCGCAGCAACGAAGACCCAACACAGCCAAAAAACAAATTAATTAATTTTAAAAAAACCTCAAAGAAAATTAAAATTAAGTCCTTCAATTTATAAAGTTGGGCCTCTTAGAATCACCCATTAAACTACTCATATCCCATAAAATGTAAATTATGCAGCTCTTGTCAGATATTATGTGATGGGAGCCACAAAATTTAACTCACACACTGCAAATGAGAAAAGCAGAGAAATATAAGGGTTAGTATTTTATGGGTAAACAATCTGGTTTTCTTCAAAATGTAGGTGATAAAAATATACTAAGATTCAGGCTTCCCTGGCAGCGCAGTGGTTGAGAGTCCACCTGCCGATGTGGGGGACACGGGTTCGTGCCCCGGTCCAGGAAGATCCCACATGCCGCGGAGTGGCTGGGCCCGTGAGCCATGGCCACTGAGCCTGCACGTCCGGAGCCTGTGCTCCACAACGGGAGAGGCCGCAACAGTGAGAGGCCCGCGTACCGCAAAAAAAAATTAATAATAATATATATTATACACTAAGATTCCATTCAAACTTAAAATTCAGTTTGATCCAAAAATTTAAACAATCTATTTTAGAAGTAGTTAACATCTTTTTGTTACATCTTTCTGCAACAGCTTTGAAAACCTCTTTCCCCCTGCATAAAGACAGTGCTATATGAATGAATGAAAAGGAGGAGGAGGACTTGTGGGACCTCAGGGTCCATAAGGGAAGAACAGGGGGTCCTCTGGAGCAACGCTCCCTCCTTCTGTCTCTGGGATACCATCCATGTCAACACGGGTGCTCCCTGCCCTGCTGGCATTCAACAGCTGAGGTCTGTGGTCACTGTAACTTGCCATCAGTTAGTCTTAGCTTGGGCTTGGCAGGGCTCAGAGGTGATCCTTGGCTGACTCTGCCTCACCTCCACTCTTATTGGTATTAAAGACCCCTTTGAGGTCTGGCTGTGACCATCATTAGGCCCTGGTTTAAGAGGTCTGCATTGTAACTCTTGCTATAAAGCCATTTCACCCCCGCCATTTCTTAGCCAGATTCTCAGCTCTTTTTGAAATTTGTCAACGCACATGGGACCAAGCATGGCTCAGGAAAAGGTCAACTTCAGAGCCTTTCTCTGCCTGAGCTTGCCACATCATTAGGTCTGTGTGACTCTGACCCAGCTTGGTTTAAAGCAGCCACGAAGGAGGCCTCCTCCCCAATCCCAACTTGTTTCTTGGAGTTCCCTTCAATTTACCTAACAGTAAAGGAGGAGAGAGATGTCTGACTGCTTTACTGCTTTTCTCTCTCTCCCCTTATTCTCCTTCTCACAATCTCTGGAGTCAAAAGAGGAGTTGACTTTTCCTAGATTGCTCATTCTTACCCTTCTCTACCATGGAGCCGCCTAAACATCGTAGCAGAAGACCTATCTTTTCTATGCTGGAGGAGTCGTCTCAGAGCATAAACCCTCCGGGCTAAGTTGTTACTAAAAGGGAGCAATGAAGGGATTTGGAGAAAACTTTCTTAATGCCAGGTTGGCCCTCCAGCCTACTGTTTTGTTCAAAATCTATTTCGTATGTTAGAAGCTGGCTGATTCCTATCTTTCTCATTGAATTCCTTATGCCACAAATTATAATCTCGCCCCAGGCTAATGGATGGATGAATGCATTTGAAGCACTAGGATAAGGATCTTATATTCTAAGAGGTAAAATGAGGAGTGCATATTTCCAAAGTATTATATCACTGTGCATTTAATTTCTAAATTTATTCAATAGCTTTTTTCTATGAAGACAGCTGAATAAGGGGGAGGTTCTTGAGAGAGCTAAACTCAGGATAGGTTGGTATTAGTACAGAAGAGCATGGAGAGGTAGCTGGCAGTACGTCAAGGGAGGCATGTTGAGTATCCAGTGTACAGTATATGACCACACAGCGGAGGGAAAAGGAAGAAAGTTGTAGAAATGCATTTCACAACTGTGTCTAGGACCAGTGCAGCCAAATATTACAATGGGAGAAAAGGAGCTGAAGCATCAATCAGTCTGCAATCCAATAAAACATCTTGGGAAGAGATTGAAGTAATAAGCTAGAGCAATGATGCGGCATTATCTGAAGACTAGAACTTTAAGAGTCAGTAGTTTTGGTAAAACAGTGCAAGAGAACATAGAACCTTGTTCAGAAACGGGGCAGATTTATTTAGCTGATTGTCCGTGTGCTGTTCCCTTGACTATGGGACCTGACTCAAAATTCAGGAGGTGTTAATGGTGAAGGGCCCAATAGAAAGCTCCAAAAGAGAGCAGCTCAAGAGAAACATATGTGAAAATATTTAGCAACTGGACAGAAAGCCTGTATTTTACTAAAGGTTGGATAATCACCTGTGGTCAGAAACTTATACCTACAATTTAAATGCCATCTTGCTGCCTGAAAAGTCATGCAAAATGCATAGGTAATTTACTCTTGACTTTGAAGTGTACCAGATAATTTTAAAATTGTATTTTTTTCCTAATTGTGTCATCCCGTGGCTGATATCAGTATTTCTTGATATGCACTGACTAGTAAAGAGATGGAAGAAGAAGTTAGTAAAACAAGCTATCTAGCATCAGAACGCTCCTCAGAGAGTGGAATGTGTACTTCATTACTGACTCCACATAGGATTCACAAAACAATCCCAGGCGCTAGGGGAAACAGAATAAAGATTATACTGATTCCTATCCTCAAGGAGATTAAGGTCTAATGAGAGAGAAATAAAATACGTAAAATTAACATAAATACATACAGATGTGCACAACAATTACAAGAGTGAGATGGTCATATGGAATCAAGAATTAGGCTGATTAGTTGGGGAATGATTAGGTAAACTCCAAAAAGATACATAAAGGAAATAGGGATGTAGTATTCAAGGTTGTTATCAATGCACTTTCACAGAAAAAATTTAGTTTTATGATACTCCTGGATGTCTAAACCTGTAGCATGCAATCTCCAGCATCTAAGAAATTTTATTTCTAGGACTTACCACCTGGTACCCCAAATAACTGCAGAGTTTAAGGATCTGTTACCAACCCTCACAAATTACTATTTCTCTAATAAAAGCATCTAAATTAAATATGAGAGTTTGCTATAGTGTGATAACAGATATATGTATGAATATGTATATCAGCAACTCAAACTTCTCAGGTACTCACAGTTGTGGGATATTTGCCCAGTGGGTTATCTCCAGCCAAAGGGCCAAAAATACTTCCTTTGGCCTTTCCTCCCTTCACCATCACACACAGTGTACATTCCAGTGAGCAAATATTTGTGCACAAGGACAGCTGCAGAAAATAATATACTGTGACCTACTCTGAAGGCTGATATAAACAGTTTTTTAACTATTAGCTCCCTGAGATCTTCTGTTCTTCTTCTCCAGGCCAGAGGAATCAGAAAGAGAATTGTCTTCCTGTCAGTGAGGAATGCTTTAGACATAATTTCCAAGAAAGGGAGGAATTAAAAGCAGAGGCAACTGAGAAGTCATATTCTTTGTCCAGAGGGGGAACCAGAAAAGACATCCCATTAGAGAAGAAAAAGAACCAGATATTAAAAAAAAAAATCAATATAGCAGAGTCTAGAAAGAGCTTAGAAGGCTCTGGAATCCTACAGGCTGTTGCAGCCATTTGCCTAGCCAAAAACCCACCCAGCAGTTCTTTTAAAAAAAAAAAAAAAGCCCATAGGGACTGAAAACATTGACTAATAATTCTTGAATCCATCTCCACAATATTATTCATCTCTACCAAGGTCAGGTTTGGTCACTGCATGGCTGGAGGTCTGGGCACGCAGTTCGCGGTTTTTTTACAGTAGTTATGGAGCCCTTTCTACTTTCAAGGGCCCTCCTGTCACTTATTACCCACCCTTCCAGACCACCCACCCATGCTCGCACACACAATACATCCAGACACACCCACAAATACCCAGATTCTTTCAACCTTATGGTGATTTGGGCTACAGGAATATTGTTTGCTCCAAATGACTTTCCTCTACATACTTAGAGTTTCCCCAGATAAATCGTTTTCACCCTCTGGGGACCTATCTGTGGACCTTTCCACTCAGCAAACATTTACAGAGCACCTACTGTGTGTAGGGCACAGATGGACGTAGGCGCTAAAGGAAGCTACCCAGGAGGCAGGGAAATGCCAGAGTCCCATGCTGCCCTTTGTTTCCTTGCAACCAGATGGGGCTGGGGGGGAGGGGAGGGGGGACAGAGAAGGGGAGGGGAGACCATATCTAAATGGAGAGACCATTTCTTTCTTTCACCCACATTTCCTCTTTCCGCCTTCCTTTTTCTTCTTTATTCATATCCTCTCTTTATCTCTTCATCTTTTATGTCTCTCTCACTCTCTTCTCTCCTTCCTTCCTCTTTCTCTTTTTTCTACTAAGACAAAACCATCTCAGAGTTGCCAGTCAGACTTGGGAGCTATCACTGTGCTTCTCTCGCCTCTAAATAAATTATTCATGAAAGTAGGCCCTGTGGCCATACAAACTCTAAAAACATAAAAGGAGGGGAAAACACTTGTCCTAACTCAGAAAACCTGACTTTGGGGAAACTGCATTCCTCCACATCCTGACATTGGTGCCTGCATATCAGAAAGGCCCAGAGGGAGAATGCAGGGCTCAGTGTAGCTGGCCTTCCACAGTCTCCCAGGCCCTGAGCCCTTACGATAATTTATGAGGTGTCAGGATATTCTGACCACAAGGTCGGAATAGAATGGTTTTTACACTTCAGCTGCCATGAAAGAGAAACAATTTAATTTTGTTTCACTCTGGCACTGTCTGTTTTCACAATGAGCAGGGGATTTGGGTCTCCTGGAGCTTATTTGTCTAAGCACAGACCACGACTGCTGCTGAGACTTGAGATGTCTGATTTTTGACTCTAGCTTCCTTCTCCTTCCTTCCCAGTTAAGGAAGGAGGCACTTGCCTTTCCTATAGTACCGGAGTGAGACAGGAACCCGTTTCACCCTCGCAATTGTTATGTACTAGTGACTAAACCAGATTTCACAGTCACTACATCCTTCTCTAACTTTCAGTGGGAAAGAGTGGTTCAGGTAAGTAAGGGGTATAAGAGAGCCCTTTCCAAAATTCAACAGGCCCCAGAGTCTCTGCCAAGTCGTGGTCTGGAGTCTGAAGCAGTGTTTCCCTTGGCCTACAAGCACAGCCTCCTGGCTCCTTCTGAAGCTACAGAACCAAAGACATTCCACTGAGCAGCCTGAAGCTCTGCCTGCCAGCAAAACCCAATGTCTCCTCGGAGAAATCACAGAGTAGGATTGCAATACTCCTTCAGCGACAGAGCAGCCAAGACAGCAAACGCAAGGCAAGTCAGATTCTCAGGACCCCACCAACCCTCTCCTCTAAGCCAGACAGGGAAGGTCATCTGAGAATCAGAATGTGACAGATAATTACATTATAGAGCAGTCACCCAAGAGGCTTACATTGATGGAGAGGGGCTCCTGGATTCCTGAGCCTAGAAGCAACAGGCCTTCCTGGACCAGTTCATGTGATCTGCTCTGTTAAACTCATCTCCTAGGTTCTGGCCACCTGACAGGCACTAGAAAGACAGGAACAGTAACAGAATGAAATAGAGTCTATTTTATCAATCTTTTTTTTTTTTTTTTGCGGTACGCAGGCCTCTCACTGTTGTGGCCTCTCCCGTTGCGGAGCACGGGCTCCGGACGCGCAGGCTCAGCGGCCATGGCTCACGGGCCCAGCTGCTCCACGGCATGTGGGATCTTCCCAGACGGGGCACGAACCCATGTCCCCTGCATTGGCAGGCGGACTCTCAACCACTGCGCCACCAGGGATGCCCTATTTTATCAATCTTTTAAAGTTTAAGTATAATTAAAGTGAAAAGGGTAAATCTCTACATAATAGGTAATAATTTTAAAGAAACACTAGTGAAAAAAGCAAGGGTACAATACAATGAGAATAATATGCTACCATGTTTTTAAAAAGAGGCTGTCATGTATTAACATATACTTAAATAGACATTGTATAGGAAAACAGAAGAAGCTTGTTTTAGGGTTTGTCTTTAGAAAAAGAGAACTAGAAGCCTGAGGGTCAGAATTCAGATGGAGATTTTCTTCTCACTACATATTTTTCTGTATTTAAGAAAATTTTTAAACCAAGAACTGTTATTAGTTTTACAGAACAATATTCCATTTAAAATATAAAGTAAAATCCTGAAGAATGGTAAAGAGAAAGGAGAAGTAAGAAGAAAAGCAAATGATTCAAGCTTAGAATGCAACTTAATGTTGGGCTAGCCAATTCTCAACAAAACCACTCCCCTGAATTAAAGCAATGAATCCTTGGTGGGAAGGGTAAAGGAGCTATTTGGTAAATGACCTCTTCGAGTTCCCTTAATAGTAGTACTTAAGCGCACATGGAAGAATTCCTTACTTTCATGTGGGTGAGAAGATCACTCCCCCAAAAAGGATTTCAGTCAAAATGAGGGAGCATCCTGCAATTTAGCAACCAATAAGCCTGAGTTTCAAGCAAAGTGCTGAGTCAAACTGGTTTGCTCTCCCCTCTGCCCTAAGTCAAATTTCTGAAGTCTCTTCTCTATACAGCTTGTCCAAGTAATAATCATTCTTCACATTTCCAGAGAACGTCATTGATCCAAGGAGGTGTGCGTGTGGGACAGAGCATTGGACCCTGGGTCAGACAACATGTGGTACGGTAGTAGCTGTCTCTGGGGTAAATTGATAAATTGTTTAATCTCTCTGGACTTCAGTTTTCTCATCTGTGAAGAGAAGGATTTGAATGAGATACATTACCTTAAAATGTCTTAAATGCTATAGGTCTCTGATTCTGTAAAAATACAGTTATCAGTCTGCATGCATATGAAGCCTTGTACACACTGCAGGCCAGTCATGGGTTTCCATGGTCGCACTTGACCTTCAGACAGCTGCATATATGAAAGCACTTTCTAACTTGCTTCTTCATCAATTAGGGATGATTGAATTGCTGTCCCCAAAATGCTATTCACCACCAGACCATGAAAGCAAGGTTCTGAAAGTACATTTGGCCTTGCCACGTGACAAACAGAAGAAACTACTACATTGTGAACTAAGCCTCAAAGGTGTCCTGGTATTGCTTTAAGACCTTAGGTGGCCGGCCCACTGCCCCATCCATCATCTGATAGGTAGAGGTTGTCACTGGAGGCTACATCCCTGGTTAGACAAGAAATGCTTCCAAAATGAAGACCTCTCTTACCATTCTTCATCCCACTGTAGGTGTCTGGCATATCACAAAGTCCTTTCTCCGTGTCAGGACAAAGTACTCTGGTAGAGCAGCTTCATAGTGATGTCATGGTCATGTGAACCAGAGAGGCCAGAGAGATGGTGAGAGAAAAAGAATAAAAGAACTGCCAGGACAGCAGCCCCCATCAACCCACTTTACTCTCAGGTGGGAAACTTAAGAACTCAGTTGTTTAGCAGCCAACCTGAAACATATCTGATAATTTCTCTGTGAATTTCCCCTCCTCCAATGTTTCCATTCAAAACATAACTGTTCCTCATTTCTTTCCCCACATATTCCAATTCATCATTGCCGTGTATGTCCTATTCTTCTCAACCCTATAACACAGTCTTGATTGGTCTTTCCTATTTGTCTGTGCTTTTGAATTTATAACCCTGCCACAACTTCAGTACTCTAATATAGCAATGAAAAACACAGATTCCAGAGAGATAATATAGGATAGGGGTTGAGAACATGAACTCTGGGGGCTTCCCTGGTGGCGCAGTGGTTGAGAGTCCGCCTGCCGATGCAGGGGACATGGGTTCGTGCCCTGGTCCGGGAGGATCCCACATGCGGCAGAGCAGCTGGGCCCGTGAGCCATGGCCACTGAGCCTGCACGTCCGGAGCCTATGCTCCACAACGGAAGAGGCCACAACAGTGAGAGGCCTGCGTACCACAGGAAAAAAAAAAAAAAAAAAAAAAGAACATGAACTCTGGTGCTAGAACACCTATCTCTGGCCTTTACAAGATGGCAGCACCTAGATGGACGATTAGGGACCAGTAGCCTTGGATGTACTGCTCATGGAGGAACAGGAGCTGTTGGACTGGGCCCAGCTTTTTCCCAAGAAGGTTGTTGGTCATTAAGAGAATTCTAACAACAGTATGGAGGTTCCTTAAAAAACTACACATAGAACTACCATATGACCCAGCAATCACACTAGTGGGCATATACCCTGAGAAAACCATAATTCAAAAAGAGTCATGTACCAAAATGTTCATTGCAGCTCTATTTATGATAGCCAGGAGATGGAAGCAACCTAAGTGTCCATCAACAGATGAAAGGATAAAGAAGATGTGGCACATATATACAATGGAATATTACTCAGCCATAAAAGAAACAAAATTGAGTTATTTGTAGTGAGGTGGATGGACCTAGAGTCTGTCATACGGAGTGAAGTAAGTCAGAAAGAGAAAAACAAATACTGTATGCTAACACATATATATGGAATCTAAGAAAAAAAAAAAAGGTCATGAAGAACCTAGGGGTAAGATGGGAATAAAGACACAGACCTACTAGAGAATGGACTTGAGGATATGGGGAGGGGGAAGGGTAAGCTGTGACAAAGTGAGAGAGTGGCATGGACATATATACACTACCAAACGTAAAATAGATAGCTAGTGGGAAGCAGCCGCATAGCACAGGGAGATCAGCTCTCGGTGCTTTGTGACCACCTAGGGGGTGGGATAGGGAGGGTGGGAGGGAGGGAGATGCAAGAGGGAAGAGATATGGGAACATATGTATATGTATAACTGATTCACTTTGTTATAAAGCAGAAACTAACACACCATTGTAAAGCAATTATACTCCAATAAAGGTGTTTAAAAAAAAGAGAATTCTAACAATGAACAGCTCCTTGACAAGACATCCAAAAAAGTTTGAACTAGATTTGTGAATGCTCCAGCTGGTAGTAATGTAATGAAATTATAGATTCAAGTGAATGAAAAGGTAAACCTTATGGCTGCCAGGTTTAAAATATTTGGCCGTGGTTCTGAAATTGATCCAAGCTCATTAGCCATTGAATGGGTCAAAGGAAAAGGGTTAAAGAAGCCATGACAATCAAAAGCACAGATGCTACCGAGGAACCATGCCTTCCTCCCAAGGAGCTGCACAGCCCCATGCTAACTGAAGATACAATCAAGATGTCCCTGGTAAACTCTAAACTGAAAAGTTATCTCAAGGAAGGAGAGAGAAAGAAGAAACGAGCCGTGAGCCCGCAGATAAACCTTCGTTGGACCAAGTCAGTTGTTTTCCCAATCTCAGTGTAATCACCTTAAATGTCAAAAAGACTGTTACACGGTCATAAAGGATTATAGGATAATATACAACATTTTACCATTCAAATTATTGCTCTTATCCAAGTGAAATACATAGATTAATTGTTCAGAATCATTTGGTTTGTTTCAGCCTGACTGTATTGTCTTAACCCAATTGGTGTTTACTTTGAAATATGTGATTGTGGCTGAAACAGCTCCTTGATGAAATCAGTAATGATTTCCAAAGAGTGCTTACGTTTAAGAGTAAAGTGTGTAAATATCCACATTTTCCTGAATCTGTTGTTACGGAAAGAGATGTTATTAGGCTTAAATGAGTATTTGAAAGAGCCAATCATTGCACATAAAGCAGATGCACGTTAAATAATACATTGGAAGAATATAAGAAAACAATAACAAATCACAAGCTTGCCTTTTACTAGCTGTGTAAGCTTGGGAAAGTTCTTAACCTGTCTGTGCCACAGTTTCCTCATCTGAAAAATGGGATGATGATAGATCTACCTCACAGTGCAGTGTCAACTGTTAAATGATTTAACATAGGTAAAGTGCTAAGAAAAATGCCTGACACATAGCATTATGTATTAACATTATTATTATTGCTGTTGTTGTTGTTGTTAGCTCTCTTGGATATTAGATTATCCTTGAGGCCTTGGCTCACTGTTTTGGGTTCAACAAAAAAAAGTAAGGATGCTATTTGTGAATCTTTCCGGACTTTCCAGAGCCTCTGACTACTTCACCCCTTCGTCATGACTGTCATTAGCTCTGTTTCTTCATGTGCAAATGTAAAGCTTCATCCATCTTTAGTGACACATGTTTACTTACTTACATACCTATCCCTCACTTGTCCATATCCTCTCAAAAAAAATAAAGCTTGTCTTTCTCTTTAATTTTGAATCATTTTCCTCCACTTTCGTGTTCAAAGCTCTCCTAGTATTTAGATTGGAATACTAACAGAATAGCTGAAAGTTTGAAAGGAAGAGTCAAACTGACGATAATATTTCATGGAATTCTTGTTTCCTCAACATCTTTGTTTCTGTAAGGCAAAATGTTCCATTTGGGTCTGCTCTCAGTCAAGGGAAATTAAGGAAGGCATTTTTCCATGTGAAATGAATAGGGTAGTGTAGCAGACACTGTTCATTATCTACCTAGCATCCATCTCCCCATCTTACCTGCTAATTACACTCCAAATATATTTAGGTAGCCAGCAGACTCCATACTTCTGAAGAAGTTTAGCCCCTTCTCCAGCCCCACTTGGCATTCCCTTCTCTTTGCCAGTGATCAGAGGTTGGCATGTGACCCAGGTCTTGCTAATGAAACAAAAGAGAAAGTCTGCTGGGGGCAGGTGAGAGAAGCTTCTAGAAACTATTTTCTTTCTTTAAAAAAAGGAGACAAAAACTCTCAAGGAGCAAGACTTTCCTTCTATCCCTAAATGTAACGAGGTGAGAATGGGATGCTGGGAGCTGTGGCAGTCATCTTAGCATAATGAGGTACAAGTCTAAGGACGAAAAGACAACATGCTGACAATGGTAGAGTAAAAAGAGAGGAAAAAACAGGGGACTTTGATAATGTAACTGAGCCACTCCAACTGCCCTGGAACAGTTTATCTCCAGAATCCTTTTAGAAAAGTGTAAAGCAACTGTAATTTGGTCTTCTATTCTGGATAGCTGATCATAATTTATGATCAGATCACAAGGTATGTCAAGTCTTTTGTAATAGCACATTCATTCACCTTTGAGAATCTACTGTGAGAGCTAATAAATTATTCATACTTTTAAAGATCTTTCTGTATTTCAAAGTATTGTCACATCTCTATGATTTCTTCTGTATAGATTTTTCTCTTAAAATGTACTTATCATATAATGTAATTATCTCATCTCAGTTTACTCCAAATTTTTATAAGTACAAAATGCTTTATTCTCTCAAATTACAAATTTAAATTATTATAATTTTTTTATTTTTCTGTTCCCTATACTTATCATTCCCTCCTAGGGAAGATTTTGCTAAAAGCATGGATTTGGAATCAGAGAGACCCAGAGTCACATCTACTAGCCCTGTGAAGGGTAAATTACTTATTTTCTCTGACACTTAATTTCCTCATCTAGAAATAATATCTAGGGCTGATACCTAGATGAAATGAGATGACATCAGTAAAATGCTTGCCTAATCTTGTTACAGAATGAAAACTTTAAAAATTGTATAGGAAAAGAAAAGGGGGAAGTGGGGATAGGGAAGAAAAAAAGTGAAGGAGAAGAAGAAAAGGGAAAAAAGAGGACAAGGAAAACATCAAGAGAAGAAGAAAATGAAAGGAAGAAGGAGGAGGGGCAAAAGAAGAAAGGGAAAAGAAAAAGAGGAAAAAGAGCCAAGAAAAAGGGAAAGAAGGAGGAAGAAGTTAGAAAAGAAGGAGAAGAGGGAAAATAGGAGGAAAAGAAGAAGGATAAGATGATGAGAGGAAAAGTAATGACAACGATGATGATGATGATGATGATTTTCCAAAGAAGAACTGAGAGGTTAAGGTAAGTTTTAGAGCCCAGACAAAACCTCTATCATCTACATCTTAATATACTGTGATTTTTTTCCGCCTAAAGCTTTGATATTATGTATGGCTGACTGTCATGCAGCTTGAATCTAGTTACTCCAATATCACTACAAAGAAAATTACAAAGGATTATAAACCTTGGGCAATAGTCCTCATATTTCAAAGAAGTGGTTGATTCATTAAGATTCCAGTGCAATCAAAGAACTTGAAGAAGTCCCTGGAGTTTGTTTTTGTCAAACGTGAGGTACAGCTAAATTAAATGAGTAAAAATTAAATGAGTGATTCATTGGATTTCTTCTATAATGACCAGGTGTCCTCCTTCTTCAGTGATGACGCAACAAGAGGAAAGAGGCTTTTTTCCTGACACGAGAGAAAGGTCTTCTTGACAGTGAGGGCTAATAGAAACCTTTTAGTTACCATCCCGTTGGTTACAAGTCATTTCCTACAGAGTCTAAAAAGCTGGACTGATTTTATGTAATCAGTGCAAAGTACAGGGCAAGTGACGATAGGTAGAGGACTAGAAAAATCTCTCAAGGACCTTCTAGACCCACACTTTTGTACTGCAGTCAGTTCCCATCTATTTTCCACTATGGGGAATTGGGGGAGGGGTCTTCCTTTCACTTCTTTAGGTTTGTTTGTGAGCATCAGCTCTCTCTCCTTGTCTTCCTTTCTCTCTCAAATGCTGGCATGGATCCTACATCTGAAGCCCTCTCCTTCCTGCTATGAGAAACACATCTACCCTTCCCCTTTTGTCTGTCCTTCCGGCTCCACACCACTTCTGTTTCAAGCTTTTATTGGTATGCATTCGAGCCTGAGATTTTCTGACTTTCCCAAGTACCATATTCCCACAAGAATCCTCTTCCATGTCAGGTTGTATTGTCATTAGCAACCACTTCTCAGACACATTCTTGGATGTTATTGCTATTTCTCATTCTCCCCTCTACAAGGTAAGAGCTTAGTCTAATGCTATCCTTCATCACCATCACCCCAACCCCCATCCTCTAATCCTGATGCCCCTACCTTCTGCAGGGTAAAGCTTAAAAACTTAAAACCTTCCACTTTGGAATTTTGTTGCCTTGCATCACAATTCCAGTACAGTGACTTCACCCAAGAAAGGCAAAGGAAGGAAACTCTTGCACTAGCCTGAATTAATAATGAAGAAAGGGGAGAAGTCTAATCTTTCCAGTGCAGAAGATGTGTGTATTGTTTGTTGCGAGTAGCCCTCGGGGAGGGAGAGGTTTCAAGTTCAGCATTTATGTGGCACATTTTTCAATTAGACAATATACTGTATGGCATTTCCCTTCCTCCCCCAACCCCTTCCCTTTTATTACCACATGACTTCATCTCCCCATGTGACTGACAGACCCCATTGGGCTCAACATAGATAAAAAACATCTGGGGAGAAAAATTGCAATTTAGAAAACAATTAAGTACATCAATTTCAATTCATTTAGTTGGCCAGAGAAAGAAAAGTTCTTTCAAAGAGGTAACTTGATCTACAGTGCTCATGGATTAAAGGGCACGAAGATCTGTTTTCTCCAGGTCATAGTGTGGAGGAATGCATCTTAGCTCAGAGCTCTAAATGCAGACATAAACTATTTGTGATTTTTAACAAAGAATAAACCACTGAGAGTTTCCCTAATTTTCTCATTTCTTCGACATTTTTTTCCCTACTCTTCCCAAATTCCCAAGAACTTAAGAGCTTCCTCAATGGATATGTATTTCTCTCTCAAATGCTCACCATATGCTCATTTGTTATGGGAGCTCTGTAAGTGAACCTCGGTTTACTATTAAAGACCCTATTTGAGGGACTGAGGTTTGTGGGGTGTTTATGACTTTCCCATCTATTTTCCTCACTAACTCTGTGAACACCCATGGGTCCATTATCTTAAGGTGTTCAGAACCTTTATGAATCACGGTATAACTTTTCATTCACAAAACCTTAAATAAAGAATTTTTTTCCAGGTTTACCGAGAAATAACTTACATACATCACTGTACAAGTTTAAGGCATATAGCATGATCGTTTGACTTACATCTGTCGTGAAATGACTACCACAATAGGTTCAGCTAACATCCATCTTCTCATATAGATACAATAAAAAGAAAAGAAAGGAAAAAAAATTTCTCCTTATGGATGAGCAGTCAAGATTTACCCTCTTAACAACTTTCCTATATTTCATTCAGTAGTGTTAGCTGAACATGTAATTACATCCCTAGTACTTGTCTATCTTATAACTGGAAATTTGTACATTTTGATCACCTTCCTCCAATTCTCCCTCCCTCAACCCTCCTCCTCTGGTAACCACAAGTCTGATTTCTTTTTCTATGAGCTTGGTTTTGTTTTGCTTTGTTTGGGTTTTTTTTAGATTTCATATATAAGAGAGATCATACAGTATCTGTCTTTTTCTGACTGACTTATTTTACTTAGCAACATGCCTTCAAGTTCCAAATGGTAGGGTTTCCTCATTTTTTTGGCTGAATAATATTCCATTGTGTGTACATATACAACTTCTTTATCCTTTTATCCATTGATGGTTGTTAGGCTGTTTCCATGTCTTGGCTATTGTAGGTAATGCTGCTGTTAACATGGGGATGCAGATATCTTTAGAAGTTAGTGTTTTCATTTCTATTGGATAAATTCCAGAAGTGGAACTTCTGAACCATATAGGAGGTCTATTTTTATTTTTTTAAGGATCCTCCACACTGCTTTCCATAGTGGTATCTTATCCTTGAATAGATAATAGTCATTCTTCTTGTGAGGGGAAGCAAAGTTAGAAACAATCTATGTCATCATCTTGGTGATGTCACCTCCCAAATAAAGAATCTTAGTACCAGCAAGGTTGGCATATATCTAGGTAAATATTATAACCACTGCTCTCATTTATTAAACACCTATCATAGAACAGTCACTGTAATTCACATCTTGATTATAATATCTAATTTACTTGTCACATCAATCCCATTAAGTAGGTATTATCATTCCCATATTTTACAGATGAGAAACTGATGATCTTATTTTAAGATTATTAGTAGTCTCACCCACATAAAAGAGGAAACACTTGAACACAGATTTCTCAGCTTCTTCGATTCATGTTCTAAATACCACATACAGAAAAAGAGCAGCCTAGGAAATAAACTCTAGAAGGTAGAATTCAGTGATAACTTTGAATCAAAAGTCTCTAGCCACATTTAATTAAGAGAACATGTATAAAATAACTAGCTAGTGCCTGGCCCAAAGTAATTCCTCAATAAATGATAGCTTAATTATTACATAAAACCATCTTCACTTATTCCCCAGCCCTTACCCTCAATTTCCCTCAAACTTTACAATACACTTGGGATTATCATATACACTGCTGAGGTTTTATTACAGTCTCCACTCAAAATCATCACCTATGCGGTCTAAAGACCTAAACATGAGATCCAGAAGCAGGTATTTTATGTGATCTGACTGAGAAATGTTAACTATCAGGAAATCCCATTCCAGGAAGGAGCCAACAGGTAGAAAAGGTCCTAAAGGTGACCTCACTCATTTTCTATTAAAGTCTGCCTTGGGAACCAGCTTGAAACACACCCACTCTTACAGCATGTGTTTCATTTTGCCTACTGTAGATGGAGAATGCAATCACAATAATATCATGAGGCCATATGGAAGTGTGGGGTTAGGGCATACTCATTTTGTAATGAGCCAGAGTCGACTGATAGGATCACTCAACAAGTGGACCACTTTGGCACTAGGAGGGCTGGAGGCTAGGAAACATGAACAAAGAGTGGATTTGATGTCAGTGAATAGATGGTAAAGTGAAAAGAAAAATGATGTGTGGATTAGAAGGCATTTGAAAGGCAGAGGGAGCTGACCACTGGAGGCGTTACAGTTGAACAAAGGAGCCTACAGGCTACTGAAATTCAAGGGTTTGGGTTTCTGGGTAGGGAATCCAGGCATGATCTGGCAGTTCAGAAAAGTCAGAAGGTTGCTGGGAAGAGTTTATTTGACTTAATTGTAACAGTAGAGAGATGGAAAAAATACCTAATTCCAACAGAAGAGTACTTGGGTCCCTGGAAAATCTTGGCTATAGGTGAGCGATGGGGAGATCACTGTGAATTGGAATATTTAAGGGATATCTGTTAGAGGAGGCCTCTTGGTAGAATTTGATGAAATGAGAAATCAGGATGGCCTGCTTGTTAAAGGTGAACAATTGAACAATAGCAGGAAAGCAAAAGTGGACACGGTGACAGCAAGGAAAAGATGGAACTAAAAATGTGTCTAAAGACTGCTGAATCCCTCACCATTCCCCACCCCATCATGAGTCCAATAAGTAAGCAATGAAGAAATCTTGTGCTTGGTTTCTTGATTAAAATAGGAAGAGAACAGCTACCTTTCCCTGGCTCAAATTTGCCTTCTGAGAAAGGAAAACGTTGTTCATGATATGCTGGTTTCAGTTTTCGTTTTTATTTCTTGTTTATTTTGGTTGGGTTTGGTTTTTAACCTCCCCAGGTCAGTTCAGGACAATAAGGCAATTCAAATTTAAAGGTATTGCTGAACTTATCAGAACCATTTGTCTTCTTTGACTTTAAAAGCCAGGCACAAAGTGTTGCAAAATAAGATTTCCAGTCTTCCTGGCCTCTGTTCGTGCCAAGAATGCCCCATGACTGCCCTTTCAGAGGTAACAGCCTTTCAGATCATCAAGAAACCCTGGAGGTTGCTAATAAAAAGAAAATGATTTTCCATACAAAGTAAACAGATCCCTACCACACGTCTAAAAGGACTTGGCTTTAGATGTGGGTGAAGGTTTGGAGTGGAGTTTTAATTTTTATATTACAGAAGCTTATTCTGAGCTTGAATTTTCAAGTTATTCTTCAAAGCACAACAGAACCCCCTGTCAGGATATATCCAGCAACTGCATTCTTGGAACAGCTGTAAATTAGCCTGCTTTTCTTTTCTCTCTTGAACTTGAGGTCCCTTTTAGGGACCCAGCAGAAACCCTTTAGGAAGAAGGAAGTGAAGTTTAGAGGATCTGTCCTCTTACCTAGAAGGATTGTTTCTATGGAATCTAGTCTTCTCTAGTTTCCCCCCCAAAACTGAAGCCTACTTTATGGCATCAACAAATCATAACAGGCAGATTCTGAACCAGAAAAATCATCTTCCTGGGCTAAATTCTTTGTCATTGCACAGCTGAGCAGAAGATTTGTACAATAAATACAAATAGTTTTAAGTGTGGCCCATTATAATGGGTCACCAGATGTATTGTTATGTCAGTCCTTCCTGGCATTGTAAAAATAGGGAAGTCTTTCAGGGGTTGCGAGTATATGTGGAAATGCAGGGAGGCTGACTGAGCTTTACAACTCTGAGGAAAAAAGGAATCCATGAGGAAGCCTGATTTTATACCTGGGATATAAAATACAAGAAAACAAATAGGAAATGTGTTCAATCGTAGTACCTTTGTTGTCACATGTAAGATTTTTGACTGTTATTTTGGTTTTTTTGTTTCAGAGTTTTGGGTTTTTTTAACCTCCCTGCTGGTTGCATTTCATTTACTCATTCGGAAAATATTCATTGAGCATCTATGTTGGGACAGCACTCTACTGAATTCTGGGGATGACAATGAAAAAGCAAAGGCAATGCTTTCCAGAGCCTATATTCTGTTGTATAGAGATAAACAGATATATCCATGGTATGTTGCTGACATAATGTCAGATACTGATAGTGCTCTAGAGAAAAGTACAGAAAGTGAGGAGGAAAGGGAAGAAAGAGGAGAATTAGGGAAGTCCTCTTTCAGCTGAAGGAAGTAAAAAGGTAAGCCATATGCATACCAAGGAGAGGAAACAGCAAATGCAAAGGCCACGAGGCAAGAGTGTTCTTGGTCCTTCCAGGAACAGCAAAGAAGTAAGAGCCTAGAGTATAGGTCCCTGTGAGAGATTCCAGCTTTATTCAAACTTTTCTGAAGTTAAAGACAAGGGATGGAAGTGGAATGGGATAGAACTTGGGTTACTGTTATTTAACTGAAAGTAGAAATTGAGGCAAAGAGGCCACAATTAACCTACTTTCCAAGCCCCCAGGGAAGTAATCAGAGAGGATGGTATATGGTTAACAGGGAATCAGAGGGTGAAGGGAGAGAGGGAAGAACCACATTTTGACTGAAGACTAGGTGAGTATTGTGACGCCCTACCAGGCGGGCATCTGTAGAAAGAATCACAGTCATCACATTCCAGATTAAAAGCAATCCACCATAATTTCCCAGGGACATTAAAAATTTAAATATGCCTATTTGTACACCGAGTCACCTGGCCTCACCCTTCTTCCTGATCATAGTGGCTTCAAACTGCAAGGGAAAGAGTGACTGTGTTGATTGCTCATCTTTCCTTAGCCAAGGAGCTAACACTCCACTGTGGACAATCTGGGCTCTTGGCTCCTTACACCATTTCTTCTGAAGCCAGGCTTGTGGTCCCAGGATCTGCTCACATTACAGAGAGGGTTAGGCTTTCTCATTAATCTCTGTCTGGACCCTGTCCTCAGATTAGCAACCACTGAAACATAATCCCTGTGATGAAGAAATGGAGGGCCTGGCCCAGAGGATATTCGTTTGGCATTTGTTTGTTTACTTATTTCTTAATATTTATTTATTTTATTGAAGTATTATTGATTTACAATGTTGTGTTAGTTTCAGGTGTGCAGCAAAGTGCTTCAGTTATACATATATGTACACATTCTTTTTCAGATTCTTCTCCATTATAGGTTGTTAAAAGATATTTAATATAGTTCCCTGTACTACACAGTAGGTCCTTGTTGTTTACCTATTTTATATATAGTAGTGTGTATACTGTAATCCCAAACTCCTAATTTATTGCTCCCCCCTCCCCCTTTGGTAACCGTAAGTTTGTTTTCTATGTCTGTGAGTCTGTTTCTGTTTTGTAAATAAATTCATTTGTATCATATTTTTAGATTCCATATATAAGTGATATAAGATATTTGCCTTTCTCTGTCTGACATACTTCACTTAGTATGATAATCTCTAGGTCCATCCATGTTGCTGTAACATATATATATATGTTATACATATATGTTATATATATGTTTTATATATATATATATGATAGATATATCACATCTTCTCTATCCATTCATCTGTCAGTGAACATTTATGTTGCTTCTATGTCTTGGCTTTTGTAAATAGTGCTGCTGTGAACACTGGGGTGCATGTATCTTTCTGAATTAGAGTTTTTGTCTTTTTCGGATATATGCCCAGGGGTGGGATTTGCTGTATCATATGGTAGCTCTATTTTCAGTTTTTTAAGGAACCTCCATACTGTTCTCCACAGTGGCTGCACCAATTTACATCCCCACCAACAGTGTAGGAGGGTTCCCTTTTCTCCACATCTTCTTCAGCATTAGCTATGTGTAGAATTTTTAATGATGGCCATTCTGATACGTGTGAGGTAATAACTCATTGTAGTTTTGATTTGCATTTCTCTAATGTTTGCTTATTTTTTAAAGAAATAAAAAAGGCTCAGTTTCCTATTTCACAGGACTGGTGAAAGAATTAAGTGAAATAATGGATGTAAAGAACTTAGCATTCACTGAGTGTTTACTACTATGATTATTTCACCACTTCAAAAGAAATTCCAAAGGGTTGAAGAGAGGAAGAGACAGAGAAAAGTACTTCTCATGTACCTTCTGAGCCAGGGAGAGGGCCAAAGGGCTAATATTCCAGAGACAGACTAAAATTTCACGTCAAGAAATGGTAGCTTGACCCAGTGCAACACCCAGAAAGGCCTAATGAACAGGACTCAACATGCCACTGGATATTTCATTGTTTGGTGGGCTGGCTCTCATAATTTAAATGTAGTTTTAACAATACATATTGTCAGAGAACATCTGGTAGACACAGAGGGCCTGTCTGCCACATTCCTTTTTCCTTCTTGACAAATATTCCTCTAACCTAGAGGGGGTGAGAACCAGACATTCTTCCACGACATCCTTTTGTTCTTCTTACAATAACTGAAATCCTTTCTGTACACATATTTAATCCAGCAGTGCAGGAAAATCGCAGCCTTTTTCGTCTGGCAAAAAGTCCCAAGTGCAGGTGTTGGCTGCCTTCCCAAGACACTCTTTTTAAGAGTTCCTATCAAGAGACTGCTTCATTTCATCTCTAGTGCACAGCATGAAGATGTTTCATGATTTAAAATTTTCTTATTATTTCCTGATCTCAGTCACTAAAGACACTCAGACACTGAAGACAATTTGGAATATCTTCCCAGCTCTACCCCTCCTTTAACTGTGTCCCTCAACTACAGCCCACAGCTGGGGGGAGAGAGGATGGGATACACACAGTCATATTGCACAGCTCATGGGACAAGAGGTGAAATTCTAACCTGTGCCAGGTCAATTGGTGACCCTTTCCAGTGAAATGAGAATTGAGAGAAAGATCAAGGGCTACTGAGAAAGAGTCAGCCACTCCCTGTGGCTAAACCCAGAACATGCAAACCAGAAAGCCATGGTTGCCCATGTTTCCTGTTATACGAAGTAGCGAGCAGAGAATGCCACCCACAGGGAAAGAGAAAAGTGAAGCGTTGAAGGCAAATCCAGCCTCTGTACCCTGACACTGAATTAAATCTCAGAGACAGAGTTTTGGGTGAAGTAGAAACGATTAGCTTTATTGCTTTGTCATGCAAAGGGGACCACAGCAGCCCAATGCCCTGAAAACTGTGTGTCCCCGCCTGGAGGCGGTAGTGAGAAGTTTTAGAGTAATGGTTCAAAGAGGGCGTGATCAGCTCGTGGACATTCTTCTGATGGGTTGGTGGTGAGGTAAGTGGGAGTCAGCATCATCAACCTTCAGGTTCCAACTGGTCTGGTGTCTAAGTGCTTGTGGACAGCATACAGTTAAATTCTCCCACCTGGTGAGGGTTTCGGTATCTGTTATGTGTATTCCTTGAGGGGGAACCAGGACCCTGCCCCAAGTTTGCACTGTTGTATCTTTCGACTGTTCCTCCCGTGTCTCCACATCCATTCCCTTCCCTAATTAGCGACTGTTTGAACCTGCTCATTGGAACTCAGGAAAGGTCATGGAGGCTGAATAAAGCCTATTTCCTGTAATCAAGAAATGGGGGCACAGACAGGCTTTTGTGGCCAGGAGCCCCACAGGAACCTACTTTGTTTCAGGGTATGCGCAGAGAGAAGAAAAGGCTCAAGATAGAGAGGGTCTATTTCCTGGTTCCCAGTGGCTTTCTTGCCTCTGGTCCCATCCTGAGACCCAGCTGTACTCTGCCCTTGAGTTTTATAAGGCACCCTTGCATCCATATACTAAACCTTCCCCTTTTTAACCCAGCTAGAGAGTGACCCAGTATATTTCCTGAGTCCCCTATCTTCCATTTCCCTCAGTACACTGACCCTGCATTTCGTACACAGGGGGAGACACATTCTCCTATTTAGGGTCCACAGATGACTAGGTTCCTTTACCTGCATTTATATCTCCAGTTTGCCTGTAGCTAACATAGAACCTGTCGTTGCTAGGGGAATGCTTATTACTCCATCCCTCAGTTTCCACAGACTTCCATTCCACTTTTAGGAGAGACAGTAGGGGAAGCAGGGAGCATTTCTATCCCTTATAGTCTCTAACTCATTCTTCTGCACAGAAAGAGCAGCTACTTTTTCACTGAGATTGGGAGAAGTGACTGTAGTCACAGAGTAGGGATTTTTTTCTCTCTTGCTTGCTCTTGTTTCACTGTGGAAAGAAAGTGTAGAGGCCTCACAATCCTTTGCCATCAGTCCTTCATCCTCCCTGGGTAAAGGGAGACTGCAGATCTCCTTGTACATGTCTTGGCAAACGTCAACTCTTCAGACCTGATTCTTTCCTGGGAGTTGGTGTGGGGAGGAGGGGAAGCAGTGGGATGGTGAGGGCAATAAAGTCTCAAGATCTAGACTTGTGGAGGGGAGACAGAGCATGTGAGGAAGGCTTATCTGGGCTGCAGATCCAAGATACGTTCTCCAGCCTTCCTTTATACACAGTAAAGTAATATTTGATCCTTGATTCCTGAGTTTATTTCTAAATTGGGTAAACCATTTAGAGGAAAGAATACAATTGGTCCCTCAGAATCCTCACCAGTCTTGAAGATACTTGAAGGAATGCTGAGTCCCATGAAAGAAATAAATATCTAACTGCAGAATTAGGTGCACTCATTAAGACTCTGCTGTGTGACTGCCTATTAAAAGATGTGTAATTGGGCTTCCCTGGCGGCACAGTGGTTGAGAGTCTACCTGCCGATGCAGGGGACACGGGTTCGTGCCCCGGTCCGGGAAGATCCCACATGCCGCAGAGTGGCTGGGCCTGTGAGCCATGGCCGCTGAGCCTGCACGTCCGGAGCCTGTGCTCCGCAACGGGAGAGGCCACAACAGTGAGAGGCCCGCGTACGGCAAAAAAAAAAAAAAAAAAAGATGTGTAATCTACCAGGGTATCTTAGTTGTTCTCCTTTATTTCCTAAACTGGTAATAGGTAACATATTCTACCTAGTGACTGTAGTTGAAAATATTCAAGTTTTTCTTGATTCCTTTTTCTCATCAAAATCAACAACTCCTATTGATTTTGCCTTCCCAGGGTTTCCTCTGTTCTTATTACACTGCTTAAGTTTAGGTCCTTTAATCCCTAGTTTTAATTACTGCTGAAGCTTTCTGGTTGTCTTCTTGCCTCCAACCCCTTTCACATTGTAGCAAGAGTTACCTTTGTGAAATAAACCTGATGAGGTCAGTGCCCTGACTAAAAATCTTAGGTAGTCCTACAACCTTTTGCCTGTAGGACCATCTGAATGTACAAGACCTATCACAATCTGCCCCCATCTACAATCAGCAAGTTCACTTTCTTCCATCATGCTTTATGATGTCCCAGCATCTCTACATCTGTAGCACCATGCCCCAACCTGATACCCCAACAAGATTTATATACTCACCATTTCTTCGTATATGCTATTAAATGCCCAACCATTTCACTATGCCTGAAACATTGTTTTGCAGGCCCCTCTGACTCAAGAACAACACTTTTATCCACGGCTAAAATTTAAATCTTATGGGAATTTGGTACCCTTCGTGCTCCTCATTACTATTTCCAAACGATTCTCATTCTCTTTCCTCCCTAGACACTCTCAGAGTTGTCTCATATAAATAAATTATATTACTCATTGCTCGTCATTGTTGATGTCGCTAACCATCCCCTAGATAATACCCCTTTATTTCCCACTGATTTTAGTTCTTGGTTCACTTTCACTCTCTCCAGTACTGCTAACGTCTCAATTCTTTGAAGATTGCAATATACACAGTAGACGACTCAATCCAACACTCTAGACTCTCAGTTTCTTGAATTCCTCTCTTCCAGTGATCCAGCCTTCCTCCACACCACCCAGGCCATTCATTTATATATTCAGAACCCTAGACCTTCTCATTACCAGTAATCTCTCCATAATCTCCATTTAATTCATTCCATTCTCTAACCATAACGTCCATCCATCCCTCTAGTGCCCCAGTTCCAACTTCACCAGGATCTCTAGTCCACTGATCTATCTTTTCACTGTCTCTAACCTTCTTAATAGTCTCTCTTTCTCCTCTCCTTATTCATCTTAAATTCCACAATCAATCAATATACTCACTTCTTTTCATATACCCTCAGTTCCTTGTTGTACTCACTTGACGAAACCACAACCCTGGTTAAATTCATCTCTTTACCTAATTTGTGCCTTCATTCATGCAAAAGAATGCACTGAAGACAAATGCTCTTGATTATGAACCTCAAGTGAACCCATATGCTGCTTGATGATCGTATTATTTTTCTCCCATCTAAAGTCAATTCCTCCACTTGCAAACTAGATCCCATCTTGTCTTACTTACTCAGTGACGTTGCTCTAGCAATTCTCCCATTTCCTCTCCTCAATCACAGATGTCTCCCTCTCTACCAAATCTTTCCCATCAGTCTACAAACTCAATCAAATTACTTCTCCCACCTTAAAAACAAAAACAAAAAACCCTTCTCTTAGCCCTACTTCCCTTGCTTGATACTGCCTTATTTGCAAATATGTTTCCCTTTCTAGCAAAACTCCTTGAACAACTTGTCTATATTCATTCTCTACAATTCTTTTTCTCCCATACTCATAACTGCTCCAATCCAGCTTTTGTTCCTACTTACTTATCAAAGCTGCATGGTCAATTCTCAGTTCTCCTCTTACTTGACTTATTGGAAAGAGTTGATATAGTCAAGCCCTCTGTCCTCCTTGATATACATTCTTCACTTGGCTTCCAAAACACTCCACTCTAGCTTGACTTTATTGTTCATGCCTTAGTCTCCTTTGCTGTTTTTTCCTCTCCTTCCCAAACTCTTAACGTTTAACTGCTCCAGGGCTCACCCTTTGTCTTCCTATTATCACTCGTCCTTTTGGTGCTCTCATCCAGAATCACAACTCTGAATACCATCTCTATGGTAATTTTCCATCTCCAGCCCAGACTTCTCTCCTGAACTTCAGACTTGTCTATTCAGTGAGTTCCTCAATATCTTCACTTGGTGTCATCTAAAAACTCACACCTGTTGACTTTAAGCTGTTCTGATTCCTGATCTTTCACCACGAGAATGGTTTCACTACCAACTTTCCCTACCTCAAATGATAGAAACTATGTTCTGGTTCAGGCCCAAACCTTTACTCTCATCTTTGACTTCCCTTTATTACACTCCCCCACACAATCATTTAGCAAACAGAATTGGCTTTAATTTCAAACATAGCCAGAATCCAAACACTTCTCACTACCATCAGTGCTGCCACCCTGGTCTGAGCCACCATTACTTCTCTCCTGAATTACTGCAATACGATAATTTAGGGATCAGGAAAGTTGTGGGGGGGTTTTGGTTTTGGTTTGTCTGTTTTTGTAAAAGGGCCATATGGTAAATATTTTCTGCTTTTCAGGCCATATGGTCATTGTGGTAACTCCTCACTTCTGCCATTATAGTGCAATTGGGCATAGCTGTGTTCCAGTACAAGTTTAGTTACGAAAAAGCAACAAGCTGAATTTGGACCGTGAGCCATAATTTACCAGATCCCGGTCTATCTGGTCTCTTTGCTTTTATCCTCACCCCGACTATTATCCTTTCTCAACACAGCAGCCAGAGGAATCCTTTTAAAACACAGGTCATAACATGTCACTTCTCTGCTCAAAACTCTGCAAAGGCCTCCTTTCTCGATCAGAATAAAAGTAAGAGCCCTTTCCATAACGTACAAGACCCTGTGTGATCTGGCCCCAGTCATATCCCTAAAGCTCCTATCTTATTACACTCTCTCCCTCATCCACTCTGCCGCAGCTGCACTGACCTCCTTGTTGTTTCTCAAATAGTCCAGGCACACTCAAGACTTGGGGCATTTGCACCAGGTGCCCCCTCTTCCCCCAGGTGTCCATATGGTCAGTGCTCTTACCCGCTTAACTTTGCTCAAATGCCACCTCTTCAATAAAACCAATACTGGCAACTATTTGACATTATAACCTTCCTCCACGACTCTCAATCCCCCTCACTCTATTTTTCCCTTTTACTTTCCAAAAATTTGCCATCTAACATTAAAAAAATAATTTACTAATTTCTATTTACTGCATTCCTATTTCTCCTAGAATACAAGCTCCACAAGGCCAGTGATCTTTGGCTTTTATTCCCTGTGTAACCTGAGACCCTAGAGCAGTGCATGGCATATTTTTTTCAAAAAATATTTGTTGAATGAATGGAATCTGTGTGGCCTCCCTCAAATCCCAGAGATGTAGTGAGTCACTGTATTCTGTATATTACTTTAACTCTTTGTTCATGCTATTGTTTTAGTCCTCTTTATCCTGATTTATAATTATTTATGTATCTCTCTTGCCCGTTACAGTGTCATGATCTTCTTGGACATTTTCTGTATGTATATTTGCAGTAAGTAATACAGCCTGTCACACAGCAAAAGGACAAATAATGCCAACTTAATGAACATACAAAGGTGCTGTATGTGTGTAGTTCTCTGACACCAAATCATTAACTCTGCAAGTCAGTTATTATTTTAAAAGTCTCTCCTCAACCCCCGCTCTAGATACAAGTATATACACACACTACTAATTGAGATAATTTAAAACTATTTTTCACATATTTGCTTAATTAACTTGCAGTGACCTCTGCAAAAGCACTGGCCTCTGATGATTATAAGAGGTAGTTTTCTGGCATAGACACCAAAGCATCAAAGAGTCAGCTAGAACTAAGGAAAGCAATAACACAACTGGTTTTAATTACTCATGACAGGCAGCTGAGTATATCTGACACAGGTCTTCTCCCCAATACATCACTCAAAACAGGCCAGTTACAGGAAATGGTGGAGAAAAAAAAAAAGCCAGAATGGGGCCAAAATGTGTCCACAATATAAAGCAGATCATCTTTCACGTGGATGACCTTGTTCATTTTGTGTTATATTTTTACGATGGTCCTGAATGTATAAAATTGCTGACCCCTTAAGACTTGGCATGCTTCTATACTGATGCTGAGGAGGGGTGGCTCAGGTTCTCAGAAGAGGAGATAGGTGAAGACTGTGCCTATTCACGAGTCACTGTATAAACCAAGGGGTCCTCCAAAGTTAATCTAGAATGGCAGGCATGTTTGTGATGAATTCATCTGTGAAGTAGAGGTGAGCAACTTCTACGTCTCCTCAACATTCACAGAAGGATTAACTTCATCTAAACCTGGTTGCTTCTTTGGACTTGTTGCTTAGCAGGTAACAGGTGAGGATTCACCTGTGAGTCACTTTGTTAACACCTACTCACAATTTTAACATATCTCTCTTACGAGGTACATCCTCCCACCTAATGAAACGATGGTCTTTGGTTGGCCATATCCTTGAGTTGGCTCCTGTTGAAAAAAGAGGTTTCCTAATCAAGCAGGGTTTTACCGCAGGACCTAATTTTCTTGCTAAAGTCTCCTCCCAGATGCTTGTATGATGCCTGAGCTCACTGTCTTCTTATTTCTGTGCATTTCCTGGTTCTTGCCAGCTTGCACTGTTTGATCACTCTTTTGTCCAGTCTTGCACATTCCAGTGCTCGTGGAACTTCAGAAGCCCTTGGTTTTTCCTGCTGCTTTGCTGATTCCTGTTTGATGCCTCCAGAAACACAGACTGCCTCCTGAGTCTTTCTACTTTTATACTTTCAATAAAAGTTGGAGTCCCTGTAGTGTGCTAGGGCATATGCTAAAGACTGAGACTCTAACATGAATGCTCCATTAAGAAGCTCAGAATTTAATAGAGGAAATGGCAAGTAAGCAGGCAATTACAATGCACATGATAAGTACTGTAATACGTTAAGCAGAGGGTATGAGGGTAGCATATAGTAGCGGCACCTAAGCCAGCACCTGGGGGGTGAGGGAAGCTTTCCTAGAGCCAGTAACATCTATGCAGTCTGAGCCAGACAAAAGAAGAATGAGAGATGTTCTACGCTAAGGAAGTAACGTCAATAAATGCCATGAGCCATAAATCACAGCTCCTTTAGAGATCTGTATGTATTGGTAATTAAGTATGGCTGCAGGGGATGTGGGAAAACTGAGGCTGGAGAGGGAAGCCAGGGTTAGATCACAAAAGGCTTTATATGTCATTCTAAGGTGATGGGAATTCATCGTATCAGTGATGGGGAGTCACTGAAAGTTTATACATAACATGGTCAGATTATGTTTTAGAAAGATTGGCATCAGCGTGGAGAATAGATTTCACCATCTAGCTACTTCCCTGAACCTGGCCCGCTTTCTTGCCTGCCCTGTCTTATCTTCCTTTGACTCTAAAGGGCCCAGTTCGACACCCCTTTCCCTATCAGTGTCCTTAAACAAAACTAATGATCAGAATCATTTTGAGACCTTACAAAAATACAAGTTATTTGATCCCATTTCACAGAATCAAACTCTCACGGAGACAGAACCTGGGAATCTCTATTTTATAAAAACTGCCCAAAGGATCCTGGGGCAGTTGGACTATGGACAGAATTTGTGAACTAATGTAGATTGTCACTTATAATACAACAGAGATGTGTTGATAAACATTAGCAATGTGTATGGCTTACTGAATTAGATTGAAGATGGCTGGAGTAGGTCTCACTCCTAATGTCTCCTTTCTAAAGCATTAGAAGACCAAAACAATCAGCCCCTTACTTGGAACCTCAATCTCTTTCCCTCGTTCTTTGAATAACATGTCCAGACCTTCACGTGACCTGTTAGGCAGCATGATTTGGCTCCGATGGCCTCACCTCTCAAGCTACTCTTCCCTTTACCTTGTACTAATTATTAACTTGTTATAGATAGGGGATATTGATACATTTACTCACCAGTTTCTACATTCTCAATTAAATTACAGATAGATATGGTGTGGGGAAACTTTGTGAAACAATAAAGATCTGGAAATTTTCTAAGGAGAATAGAAAATGATTTGATTTAGGATGAGAAAAGGACTGCTGCTCAACTTCAAAGACTCACCTGAGTTAAAGATCATACATCCATATTCATAGGACAATTCTGTTATTTCCTCCTTGAGGAGCCAAGGAGCAGAGAAAATGGACAATTTTGTCAATCAGCATGTGAGTACTGGCAAAGCGTAAAGTCAAGAAGTAAGAGAATAAGGGTGCTCAGGTAAAAGAAACAGAAAATTCCTGGGATGGGCCAAAAAGGAAGATTCAGTTAATTTGCTCCAAGACACAAAGGATGAAAACCTGAGTTCCCTTGTTTTGTCATACTACTTAGTCTGTTTGGTAATGATCCCCCATTTTATTTAATTCTGGTCTCTGGCTTCTCCACCAATGGTTCTAACTCACATTCTGTTACGTTACCCTAGAGCACTGTGAATAACATACTGCAGCTGGAGGGTGCCAGTGGCAGAGTAAGTGACATAATTTTCCAGGACATAAATGAAACTACCTAGGTAAGGTTATATCAAGGTAGTAAATGTTTTATAACAATTGTTTTCCTCCTAAGTTACAGATATGACTTACAGACATGTTTTTTATGGTGATAGCATATCCATATAATAGACTTTCTTTACTTAAATTGACTGCATTTCATAGGAGACTCAATATATATCAAAACACAAATATGTCCTTCACAGGAAGATATTAGAGTGTTTTAAATACAGTAGCTGTTATATTTAAACATTCTGCTAATAAAAATTAATTACATTTTTGTTTTTGAAAGATTTCAGATTATTTTTAATTAAACCAATGCCTTAAATTAATCCAGTTGGTTCAATTTTCAGGCTTATCATTTCGTTTCTCTTTCCAATGTACAGTCATATCAATCAAGGAAACAGGAGCAGCTGCAATGAAGCAAGTTGTGTTGGAAGCCAATGGCTAAAATTAGATTATCAATGACATTTACTTATATGTTCACAGCTGAAATTTCAAGGGTAAAACATTTTCTCCTGAAAGGAGACACTTCCCCATCACTGGAATGCAGACCTTTGTTATCAAATTATATCCATATTACATCACTGGGTGGTGAAACTGACCCAAAATAGAAAGTGAAACCATAGTCTTTTGTTCTGCTAAAGCTAAAGACAAAATTAAGTAATGGAATTGTTTTTATAAGATTATTTTGACTGTTGCCTTCTTAATTAGGGGGAGATTTTTATCTAGAGAAGTAGTATTCCCAAGGAGGAAGGAAGTATAATGTATCTAGCATGAGGGCAGAGAAAGGTGGTCTAGGCTTTACCCCACCCACCCTAAACTACTCTATAATGCAAATCTTCAGAGACCAAGCAGTTTAGATTTTGTGAATGTTGCTCCCTTTTCTGTTTTTTACGTACACTTTAGCAGTTTTTCCAGATACCACTTTCCATTTCTCTTTTGGAAAATCCACAGAGTGTGAGCATGTACTTACATAATTAGTGGAAACATGTACATATTACATCAGTCATTTCCATACATGCTGTAGTCCCTTCCCTTCACTCCTACATGAATTACAAGGGGCACCTCAGAGGAGAACACCTCTTCCCAAAGCACTACTGTGCAGTGCAGCCGTTCACTCCCACTGCTGGTCAGGAGTGTCCATCGCTATGCAGTGCAAACATCCACACTGGGATGCACTGCTCTGGAAAGCCGTCCTGCTTCTCCTGGCCCAGCACCACTAGCCCACTCTTCCTAATGAGGCTCTGGAGGATGTCCATATCCCGAGTCACACAGATGGAAGATGCAGCCCACCTGAGCCACACTGTCCTTCAGTATGATGATGCTGTTTTCTTTCAGGTCATGTCGGCACCGGGAAAGAAATGCAAGAAGGTCTTTAACCAACAGGTGAGGCCAAGTAAAAGGGGGAACAGGATGAAAGGGTGGGTGGGAAAGGAGGTGAGTAGGAAAGATGGACCAACCACAAGGCTACAAATCAGGAGCTCATTTGTTCACTCATTCATGAATTATTTAATAGCCTGAATTGTTTTGCTGCAGGAGGCTTTGAGAATTTAGATAAGAGGACAGGTATCTTCTTTGAGGTGAATCAGTGTACGCTCTAAAAAATAGATATTATCTTACCTAGTCTATCTACCTCCCAGGCACAAGATAAACTATTGCTCATCCCTTGGGTTCCCTCCATGTCCCGTGGACAGCCGAACTCTGTCATCATTCCTCTGTGTCTCACACACACACACACTCAGACCAAAATCCAATTCACCGCTGTCTCATTTCCTGGGAATTTAAATCTAAGAAAGTCTAGTTTTTCCAGTAAATGGGGATAGACTCTTTCTGTCCCCACTTTTTAAAGTTTTTCAAATATTTAGGTTTCTTCTATGATGTAGGTTGGTCCGAAGGCACTCCATCCCTAAGGATGGGAATTGTCAAGCTTGTTCAGAGGATGTTATGGGAGAAATCTGGAGGACCAGAGCTTTGGGGGAGTTCCCATGATACCTAAGGCTAGCTAACTGTTCTAAGCACAACTATAGCCAGATCTCCCTTTGTGTCCTTGTTCTGCCTCCACAAATCCTCTAATCAGCCCCATGTGTTTTCTTCTTCTCTATCTGGAAAGGGAAGAATGGCAGATGCAATGCCATGCAGGACTAACCAGAGACCCACTGAATCCAGATGGCATCATATCTCCCCAGTGGGGGTGTGAATTCCTTCAGACTGTAGCAGTGGTAGGTTTCTACCTTGTCCCCTCTGACCTGCAGGTAGTTCTGTGCCATGAGGAGGAACGATTTCATCATGTCCACAAGTTCCACAGTGTTGAAAACCAGCAACAGGACATGCTTGCTGACCCTTCCTATCCCAGAGCCGCAATCCAGGGCACAGTCTGTCCCAGCTCTCCCAGGCCCCTGCAGAAAGGTACCTTGTGGAATACTTCAGGAACAGACACTCACCCTGAGTTTGGACACTCAATTACCTCCTTAAATAAACTTTATTTGGGTCAATTTCATATAATTAAATGTACTATTTTAAGTATACCATTCAATGAGTTTGGACAAATGTATACAGGCACGTAAACACTACCACAATCAAGTTATAAAATATTCAATGACTTTTTTCAAAAAAAATCTAATCATGTCTAGTTTTTGCCTTCTTTATTTTATTCAATATAGGTCTTTCAAAGAATTTCAAAATAGGATTTTAGAAAATAATGTCTTAAGTTTGAAAACTGGGTAATTTTCTCTAAGATAAATGGGCCTTTGAAAGCCCTATGAAAATAGAACTTTGTTAACTGTAAATTTGGGTCAAACCCACAGCTAAATGGACCTGCACCATAGCTTATTGCCTTGTTAAAAAAAAAGAGAGAGCAAAGCAGTGAGAGTCTTTCAGAGTTTTAAAATTACTTTTCAAATTCATGCAATGAAAACATTTCAATTCATACTGGGATGGATAACTGAAATTTTATTTTTTTCAGAACTGATTTTGGGGGCTCTGAATTATCTACTATTCTTGTGTGGAAGATAATTTTTAAGACTTGAGCTGAGGAAATGCAAACTGTTCCAGTCTCAGGCCAGGATTTTACTTCAAACTCAGCCTCAGTGACACACAGCACATTCATGAGGATAAAAGGTGGTTGCAGCAAAGTCCCCTTGTCTCTTTTCATGCTAAAAATTGTTTTCTGCTTTTATACCAGAAGCTACATGATTTATTGGGCACAAAAGCCCTGAAATTTTTTTAAAGTAAATCTCTGCATTAAATTAACTGAGGGTGAAAGATGGATAGGGGGTAGAGATAGGAGGAAATCAGCCAATAAAAACTTTCTCAAACTTGCTTCTATAAAGTAATATACACATATACATATATACATGTATGTATGTGTACATGACCAGTATATATCTGATATGTATATGTGTATATATGTGTATGTGCATATATACATATATATGTATATATGTATATGTGTGTGTGTGTGTGTGTGTGTGTGTGTGTATATATATATATAAGATTCAGCTGGTCTAAATTATTTGGTCACAGTTGGGATGGCTGCTGAATAGGTTTTGTGCTAGAAATTACAGTAACAAGATACTTGAAGTTGTCAATCAAGATCTTAAGGAGAAAGTCTACTCTTGATTTCTCAGGACCTAAGGGTTTAAAAAAAAAAAAATTGGCTAAGGATCAAAAGGTGAAGTTTAAGCAGAAGGAAACATCAGAAACACTGCTTTCCAGTCCACTCAAAAGGCCTTCCTTACAGCAAGAACAAAGAAGAACAAAAAGTGAAGTAATTGTAGTTTCTTTTCAGAGGAAATAATAATAATCACAATTTATTGACTGCTTGTGTGTAGCAAGCTCTTTGCATCCATAATAACTATAGTAATCAAAAAGCCCCACAAGATAATGATTATTCTCCAATTTGGAGATGAGGACCCTTAGACTTTTTTAATATCACCCAGCTAATGGCAGAACTAGAATTTGAACAGTGAACTGTGTGAATCCAAAGCCATTTCTACCTTAGGGCTGTCACCTCCAGTGCCACAACTCTGGTTCCCTTGTTAGTAGCTGTCTAATGTTATGTTGAAGAGAATTCTAAGGCTTCATTCAGACTTACCAGGAAGAGGTCTATGATTGATTAGTTATGTCTGCCTTGATGGGAATGGGAAGTGGTAGTACATGTGCCACTTGTTTGCCATTCCTACTTACAATATGCTACATCCCTCATTCAGATATTATAATATAAACAAAGCTAATTCATTAAAAGGCCTAGGCTAAAGTTTTATGTTATGAAGGCCATAAAAGTAGCATCATTTAAATAAATTTATAACATAAACAAGATGGAGGGAAATACAGGGAAATTATTTTAAGCTACTGAAAATGACTTCAGTTGAAATCTGTGTGCTCAACTAGAGATTCTCATTATAATTTTTTCTTATCATTATTTAGCCCTAAAGCCTCTACTGATCGTGTTGCTCACATTATTATAGTAAGTGGTTTTAAAAATTGAACCATGGGACAATAAAACAGAGACAACAGAGATCTATGCCAGAGGATTTCAAGAAGTTTAAAACAGCCTAACTCCTTTTTCTCAATGAACAAATAACTATGAAGCTGTTCTGGTTAAAGTGAGGCAGGGCCTCACCCACTCAGCCTTTCTATCATTCTCCCAATAAGCCCTTGAAGGATATCAGTACAACCCTGGAGTTTTAAAACCATTCATGTCTAATCTCCCTACTTTTTCAGACAAGGAAACTGAGGCCCAAAGAGGTGAAATATTTGCAATAGAACTTCCTTGAAAATGCACATCCTCTGATGTGTATTTTTCATCAACTTAGATGTGTGATATCTGACCGCAGTTATCCTCGAAACAAGTTATTTACAAATACAAAAGATGCCTTTCACTCAAATCCTGAGCACCTTAGCCCTTCGCCACTACTGCCTAGTTCTCTTTATTGCATATCACTCCACATGGTTGGCACTACCTCTCATATCCTGGCACCACATTTATTCCTCTGTCTCTCATTCACATGCAGCACCTCTGAGAAGGGACATTTAAAGGCTGATCTTGGGAACAACATCTCTAGCCTCTTGGATACCATGGCTGCCCACTACCGTGATTGGATTGAAATTTGATGCTCTTCCATGAATGTGACCAGAACTACATACAATGTGTGATTTCAAAACAAGATGTTTTGTTATTTTCATTTATTATCCTATCTTCATATTTATGGATTCATATAAAAAAGTGAAATATTCTTAGAAATTTCATTTTCATTTAGATTCTGCCTATGTATTTTGTCTTGAAGAATATTATTTTACCTTCTTTCCATTGGAGTTTAAAACTAAAATGAGGGCTTCCCTGGTGGTGCAGTGGTTGAGAGTCTGCCTGCCGACGCACGGGACACGAGTTCGTGTCCCGGTCCTGGAAGATCCCACATGCCGCGGGGCGGCTGGGCCCGTGAGCCATGGCTGCTGAGCCTGCGCGTCTGGAGCCTGTGCTCCGCAATGGGAGAGGCCACAACAGTGAGAGGCCTGCTTACCGCAAAAAAAAACTAAAATGAAAGTGCTAAATGCCACTTCATAAAAACCATGAAATACAAGTTAGCCCCCAATTTTTTAGTCATCCAATCTCTGAGAAATGTCAAGAGATAAATATCATCAAATACCAATTACTTTTTATAAATTTCTATTTTCCCCAATAGACAGCTAGAAGTAAGGAATGTTATCAGCTATGCTGTTGACATCATCTTGGTATCATTTGTTTATTTGCTAAAGTAAGCACATTTGCAACAAGTTTAAACACCTTTTCCCACTGTCTCATGTCACTAAGTGTTGAAAGGAAAGAAAAACTTTAAATTAAACAATCTGTCTTTTCCCAGTTGACACAAGGATAAATCATGTCAGATACTCATATTCCCTAACTCCTTGTATCTTGACCTGGATACTAATTTAGCATATTATTAAGGTCAAAGTACCAAAATATCATTTCTTTAAAAAGACTGTGTTTGTACTTAGTTAGAGGTCACAGCTTCACAATGAGCCTAGTCTACTAAGAAGGACTCCTTATATTTGTTTGAAAAGAGCAGGCTGCTCTTTTCCAACATAAATATGCAAGCACAAGGCTGTTTCCTTTCCCGGGTCCATGGGCGTGTGTATGGGCTCTGTCTGACCAGCATCCCTGTGGTCAGTTTGGCATTCCACATGGAGTGACAAGACAGCTGGATTACTAACTAAGCTTCTGAAATGCATTGGGATCAAAGTCAGCCTCACCATGAGGCAAGCAGGAGGGATTGCTCTTGGCCAGACTGGAGGAGAATTGAGGTCTGTGGTCCACACACACACACACACACACACACACACACACACAAAGCAGGGATTTTTCTGCTTCATGAGACAAATGGAAAAAATATGTCGTGGATAAGAGCAGGGAGTTTGGTGTCAGACAGACCTTGCCAGGCGTAAGTCCTAGCTCTGTCTCTTACCAACCGTGTAACCTTAAAAACTTATTTAACCTCTCCAAGCCTCAGTTTCCACAACGGTGAAAACAAGAAATGATAATAGTACTTACCTCACAGAATTATTAATGAAGAGTAAATAAGACAGTGCTTCTAAAGTGCTTATCAGAGTGACTGACTATCTCAGAAAAAGTGCTCAGTGAAATCAGTCAGCAACACTCATTTAAAAATATTCCAGGTTAACCTGACCTAGAAATAGCCCCAGCCAACATCCCTAGCTCCATAGTCTTTATGGCCACAGCTGATGTCCACTTTGGCCCAATGGGTGCTCCATCATTATCCTTTTTTCTATACTCAGGCAAAGGGTGCTCCAGGGAAGTTGGATGTGAAGTGAACCTCACCTCAACACTAGGGATATTATTAATGTTATGCTTCTAAATAGGTTGACAACATAACCCCAAATATTCATAATATTCTTAATGTTTCCTTCATTAGAATAAAATGGACTCCAAATTTCAAACAAATGACTTCATAGTGAATTGGAACAAAACCTATTTGCTGGGTAGGACTTTGTTCTCAGTAGAACCAACAATAGCTTCATTGTGTGGGTTAAGTCTATTCTAACAACTGAATGAAGCTCCTTAAGATATAATGAATGCATTTTATGAAAGCTTGTTAGTAGTAGTAGTAGCAATAAATTAGATTTATTGGGCAATAATTATGTGCACTAAAGTAAGCACTTGACTTATATTATCTCATTTGAGCTTCACATTATCCTATTACGTGAGTTCTGTGGTTATGCCCTAGTCACAGGTGAAAAATTGAGGTTTAAGAGCATTTAAGGAATAAGCCCAAGGTTGCTTATATAGTAAGAAGAACTGTAATGACTCTAGAGCCCAAGATTTTGGCCCCTACAGTATATGATCCATCTTCATATGGCGTGGAAGTAAGGAAGTGGAGTTTCACCCAACACCAAGTCTACAAAGGGATCACATTCTTTCAAGGCAATGTCCCAACTATGTATAGAATAATATAAAGAGATTCTACTATACTTACCACTTTTAGACTGAACATAAGCTTGCATTTCCTTACAACACTGAATTTTTATTACAGGGACTCAAAAAATCACCCCAAAATCTAAAATGGCATGATCTCTCATCAATCACCTGGGTATCAACTGTTTATCTATGAGACTCTGAAAGAGAAGTCTTCTTAATCCACTAATTGTAATATTAACGCTGCTAGTTCACCTTCCCCTGTAGCATAAGAAATTAGCTGGTGCTAAGAGGGTGAAATGCCAAGTGGGACAAACCAGTCATTTAATGTGACCTATCCTTTCCGAACATCTTAAAACAGGCTTTCACACTACACTCTTGGCTGAGCCATATGGCTTTAATATGACTTAAGCAACAACACAGAAGCATGTGAGCTCAATGTTTGCAAGGACTTTGCCTCCTCATCAAACTGCAGTTGGATAACTCACCCCAACGAATTTCCTAAGAAATTCCCGAGAGGCCTGGATATCTGGGTTGGACAGTTCGATGAAATTTCCCATCATACCCTCTTCTGTAGCTGGTACTTCTTGGTAGAAGAGTTTAGCTCTGGCATAGAAGTGCATCTCACCATTGATGACTTGACTTGTTAAAGCATACAATTTCACTGCAAATGAAATATTATTAATATTTATCAGTATTTAAATGGCAGAACAAGTTTATTCTTATCATGCATTGAATTTCCTCTTAGAAGCCTGCAAATCTGTGCTGTGGGAGAAAAGGTATTAGTTTGATGTCAGAAGATCTGGGTTTGAGTTCTGGCTCAGTGACTTACTTGCTATGTAACCTTGGGTAAAGTTCTTAACTCCTATGATCTTCAGGTATCTCATGCATAAATCACAATCATGTGGCATTTTCATGATTTAATAACACTAGAGTTTAATTTTAAAAATAGCTTGTCACTGTATTAAAAGAAAGCTGAACAGTGTTTGCTAGAGTAGAATAAATAATATCGCAAGTTTCAAAGTAACTTTTACCTTTGACCTCCAAATATTTTATGAGAATTTAATCACTAATCTTTACTTCTAATCATGAGGTAGATTAGGCATAGCTATTTTTTCATCTCTTTTTTTTTATGCAACTCATACCCAAATATCTCTTTGTACCAACATTACAGAAAATGGGTTTGAGCTCTATCTTCTGAAAATAAAATAATAAAAAGAAATATAATATTTATTGAGCAACTATTCTGTACCCGGTAGTGTACTAGGCATATTCACATATACTATGTCATTTCATTATTTCAGGTATTTTAAGACATTTATTTTTAGAAAAACATGTGTTCTACTTCTGAGGGGTAAATGAGTATGCATTTAAGTGTGTTTTTTAAACCAAAAGGCACACTTGCAGATATAAAATATTTTCATTAGAGGATATTCAGAAGGAAATGATAGAAAGTGAGATAACAGGGAGAAACTTATGGTTCAAGACTGTAGGCTGAATATATGCATTTGTCCTCCCTGCTTCCCCGTACTCCCCAAGAATCATTTTAATAAACTCAACCCTTAACAGTGAAGAAAATGAGAAGGGGCCATCAATGGATTCATGATTTCAACAAATTTCTGGAAGACAAAAAACAGATAAAGCAGATGGAACAGAGCTAAAGAATTTACAGCGGGCTTCCCTGGTGGCGCAGTGGTTGAGAGTCTGCCTGCCGATGCAGGGGACACGGGTTCGTGCCCCGGTCTGGGAAGATCCCACATGCCGTGGAGTGGCTAGGCCCGTGAGCCATGGCCACTGAGCCTGCGCATCTGGAGCCTGTGCTCCGCAACGGGAGAGGCCACAACAGTGAGAGGCCCACGTACCACAAAAAAAAAAAAAAAAAAAAAATTACAGCTCAGGATAGTTGCAAAAGGAAGTAAGAGTTAATAAAACAAAAAACTCTGTCTACAGGCCAACTGGTGAGGCAACCAATGCACTCCCCACAAAAGTGACAAGCAGCACAGCTATAATCCTAGGGAGGGTAAATATGTCTCTTCTCTAAAAAAAAGGAAAAAAAATTAAGTGCCTTAGGAGAAAAAGACCAGTTAGTGTTGGAATCCTAGAACACTACTCATTCTGGCATATAGAGGATTCCAAGTACCTCATTTCCTCATACTCAGAGTCTCGCAAGATCTACCGGCAAATGTAGAGCTTCTTGTCATCCTTTCTATTCAGTGGAGAAGTATATACAGAGGAAACCTTCTCCATTACCTAAAATCATTGCCCCTGTCCTTCATTTCTAACTATGGATAAATAATGATTTCCAAACACATGGGGGTAAAATGGCAGTCTGAAAAACAAAGATACAGATAGACAATCAAAACTGACCCCAAAGGAAATAGAAATAATCCAGGAAATGAATGAGAATTTAAACCAAAACTAAACAAAAACTTACACCCTTGAAGAGGTATGAGAACAGGTGCATCCATAAATCGAAGATGTCAAGAAAATGATAATTTAAAGAATAATAAAGAATTCTTAGAAATTAAAATTTTGATTACCAAACACTTTGGAATATAACGTTGAGTACATTATCAGGACATAAAGGAAAAGATTGATATGGAAAACAGAAGTAAAAAGATTAGAGCTATAAAGACTTAATTCATGTACTTCCCTGGTGGCGCAGTGGTTAAGAATCCGCCTGCCAATGCAGGGGACACGGGTTCGAGCCTGGTCCGGGAAGATCCCACATGCCGTGGAGCAACTAAGCCTGTGTGCCACAACTACTGAGCCTGTGCTCTAGAGCCCATGAGCCACAACTACTGAGCCCACTCACCACAGCTACTGAAGGCTGTGCACCTAGAGCCTGTGCTCCGCAATAAGAGAAGCCACCACAATGAGAAGCGTGCGCACTGCAACAAAGAGTAGCCCCCGCTCACCACAACTAGAGAAAGCCCGCACGCAGCAATGAAAACCCAGCGCAGCCAAAAAAATATAAATAAATAAATAAATAAAAGTTGAATGAGTTGAAAGTGCTAAGTACATTCCATCAGTGCTCAGAATTCAATGAAAAGAATGAGCTATAATCAAAAAGAAAATTTGAAAAATATTTTTTAAAAAAAGACAATTCAGAAGACCCAACATCAAGCTAATTAGGATTCTCAAAAACTGAAAATGGAGGGAAGAAAATTATTACAGAAATAATAGAAAAAAATTTCCCAGAGCTGAAAGAGACTATAAGGTCCCAAAGTACTGAGCAGTATGGATTTAAAAATACTAATAATTAAATAAAAGTCACATTTATATACATCCTTAGGAAATTTCAAATCACAAAGAGTAATGAGAAGATCATTAAGTTATTTAGAGGGAAAAAGTTTGTTGACCTTCAAGTAGGGTTGCCAGATTTAGCAAATAAAAATACAGGACACACAATTAGTTTTGAATTTTAGATAATCAATGGATAATCTATTAGTATAAATACAGTTGAAATATCACACATTGCATGGGACATACTTATACTAAAATTTGTTTGTTGATTATCTTAAATTTAAATTTAGCCGGCCTTTTATATTTTATCTGGCAACCCTATGTTCAAAGAACTAGAATCAGGCATATAACACAGATCTCATCAGAAACCCTGGAAAACAGTGGAGCAGTGTCATCAATATTCTGAGGGAAAATTATTTTGAGGCTAAAATTTACCATTCAAATGGTGAAAGAATAGTTACCTCCCATGGATTCATCCTTCAGAAGTTTTTTGCAGCTATATTCCAGCCCAATGAGGGTTAAAATCAAGAGAAGATATACAATGAAATTAACCCAGGAATCCAATGAAAAGAAATACCAAAATGACAGATACTATCAGATCTAGAAAGAAATCAATTTATATTACAACAGAAAACACAGGCTTTAAAAAAATATCTTTAGGAAGTAGAATGAACTGGATTCTGGGTAATAGATAGTAGGTAAGAAGTAAGGAGACATAGTGATATTCTTAGGAAGACATATTTTTAACTGCAATCAACAAAAATAAAAGACAGTTGAAAGTTCTAAGTAAAATATACAACAGTATAAAAATGTTACAATCAGGATATGAAGCAAACCAAAATATGACACAATTTTATGTAGAAGGAGTATAAGAAAAGACAATCTATTTAACCTTAACTAGGAACATTTTTCTTCAGGTAAACAAAGATTGTGACATTGGACTAATGCACTACTTGGCTTTGAATTGAACAATGGTTACATAATCCCAAATTTTGATTCTAAAAGTTAAAAATCCAATAAACACTACTACTATCCATTTTAGTATGCTTCATCTGTGGAGTTAAATCAGTATTTCCCAAATTGAAAACACTGGATGTGGCCAACATTTGGACCCTTGAATGATCATGAATTTGCTAAAAGGGGTACAGGAATCAGTTCCCATGTACTTTATTTCCTAGAGACTAACAATGTTATATACTATATCTCCCATATATATTAACCAACAATAGGTTGTCATTTTAAAAATACAAATCTTTTAAAACTATTAATAATACATAGATTTTTTGACATTTTATACTCAAGTTAGTTACTGATTGAGAAAATAAAACATTAAAAGGAGCACCCTCATGTTCAAAAACATTGGAAACCACTGACCTACACCAGTCCCGCTTCCCTAGTACTTGGTAAAGTGTTGTGTAAACAGGTAGCTCAAGAAATGCTGATAATTTCAACAGGGACGACAAAAATTATTCATCGCCATGCCAAAAACATGACTGTTCCAAATTCTTCTGTATGCCTCAGAAAAGCAGGCTAGGAAATCACAGCTTACCAAGTCTTCCCAGAGTTGAATGCTTCTTGAGATCACAGGCAAGCCACAGCCCAGTACTCTCTCGTTGATCCAACCAAAGCAGCAAAACAGCCACACTCATCATCACCTGGTTAAGTCAACAAGTTGGTGGAGTTTATTAAAACCCTTAATCTGGAAATGGGAATGGTCCATTATGCCAGCAACATTTAGACTACAAGTGAATGCCAAGCTCAGCAGGGGTCAGACTCAATAGGTAAGTTTTTATGGTTATGGGCTTGTCACCTAACTGACAGGAACATTTCACTAAAAAGATAGATGAGGTGTAATGGCCAGCCCCAGGTTCTCCCTTCTTGATAGCTCCTGCAATGGTGCCAGCTGATTCAGATAAGGTTATCAGTCATCAGCCTGTGCCTTTTTATTACAGAAATACATCTAGTGGCTTATTCTTGCATGATTGCAATGTTTTTGTGAAACTTGGGGTAGTCTAAGACAGCGGCTAGACACTCTATTAGTTCTTGATATAATATGGTACTTATTTCTTGACCTACGTTATAAGCTGAACTCCCAAGGACCTTCCAATGGCTTACTTGTTACAAAAATAAAAATAAAGTATATGTGAATTTGCCCTGAAGAAGAACAAAGATCTCGTGAACTCTCTAAGAAAAATTTTGTTGAGAGATAAGTGTCTATGTTTGCTGAGTAGCTTTTTCTTTTTCTCTTTTTAATAGTTGGATATAACTATTTTAGACTTTATTCCAAACTTTAGACCTGTTTGTCAACTGAAAATTGACCTGGGAGTCTTCAGAGGATATGTAGGCTAGATTTAAATGGTAAGTTTGAAATGATCGGAGATAGAATATTGAATCAAGTTAGTCTATAAGAGAAAAGAAAGTCCAACTAGAAGATGCCCTTATGAACTGTAAGATCTTCCATAAAAGAGGTTTGTAGGTGATGACTTCTCATTTTAGCCATTAAAGAAGAAATGGTAAAAATTTAAGGAAGGAAGGAAGGAAGGGAGGGAGGGAGGGAGGGAGGAAGGAAAGAAGGAAGGGAGGAAAGAAGGAAGGGAGGAAGGAAGGAAAATGTACTTGGGCACAATGGAATATTACTCAGCCATAAAAGGAAGAAAATCCTGCCATTTGTGACAACATGGATGGATCTTGTGGGAATTATACTAGGTGAAATAAATCAGAGAAAGATAAATAATGTATGATCTTACTTACATATGGAATCTAAAAAAAACCAAAGTCATCTGTGTTTTCACCAACAGGAAAGGGTAGGAAGTGGGATTTTATCAATGTTCCTGGTAGAATCCAAGGGTCTGTGTGTGCCAGAATGCTAGAAAGTCATCATTAACAAGTCTCAGAATTACCCTGACAGGCTCTCTAGGTTTTATTTCTTCCCTGCATGCTTTAGGTGTCTGGTGTTTCTTGCCTCTAAAATAATGCACTGCCTACCCTGAAAGTTTTAGTGGGTTTTTTCCAACTGAGAGCTATTTCAGTGTTCCCTAAATTCTTTTCAGCCTTCAACACAAATAACGTAAGCAGAGGTGGGAAAGGAGGGAAAATACACTTTCCCCTCTTTAGCAAGAATGTACTCAAGCTCCCACCACACATCACATCCCCTGCCCACTGGGCTGAGTGTCTTCGTAACTCTCTATTCCAACTTTAGTGTTCTACCTGACCCACTGTCAAATTGGAAAAGGTCAGAATTCAGGTGAAGATACTGGGGACAGATTTTTCATGGTGAGATTTTGCATCAGAAGAGTCAGAAGCTGATTCAGCAGTCACCACGCCTCCTCTGCACCTCTGCAGCATCCTGTAGTGGTCTCTATCATGACTTCCACATTCCACAAAAATTATCTGTGTGGGTCTCTCTCCTACACTGAACTCTCAGGATAAAGCTCTATTTTATTTTCCTTGTAATCCTGGGACTTACAATTACACTTAACACATAGCAGACCTCCTTTAAATGTTCACTGAATAAAGGAATATTGTCTAGCTTTCTGTTCTTTGAATAATACACAGGTTCAGCAAAGTAGTGAATGGCTATAAGGAAAAACCAGCATAATCACAAATAAGTCACACTTTTTGTAGTTTACGAAAAACTATAGGAGGATATATCTTCTCTCCTAATTAGGCATACCCAAATAATAAAAAATATTAACTATCACTGATCAAATATGTATATATGTGCTACATATGCTAAGCATTTATATCTAACTGAATATGTAAGATAAATGTGATTATCTACAGAAGAAAACAGGGCATCAAGAGGTTAACTAAACTGCCAGTGAGTGACACAACTGGGATTTAAACCTAGGTCTATTTAAATCCAAAACTCATATTTCATCCATCTAACACAGTGTATCTGAAAGTCTGCTAAATAAAGGGAAATTATCTGGTTCTTCATTTCTTTAAAATGAAAAAATGATCTTACAGCATTGGCACTGCAAAGGTAACAATAAACATTTGGAAAATGTATCACTGTACAAAAAGTTGTGCAGCAATGCCTACCACAGGGATGAAATTGATTTGAAAAATGCCAAGAGTTGTATGCTGAGTTTCATTTGGAAGTTCCAAGTGTATTATAGGAAATGTTTTTATTAATTCTAGTTTTTAATTGCGATGGCAAAGGTGTGGCCATTGTTCTCAATTTCCTCCTCAGAGCCTAATTCTTCTAAAAAGGGGTAAGTGAAGGGGGGTTGGTTACTAACCATTAGTGGGTACCTATGTTCCAGGCATTAGGCTAGGCACTCTCAGGTCATCTCTTCACACTCTGATCCTCACAACGACACTACAAAACTGGGATTATAATCATCATTTTACAGGTAAGTAATGAGAAAATCAGAACGATTTAGTAACTTACTCAATATTACACAGAAATGAAGTGTCACAGCCAGGCCCTAACCCAAACCTATTTAAATGCAAAGCCTTAAGTCAGAAAGAGAAAAACAAATACCATATGCTAACACATATACATGGAATCTAAAAATATAAGCGGTTTTGAAGAACCTAGGTGCAGGACAGGAATAAAGATGCAGACCTAGTGAATGAACTTGAGGACACAGGGAGGGGGAAGGGTAAGCTGGGACGAAGTGAGACAGTGGCATGGACATATATACACTACCAAATGTAAAATAGATAGCTAGTGGGAAGCAGCCGCATAGCACAGGGAGATCAGCTCGGTGCTTTGTGACCACCTAGAGGGGTGGGATAGGGAGGGTGGGAGGGAGATGCAAGAGGGAGGGGATATGGGGATATATGTATACATATAGCTGATTCACTTTGTTATACAGCAGAAACTAACACAACAATGTAAAGCAATTATACTCCAATAAAGATGTTAAAAGTAAACAAATAAATGCAAAGCCTTTGTTCCTTTTGCTAAACCACGTGGAACTATTGTTCTAAATGTGAAGTTAAACTAAGCCTTTACCAATGTCCAGGAGTAATAGATTCTTGCTCAATATATAATTAATAAATATTCACTGACTTCTATGTACTAGAAATATGCTGTGGATAGTGCTAGAAGAATTACTGAGGAGTAATTATATGAACATCTCCAATTGGGCCATATATAGGCCCCTGCTTGCACTGATATACAAACTGGAGATTTATATGAATTGTTTTCCTATTCTACTTCTGATTTGTTCACAAACAGCCACCTTTGGAAAATTCATTGACTCCAAGCCTCCAACTGAATGTGGGCTGGTAAAACTAGATTATAGGAACCTGCTCACTGGCTGCCCATCTTGTTGATTATCTCAGCAGAAAGCCAGTGCTCCTCATAGACTATGTTTTGTATTCCTGTCAATTCAAAAAAAGTGGTAAAACTTACATTGCTCCTCTCATGTGTCAAGTCGCCATTTACAATGGGAGGCAGCAGGATTTTGTGGTTAAAAAAGACAGACCATGGAGCTAGACTGCCTGGATTCTAATCCTGCACTACTTACTTCCTCTGTTCCTCAGATATAGGGTGGAGAAAATAACGGCACCACATAATAGAGCTGTTGTGAGGATTAACTGAGATAATATATGTAACCCACTGAGAATAGTAATAAGCTTGCTCCCATTTCTTTGTGAAGACCTGTTGTATTCAATGGCATAGCTAACTTTTCCATTGGAGATTTTGAATATGCATGCTCTTGCTTCTCCACGAATCACTGAGGCTAGTCGGGGATATTTCAGCAAATGTCCCTATGACTGAATGTCACTGCCCGGTGAGCTGGTGTGAGCCTGGCTGCCTAACACAGGCAGTTGGAGGGAGGAAGGAAGGAAAGAAGGAATCAAAGAGTCCGGTTAGCCACTGTTCTCCCCATAACTACCCCAAACAACAAACTCTCTGTGCAGACTCTACAGTAGGGTTCCCCATCCTTTTAAAAGAAGGGCTTTATTTTCATTTCTATGAAGTCTTGAAATCATCAGGAGGAGGGAAAGCCAACTCTAAAACACTTCAGTGGGGCTGAGTTTTATTTCCAAACTGAAAAGACTAATATCCACTGCAGCCTGAAAACTCCCATATAGCAAATTAAGCTTATCATCTTCAGTAATGGCTGTTCTAAGGAAGGCTACGTGATGACTTTAAAAGAGATCTGACTCTAAGGAAGGAGATAAAAAGCTAATGTTTACTGAGCGTTGGCTAGTTTCACATATATAATTGCATTTAATCCTCCAACAGCCCCACAGTTTTGAGGAAAATGATGCTCAGAGACATTAGTAACTTGCAGAGGTGATTTTCTCTACCACTAGCAGTGCCAGAATTTGAACTCAGGACATTGGTAACCTGCAATTAATTATTAGTAAAGGGCCCTTAATTTGTCTAATAAATATTTATTGGGGTCTTTTAATTCATCTTTAGCTACTTTCAGAGATGAGTTTCTTTTCTAATAGTTATTTTTAAAATTGGGCAGTCATCTGCCCCTTAGTGAACCTCTCATAAGTTATTGTAATTAATATCTTTCTCCAGACTAATGCAACACGAGCCAACAAGCTACTGTTATTGAGGTGTGGCCCAAAGAGTGTCTCCAGAAAAGCAATCCTCTGACAATATGTGGAGTGGTCAGAACATCATCACCTTCCAAATAGACTGCTCTAACTTTTCCATTTGAATACAAATGAGATGTACACTATGTCCTAAAAGAATTACTCATGTGTAGTGCTATCCACCAGAAAGAGTCCTGGTCTTGGGTTCTTGCTTTGGTATCTAGATGAGACCTATCTAGATTAGATCTCATCATCTCTGAATTTTCTTTTCCTCACTTGAAAAGACAAGATAGGGGGCAAGAGTGAGAAGGTGGGTGGAAAAATAATAATACCCTATCTATCGCATAGCATGGCTGTGAGGATCAAATAGAGTCATGAATGCGAAATTTTTATAAGAAATATATATAAATATAAGATGAAAGTATTTGTATGTCTAGAGTTAAAGATTCCCTTCAGAAATGGACTTATAGAAAGAGACTTTGGTAAGCTGCTAACATAGTTTTGAACGCAATACAAAGAATTATGTAGCTCCTTTCACGTCTGGAAACCCTGGCCACATCAAGTGTACAATGGGGCTTTCAGCAACCTTAACAAAGCAGACTGGGGTTGATACACACTGTTCCTGCTTTCACGGGGGGAAAATATAAATCAAAGGGAGATACTTTACTCCTTAATCGCAAGTTATTTCCTCTTCAGTGTTGTTAAGAGCGCCCTGAAGTAACCATTTTCACAGAGGCTGAGAAAAGTGTAGACAAACCAGATAAGCTTTTTATTGCCCTATTGTCCAATTCCTGAAAACTAGAGGAAATAACTAAAATGGAGACAGACTACAGCCCAGTTTTTTTCTTAATATTCAAAGACCAAACTAAAATCTGCTCCTTTTAAGCTCTTGGACTATTATTGTAATTTAGAAAGGCCAGAAAGGATTATGTGGAGTGTGTACTCATGCATACAAACACACACACACACACACACACACACACAGCCGCACACACCAACAACCTTGATCTATTATTGTTTAGCCTTTTTAAAAAATTCTTTGTTGATATGCTTCTGTATTAATATTCTCATCTTTGAGTTACCTAATTTGCCCACCTCTAAATTTTTGCAAATACTAAAAATGTCCTTCCAAACTCAAGACTGACACTCAGGCAACCAACACCCAGAGAAGCAAGTTACCCATGTCTGAGGTGCATGGAAGTCCCCAAATAGAGGCTTGTCCCACCAGGCAATACTTGGTCTTTGCACTTTCCATAAAAGAATGCCATTGAAACATTTAAGCCCACGGACATTGGTTGTGTGTCCTTTTTATCTGGAAAGTGTCCTTGTTCTAATTCCTTTTGCAAAAGCCCCACAGTCTCACACAGTTGCTCCAGTCATTTCTTGTCCCTTATCTAGTAGCTCTGACTCACTTACCCAGGGGAATATTTTCCAGCAGGTAGAGATAGCTCTGAAAGAAGTCATTGCAAATAGCTTTGTGAAGAATAAAGGACATGCTATGCCGACGGAGCTCATCATTGGTCTTCTGCCTGCGGGATCTGAAGGCAAAGTGGGTTCCCAGGTAGGCCATGGTGAAAGGGGATAATAGTTATTCCTACAGAAGAAGGAAGCTTGTCTGGCTGTTTCTTTGAATTAACTTTCTCTTCCTACACGAACTTGAAACTGTCATTTTAAACCAGCCCCTGTCCATCTGTATCAGGAGAGGTGTCACGGGGATTGGGGGGAGGGGCGGCAGACACGGGGAGGTCAGACACTTGGCACATCTACCATCTGATTGCTCGGCTGACACCACTCTAAGTCAACAGGTGCTAACTAAAGATGAAAACAGGCTGAGTGAGATCCTGCTTCATCCAGGAAAAAGCACGCCTCCCTCCTTTAGCTGCCACTTCAAACAGGCAGGAGCACAGCTGGCTAACACCCTGAATACTTGCTTTAATTTGATTCCTAAATTGGAATAGCCTAATTTCCATTTCAAAGAGTTGTGAATATTTTGCACGAGATCCAGTTCCCTGATTTCCATCACTCCTCCTGGAATGCCATAACCTCAAGTTACAAGGACCCTTCAAAGTCATCTTAGCTACCCACACTTCTTTCATCAGTACAGTTTTGCCCAAATCATTTCATAGAGATGGATGTGTGTTTCCCATTTTTAAGGATCTTCAAGAGACACAATTATATGAAAGCCTGTTCTGATGTTAAATACCCTTCTCTGTCAACAAACTCTTCCATCTAGCTTGCTCTAAACAATACCTAGTAGTATAAGCCTGTTTCTTCCTCTCTGCCTATAATGGATATGATTTTCCTCATAAGTACTCATTTTATTTCTGTACTGGGTATCTTCTGATTGTCCCTCCAGGTCTGCTCTCCACTCTCCCCACATTACTGTGTGCAACTGGAGACTGGACTATATTGACAACATCAGTGAACTTCCTTGCCTTCTGGCTTCTGGTTGGGCTCTGCCAATGGGTAGTGCCAGCAGGAGGCTGGAGGAGAGTGATTCAATGTACTTATTCCCCTGACACCTTCCCTGCAGAGATGCCATAGGCTGACTGCTTCCTATGGTGAAAAGTCATAGCTCCTGTCCAGGGGTCTTCTTATACAAATATCCTCTCCTAGTTCTGATATCTGCTTCCTCCTCATGCTGCTTCAGGCCTCGGGTGAGTGATACACCAAGCTGTCACAAACCCTGGAATAACATGCTATTCCTTGTAATTTCTCTATACTTAACTTACCACACCTTTGTAAATAGTCCCTTTATTAAGCTGGCTCAAATTCTCAATTTGTGAATGTCATACGTTTCCTGTAGGGATAACAACTACCATTTTAACCCTCCAATACTCTTAAGAGGAAAATCCGTAAGAACTCATACTCTTTTGGCCCCATACCATGTGCAACCACTGACTACCCAGTGTCCCTGAAAACACATGTACACACCCACATACACACAAATGCACACTTTATGGTAGGCAGCTTCTAAGATGGCCCCATAGATCCCCAACTTCTGCATGATATTCACACCTCTGTGTCCTCTTTCCTGAGAAAGGGCTAGACTTACTGACTCACTTCTAAAGAATAAAATATGGCAGAAGTGACAGAATGTCACTTCCAGGATTAGGTTATAAAAAGACTGTCTTGGGCATTTTCTTTTGCTTTCTCGCTTGCTTGCTCTCAGGGAAGCCAGCTGCCTGTTGTGAGCTGCCCTAAGGAGAGGCCTACATGGCAAGGAACTGCCTCAGGGCAACAGCCCAGGTAAAGCTAAATTCTACCAACAACCATGAGTGAGCTTGGAAGATCTTTCCCCAGCAACCTGATAAAAGACGCTGAGCCAGCTAAGCCACACTCAGGTTACTGACTCAGAAATAAATGCTTCTCTGAAGCAGCTAAATTTTGGAATTTGTTACAATGCAGCTAATGGAGAGCTAATTCACACATCGTCAGTGGAATTTTTTTAAGATTTGGAATCTAACCATGATCTTTCTTTTAGTTTAATTTATGTGTTACTCTTTTAGTGGGAAAGGAAGTAAGGATTCCATTTGATTGATTCTGACTTACTTTTTTCATTTTCCTGTGCTTCTATATTTCCATTTCCCCTCTCCCTACCTCAAGGGGCAGCCACTCAATTTTCGTGGGATTGTTCCCATCCCTGGCTTCAGGAATTACCTAAATTGCAATCCAAGTTATCCATTTTCCCCTTGCCACAGTGTGTGGTTCATGGATGGGTACACCATCCTGTCCTGGGCCAATGAATACATGGTGTTCCCCCAGCTCCAGTTTTCACTTGGAAGTGGGTACATTATCTAAATCTGTTATTAATGCCAGCTTGAGTTGGGCTTTCTGTGCTAGCAATATGGAATCTCATCTAACACAAATACCATCGTGCTTCATTTTTACTCAATTCTGATGACGATGGAGATAAAGTAGATGATATTAAACAGAACAGGGAAACTTCAAGACTATTTCATGGTGTTAAGAGGAAGGCTCTTAACTACAGTTAAACATATTTGACTAAGTTAGAAACTCATTCCCACCACTTACATACTTGGCAAACTTGACAAATTCTTAGCCTTTCTGAGCCTCACTTTCCTCTTCTGTAATATGACGGTAATGATAATAGTATATACCTCATATGTTAGCTGTGAGAACTAAATATACTCCATGTAAAACACCTCAGTGCCTAGCACACAGTCCATGTTCAGTAAATGCAAGCTATTATCAGTATAGTCTTTGGAAGAAAGCTGATGAGTTATAGGTCCTAAAAACACTTTGTCTGTCTGGCTCTTTTGGGGTTATATTCAATGTAACATTGCCTCTTACTGTGAAATTTCACCATATATCCAGGAGACTTTTTTGCACTGTATGCATTTAAAAGTTGAAAAGAAAAGAAACTCAAATTAAATATGCTATTGGAACTCACTCATCATCCCTTCAGAATTTTCTGTTGTTGTAGGAAAAACTAAGCAACAGAAGAAGAAAACTCAGGGAACCTCCTTTGTTACTTGATTTGTCAATACATCTAACGGGAGGCAGGTTCTTAACTTCAACATCTTAGTAGTATTTTGATAACCTCTCATATGCTGAAAAGGTTAGGATGTATGGTCCTAGGAGAGAGACTGGCAATCACTGATTCCAGCTACTCAGTATTCTTTACTTGCAAGATATTGCAAGATATTGGTAAGCTTCTCCACTTTTTACAAAACTAATTTTCTTTCACTATAAAATGGACATTAATTACTTACGTTTCGAGAAGGATTAGTAAGTGTTCTAAGATCTCCATATTTCAGGCCTATAATTCCTGTGTGGGAATGAAAGACAGATTGGCTTATCCAAAATGCCTTTGTCAGCTTTTGTTTACCTCTGTGAGTCACATTAGGTTTTGCGACTGTTTCTCATACTGGTATAGTTTGTACCAATTTCTGGTTCATTGTGTTCATTTCCTTATGCAAATAATTTTTCTCTCATGGCTGAAATGCTCTATTTGCTAAAACCTCATACCACTACTCTTGACTATATTCATAGTAAGTGAATGAGGGTATGATATAGATCTCCAGTCTACCACAGGCATCCAGTTTCCAGGCAGGAAAGGAAAACAATGAATGTAGAGGAAAGAAATAAGACTATAGCAAAAGAATGTGGAAACTCTGAATTTATCCAGGTTGGTTTGCCTTCTAACAGACAGCGGATTCCTTAGTGAGGAGTAAAGCACTGTTAAATAATAAATTAGCATGGAAAGAGACTCAGAAGTAAGAAAAATAAATAAAGAAAAAATTCATAGAGGAAGTATACTCATTCAGTAGTATGATAAACTAAATATTTGGGGAAATCCAATCAATATAAAATACATATCAAATTAAAATTCCATAATACTTCAAACTGAAAATTCAACAAAGATAAAGTAAAGATATTTTCAAATGAAGATAGAACTTACCATTCATAGATGCTCACTGAAAGGAATAACTGAAAATATCTACTTCAGGAAGAAGGAAATTAAGACAGGGTGCTATTAGCATAAGAATAGCTAAAAAGATGACTAAAGCAGAATGCAGAGCCCCCAAACAAATCTATTCATATATGTTAAGTTGATATAAGACAGAGATAATGTTGCAGTAGAAAAAAAGATAGTTTCAATAAGACCCCTGATGTTGGCACAACTGGATCCCTACCTCACATCCTACACAAACCAACTCCAGGTAGATTGAAGACTTAAAGGTAGAAAGCACAATTCTAAAATTCTTTGAACAAGTTACAGGAAAACATTTATGACACCAGGGTAAAAAAAAAAAAAAAAAAGAGATATTTTTTAAGATGCAAAAAACAAAAACCATAAAGAAACAGAGTTAATTAATTTGACTGAATTAATATTTGAATAATGAACTTCTGCCCATCAAATGAAACCGTAAAGAAAGTGAAAAGTCAACCAACAGAAAGATAAATATTTGGAGCATTGATAATAAAAATTTGGGTACTAAATATATGAATAGTTCCTATAAATAAATAACAATACAAATAATCCTACAGAAAAATGGAGAATAAAAAGTATATAGAGACATAGAAAACAAACTTATGGTTACCAAAGGAGAAAGGGAGGAGGGGAGGGATAAATTAGGAGTATGGGAGTAACAGATACAAACTACTATACATAAAATAGATGAGCAGCAAGGATTTACTATATAGCACAGGGACCTATATTCAATATCTTGTAATAACCTATAATGAAAAATAATCTGAAAAAAATATATATGCATATATATATAACTGAATCACTTTGCTGTATACCTGAAACTAACACAATATTGTTAATCAACTATATTGCAATTTTTTTAAAAGTATATAGAATTGGTGGTTAAAACAAGACTGAAATAAAAGTACCTGGATCAAGATTGCCAACTCCAACCCAGGGAAGTAGATCTAGAAGACTAAAACAACAGGCCAAAATCATCTAAATTAAATTTAGGATAAAATCAATGCATTTTATTGTATATAGGTTTTAATGAAAATTAGTGGTGAGAATACAGAATGAGTAATTATTGCTTGATAATCTCTATGTGTCTCTGTACTAAAATGGGCATTTAAGTAGACTTTAAGCTTGGAATGAGACAGCAGTATGAAAAATAGGGCAAATAGGTTTCTATGAGCAAATCTTAAAACAGACCACCTCACTTCACCCTATACTGGTGTAACCTCATATGAACTGTTTGCCTCTTTCTTTACCCTGCTTGTTTAAGAAACAGGTAGCCAATAAAGATTACCCCTGATTACAACTTGGAAGTCAGTAAGAGAGATTATGACCCTGTATGTGCTTAGAATATATGGTACAAGAGGAAGTTTGGATGACTATTTTCATCTAGTGCAATGCTTCATGTAGTACAGAAAGGCTGTCTATCCACTGAGTTAATTAGATTCAAGGTCAACAATCAGATTTCCACTTAACAGTCATTATTAAATAAAAATGGGGCTTGAGGTAAATGACCCGTTGCAGCTAAAGAAATATTTAAACTCATAATTTTCAGGTTAAGTCATTCAATTAAACAGACAGAAAGACTGGAGTAGCCCTTGAAGAACTCCTTCCTGTCGTACTGAGGAGGAGAGAATTCAACTGGGCTGCTTAGTTCTAATTAGGGTTTTGATTCCCCAAGAATTTAGATTAAAAAAATACATTTACATCTCTAACTAGGGGAATATGTCCTTGCCTGAAACATCTGTTTGGGGGTGTGTGTGTGTGTGTGTGTGTGTGTGTAGACTTTTCTCATTTCTCATTTATGTTAATTTAAGGAATTATAAAACATTCAACTTGATTTCAAATTCTCCTTTTAAAATATAACAAAGCTTGATTTCACATAATTTCCATAATTTAATATTTCAATATGATTTTGGATAGATAAAAGTGCATACATAGAACACTATCTAGGTAAATTAACTTTTGTACATCTTCCCTAACCAAAAGATATTAGGCAATTATTAATAAAAGAAAATCAAATTATCCTTCTTTTTTTTTTTTTTTTTTTAACATCTTTATTGGGGTATAATTACTTTACAATGGTGTGTTAGTTTCTGCTTTATAACAAAGTGAATCAGTTATACATATACATATGTTCCCATATCTCTTCCCTCTTGCGTCTCCCTCCCTCCCACCCTCCCTATCCCACCCCTCCAGGCTGTCACAAAGCACCGAGCCAATATCCCTGTGCCATGCGGCTGCTTCCCACTAGCTATCTACCTTACTACGTTTGTTAGTGTGTATATGTCCATGACTCTCTCTCGCCCCGTCACAGCTCACCCTTCCCCCTCCCCCAAATTATCCTTCTTTTTAAATCTTACTTAAAGAATTAAGAAATATGATGAACTGTCAGATTGATACCCTAATATTTCAGCTTTCCCTTCAGTGTATCAACCCTTATTTTCCATTTTAGTAGGAAGGCAAGTTGAGGGAGGAAGTAGATATATGAGCTAGAATGTAAAGAGAATATGCCTTATCAGTAGTACTAGGTCTTCGTAGACTCAGGCAGAGCATGATGAGGTGAACAAGTAGGTGGGCTCTGGCCTTCCCACCCTCACATTGGCCAGAGGAGCAGATTTTAATTTTAATATAGAATTCTACATAGACTTTCACTTGAAAACAGTGTTCTGCTCCCATCCCCTCCTTTCATCATGCTTCCCCTTGACCTGATATCCTGGTTCTTATTCAACTTGACCTTGGCTTTCTCCTCAACAATGTTTTCATATGTATATGAGCCTCCATAATTACCCCATTGTGCATTTAGCAAGCTATATTTTGGGATAAATATTCTATTTACACTACCCTCTGATTTCAGCTGAAACTGAACATATATCACTACCAGTTATAAGTTTTTCAGAGGCCTAAGTAAAAGAATATGCTGTCCAATCCACAACACGTAATACAAAATAAAATTCCCTCTGTTCTGTCTCTTAATCTCAATCCCCACCCCCTGTCTCTCTCTGTCTCTCTTTCTCTCCCCAACCCCCTGCCACCCCACAAGCATAGAAACTTGGACTCTTGATGTCCTTTGGATAACCCAGCATTGACGACAGAGTTTCTCAAAGTGTGAACCTCACACAATGAGCATCAAAAACTTCTGGGGTGTTAATTTTTTCCAACTAAAAGCTAGAAAAATAAGAGACTTTCTTCTCTGCCACAGTTATGTTTTTTATTTTCTAATTGACTGGGTTTTGAAAATTATGAAATAATTCAGACTTACAGAGATTTACAAAACAAGCATTCATGTTACCATCCAATGTTAACAAATGTTATATTATGCTGTATAAGCTTCAGATTTGTCTTTTCAAGAATTAAACAGTCATACAAATACAGTTGGGAGCTCTTTCCTACCCGCATTGTTCTACTGCCTTTCTCAGAAAACACATGCCAATTTGAGGTATGTATCCATCCTATATAGGTGTTTGTATTTTCAGTATATATGTACATATCCACAAATTGTCTTGTTAATTTTTAAATGGACACAAGTTGGTATTCTGTAATTCACTTGACTCAGTCAACTATATGCTCTTGATATTTTATCCATGACATTACATATTCAATGCACAACGGGGAGAGGGGGAGCAAATACACACACATTCATTCATTCGTTCATTTTAACTACAATATAGTGTTCTATCATATAACTGTACCACTTTTCATCTTTCCCTATTGATAAACATTTAGGTTGCTTCCAATCTCATACTTTACCAACATCCTTCTAAAATCCTCCTGGTGCATATGTGTGAGAGTTGCTCTAGAGAGTATGCTCTACTGGAATCTGTGGGCTGTAGACTATGCACTGCTTTAACTTTGCTACACATTCCAAAGCTGCTTTCCAGTGTGGATACACACATTTATCCACCAGCAGTGTGAGACTTTCAATTTCCCTATATTATTCCTAAAATCTGTGATACTTTTTAAGTTTCGCTAATCTTTTTTTATGGGCATTTCACTGATAATACTAAGTAAACATTTATATAGCACCTAAATTATTCCAGGCATTGTTCTATGTACCTCTTTGAGAAGGTTCTTTTTTAAATTTCTTTCTTAAATTGAGGCATAGAGAGGTTGTATAATATGCCCAAGGTCACATTGTTGATAAGTTGTAGAGTTGGGAGTTTGAACCCAGGTAGCCTAGCTCAAAAGTGCATTCTCTTAGCCTCTGCACCATTTAATCATTATTCCAGAGAGCTGCCTGTAAAATGGGGGGAAAAAATGGCTTTAAAAATCTGTCATATTATCAGTAAAGTAGCAAGAACGTCTTACTGTTGCAATTTTCCATCTCAAATTATTTCGATGAGGCTCTTCTGTAGGAGAAGAAAAGAAATATCTTCAATTGTACAAGCTGCACCAGGCCCTGGGAAAGCAGACAGGAAATGGCTGAGATGGCCAAAAGCTGTCACTGGGGACTAGGGATTAGAACCTGGTCAAAGCAGCAAATAAAAAAAAATTTTAAAAACTCTTAAAGGAACCTGACAAGGGAAGCTTAAATCTTATTTAAAGGGTTGGGTTGTACTAAGCCTTGAAAAATTCAATCCTCTGGAGGACTATATCTCACCAAGAGAGCTCCATGTAAGTTTATCATGTATCCAACACCTAGACATTGGGCCTTGGAGACCACTAGGATAATATTTCCTCTGGATTAGCACTGAAGTTTGGAAGTGACATTTGTACGAGGCATACTTTAAACTCTAGGGCTTTTCTGATTACCAAATGATAATTCTGAGGGGGGAGAAAGTGCTTACTGCAGAAAGAAGTTGCCATGATTTATATGTCTTGGATAATCTTCCTTTTTCATACAGAGTAACTTATGAGACCAAGTATGTTTTGCTTTTCCTTTTGTTTTTAACTAAAGTTGTCTTTTGATTGATATTAAGGGTAGAGCGTATTTGTTTTAGTGTGTTTTTATTTTTATAGTTCCACCAAGTCCAAAAGAATGATTGTATAAATGCTAGTTACAGGTGACATTGGCAATTAAATTGTACACATAGCACAGAAATGCCAACGTTAAGCCAGGGTAACCTCTGAAGCTTCACTGAGTGGTCCTTCCCTGCATAGACTCAATGGATCACTCTCCAACTGCTCTGGCTCTCTGACGAAAGACAGACAAGAATGAAGTGAGGCTGAAAAGCTGTCCCTCCTTTATTTTTGGTGCATCTATCAAGATCTCTGGAATCACTGTAAAACCTTCTATCGTTCCAGTTATAAAGGGTACTTTGAATGAATTAAATATCTGGTGACAGCCAAGGTCATAAACTGCTTGATTCCCTTGGGTCACTTTTCCCAGGCTGATTTTAATCATACTTTGGCCACTAGGTATATTTTGTGCAGTTGTGAATACTGATGAGGTCAGTGACATAATTTAAAACAGTACATCTCTATATTTGCATATGTATGCATACATCCAGGGTATCTAGAGAGTAAGCAAGACAGACTTGCATTTGAAGCCAAAGGAAGCCGCCTAACTTTTGTTTTACTTCTTAACTGCAGGCTGGATTCCTAATTGACTCACCTCTTTTGTAAATCTGTGCAACTTGCCAGTACTGGGACTAACAGATTATGGCTAGATCACAGGAAATCCATCACCTCTGGTAGAAAAACAACACCTAGACTTGCTGACTAGATCAGTAAAATCATCATTATATGGAGAATTCTTCCCTCTCAAAACTAGAATGAATCTTGAAGCCAAATGTCAGAAGCCAAGTATCAGAAGACAATAAATTTTTTACACTTCCACATATTCTATAGAAAGAATTAGAAACCTGGTGTGAAAAAATTCCTGGCTTCACTTCTCTACTCTGTGCTCACCTTACTTTTCCTTTTTTCCATCACTCATTCCCTATTCCTATCCTCAGCTCCAACACTTCTTTTATCAAGATTTTGAAAGTTTTTACTAAGGCCTGAAAGGCGTAGTCAGTTCTTGAGATATATGAAAGTCCGAGCAATTTTACCAAATTTTTAAAAAGTTAGAATACACACATTTTTAGGAAGCATAAAATTGGTGATTCTTAAAGTTAGACAACTCTAGAACCACATTTAAAATCAGCTTTAGCCAAAGTGACCCCACAATAATATAAAATTAATATTCAATTACAGTGATTGAAGTCAAGATTCCGGTTTTGAAGATCCACATGAGGCAATTATTAAGAACTAGAGGAAGACCAGCTGAAGAGCGGATATGCAGATCTGCTATGACTTCGTAGAATTTAGTGTGTATCACTTGAGGGAGAGAGAGCAAGCCCTAAAGTTTAGAACGCTAACAGTTTGGAGGAATCGTGGAACATTGGTGGTTGGATAAGATCTAATATAGAATGAAAGTCAATGACTAAACAGACAATTTTACACCCATGCATTCATATAAAAATATTTTTTGAGGGAATTCCCCAGCAGTCCAGTGGTTAGGACTCAGCACTTTCACTGCCAGGGCCTGGGTTTAATCGCTGGTGGGGAACTAAGATCCTGCAAGCGGCATGGCGAGGCCAAACATTTCAACATTTAAACATTAAAAAAATTAAAAATAATTTTTTGATCACCTACCATGATACTGTACTAGGCACTCGGGTCAAATAGTGAACAAAAGTATTCTCAGTCCCTTATCCTCCTGAAGCTTACAGTCTAGGAAGCAATAGAAAGTAGCCAGGTAATCAGAGCCTTATGAAAGCATGCGTCTCTATGACGAGTGCTGAGGAGAAGCACACAGGCCATGAGAGCCTGTCAAAGGTAGAGATGATCTATTTAGTGACCACTGCCCTGAGAAAGTCACCCCTGAGCTGAGATCTCAGGAATACGCAGGAGTTAACTAGAAGGGAAAGGGAAAGACAGCTGCTTCTCATTAAAGTAAAACAGAGTGTCTGGTTTTTTTTTAACATAATTAATTGATTTAATAGTTTTTAAGACCAGGATTAAAAGATATTAGAAGAAGCAGTGTGAATGGGTGGTAACTTTTTTCTTTCCTTGAGTTTATTGAGGTACAATTGACTAATAAAAAGTATATAAAAATATTTAAGGTGTACAATGTGATGCTTTCATATACATATACATTGTGAAATGTTTGCTAATTAACATAGCCATCACCTCACAGTTACCTTTTTTTTTTTTTTTTTGGTGAGAACGGAAAAAAAAACAGATCTACTCTCTCCGCAAATTTCAAATACACAATATAGTTGCTTTTCTTTTCTTTTCTTTTTTTTTTTTTGGCTGTGCTGCACAGCTTGTAGGATCTTATTTCCCTGACCAGGGATGGAACATGGGCCTGCTGAGTCCTAACTACTGGACTGCCAGGGAATTCCCTACAATACAGTATTATTAACTATAGTCATCTTGCTATTCATTAGATCTCTAGAATTTATTTATCCTGCCTATCTGAAACATTAAAATTTTATATGTTTACTCCCCAACAAATCAAAGAAGCCTGCTCAGACTCCCTTGTCTGGTCCTATTTCCAGGCTCTCTCCTCCACTGTTAGGATGTGGCTTTGATCCTGGAGATAATTAAGCAAAGAAAGGAGGGAAAAGCATTCCAAGAAGAGGGAACAGCTTATGCAAAGGCCCTCTGGCTTAGGCAAGAAGCAGTCTGTGCAGAGCTTTATAAACTGTGTCAAAGAATTCTGTCAAATCTAAAAACATAGAAAGCCATTTAGGACATCTTAAGCCAAAGGGAAGAAGGTGGAGACGGGGCTAACATTACCAGGTTTGCATTTTGGAAAGATTATTTTATCTACAATATGGAAAACAGATGGAAGGAGTAAAATGATGAAAAGTTTGATTGTATATATAACCTCTGCCTCAGAAATGTTACTAAAATGAATGGCTTCTGTCACATTATATGGAAGAAGGATATAATCATCACTCTTCAGTTTATTCATTCAAATGACATTTACTGTACACCGACTGTACTGATTTGGTAGTGGTGCTATAACAGTGACACAATAGGTAAAGAAATTCTGTGCCCTCCTAGAGTCTACAAAATAGACAAAATATAAAAGTACATATTACAGCTTGTTAGAAGTTGATAAGTGCCATAAAAAAATAGAGCAGGATAAGTATGATTTGGAGTGAAAAGAGAGGAAAATGGCATGTAGTTTTAAACAGGATAATCAGGATAGTGTTCCTTAGCCAGGTGTGTTTTAGCAAAGGCTTGAAGGAAGTGAAGGCATCCACCTTGCAGAGGTCTGGGTGAAGAGCCTTCCTGGCCAAGGAGCAGCCAGTGCAAAAGCGGTAGCATATCTGACATGTCTGTGGAACAGCTGGGAGGCCATTGTGCCTGGAGCAGAGTAAACATGGGGAAGGACAGTAAACATGAGAACGGGGAACACAGGGCCTGGAAGGACATTAATGGTGCTCTGAGTGAGGCAGGGAGTCATCGTAAGGTTTTGGGCAGAAGAGTCTCATGATATGACTTCTTTTTAAAAAAGGATCAGATCACCCTGCTGCTGTGTTGAGAACGGACTTTAGCAAGGCAAGCGTGGAAGCAGGGGGAGCGAGCAGTCAGGAGGTTTCTGCAGTAAACAGGTGAGAGATGATGATCGTTCAGACCACCATCACCAGACTTATGAATGGCAGCAGTGGCGGCTAGAAGACAATAACAGAGGAAGATTTTCAAAATTGCGAGAAAAAATTATTTCAATACTAAAATACAAATACACAACGAAACTATCCATTGTGACATGAAGGAAGAATGATGTCATTTTTGACATGGAAGAAGGCACCACAAATTACCTCCCATGGACCATTTCACTAAAGGAAGATACTAAAAAGTGTGCTACACCAAAATGAGAGTGTAAACCAAGAGGGAGACATGGGATTGCTGATTCTAAATTAGACAAAACTCTTACAATTTTGACTGAATAAAAAACACAACAGCATCATGAATTCTTTTTCACTTATAATCTTTTTCTAGCTAAACAAATAAACTTCAGAAGTACTTATAGTTTTCAACACAAAAAGACATGTCCATTTGAATATTATTTGAATACTATTACTGAATACTATTATTTGAATATTACTGACAGGTTGACAAATTAGTAAATAGGACAACCAGTCAGATCTGTAGATTTTGGAAAGAATATGATCTATTTTATAGGACATAGCAATAAATTCTATCTGGGTGTCTTTAAGATTTTTTGTAGGACTAATACTTCTAAGAACAGTTTTAAACAAATAATATAATAGACAAATATAGTTTTACTCAAATCTTAAGACTGGACGGGAGCGTAAAAATTGAGACTTTTGTAAACTTTTCCAATCATCATTTTATCAGGGTGAGTTTTATGATGCAGAGATTCTCTCTTTTATGCAACTGTAAGGAATGAGGGAACATTTTCCCATTTTGATTTTTCTCAGATTTTTTTCACCAACTGTTAGAAAGGCCTGAAATTTTTAAGGCTAAGGATTGGAGTTCTATTAGCACTGAGGGAAAAAAATTGGCCAACCCTTGAAGCTCAAAGCTTACATTATGAAAATTAAAGGGCAGAATGTGATTATTGAAAAAGGAACTATAGGGCATGTAGTATTTTGAATCTACAGGATCCAGGAAAATGGGGAATCATGATAAAAGAAGAAAAAAATCCCCAGGATTCTAGTGAAAAGAACCTCCATAATGGCAAGTATGCTACAGTTCTAGATAATCACCAGCCAGTTTAGAGCAAGAGGGTGGAGGTCTCTGGGAGGAAATAAATATGTTACCTGACATGTTGGATATAGTAGGAAGAGACCAACAGAGTGTAAGGAGAAATGCGTGATAGGTACATAGAATTCTAAGGAACTAAAAAAAGGAGGTTTTTACTGATTCCAGAGAAAACCACAAGTTATAAAAGAATAAAAAATGTAAGCTATTATAACTACACAGCACAGCTATGAATATTATTCATATTATTGAATATGAATTTAACAAAAAATTATGATTTAACATTTTGAAAAATGTAGAAGTGAAGTGGGGATGGGAGGCAGGAGTGTAAGAAATCTAAATGTTCATTTTCTACTAAGAAGATGTCAGTATATAATATCTAAACAGAAAAATATCAAGAAATAGAATAGAAGCATGTTATTTAGAAATAAGCTGGTAAATACAGAAGAAACAGCTACAAGAGTAACTTGGAGAGCAGGAATAAAAACTGGGTGGTTGGGCTGAGGTGGGGGACCAATGGACCTTTAATGAGCATCACCATCTCTGTCATCACAATCCATCAACTCTCCGGGTCTGAGTTGGTGCAAGAAACTTAAAGGCTATATAGGGCAGGTCTGTGGTTCATCAATGCAAAAAAAGATACTTAGGATTGGGGAGGAGATTAGTAGAGCAGATTTGGGCAGGTACTTAATGGCCTTACTTCTGTTCCTCTTCCATGAAGTTTCAGGGAAATAGGCAAGTTTGAAGCAAGACAGGATAAGGGACAGACAACACTACTTCAAGGTGCAGTCAGGTATTTAAGGTTTGGAGGTAATGTTAGTTTTACTAGTGACCTACCCCCTTGACTCTACACAGTCCTTGGCTGGACACCTGAATCAATAGATTTTTCATCCTCCCTGATGCTGACCTATAGTTTCTGACCCTAGCTTAACAATCCACCTTGTTTGTCCTGTTTTCTGATTTTTCTGTGGTTCTCCCCTTGCCTTAACAACTTCACTCTTATCATTAATGTTCCTAACTTTGGCCTGGAAAACTGATCTGATTTTCCGCATTCTTGATTTTCTTCCAGTTTGCTGCATCTGTTACTTCCTTCATGCTAATCTGTTTCTTGGGCCACTGGTAACCTAACCTTGATTCTTTGGTTGCCCCATTGGATTCAGGATTTGGTTTAGTACTCATGACACTATTTCTGATGAATGCTGCCATGTGCTCCAAACTTTTCTCCTGACAGTGGTATTATTGTGCCAGTATTGGTTGGCTACTTCTTACAAGTGGTATTGGCCAAACTACGCTTATGCAGCTAAACCAGAGGACTGAACAAGTTAGATCAGATGCTGACAATACAGAAATTAAAATGTGTTCCTAGAATGAACAAAGCACAATCGGAGACCCTTAGACCCAGAGAGATCCAGACAGAACTGCTCTTTGTGTCCCTCCAACCCCAATCCCACAGTCAGGGGAGAGATTTTCAGAGGAGGAAAAAAGTCCAAAGAAAGAGCTGGAAAGGTCATACAGGGACTTCAGCTCTCAGAGGAGTTCCCTGAGTTTACTTTAGGGTTAGGAGGTTTAACTCTCAGGGCTCCCACAGTGTCTGTAAACCTAACTTCATGTTGGAATTTTAGAAAGCAAAGGATACTTAGGCCTCTGGATAGTTCACAGCCTCTCTAAATATCAGCACCACCTCACAGTGGATGAAATAGCTCTTGCCTGATTAAAGTTCAGTAGATTAATATTGAGACACTCACATTTGACATCAGGGATTCTTTCTTGACTTTCTTTTGCCTGGTTTTATTCAATAGCCCCGGAGTGAGTTAATTAAGATAAGACCAGAAAAAGAAAAGAAGAGAAGGAAGAAAAGAAGCAATTTAGTGATATACTGGCTCTAGGGGAAGGAAATCCACATAATTGCTTGTTCCTTCTTAGAGAGTCCTTTTAATAGATGGTAACTCTCATCCCTTCTTGGAAAAACAACAAAGAAAGGACAAGAAAGTACTGAAGACAATACTTGCCACTTATTGAGTGTATACTAGGTGCTAGGTCTTTGTACACATTAATTAAATTAATTCTTATATCAACCCAATGAGATGGGTGACATTTAATGAATGAGGAAAGTAAGATTCTGAGCCATTAAATATTATAATTTTCCCAAGGTCATTTAGCTGCTAGCTGAAGAGATGGGACACAAAACAAAGACTATATGATGCCAAAGACCATAATCCTAACTTCAAAGGCATATGCTCTTCCCAGCAACATTGGGAATAAAAGGAAATGATAATTTAAACTTTTAGGGGAACGATTAGGATTTAGATGATGTTCAAATCCAAAAAGAAATCATCTCCCTTTATCACTCAGTCAGGAAGTCAAAATATCTCCCAGGAAATCAAGTGAGAATTCAATTCAATTCAACTAATATTTTATTGAGTGCCTTCTAATACCAGACTCTACGCTAAGGTTTGGAATATATAAGAGTGAGTTAAGACAGGCATAATTTCTGCCTTCAAGAAAGCTGCAGCCATTTTAAAAGTAAAAAATATATGTATAGGGCTTCCCTGGTGGCGCAGTGGTTGAGAATCTGCCTGCCAATGCAGGGGACACGGGTTCGAGCCCTGGTCTGGGAAGATCCCACATGCCGCAGAGCAACTGGGCCCGTGAGCCACAATTACTGAGCCTGCGCGTCTGGAGCCTGTGCTCCGCAGAGAACAAGAGAGGCAGAGAGAGTGAGGGGCCCGCGCACAGTGATGAAGAGTGGCTCCCGCTTGCCACAACTAGAGAAAGCCCTTGCATAGAAACGAAGACCCAACACAGCCATAAATAAATTAATTAATTAAAAAATTTTTTTTAATATATATGTATAATAATGATTACAAACAAAGAAGGGGAGCAAAAATCTGTGGGAGGGAAAAGCAAGGGTACTTTATAGTCTAGAACATAGAAGCTCTTGCTTAGGAGATGAAAGTTGAGCTAAAATGTAAATGATAATGTGAATTAGCTAAGTAATGGCTTCAATCTGATGTCACAAGTTAACCTAATGAACTAGAATCAGAAGAGTGACAAGCTCTTCTCAGGAGACATAGCACACACTACTGTGTCTCCTTTGCCAGAGCAGCAGAAGGGGAAGGAAGGGGAAGAAGAAAACAATTGAAATTTTAATAAATGTCAAAAGGCTACACATGGGCTGGCCTGACAGTATAGGATCCTGAGAGCCCCAGACACAAGGAGAGTCTGAAACATTCAACAACTACGAAAAGAGTTCATAGTTCAACTCTTTTATCCTTAACTGAGAGCTCATGAAAAAGACCAAGAGCACGGCAGGAGAATTGAGAGAGTCATCTGCTAAATCACAGGCATGCAGGGTATGCCTAAGACTGAGGACAGAGTAGAAAGACTGAGAGAAATGCTCTGTGCTCTGGATCCTGCACGACGTATAAGACAGCAGCTGTCTGCCACTGGGAAAGAAAGAAGAGACACGAGAGAGGTTCCCTCTGAGGCTCACGCAAGCAGCAGCTGCTTAAGTCAAGGGCAGAGACGGAAAACCAAGTGAAACCTTTCCACCTCCCCACCACCCCTACACACACACTCCAAGCCTCGCACCAAGCACTAGACCACAGCAGTCTGATGCTAAGGGAAGTGAAGAAGCATTGAGAGAGTCACCATTCTGAAGACACAAGTACACAAGTCTCCCTATATCTAAGGAAGGAGCAGCAGAACTGAGAAAGCCCTCTTACCTTCTGAGCATTGCCAAATATGCTTGGCATTGCCAATAGCAGTCTAATTCTGGAGAAAAAAAAAAGAAAAGCTTCGAGAGGGACTATCTTTTGGTGAAGATGCATAGACTTGCTAAATTCTGAGGCCACAAAAGGAGAACTGAGATATATGTTTGGCACTCCAGGTCTTATAGTAAGTACCAGACAGCATCAGGCCACAACTGGGAAAATGTGAAACCTATGGTTCCTTGAACATAATTAAAGCATTCACAAAACCCAGACCCAATAAATCACAGGCTAGTTTAATGTAATGTCATGTAATGACCTCACAGAAGAAGAGGAACGCCTTTTTCAGAGAGTAAATGTTATTTACCTTACAATCTACTATACTTCTACTCAGTGTCTTGCATTCAATCAAAAATTATGAGACATGCTCAAAAAATAAGAAAAGATAACCCATAATGAAATTATAAAATGGAACAAACCCAGACATGGCCCAGATGTTGGAATTATCAAACTGGGACTTTAAAATAATTATGATAAAAAGGTTTTTTAAAACGAATGAAAAAATTAACAACTTACATGAACAGATGGGGAATTTTAACACAGAGATTAATATTGTACAAAAGAGTCCAATGGAAAATCTAAAAATGAAAAAAACATGATACTGGAGATAGAGAATACTTTCAGTAAGTTTACCAGCAAAATGGACACAGCAGAGAAAAGAATCGTGGAACAAACTCAGAAGGATGTATTGGTGAATTCTATGAAACATTTAAAAAAGAAATAATAACAATATTGTATAAAAATTTCAAAAGTAGAGGAGGAGGAAACACTTAGAAACTAATTTTATGAGGCTAGTATTACCCTGATACTAAAACCAGACAGAGAAAAGAAAAGCAAAAAAGAAATGAAAACTGCAGACCAATATACCTTATGAACATAGATGTAAAATCCCTTAACAAAACATTAGCAAATTGAATCCAGTAATACATGGAGAGGATAATACACCATGACAAATTGGATTTGGCACCAGAATGCAAAGTTTATTTAACATTTGAAAATTACTCAATATAACTCACCACATCAACAAATTAAAGAAGAAAAATCTTATTATTTCACTAGATGCAGAAAAGGCATTTCACACATTTATGATAAAAACTTTCAGCAAGCTAATAAAAGAAAACATGTGCAACCTTGTAAAAGTCACCTACAAAAAACTTAGTATTATACCTAACAGTGAAATAGTAAATGCTTTTGCCCTAAAAAGCAAAGCAAGCCCTATTTACTAAACAAAACAAAAATGTTCACTTTAATCACTTCTATTGAACTTTATACTGGAGGTTCTAGCTTGTACAAAAGGACAGAAGAAAAAAATAAGAGAAATTGGAAAAAGGAAGAATCGTCTTTATTTGCACATGACATGATTATGTATGTAAAAACTCCTAAGGTAAACTATAAGAAAACTACTAGAATTAATAAGTGATTTTAATAATGTTGCATGATACAAAGTCAATATACAAAAATCTATTGCATTTCTATATATTAGCAATGAACAATTAGAAATAAATTTTTAAGCAGTACCATTTACAATAACATCAAGAAACATAAGATCCTAGGGATAAATTTAACAAAAGGTATATAAGACTTCCGTTTTAAAAAGTACAAAACAGGAGAGGTTTCAAGATGTTGGTGTAGGAAGATCCTGAACTCACCTCCCCCACAGACACAACAAATCTACAACTACAGGTGAAATAATTCCCTCAAAAGGGGCCTGAAAACCAGATAAACAAAGCCTCCACAACAAAGGGTAAAAGGACAGCATCCAAATGAGTAGGAGAGGCAGAGATATGGTCTCAACAAGGAAAAACCCACACCCTAGCCACAGTGATCCACAACCAGAAGGGATCACAAAAGTATGGATCTTTTCCCTGAGGAGCAAAGCATTTGAGCTCCACATCAGGCAGCCCAACTCTTGGATCCTGTGTAGGAGAGCCCCCCCCCAAACACCTGGTTTTGAAAACTAATGAGGAATATGTCCAGGAAAACTGTGTAACTGCAGGGAACAACGACAACAAAAAGAAAACTTTTAAAGGGTTGGAGCATATGGTTGCTAGACCTTAAAACTGGCACAAAAAGCACCAGATTGAAATGCACATGGTCTGTACGTGAAGGGAACCCTCTTACTAATTTTGAAGCATCTGCCAGAGAGGCAGGAAACATTTGGGATGTTCCCCAGGACTGAGAAATGAGCGGGAGCCCTTTTTGTTCTTTCAGGCTGCTTTGCTAATACTGCCACTGGCTGGGCACCATCTTGGAATTCTCCCTCTAACCTGTTAGTGCCAGAGGGCACACACCACTTAGAGCCCTGTCCACTCCTACACCTTGGCTGGACCTCAGAGATGGCCCCACCATTGATGGCAGCCACAGGCAGACCCAGTAGCCACACTGGGAGCCAACTCACACAACAGCATGCTTCAGCAGCAGCTGTGGTCCTACCACAACGGAGGGCACACACGGCTCACATATGGGACATCCCTTGAGCACTTAGCTCTGGTGGCCAAGCAGGATTGCACTTCTGAGACCCACAGGACCTCTTCTAAATAATGCCACTCCTCAAGACCAGGAGGAATAGATGATTTACATAAAACACAGAAACAAATGCAGAGATTATGGTGTGCATATAAGAATGGCTAAAATAAAAACAATCTACATCAAATGTTGGAGAGAATAAGAAGCAACTGGGACTCTAATACATTGCTGTTGGAAATACAAAATGATGTAACCTCTTCAGACAACTCTTTGGTAGCTTCTCAAAAGGTTGAATATGCATCTACTATGTAACAGAGCAATTCTACTCCTGGGTATTTAACCAAAACAAATGAAAACGTATGCCTACAGACACCCTTGCTTATAGCAGTTCTATCCCTAAAGGCCATACAATGGGTGTGTTATATTCAAAGGAAAACTAGTCAGCAATAGAAAAGGGGCAATGTATTGATATATACAACAACATGAATAACTTTCACAAACATTTTTCTGTGTGAAGGAATCCAGACACGAAGAGTGCATACTCTTTGGTTCCACTTGTATGAAATTCTAGAATAGGCAAATTAAGTTATAGTGGTGGAAATTAAATCAGTGGCTGCTTCTAGGAGAGTGGAACTGATTGCAAAGGAGTATAAAAGAACTTTCTGAGATGGTGAAAATTTTCTGTCTTGGCGTGTGTGTGGCTTATACAAATGTAAGCATTTGTCAAAACTGAAAGTTACACTTGAGATCTCAGAAAATTAAACACTCATTCCCAATCTCCACACATTTGGAAACTAGATAACATTTCTAACTACATTAGGGTTAACAAGTAAAGCATTTTGAAACAAGTAAAGCATTTTGAAATAACATTTCTAACTACATTAGGGTTAACAAGTAAAGCATTATTAAAATTAAGTATCAAGGAAGGCACTAAGTATCAAATCTTGTGAGACATACAAAGGTAAAGCAATACGACCCTCAACCCCTCATCTGTAATTCTGAATGCCCCAAATCCATGAAAGCCAATTTTTTAAAAAGTTTGACACCAAAGCCTGAACTGATGTGATATGAGGCTAATTATAGTCTTTATTATGTCAGTGTACATGAACACAGATTATTGGCACAGGTCTCACTGGAGATTTTTATAATATTCAGTATATACCACATTGCCATTCTAATATCCAAAAACACTAAATTCTAAAACACATTTGAACCCAAGAATTTTGGATGGTGGAATGTGGTTCATGTAATATATAACCTTAATTAAATATACTAGTTTAAAAAATTAAAAAATAATGAGCTAAACATTCCACACATAATAGAGAAAAATTTTAAAAACAGAAATGAATAAAATAAAAAACAAAGATATGACAGAAAAGAACAATAAACCAACAGCTGATTCTTTGAAAATATTAATAAAATAGTCAAACATCTGGAAATACTGACTGAAAAATCCTAGAGAAATCACATATATCATAATGTTGGGAATAAAAAATGGGACAAAACTATAAAGGCCAACAGAGAGTCTAAAATTTATATATAATGTCAATAGTTTTGAAAACTTTGGTTAATGGGCATATTAGAAAAATACAAACAACAAAAATTAAAGAAGAAAGAGAAAATCTAAATATTCACTTTAATCTCTTTTCTTGCCTTAGTGCATCAATGAATAGATGTTATGATAGTAGGTATTCTGATATTTTTTTAAAATCTTTTAAAATGTTACTTTATTAGTCCAGATTCTCCAGAGAAACAAAACCAATAGGATAAGGATACATAGATAGATAGATAGATACATACATACATACAGAAATAGATAGGGAGATAGGGATGATTTTAAATTGGCTTGCTTAGTTGTGGAGACTGGCAGGTCCAAAATCTGCAGGGTTGGCCAGTCGACTGGAGACCCAGTGAAGAGTCAGTGTTGTAATTCCAGCCCGATAGCCATTTGTTGGTGGAGGTCACTCTTTTGTTCTATCACACCTTCAACTGATTGAATGAGGCCCACCCACATTATGAAGAGCAATCTGTTTTACTCAAAGTCCACCAATTTAAATGTTAATATCATTGAAAAACAGTCTCACAAAAACATCCAGAGTAATGTTTGACCAAATGTCTAGACACTATGGCCCAGCCAAGTTGACACATAAAATTAATCATCACAGGGGCTTCCGGGAAATGGCAGAAGAGTAAGACGCGCAGATCACCTTCCTCCCCACAGATACACCAGAAATGCATCTACACGTGGAACAACTCCTACAGAACACCTACTGAACACTGGCAGAAGATCTCAGACCTCCCAAAAGGCAAGACACCCCCCACGTACCTGGGTAGGGCAAAAGAAAAAAGAATAAACAGAGACAAAAGGATAGGGATGGGACCTGCACCAGTGGGAGGGAGCCGTGAAGGAGGAAAAGTTTCCACACACTAGGAAGCCCCTTTGCGGGTGGAGACTGCGGGTGGCGGAGGGGGAAAGATTCGGAGCCGCGGAGGAGAACACAGCAACAGGGGTGCGGAGGGAAAAGTGGAGAGATTCCCGCGCAGAGGATCGGTGCCGACCAGCTCTCACCTGTCCGAGAGGCTTGACCGCTCACCCGCCAGGGCGGGCGGGGCTGGGAGCTGAGGCCCGGGCTTCGGTCGGAGCGAAGGGCGAGGACAGGGGTTGGCTGCGTGAACACTGCCAGCAGGGGTTAGTGCACCACGGCTAGCCAGGAGGGAGTCCAGGGAAAACTCTGGAGCTGCCGAAGAGGCAAGAGACTTTTTCTTCCCTCTTTGTTTCCTGGTGCGCGAGGAGAGGGGATTCAGAGCGCTGCTTAAAGGAGCTCCAGAGACAGGCGCGAGCCGCGGCTAAAAGTGCAGACCCCAGAGACGGGCATGAGACGCTAAGGCTGCTGCTGCCGCTTCTGCTGCCACCAAGAAGCCTCTGTGCAAGCACAGGTCACTATCCACACCCCCCTTCCGGGGAGCCTGTGCAGCCCGCCACTGCCAGGGTCCCCGGATGCAGGGACAACTCTCCCGGGAGAACGCACGGCGCCCTCAGGCTGGCCTCTGCCGCCGCAGGCTCGCCCCGCCCTCCGTGCCCTTCCCTCCCCCGCGGCGTGAGTGAGCCAGAGCCCCCGCATCAGCGGCTCCTTTAACCCCTTCCTGTCTGAGCGAAGAACAGACGCCCTCTGGTGACCTACACGCAGAGGCAGGGCCAAATCCAAACCTGAGCCCCTGGGAGCTGTGAGAACAAAGAAGAGAAAGGGAAATCTCTCCCAGCAGCCTCAGAAGCAGCGGATTAAAGCTCCACAATCAACTCGATGTACCCTGCATCTGTGGAATACCTGAATAGACAGCGAATCATCCCAAATTGAGGAGGTGGACTTTGAGAGCAAGATTTATGATTTTTTCCCCTTTTCCTCTTTTTGTGAGTGTATGCTTCTGTGTGAGATTTTGTCTGTATAGCTTTGTTTCCACCATTTGTCCTAGGGTTCTATCTGTCCATTGTTTTTGTTTTCTTTTCCTCTTAATAATTATTTTTTTAATTTTAATAACTTTATTATATTTTATCTTACTTTATTTTATTTTAATTTATCTTCTTTCTTTCTTTTTTCCTTCCTTCCCTCCTTCCTTCCTCCCTCCCTCCCTCCCTCCTTTCTTTCTTTCTTTCTTTCCTTCTACTTCTACTAATTCTTTCTTTCTACTTTTTCTCCCTTTTATTCTGAGCCGTGTGGATGAAAGGCTCTTGGTGCTGCAGTCAGGAGTCAGTGCTGTGCCTCTGAGGTGGGAGAGCCAACTTCAGGACACTGGTCCACAAGAGACCTCCAAGCTCCACATAATATCAAATGGCGAAGATCTCCCAGAGGTCTCCATCTCAACACCAGCACCCAGCTTCACTCAACGACCAGCAAGCTACAGTGCTGGACACCCTAGGCCAAACAACTACCAAGACAGGAACACAACCACACCCATTAGCAGAGAGGCTGCCTAAACTCATAATAAGTCCACAGACACCCCAAAACACACCACCAGACGTGGACCTTCCCACCAGAAAGACAAGATCCAGCCTCATCCACCAGAACACAGGCACCAGTCCCCTCCACCAGGAAGCCTGCACAACCCACTGAACCAAACTTAGCCACTGGGGACAGACACCAAAAAAAAACAGGAACTACAAACCTGCAGCCTGCAAAAAGGAGACCCCAAACACAGTAATATAAGCAAAATGAGAAGACAGAAAAACACACAGCAGATGAAGGAGCAAGATAAAAACCCACCAGACCTAACAAATGAAGGGAAATAGGCAGTCTACCTGAAAAAGAATTCAAAATAATGATAGTGAAGATGATCCAAAATCTTGGAAATAGGATAGACAAAATGCAAGAAACATTTAACAAGGACCTAGAAGAACTAAAGATGAAACAAACAACGATGAACAACACAATAAATGAAATTAAAAATACCCTAGATGGGATCAATAGCAGAATAACTGAGGCAGAAGAACGGATGAGTGACCTGGAAGATAAAATAGTGGAAATAACTACTGCAGAGCAGAATAAAGAAAAAAGAATGAAAAGAACTGAGGACAGTCTCAGAGACCTCTGGGACAACACTAAACGCACCAACATTCGAATTATAGGGGTTCCAGAAGAAGAAAAGAAAAAGAAAGGGACTGAGAAGATATTTGAAGAGATTATAGTTGAAAACTTCCCTAATATGGGAAAGGAAATAGTTAATCAAGTCCAGGAAGCACAGAGAGTCCCGTACATGATAAATCCAAGGAGAAATACGCCAAGACACATATTAATCAATGTATCAAAAATTAAATACACAGAAAACATATTAAAAGCAGCAAGGGAAAAACAACAAATAACACACAAGGGAATCCCCATAAGGTTAACAGCTGATCTTTCAGCAGAAACTCTGCAAGCCAGAAGGGACTGGCAGGACATATTTAAAGTGATGAAGGAGAAAAACCTGCAACCAAGATTACTCTACCCAGCAAGGATCTCATTCAGATTTGATGGAGAAATTAAAACCTTTACAGACAAGCAAAAGCTGAGAGAGTTCAGCACCACCAAACCAGCTTTACAATAACTGCTAAAGGAACCTCTCTAGGCAAGAAGCACAAGAGGAGGAAAAGACCTACAATAACGAACCCAAAACAATTAAGAAAATGGGAATAGGAACATACATATCGATAATTACCTTAAATGTAAATGGACTAAATGCTCCCACCAAAAGACACAGATTGGCTGAATGGATACAAAAACAAGACCCTTATATTTGCTGTCTACAAGAGACCCACTTCAGACCTAGAGACACATACAGACTGAAAGTAAGGGGATGGAAAAAGATATTTCATGCAAATGGAAACCAAAAGAAAGCTGGAGTAGCAATTCTCATATCAGACAAAATGGACTTTAAAATAAAGACTATTAGAAGAGACAAAGAAGGACACTACATAATGATCAAGGGATCGATCCCAGAAGAAGATATAACAATTGTAAATATTTATGCACCCAACATAGGAGCACCTCAATACATAAGGCAAATACTAACAGCCATAAAAGGGGAAATCGACAGTAACACATTCATAGTAAGGGACTTTAACACCCCACTTTCACCAATGGACAGATCATCCAAAATGAAAATAAATAAGGAAACACAAGCTTTAAATGATACATTAAATAAGATGAACTTAATTGATATTTATAGGACATTCCATCCAAAAACAACAGAATACACATTTTTCTCAAGTGCTCATGGAACATTCTCCAGGATAGATCATATCTTGGGTCACAAATCAAGCCTTGGTAAATTTAAGAAAATTGAAATTGTATCAAGTATCTTTTCTAACCACAATGCTATGAGACTAGATATCAATTACAGGAAAAGATCTGTAAAAATTACAAACACATGGAGGCTAAATAATACACTACTTAATAACGAAGTAATCACTGAAGAAATCAAAGAGGAAATAAAAAATACCTAGAAACAAATGACAATGGAGACATGACGACCCAAAATCTATGGGATGCAGCAAAAGCAGTTCTAAGAGGGAAGTTTATAGCAATACAATCCTACCTTAAGAAACAGGAAACATCTCGAATAAACAACCTAACCTTGCACCTAAAGCAATTAGAGAAAGAAGAACAAAAAAACCCCAAAGTTAGCAGAAGGAAAGAAATCATAAAAATCAGATCAGAAATAAATGAAAAAGAAATGAAGGAAATGATAGCAAAGATCAATAAAACTAAAAGCTGGTTCTTTGAGAAGATAAACAAAATAGATAAACCATTAGCCAGACACATCAAGAAAAAAAGGGAGAAGACTCAAATCAATAGAATTAGAAATGAAAAAGGAGAAGTAACAACTGACACTGCAGAAATACAAAAGATCATGAGAGATTACTACAAGCAACTCTATGCCAATAAAATGGACAACCTGGAAGAAATGGACAAATTCTTAGATATGCACAACCTGCCAAGACTGAATCAGGAAGAAATAGAAAATATGAACAGACCAATCACAAGCACTGAAATTGAAACTGTGATTAAAAATCTTCCAACAAGCAAAAGCCCAGGACCAGATGGCTTCACAGGCGAATTCTATCAAACATTTAGAGAAGAACTAACACCTATCCTTCTCAAATTCTTCCAAAATATAGCAGACGGAGGAACACTCCCAAACTTATTCTACGAGGCCACCATCACCTGGATACCAAAACCAGACAAGGATGTCATAAAGAAAGAAAACTACAGGCCAATATCACTGATGAACATAGATGCAAATATCCTCAACCAAATACTAGCAAACAGAATCCAACAGCACATTAAAAGGATCATACACCATGATCAAGTGGGGTTTATTCCAGGAATGCAAGGATTCTTCAATATAAGCAAATCAATCAATGTGATACACCATATTAACAAATTGAAGAAGAAAAACCATATGATCATCTCAATAGATGCAGAGAAAGCTTTTGACAAAATTCAACACCCATTTATGATAAAAACCCTGCAGAAAGTAGGAATAGAAGGAACTTTCCTCAACATAATAAAGGCCATATATGAAAAAACCCATAGCCAACATCGTCCTCAATGGTGAAAAACTGAAAGCATTTCCACTAAGATCAGGAACAAGACAAGGTTGCCCACTCTCACCACTGTTATTCAACATAGTTTTGGAAGTTTTAGCCACAGCAATCAGAGAAGAAAAGGAAATAAAAGGAATCCAAATCGTAAAAGAAGAAATAAAGCTGCACTGTTTGCAGACGACATGATACTATACATAGAGAATCCTAAAGATGCTACCAGAAAACTACTAGAGCTAATCAATGAATTTGGTAAAGTAGCAGGATACAAAATTAATGCACAGAAATCTCTGGCATTCCTATACTCTAAGGATGAAAAATCTGAAAGTGAAATCAAGAAAACACTCCCATTTACCATTGCAACAAAAAGAATAAAATATCTAGGAATAAACTTACCTAAGGAGACAATAGACCTGTACGCAGAAAATTATAAGACACTGATGAAAGAAATTAAAGATGATACAAATAGATGGAGAGATATACCATGTTCTTGGATTGGAAGAATCAACATTGTGAAAATGTCTATACTACCCAAAGCAATCTACAGATTCAATGCAATCCCTATCAAACTACCACTGGCATTTTTCACGGAACTAGAACAAAAAATTTCACAATTTGTATGGAAACACAAAAGACCCCGAATAGCCAAAGCAAACTTGAGAACGAAAAATGGAGCTGGAGGAATCAGGTTCCCTGACTTCAGACTATACTACAAAGCTACAGTAATCAAGACAGTATGGTACTGGTACAGAAACAGAAAGATAGATCAATGGAACAGGATAGAAAGCCCAGAGATAAACCCATGCACATATGGTCATCTTATCTTTGATAAAGGAGGCAGGAATGTACAGTGGAGAAAGGACACCCTCTTCAATAAGTGGTGCTGGGAAAACTGGACAGCTACATGTAAAAAACTGGACAGCTACATGTAAAATATGAGATTAGATCACTCCCTAACACCATACACAAAAGTAAACTCAAAATGGATTAAAGACCTAAATGTAAGGCCAGAAACTACCAAACTCTTAGAGGAAAACATAGGCAGAACACTCTATGACATAAATCACAGTAAGATCCTTTTTGACCCACCTCCTAGAGAAATGGAAATAAAATCAAAAATAAACAAATGGGACCTAATGAAACTTCAAAGCTTTTGCACAGCAAAGGAAACCATAAACAGTACCAAAAGACAACCCTCAGAATGGGAGAAAATATTTGCAAATGAAGCAACTGACAAAGGATTAATCTCCAAAATTTATAAGCAGCTCATGCAGCTCAATAACAAAAACACAAACAACCCAATCCAGAAATGGGCAGAAGACCTAAATAGACATTTCTCCAAAGAAGATATACAGACTGCCAACAAACACATGAAAGAATGCTCAACACCATTAATCATTAGAGAAATGCAAATCAAAACTACAACGAGATATCATCTCACACCAGTCAGAATGGCCATCATCAAAAAATCTAGAAACAATAAATGCTGGAGACGGTGTGGAGAAAAGGGAACCCTCTTGCACTGTTGGTGGGAATGTAAATTGATACAGCCGCTGTGGAGAACAGTATGGAGGTTCCTTTAAAAACTACAAATAGAACTACTATAAGACCCAGCAATCCCACTACTGGGCATATACTCTGAGAAACCATAATTCAAAAAGAGTCATGTACCAAAATATTCATTGCAGCTCTGTTTACAATAGCCCGGAGTTGGAAACAACCTAAGTGTCCATTATCGGATAAATGGATAAAGAAGATGTGGCACATATATACAATGGAATATTACTCAGCCATAAAAAGAAATGAAATTGAGCTATTTGTAATGTGGTGGATAGACCTAGAGTCTGTCATACAGAGTGAAGTAAGTCAGGAAGAGAAAGACAAATACCGTATGCTAACACATATATATGGAATTTAAGGAAAAAAATATCATGAAGAACCTAGGGGTAAGACAGGAATAAAGACACAGACCTACTAGAGAATGGACTTGAGGATATGGGGAGGGGGAAGGGCAAGCTGTGACAAAGCGAGAGAGAGGCATGGACATAGATACACTACCAAACATAAGGTAGATAGCTAGTGGGAAGAAACCGCATAGCACAGGGAGATCAACTCGGTGCTTTGTGACTGCCTGGAGGGGTGGGATAGGGAGGGTAGGAGGGAGGGAGATGCAAGAGGGAAGAGATATGGGAACATATGTGTATGTATAACTGATTCACTTTGTTATAAAGCAGAAACTAACACACCATTGTAAAGCAATTATACTCCAATAAAGATTTTTTAAAAAATTAATCATCACAGTTACCTTTTCAGGATTATGAGAGAAGTAACATAATATGACATGTTTAACAAGATGATTCTGGCTTCTGATTGAGAATAGACTATAAGGTGACAAGTGTGGACTTAGGACACCAGTTAGGAAACTACTGAAATAATAGAGATAAGATATGATGGAGGCTCAAGCCAAGTTGTTAGCCGTCGAGTAGTGAGAAGTCACAGAGTCCAAATGTAGTTTGATGGTAAAGCTAATAGAGTTTTTTGACAGAATGGATGTGGGATATAAAAGAAAGAAAAGAACAAAGAATAACTTAAAGATTTGGCATCCAAACTACTGAGAGTATGGAGTATCTTTCAGCTAACAGAAAAGGCTGTGGGTAGAGCAAATTTTGAGAAAAACTCAAAACTTTAAGATGTCAGATATACAAGTGGAGATGTTGACAAAGTAGTTGGCTTCACATCTGGATTGCATAATTCTGGATTTCATTTTATATTCTATTTGTATACTGAGAGTTATCAGTATACAAATAGAATATAAAGCACTGAGACTAGATGAAATAAAGAAGGAACTGACGATAGATACAGCAAAAGACCTGTAAACACCAAAGACCCTGGGCACTCCAAAATTAAGAAGTCAAAACATAAGTATTGTTCAGATCTCATAAATCATTTTTAAATAAAATGAAATTTTTATTGGAAATATCTTTTAATAAGGTAGATTGGATCTTATATTTTCAATTAATGTATCTATGGATAAATAATTTACTAGTATAATGAGACAGGACTGATCATAAATTCTATTTCTTTTCATTTAATTTGTTTTAATAGGTATAGACACTGAGTAACAGTCTTCATAGTATGGGAATGAAAGTTTTATTACACCATATCTATATATATATATATTTTTTTAAGTTGATGTGGACCATTTTTAAAGTCTTTATTGAATTTGTTACAATATTGCTTCTGTTTTATGTTTTGGTTTTTTGGCCGTGAGGCATGTGGGATCTTAGCTCCCCAGCCAAAGTTCGAACTCACACCCCCTGCATGGGAAGGCAGTCTTAACCACTGGACCACCAGAGAAGTCCCTATATATTTATTTATATTTATTATTTTTATGTCAAAAATCCTATATGACCTATTATCAAAAATTTTTTTAAATTAGATAACAACTAATAATTTAATTACATCTTCTGTTTTGTTGAAAGCAAAGAAGTGGAAATTTTATTTGCAAATGAAGCTGTAACCCAGAAGCAACCATTTATCAATACCACATTAATATTTCAAATTGTCCTATTGGTTGGAGCCACAGAGATTTTTTACACCTCAGAAAATGTATCATAGTAATATCCTAAATGGGATATCCTGAATGTAAAGTGAGGAAAGAACAACTGTGAAAAAGAAGGTGGGAAAGTAATACCTGCTCCTTCAAAACAGGTGCTTTGTCAGGCAGATCAATTTGGGGAACAAGTATCAATATATATCAAAGTCAAAGATCTGGACATTTATTCCTTTAATCTATTTCAGGCATCTTATTTCTGAGAAAGTCTTCACCTACCATCCAAGATTTGTGACCCTAGTTTGAAGAGTAGGATAAAAGGTGAAAAGGCTTAGAATCAAGACCAAATATGAAATGGTAATAATAAAATCTTGTATTTGCATAGGAAGTTTTAGGCTACAAAACGTATTTATTTTCATTATTTCAATTGACTCCTTCAACAATCATGTGAGATAAGACAGAAGTAGAGAACAACAACAACAACAAAAACCTTAGAATGTGGAAATATATTGTCTTTTAAAATGTGTTAGCAACAGTATTTGAAAGATTTGTTCTTTTATTTCTTCTCCTCTATATTCAGATACTATTATCAACTGACCTTCACCTAAACAGGCTTTGAAAGGAATCTGCATAGTAACACTTTACTACTTCCACACTGAGGTTTCATTAAAGCCTAAACTACACACACACATAAAAATATTCATCCACAAGTGAAGCTTACATAGAAGGAAAACAATACTGTACACCCAATCTACCTCAAGATATATGTCATCAAATCTGCTTAATTCAGAACCTCACTACTCTAAGCATTTTTCCTCACTTCTTACTATAAGTATTAAAACTATGTCTGGAACAAAAAATTTTCCAATAAGTAAATTTGAGGATGAATACCTACACAGTAAATCTGATTTCTTCAATGAAGGTCCCTGCCTAACATGAATGCTTATTGGTACTTGTATCTTGATTTGGTGAACAGTGTCTTAATTTTATGAAGCCATCCATAATACTTCCACAAGGAGTTTTTTAAGAGTATGATAGATAGCTACAGTCACATTTTAAGTCCCTGAAAAAAATTAAATGATTCAGGAATGATGTACTTCAATCTATCCTGTGTTGAGAAATACCAGTAGAACTGATAAGTGTTGTGGGCAATGATATCATTATATATAGACATATATTAACATATAATCTATAAAATAAATTAAACTTGTGCTCAACTGGCACTGGTTTGATTTTTCTGATTTTTCTGATGTTGTGTAAAACCATATGGCTAAGAGATAATCATATGGCTAAGAGATAATCATGTGTAATTTAAATCTTCAGCACCGGACTTCCCTGGTGGCGCAGTGGTTAAGAAACCGCCTGCCAATGCAGGGGACACAGGTTCGAGCCCTGCTCGGAGAAGATCCCACATGCCGTGAAGCAACTAAGCCCATGCACCACAACTACTGAGCCACATGCCACAACTACTGAAGCCCACATGCCTAGAGCCCATGCTCCGCAACAAGAGAAGTCACCGCAATGAGAAGGCCGCGCACCGCAGCGAAGAGTTGCCCCCGCTCTCCACAACTAGAGAATGCCCGAGCGCAGCAATGAAAACCCAACACAGTATAAATAAATAAATAAATAAATAAATAAATAAATAAATAAATAAATAAATAAATAAATAAATAAATCTTCAGCACCATGGCCAGCATCTACTTTGCCTATAAGCCTCTGCATAGGCAAGTAATAAAAATCACAGGCATTATTTGATTTCAGAGGTTAAGGAATCCTTAGGTCAACCAACCAGCTATCCATATAATCTCTGCATTTCATCTACTGCTATCCAGACTCTGGCTTGAATGACCAGCATCACCCTATGGTTATAGTAATATATACAGTTCACTTTGATAATGCTATTAACATAAATGAAAAACCAAGGCTAAAGCAGTCCTATAGCTCTGAAAAAAAAACGTTTACTGTAAATATATTACTTTATTTTAGTGTCCTATATATGCCAGGTCAATTTATTTACTGACTTGACTTATTACAACATCCCTCCACTGCGTGTAAAGCAAATTGTTCTCAGTTTCTAGGAACTGAAATGGGCTGAGAAGGGAGAAAAAAATATGAGGAGGACACAATCCTTTATCTCAAGGAATTAATATTTCAGTGGGTGATATACACAAGGATAGAGCAAGCTACAACACTGTAATAAATTCTATAATCTAGACAAAAGTGTTGGGGGAGTTATAAGAAGGAGCAAGTCATTCTATTTTGAGAATCTATCACTCTTTCTCAGGAGAGTTGAAAGATGAGTCAAAACGTTAAAGGGAGATAAGCAAGAGAAGAGAAATCCAGAGAAAGCAAACTATGTGAGCTAAGCTATAGAAGAGTGAAAATAGATAGTGGTTTGGTGATTTAGAAGCAGTCTTATATGACTTGAAAAGAGAATATGCGGAGGGTTGACTGACAAGGTAATGAAGAGCCAGATTGAAAATGTCCTCAGATGGAATGCTAATGTATAGACATCCAATTATGATAGTTTAGTTTGCAGAGTTGGGGCAGAAATTTGTGTGGCAATAAACCAGTATCCTAAATAGTAAACACTGAATAGATGGAGAAATCAACATGTAAAATTCCCGCTGGACACATCAGAGGTATTTCAGTTCAATACCTCTCAATTAAAAGAAACTTTTTATTATGTTTAGCCAACATTTCTCCAAATTGGATTTACTCATATGAGACATTTGGTTATATGGGAAGAACTAACACTGAACAGATCTCTGGAGTTCCAAGATTACTTAATGGTAGCAGCAAAGAGTGATATGACGTAGGGGCATACTTACCATAATTTAACCAGAACTGGAAAGTCTCAAGCCCACCAAAATAGAGACCCCCTACTCAGGTGCCTTGGTGCCAAAAATTACACAGCTAATTCCTTTGGTATATCCCTCATTAACATCTTAGTGTTACAAGACTATAAGAGACATATTCTTAACCATGAGAGAAGACTGCTGGAAAATCATGAAGACAAAAAAGTATGCACTAAAAGTTAGGAAGAGAGGAGATTATAGCAGAAGAATACAAGAGACAAACTTCACATATCTACCTACTGCCAGCCCTGAAAATACATTTGGTGTAAAAAAATACATTAAGCATCAAAACTCAATAATGTCAATAAACATTTACTAAGAAGCTACTGTGTGTCAGGAACACTGGAATAAAATACATTAATAGAACATGGATCGTGGTATAGTTTGAAGTCAGGGAGCCTGATACCTCCAACTCTGTTTTTCTTTCTCAAGGTTGCTTTGGCTATTCGGGGTCTTTTGTGTTTCCATACAAATTGTAAAATTTTTTGTTCTAATTCTGTGAAGAATACCATTAGTAGTTTGATAGGGATTGCATTGAATCTGTAGATTGCTTTGGGTAGTATAGTCATTTTCATAATATTGATTCTTACCATCCAAGAACATAGTATATTTCTCCATCTGTTTATGTCATCTTTGATTTCTTTAATCAGTGTTTTATAGTTTTCTGAGTACAAGTCTTTCGCCTCCTTAGGCAGGTTTATTCCTAGGTATTTTATTCTTTTTGTTGCAGTGGTAAATGGGAGTGTTTCCTTAATTTCTCTTTCTGATTTTTCATTATTGGTGTATAGGAATGCCAGAGATTTCTGTGCATTAATTTCGTATCCTGCAACCTTACCAAATTCATTGATTAGTGGGATAGGGAGGATGAGAGGGAGGCTCAAGAGGGAGGGGATATGGGGACATCTGTACGCGTATGCCTGATTCACTTTGTTATGCAACAGAAACTAACACAGTATTGTGAAGCAGTTATACTCCAAGAAAGATTTATTTAAAAAAACAACAACTTGGATCGTTTCTTTGAAGAGTTTACTCTCAATTGGGAAAAACAGAGGGTAAAAAGATAATTTTGATATGATGTGGAATGTGCTCTAAAATAAAAACAGGATTCTGTGGATTCTTACCGTAATGCTTCATGCAAGAAGCAATAATAAAGCTGGGTTTTAAAGAGTGGTATTTTTAAAAATTTTATTGGAGTATAGTTGATTCACAATGTTATGTTAGTTTCAGGTGTATAGCACAGTGATTCGGTTATACATATACATGTATCCATTCTTTTTTAGATTCTTTTCTCATATAGGTTATCACAGAATATTGAGTAGAGTTCCCTGTGCTATACAAAAGGTCTTTATTGCTAATCTATCTTATATATAGTAGTGTGTGTATGTTCATCCCAAGCTCCTGATTTTTCCCTCCTCCTGACCACATTTCCCCTTTGGCAACCATGTTTGATTTTGATATCTTTAAATCTGTTTCTGTTTTATACATAAGTTCATTTGTATCATTTTTTTAAAAATTAGATTCCACATATGAGTGATATCATGTGATATTTGTCTTTCTCTGTCTTACTTCACTTAGTGTGATAATCTCTAGGTCCATCCATGTTGCTGCAAATGGTATTATTTCATTCTTTTTTATGGCTGAGTAATATTCCATTGTATATATGTACTACATCTTCTTTACCAATTCATCTGTCAATGGACATTTAGGTTGCTTCCATGTCTTGGCTATTGTAAGTAGTGCTGCAATGAACATTGGGGTGCATGTATCCTTTCAGATTATGGTTTTCTCTGGATATATGCCCAGGAGTGGGGTTGCTGGATCATATGGTAGTTCTATTTTTAGTTTTTGAAGGCACCTCCATACTGTTCTCCATAGTGGTTGCATCAATTTACATTCCCACCAACAGTGCAGGACATCTCCCTTTTCTCCACACCCTCTCCAGCATTTACTGTTTGTAGATTTGATAATGGCCGTTCTGACTGGTGTTAGGTGATATCTCATTGTAGTTTTGATTTGCTTTCCTCTCATAATTAGTGATCTAGCATCTTTTCATGTGATTTTTGGCTATTTGTATGTCTTCCTTGGAGAAATGTCTGTTTAGATTTTCTGCCCATTTTTTGATTGGGTTGTTTGTTTTTTTGACATAGAGCTGCATGAGTTGTTTGTATATTTTGGGGATTAATCCCTTTTTGGTCACTTTGTTTGCAAATATCTTCTCTCATTCTGTGGGTTGTCTTTTCATTTTGTTTATGGTTTCCTTTGTTGTGCAGAAGCTTTTAAGTTTAATTAGGTTCCATTTGTTTATTCTTGTTCTTATTTTCATTACTCTAGGAGGTGGAGCAAAAAATATTGCTGTGATTTATGTCAAATAGTGTTTTGCTTATGTTTTCCTCTAAGAGTTTTATAGTGTCCAGCCTTACATTTAGGTCTTTGATCAATTTTGAGTTTATTTTTGTGTATGGTGTTAGAGAATGTTCTAATTTCATTCTTTAACATGTAGCTGGCCAGTTTTCCCAGCACCACTTATTGAAGAGACTGCCTTTTCTCCATTGTATATTCTTGCCTCCTTTGTTGTAGATTAATTGGCCATAGGTGTGTGGGATTATTTCTGGTCTTTGGATCCTGTTCTACTTGTCTATACTTCTGTTTTTGTGCCAGTACCATACTGTTTTAATTATTGTAGCTTTGTAGCATAGTCTGAAGTCAGGGAATCTGATTCTTCCAGCTCCATTTTTCTTTCTCAGGATTGCTTTGGCTATTTGGGGTATTTTGCATTTCCATATAAATTTAAAATTTTTTTGTTCTAGTTCTATGAAAAATGCCATTGGTAATTTGATAGGGATTGAATTAAATGTGTAGATTGCCTTGGGTAGTAGAGTCATTTTGACAATACTGATTCTTCCAATCCAAGAACATGGTATATCTTTCCATCTGTTTGTATCTTCAATTTCTTTCATCAGCATCTTATAGTTTTCCGAGTACAGGTCTTTTGTCTCCTTAGGTAGGTTTATTCCTAGGTATTTTATTCTTTCTGATACATTGGTAAATGGGGTTGTTTCCTTAATTTCTCTTTCTAATCTTTTGTTGTTAGTGTATAGGAATGCAAGAGATTTCTGTGTATTAACTTTGTATCCTGCAGCTTTACCGAATTCATCAATGAGCTCTAGTAGTTTTCCGGTAGTATCGTTAGGACTTTTCTAAAGAGTGGTTCTTATAAAGAATAAGACTGGTTAGGATTTTCTAGGCAGAGAAAATAGCACAAGCAAATGCATACCTGTAAAATAACATCCTTCATATAGAGAATAATATAGGGTTTTTTTTTCTATATTATAAATTCCTAGGTAGATATTTACATGATGCAGGGGATCCTGAGACATTGAGAAATTCAGGATACTGTTTGTTTGCCAATAATAAATCCTTTGTTATGGTGATCCTTACGTTTTTGCCTTCAAATTTGTTGGTAATCACTTCCACTGAATTAAACTGAACATAATACATACTTATTTATTTAAATAAATATGTATTAAGCTAGTTAGTATAGGAAAAGCCAGAAAAAGCAGCAGTTGGAGAAGTAAAATGACATTATTATTTTAGATTTCAAGAATCAATATCAGGGCTTCCCTGGTGGCGCAGTGGTTGGGAATCCGTCTGCTAATGCAGGGGACACAGGTTCAAGCCCTGGTCCAGGAAGATCCCACATGCTGTGGTGCAACTAAGCCCATGAGCCACAACTACTGAGCCCGTGTGCCACAATTACTGAAGCCCGCGTGCCTAGAGCCCATGCTCCACAACAAAAAAAGCCACTGCAATGAGAAGCCTGTGCACTGCAACGAAGAGTGGCCCCTGCTCTACGCAACCAGAGAAAAGCCCACGTGCAGCAACGAAGACCCAACACAGCCAAAAAAAATAAATAAATAAAATTTAAAAATAAATAAATTTAAAAAAAAGAATCAACATCAGGATGTCAGTATCTACATAAGGAAATGTATGTTATTGTAAGCCCAACTTTATAAAAGTTGATAATTCTCATATTAATTCAGTGGTGCACTCCACAGTAGTTTTATTTTTATTAAAAAGATTTCTTGGTTAAATGCAAGGCCTGAGTTTAATGGACAAATGATTTCTAAAAATGGGAAGGAGAAAAATCAAACATAAGAAGTCAAGTGCATTGATCCCAGTGAGGAGAGAAAAGAGTATTTGTGAAAGAGTGAATTCAGCTTAATTTAGTATATATTTACTGAACACCTCTGATGTATTACTGAACACTGTTTCAGAGCTAGAAAAGCAATAAAGATAGTCAGAGGGCTTGAAAAATACATAATCTGGCTATGGAGGCAGTTTTACAGTATGAACTTGTGACTAGCTACAAAATCAAAGACAAAAAAGCAATTATTTTTATTTGAAAAATTGGAGGGTCAGGGAAGTTTTCATAATGACATTAAAACTGAGTCTAAAGTGAGTTTATCAGGTGAACGAATGTAGAACGAAGAAGCAAATTTAAAGTGCATGTTCATGAAAATTTAAAGTTCATTTTTATTTGGGAAATGGCAAGTAATGTGGGATAGCTAGGGGTATCCCACACAGGGTTATGTATCATATGCTGAGTTTGGACTTTATAGATAATGGGAATTCATCAATAGTTCTTAAACAAGGGTATAATAATCAAGTCTGTGTTGTAGAAAGACAGGTTTATCAGCAAACAAAAGATTAGTTAGAGGTGAGAGAACCTCTAACTTAGAAGGCATTTGTAATTATTGAGATTGGTTCCATTTCACTAATAGACATTTTTTCTTTTGTTCCCAGGGCTTTGCACCTTCTATTCCCTCTGTATTCCTGTTGCCCTGACATCCCTTCAATGAGTTCAGAGTAACCACCATTTTCCCAAGCAGAGAAAACTCATTTCCCACTAGACCATAAAACCAGTGACTGTGAGGACCAGGCTGATCTCACTCACCATTGAATTCCTAGTACCTGGTACATAAACAGTTCTCAATAAATGCTTATTTTGTTGTTGTTGTTGTTGTTGTTGTTGTTTTTGCGTTATGCGGGCCTCTCACTGTTGTGGCCTCTCCCATTGCGGAGCACAAGCTCTGGACGCGCAGGCTCAGCAGTCATGGCTCACGGGCCTAGCCGCTCCACAGCATGTGGGATCTTCCCGGACCGGGGCACGAACCCATGTCCCCTGCATCAGCAGGCGGACTCTCAACCACTGCGCCACCAGGGAAGCCCATAAATGCTTATTGAATAAATGAATGAATTCAGAGGTATTCAAGAGAGAGAAGCATCATGATTCAGTGATCAATTAAATTACATGTGAGGAATGTAAAAGTAGAAGGAATTAAAACTGATTCCAAAGTTTCTAATTCGGTCAACAAGATGAAAAGTGATATCATTAACTGAGAATAGGAATTCAGATGAGAAAGAATGTTTAAAGAAGAAAATAATGTGTTTTCCTTGGAGCACGATGAAAACTTAACAAGGAATGGAGCAGAAAGAAAGCGAGAACAAAGAGAAATTTGGGGATAAGTCAAAAGAAGAGCTGGTAATAACTGGTGGCAGCACATAAAAATATTATTTCAAAAGATCCATGATCTGGGAATCAGGAAGGACTGAATAACCAACTTGAAGTTCTAAGGAGTAGCCTGGGTTGGCGATTTTAACTTGAATTTTTACCTAATATTCACCAAAAAGAGTTTTTGTTTCTTTAGGAAGAGAGTCTAAAAGACAAAATCTAGTAGACCTGGAAGGGATGAAATAGAACTTACTGAAAAGTAGTACCAAATTCCAAATAGAACAAAACTGGCCTCTATAACTATGACATGTAATTGTAAAGGGCCTTTCCATATTTCAGCTAGAACTCTGAGATTTTCACACTGGAGTTGGAAGCTAGTTTGACAGTATGATAAATAAGATGGTTTCCTCTGAAGTCTTCTTTAAAATTTCTTTTTAGAGAGAGAGAGAGAGAATTTGATACCATAGACTATTTCATCCTATGTGTGGCGGTAATGGAAAGAACCAGCTGCAAAAATGTGACTCCTTTCTAGCAGCCAATATCCAACACTTCAAGCCAGAAAAGTTAACTTCAGAGCCTCAGATGACATAAATTTACTTATTGTCCTGCTATATCAATTTGATAAATACACAGAATAAAATTCTTTACCTAAAATTCTATACAGTAACTATCTTTGAGCACTTAACATGGTTCAGCCCTTTGGAAGGCATTGGGAAGAAATTTCAGGTAGTAGTATTCTCATTTTCAAAAGTAAAGATATTGTCATAGTCACTTGGAATGTTCATGTCTCCTCAAAATTCATATGTTGAAGCCCAAACCCCCAGTATGTCTGTATTTGGAGATGGGGCATCTAGGAAAATGATTAAGGTTAAGTTAGGACATAAGGTGGGGCATTGATCTGATGAGATTGGTGCTCTTAAAAGAACAGACACCAGAAAGCTCTTTCTAAAAAAGAAAAAGAAAAGCTCTCTTTCTTTCTCTCTCTTTCCAACTGCCAAACGTATGCACCCTAGAAGGACCATATGAGGATAAAGTGAGAAGGTGGTTGTTTACATGCTGGGAAAAGATTCTTTACTAGGAACCAACCTTGCATTACCTTGATCTGGGACTTTTAGCCTCCAGAACTGTGAGAAAATAAATTTCTGTTGTCTAAGTCACCCAGCCTGTAGTATTGTAGTATGGAAGTCCAAGCAGACTAATGCAGCTTGTAAGTAATAAAATTAGCACATGTGCTCAAGTCTTCTGACTCCAAATTCCAAGCTTTTCTACAGTGCCAAGTATTTTAAAATCTAATAATCCAGCTACACAAGAAAAATGCACATGAAATAAAGAAGAAAAGAAAACAAATGACAAAATGTTCAATGAAATATAATCAGATTAAGAAAGGGGGTATTATTGGAGATTTCATAAAGGATTTAAGGATTAGTACAACTTTGGCTAGATAGTAAGGAGACTGTTGGGTGGAAATGGTGGAGAAAATACCTAAGAAGATGCAGAAATGAGCCTGGAAGATTAGGCAGAAGGTTCTTACACTCCATGGGAGAACTGGGATCTGAAGCATGATTAATAAGGTAAGACTCGCTATGGGCTTGAGATAATAGCAGAGCCTAGGGGACGTGCAGCAGAAGTACATTTCTGTTGAAACCATCTCCATCTCTGAGGCAGCATTGGAGATTGGGTTATGCCTGGCAGGATGGAGCACCTTTACCTCAAAAGCCAGGGACTTGGCTGATGTCTAACCACCCTTAATTCAAGGTGCTCCTCTGTGAGTATTAAAGTTTTAAAAACAGGAGTTTTACAAGAGGATACCTCACTAAAAATGAGTATCTAATAGTGTTAGGCATGGTCCAGAGTCAGAAAGCTCTTTAGGAATAGGAAACAAAAAGAACTAAAGAAAGGCCAGGAGTCTATGATAGGGATGGGTATCAAAATGTACCCAGGATTTGTTTTAATCAGGTATGGTGAGGCCAACAGATCAGGAATGACTGCTATTGAAAAGATGGTTTATTACTACAGTTCCCAGGAGGAGGGAGCACTCCATGGCTTGCAGGGGCCACACAACGAAGCACTTGGATCAGTCAGGAGGCAGAGGGGAGAAGAAAAAATCATGAGGCAGAGACTTATTGGGGTTTTGAGAGGAGGAATGGGTTAAGCAGGGTAAGTACACAGTGGATAGTTTAGGATCAGATAGTTTGAATAATTCCAGTGGGTTCTAGACTATAGGGGTGTTTCCCAGTTGTCTGTTACCTAGTCGCAGGGAGACTATTGGCTTGGTGTATAAGACTATTGGCTTGGTATATAATGGGGGCTTCCCTGGTGGCGCAGTGGTTGAGAGTCCGCCTGCCGATGCAGGGGACACGGGTTCGTGCCCCGGTCCGGCAAGATCCCACATGCCGCGGAGCGGCTGGTCCCCTGAGCCATGGCCGGTGAGCCTGCGCGTCCGGAGCCTGTGCTCCGCAACGGGAGAAGCCACAACGGTGAGGGGCCCGCGTACCGAAAAAAAAAAAAAAAAAAAAAAAAGAATATATAATGGAGGTGGTTGGAGGTATGGGCTCTGATTGGTTGGTTTGCATATCAAAGGTGTGCTCACAGGCAAGTTGTTTGCTATCTTTAGGAACTAAATAATCCTGGGAAGGGCAGTTCCCCCCTGGGTCCTCAAGGATCCCAAGATGTCAAATATAGGACATAAAAAATATGATTAATATTCAAAACACTATCCAAAACATGTAGAATGAAAGAGTGAACTGAAAGAATAGGTAAGGAGTCAGGAGGTGATGTGAACCTGATATCTGGGTCTTGGAACACTTGATTTAGCCACTTGGATTCAGATACGTAGATAGATGATAGATACATAGATAGGTAGATGGATAGAGTATGGTCAGGCCCCTCAAGAGGGTTGCTCCCTTGCTCTCTGTACATTCCCTGCCTGACCAGTGCCTGCTTCACCTATACTCTACTCATATGACTGACCATCCTGCATACTTGCCCCAGGCCCCAGCTAGTGACTCTCATTATCAAAGGGGCAGTGAGGGGCATGCCCCTCTACTGGTTTCCCTGGTAACTAATAAGCCCACCTGACATCAATTCCCCTATAACTGGTAATCTCCTCTTCCCCTCTCCCCTCCCCGGGAACAAAGACTACCCCCGTGTCCTGCCTACCATCTGCTGAACACAGTGGGGTGTTGCTCTAGGACCCTGCTTCAGATGTGTAAACTTCCCCATCCATTAAACCATTGACATCTCTGTTGCTGACTCTGGGCTCTTAGGTCTTGAAGCTGGGCAAGCACAGACCTTGCAGGCCTGTGGGGCGCAGCCCAACAGATAGATAGATAGGCTTTTTTTTTCCTTTTTTTTTTTTTAAAGGGGCTACAACATAACCAGGCTGAGTTTGGGAACAGCCTGTAGGTTGTTAAGAAAAATAGAAATAGATTCAAATAACTGCATTTTTGGAAATTTATGAAGTCATTAAGGCCTAAGAATATTATGCTGGGTATGACTTTACCAAATCACGCCCTTGTGGGTTGAAAAAATTAATGTACCTCCAAATTTACAGTTATAATATTCAGGTATCAGCTTACTTAACTTTCAGTCTCTGGCCCAGTAACTTTCAATTCTGAACATATATTTAAGACAGACATGATTTTAAACCACATTTCATTAATGGGCTCTGTTTTAAACGAGTTTCTTTGTGTAAGTAATGCCACTTTGTGCTCGATTTGTTCAAAAGCTATTTAAAAATCCGTTGAACCTCAAATTCATTATTATGTCTTAATGCCAGTCTCATTTATGGAAATACATGTAAAGGAACAGAAATATTTCATCTTATTCTTTCTTTGCTTCCTCAAAGGGAGTTAATTGTGCTTCTTTAAAGCAAAGTGACAATTTCTGATACAGGTTTATTTAATTTTTAAAAAATTACATAGAACAATAAAACATGAGCGTTAATGAGAAACACATGTGAGGTTCCAAATATTCTGTAAATGAATGCAAAGTAATGTTCCAATCAACATGGAGTCAGATTTCCTGGCCTGTTTCTGCACATACGAAATCAGAGAATGTGAGAGGGTGAGCGTAGGTGTGTGGCCATTCATGACTCTGTGTGTATTTCCGTGTGTGTTGTGAAAGGCTTGCTTCTGCTGCAGCTCCCAGCAGCCTAGAGAAGCAATCTTTCACATGAAGCAAGACACACTCCAGGATATTAACACTCCACCATTTCCAAGAGCCTCTGTTCACACCAGCTCCAGAGTAAACACCAAGAAAGAAGGAGCCTCAAGCTGCTAAAAAGCAACAAAGCAACAAGGAGAAACAGTTCCAAATCCCATAAAAATAAAAAATGTTTCAAGAACAACTGCTCATTTGTTCAGTGAGTGCCCACAGAGCAGGAAGGTATATAAAACTCAGTACCCCTTAGATTTATAGGCAAATAACCATTATCTACTATGTGTAGATGAGTGTAGGATAATTTTATGCAAACCACAATAAGTAAATTCAAACAGTAAGAACTAAGCCTGCACAGTAAGAGCAGGAAGTTCAAGGAGAAAAAAAATAAGGAAATGGCATTTTCTGTTGATGTATCACCAACCTGGGAAATCCATTATAGAGCCAAAAACTGGAACAGGATTTTATAAAGGCATTGGCTTGAAAGAGAGCTATGAATCCCTTAGGATTTGTGTGGTGACTTAATGCCTTAGGCAAAATTTTGCTCGCTAAGATCTAATTACTAATTGGCCTTACGTAGAGGATTATGGAGAATTAGTATATTGGGAGTTTTTACATAACAGAGTGTACTTGTATAAATTCCTTGGGAGCCTTCATGGTGTGTCCAATTTTTGAATGAATCATTTTCAATCAAGTATCATCAGGAGTCAAACATCCTAACCAAAAGGAGCTTGGGATTTTATGAACTTGGGTCCCAGAGCAGTATAGTTTTCAAATCAAAGTAGTGCTTTTATAAGATTTTTCAAAAGCAGGATATTTGACTTTGGTCAAGTTTAAAATCTCTTTAAATTCTGTGGATTTTAAATTTGAAAGTGAAATCAAGGTTTTTTAGGTTCAGATTTCATTTACTTCTTATCAAATGTGGTTTCCTGGATGGAGGTGGGAGATGAAAAAGGCTTTCAAAGAATTACATAAAATGCCTGTAAATATATTCATTAAAATAAAAGCATCGATTTACTTCTAACAAACCATATTTTAAGGAGGCATGTGTCACAGAATCTGACATTTACAGATTCCATTTGAAAAGTATGTGAGCATAAAACCAGAGAGGAAAATGTTCTTAGAGCAAGACAAGTGTAGGTTTTAGTGAAACTAATTTTGTTTAAATGGTTTTGCTGAATTAAAAGCTCCAGTGACTTCACATCATGGGGTAGAAGCATAGCATATTAAATGAGCTTGCAGAGGCTTTGAAGTCAGAAATAACTGGGTTTAAATCTAGGCTCTGGAGGGAATGAGGAAGAATTGGAGGCAATGAAGGAAGCAAAGAAGGATAGGAAGAAGACAGGAAGGGAGAGAGGGAAGTAGGAAGGAAAGAGCATGCATTAAGTAGACTCTCTGTACCAGGTCCTAATCAAGGTGCTTTCAAGTACATTTATCTTCTGCAGCTAGCTATGTGATCTTGGGCAAATAACTGTACCTCCTCGGGCCTCAGGTACCTTATCTATAAAAAGAACAACTGTTGTGAGATTCTAGGAAGATAGTAGTGGCAGCATAGTTTTTCAGCATAGTCCTCCTGTATCACCACATTAAAAAGATAGCACCTAGATAGCAAAAACAAAAATTCAACAAACTGGGTAACAAGGTACAACACAACCTCAAAATACAAGCAGGTAGAGACAAACTACCAATAGTCACAAGACCTTTGTGTCATTGGCATCTGTGTGGGAGAAAGCAGCAGAAAATAACAAGGCATTTGATGACCCAAAGAATAAGAGAACCAAAAAACGCCCAATAGATAATACCTGAAAAGTACAACATGCCAATTTGAGAAGAGTGGCTGAAACTGAGAAAGATGTTCACTCCAGCAGCATGTGAGTGTAAAGCACCTGTTGTAAGTTCTTTAAAGGTGAAGCAGTCTGCTATCTAGGAACTCTCACACTTGACACACGAGGGCACAGGTCTCTATACTGAAGAGAAATTACTGGGACTGGAGGCATGGTTTAGCAAGAAAGAGACAAAAAAGGAAGAAGATACTGATAATAGTGGGGAAGCTGAACAGAGCCAGAAAATCTCAGAAAGCAAGGTGCTATATTTTTAACACTGTATGCAGATGGCAGAAGGGGGAGGTCTGTGAAGTCAGAAAAATCTACTACTTTCTAAACATTCCAAATATAATTTTATAAGAAATGAACAACTTAAAATGTATCAAGGTCAAATCCCATATAATCACAATGAAATCACACCAGAAAGACATGAAAGATAGAAAAAAAGATCAAAACTGCAAATTATTCTTTCAGAAGAACCCAATCTATATTAATGATATAGAACATGAAATAACATAAATCAAAAGTAGAAAAGTCAGAAATAAGGTGATTCAATTCAAAACAGAATTAGAAATTTAAAATCTTTTAAAAATGTAAGCTATACTAGAATACATGAGTAAATAAATGCAACAAATAAAGAATTAAAATTAGAAAATCAAAAGAAGAAAAAATTAAATTATAATGAGATGAAGAGTGATAAAATGAATTTAAGAGAAAATGACATTTAAGATAGGCAAAGAAGTTGCAATATATGAGTATTAGGAGTCCCTGAAGATGAAAACCCAAGGAAAAGAGCAAAACAAATTTTTTAAATTATAATTCAAGAAAGTATTCCTGATATTTGTTGTTGTTGTTGTTGTTGTTTGCGGTACATGGGCCTCTCACTGTTGTGGCTTCTCCCGTTGCGGAGCACAGGCTCCGGACGCGCAGGCTCAGCAGCCATGGCCCACGGGCCCAGCTGCTCCGCGGGATGTGAGATCTTCCCGGACCGGGGCACAAACCCGTGTCCCCTGCATCAGCAGGTGGACTCTCAACCACTGCGCCACTAGGGAAGCCCCACCCGCTGATATTTTTTAAAAAGATGTGAAACTACATATTGAAAGAGCACACCATATAACTGATTATCCATGCAGAATAACCAACATCAAATCATAGTCTAATAAAATTACTAGACCTTGTAAAAAAGAAAAAACATTTTGGCCTTTTATGCAAAAAACATGTGTAACTTATAAAGAACAGAAAATTACATTAACAAACTTCTAATCAGCAACACTTTATGCCAGAAGAAAATAAAGTAACATACTTAAGACACTTAACACATTATTCACCAGAGACCTATCAATATGTTTTTAGAGAGAGATACAATTATCATCACCAGGGGGAAGTTGTTAGAGCTTAAAATTGATCAAGGGTTCATTATACAACTTATGATTGTTGTTATTCACATTTTGCTCTATACCTTGTGTATATTATAAATGCAAAATTTTCAAAAATGATGCATTGCGAAATTTTGAGTGAAGAAGAATTTTTCAGTGAATTTTCTGATTGTCTGAGCAACATATACTAGTGTCTCAAAAGATGATAGTTCTTCAGAATATAGTTCTGATTCAGACAATATGATTATTAGACCAACAAAAAGACAAAAAACCTTAGTGATTGATTCTGATATGGAAAGTGAAAATGAAATTCATGGTGCCGGAGAATGCTCCTTTGCTTCTACAGAAGAGTGGATTGAAGAGAACATTTCACAAAATTAGAAGACTTTACAGGTGTGTCAGGTGTAACTATTGAATGTAATAATCCGCAAAGTGTTAGTGAAATAACAGAATTAATTTTTGGCCAGCCAAAATAAAAATCGCCAGCCACACGTATTAGTTTCTGCAAAAATCCCCCAGTCAATAATGAGTTAAGGAAAGAAAATGTGAGCCAAGGCTTTTATATTCAGTAATACTGAACTTCAAGTATAAAAAGCACAGACAACCATTATCAATAAGCAAGACCTCAAGGAATATTGTTCCCATGAGCACTTCCTAAAGAATATACTAGACAATGAGCTTCAGACAACCAAAATGACTAAAAGACACTGAATAAAGACTAGTTGACAACCTAGAAGAAATGGACAAATTCCTAGAAATGTACAATCTCCCAAGACTGAATAAGAAGAAATAGATAATATGAACAGACCATTTACCAGTAATGAAACTGAATCAATATTTTTTTTAAAACTCCCAACAAACAACAGTACAGGACAAGATGTCTTCACAGGCAAATTTCACCGAACATTTAAAGAAGAGTTAACACCTATCCTTCCCAAACTATTCCAAAACATTGCAGAGGAAGGAAACTTCTGATCTCATTCTACGAAGCCAGCATCACTCTGATACTAAATCAGACAAAAACACCACACAAAAAAGAAAAGTACAGACCCAAATCCCTGATGAATATAGATGCAAAAGTTCTCAATGAAATATTAGCAAACCAAATTCAACAATACATTAAAAGGATTATACACTATGATCAAATGGGATTTATCCCAGGGATGCAAGGATCGTTTAATATGCACAAATCAATCAATGTGACACACCTCATTAAAAAATTGAAGAAGAAAAATCATACGATCATCTCAATAAATGCAGAAAAAGTTCTGACAAAATCAACATTCATTTATGATAAAAACTCTCAACAAGGTGGATGTAGAGGGAACATACCTCAACCTAATAAAGTCCATATATGACAAGCTTACAGTTAACATCATATTCAACAGTAAAAAGCTGAAAACATTTTCTTTAAGATCAGGAACAAGACAAGGATGCCCACACTTGCCATTTTTATTCAATGTAGTATTGGAAGTCCTAGCCACAGCAATTGCACACAAAAAAATAAATAAATAAAAGAAATTCAAATTGAAAAAGAAACTGCAACTGTTTGCAGATGACATGATTCTATATATAGAAAATCCTAAAAATGCCACCAAAAAACTACTGGAACTAATAAATGAATTCATTAAAGTTGCAGGAAACAAAATTACTATGCAGAAATGTGCTGCATTTCTATACATTAACAATGAACTATCAGAGAAAAACAATCCCATTCACAATTGCATAAAAAAGAATAAAATGCCTAGGAATAAATCTAACCAAGGAGGCAAAAGACCTGTACTCAGAAAACTATAAGACACTGTTGAAAGAAACTGAAGACAACACAAATGGAAAGATATACTGTGCTCATGGATTGGAAGAATTAATATTGTTAAAATGACTATATTTCCCAAAACAATCTACACATTCAATGCAATTCCTATGAAAATACCAATGATATTTTTCACAGAACTGGAACAAATAATTCTAAAATTTGTATGGAAACACAAAAAAACACCGAATAGCCAACACAATCTTGAGCAAGAAGAACGAAGCCGGAGGTATCACACTCCTGGACTTCAAACTATAGTAAAAGCTATAGTAGCCAAAACAGTATAGTACTGGCACAAAAACAGACACAAAGATCAATGGAACATAATAGAGGGCCCAGAAATAAACCTAAGCTTTTATGGTCAATTAATCTACAACAAAGGAGGAAGAATATACAATGGAGAAAAGACAGCCTCTTCAATAAATGGTGTTTGGAGAACTGGACAGCCGCATGCAAGAGAATCAAACTGGACTACTTTCTTACACCATATACAAAAATAAACTTAAAATAGATTAAATATCTAAATGTAAGGCCTGAAACCATAAAACTCCTAGGAGAAAACACAGGCAGTATGTTCTTTGATACCAGCCTTAGCTATATATTTTCAGTATGTCTCCTCAGGCAAGGGAAACAAAAGCAAAAATTAAAAATGGGACTATGTCAAACTAAAAAGCTTTTGTACAGCAAAGAAACTATCAACAAAATGAAGAGGCCACCTACTGAATAGGAGAAGATATTTGCCAATGATGCATCTGATAAGGGGTTAATATCCAAAATATACAAAGAACTAACACAAGTTAACATTATAAAGACCAACAACCTGATTAAAAACTGGGCCCTTCCTTCTATATCACTATATAGAGTTTTTTAGTACAATAAAATAGATTTATCCTTGGGCCAGCAGAAACCAGTAAAATAGAAACAAAGTAAATGTATACTGAGGTAGAAATAAATAAAGGACTATCACCCAGCCTCCCTCTTGCCCACTGCTCTCTCTATGAGGAATACTATTAGAGAAAAAAATGCAAACGCCCCAATTTCTGTATAGTCTTTACTCTAGTGGCCTACATGCAAACAGTTAAATGTAGAACCTACTACTTTATGAAAAAGCACCAGTAATTTTATTTTATCTGGTGATTTCCCTCTTTGTCTATAGATATTCATTCAAAACTTATTTACTGAACACTTCCTATGGCCTGTTTTGCTGTTTCTTTGCTCTGAGTAAACTTAACAGCAAAATGAAAGAGTATGTGTTCCTTCAGTTATATTTGACTTTCCATTTCAGGCTTTTCATATTTCTTCAGTTTTAATGATATTATGAACTCAAAGGTATTGGCAACAGAATAACCTTGGAATCAATCCTAGCCCAACATCTCAATGTCTAAAAAAGAAAGGTATTCTGGGAGCCATGAAAATATTTTAATAAGGTAAAATAAAACCAATCTTGTTAAAAATGTTTAGGCTGTTAATGCTTCCTTAGTTCAGATGGAGGAATTTTCACCAGCTGTCCATTTGGTTATGGGGGAGAGTATTTGATAGAATTCAGTGAAGAGACCATTTAAAATGAAGTACACATCACCATATCCCAAGGACAGCAAATGCTGCTAAGTGGAAAAGCAGCATTTTGTTTATTTTGTTTTTACTTTGTTTTGCTTTTGTGATGGCATGATAGCATCTTCTACTTACAGCAATGTTGACATTCTCTCAACTGACTCATTTGGAAAGAAAAAGAAGTTCACATGCCAATGAGTGGGAAAGGCAGGAAGAGGACTGATTTAACAGAAATATTTTACAATTTGTCAAACTTAGAGTAGCAGTATCTTATTTTTTACCTCTCCCTCTTAAAAAAAAAAAGCAATATGGACAAGGTATTGAACTGTGAACTAAAATGAGATGAATTTCAATTCCTTTTTGTCACTAACACACAGGAAAGATTCTGACCCTACTTCAACCATTTCTCAGGGTCTTTGATGTGTATCTACTTCCTCTCCTGATATGGTAATGATTACATTAAAGAGATATCGATTTGGCAGGAAATTTTCCAAATCTGAAAAAAATTATTTTTCCAGTATGCTATTATTTTTATGACACATGTGCTGTCTATACACAAAAAGAAAGAAAAAAGAAGGGATAAAGAAGGAAAGAAGAGAAAGATGGGGAAGAGAAGGAAAAAGAAAGAAAAGTTAAACAGTCAAATAACATATGATTTAATTTCGGCCCCATACTTAAAAGGATGGAGTTACATCACTCGTTGGAACATCATATATTTCATCCCTGGAAGAAATACATTCATCTCTTACCCAACTTCAAAGTTATTGCTAACTGGCAGTTGCTAGGAACTGATCTGGAATGAATTGGCAGTTCTGGTTCTGTTCTTAGTGACCCAGAGGGTATGTCATAAACACTTATGTTATGGTAATACCTTTGTTAAAGAGGTGAAGAGGAGAGAGCACTCTTTGGTGACCAAATAGCTTTCAACTCATTCTAGCAGAGGTATGCAGCAGTAGTTGTCATGCTCTAAACATTTTCTAATTCTGCTATTAAGGCTTTAGAGGAGATGTCTGATTATTAATATAGCCATTGCCTGAATTTATCCATCCAGACTACAAGTTTAGCTCTGAAGTGTACCTGGAACACATAATATGCACTAAAAAATGTGTATTTAATGAGAGATTGGATTCACTTAAATATCTAACTCAAATGAAACTTCTATCATAGTGAGGGATTATGGAATTGAAGCAATAAATTGAAAAGATATGGTGCAGCATATTCTTTATAGAAAAAAATCAATAGGTAAGAGCAGTTTAAAATAATCCAGGACAAAAACAAAACAAAACAAAACTTGACGTGGGATGTAGATGTGTGGGAAATATGGCTGAAACACCAATTACTTGTCCTCTGATTGCCTATTCATAGTTTTTAATTCCTTCAAGGTAAGGTCTGTATCTTATTCTTCTCATAGTTTCAATTCTTGGATGAGTGTATTGTGCAGAATAGGATTAAATGTCTGAATCCACAGTCATCTCTTCAGTTTCTATAGAGATGCATTATAGCTCTATCATAGAATGTATTACTTTGAATTTTATTTCTTCATTTTTTGTGTATCCCTACTGGATGTAGATACAATTCTTCAAGTCAGGAACTATGTCTATTCATTTTTGCATATTCAAGTCTAAAGTCATGCCTGCTCATAAATTTTGTTTAGGTTAATAAATACAGCTGATCTGGCTGGATATACTCAGATCCTCTTCTTCCCTCACCACGTCATGTGCACATCTCTAAAAGCACACACACAAAAGCACGGAACTTCCAATTGAACATGTACGTATACAACTACACATACAAATTCACAAACACAGGTGTTTTTGTGTGTGCATGAATGTGTGTGTACATGTATGACAAAATACATCTTCTATTTATACTGGGTAATATTCATTCGACTGATGTCTTTAAGGATCATCAGGTTGACATGTATTTAAATAGTTGACACAATTATTGTCTCAAAGTATAGTTCAGGCTGTAAGAGAACATGGGGAAGAAAAAAAGCACAGAGATTCATTATTTTCCTAGTAGGCCACCTCCCTCTCTCTTCTGACCCTTGGAGAAACCTAATGAATGATGTCATAGTTGTTGTCTTACATCATACTAGTTGAATGCAGAGATTACCACCATCAAGAAGAGGATGTATTTTAAAGGATCCTCTTAACTTAAATCTCTTTTGCATTAAGATGTGCAATGTGAGCTCAAATTAACTTGAAAAGTGAGAAGATGACCACATTAATAGCCAGTGGATGTGGATTCTTCGGACCACGATGGCCATTTGATGATATCCCAAAGGCAGTCACAAGGTAAGAAACGATTTTCTGTGAACTTCTGAAGCAAATTAGCATTGAAATTTAAAAGCAGCAGATATGGAGAAGAAAAAATGTGATTCTTACATCTCTGTTCTCTGTTGCTGTGTGGATAAAATATAGAACAATTAATACTGCTAAAATAATAAATTTCAACATATAATTTTTCTATATTAAAATGCTTTCATGGGGCTTCCCTGGTGGCACAGTGGTTGGGGGGGGTCCGCCTGCCGATGCAAGGGACACGGGTTCGTGCCCCAGTCTGGGAGGATCCCACATGCCGCGGAGCGGCTGGGCCCATGAGCCATGGCTGCTGAGCCTGCGCGTCCGGAGCCTGTGCTCCACAACGGGAGAGGCCACAACAGTGAGAGGCCCGCGTACTGAAAAAAAAAAAAAAAAAAAAAGCTTTCATGGCTCTCGATGTGTGCAGAGAATATGCAAATACCACACTCTCTTATAGCAGGCTTTCCACAATTTTGCCCCTCCTGAATTTTCCAAATTTATTTTTCATTGCTCTCCTACTCAAACCTAACTCCCTATCTATCTCAACTACTTGCATTTACCTAAATATATACTGATATTTCATATGTTTGTGTATATACTATTGTGTATATATTGTGTGTATACTATTGCCCTTTCCTAGGATATCCCTATTATGTTTCTCTGGTAAGCAATTTTTTATTTATCCTTTTTGAGCCCTACTCTAAGCTTCTATCCACCATGAGTGGATTATTTCCTTCTTTGTGCCAACATTCTACTTGTTTCACATTGCCAATATGACAGTCAAGTTATCTGTTTACATACATGGTGAGTACTTTATGTGCTTCTTGAAAGCTGTAATTATATCTGATAAAGCAGGAGCTACCATTTGTTAGTTATCACTATGTGTCAAGAACTGTGACTGGAAATGTAATTTTAAATCTGTGAGTTTAAAACTTTTGCATCACTCGTAAACAAACCATGTCCATAAAGTACAGTAAATGCAGTAGGAGAACAGAGAAAGCACTTTACTAAGTCTGGAACTTAAGAGAAGCTTCTAGGAGGTACAGTTTTGCAGAAGGAGAAAACTGATATTAACAGGAAGGTTTCCCAAAGCAATGCAGCCTGACTCCTGATGAATATAGGTGCAAAAATTCTCAACAAAATACTAGCAAACTGAATTCAAAAGCACACTAAAAGGACCATACAACCATGATCAAGTGAGATTTATCCCTAGATGCAAGGATGGTTCAATATATGCACATCAATAAATATACATCACGTTGATAGAAAGATGACAATCATATGATCATCTGAATAGATGCAGAAAAATCATTTGACAAAATTCAATCCTTTCATGATACAAATGCTCATCCAACTAGGAATAGAAGGAAATTAACATAATTAAGGCCACCTATGAAAGCCCACTTCTAACATCATACTTAACAGTGGAAAATGGAAGGCTTTTACTCTAAGATCATGAACAAGACAAGGATGTCCACTCTTGCCACTTTTATTTAATACAGTACTGGAAGTACTAATCAGATCATTTAGGCAAGAAAAATAAAAGGCATCTAAATAGGAAAGGAAGAAGTAAAATTATTTCTGTTTGCAGATGACATGATTGTATATTTTTAAAGCCCTAAAGATTCCACAAAAATCTGTTAGAATAAGTGATTCGATAAAAAGTTTCAAGAAACAAAATCAACATACAAAAATCAGTTGTATTTCTGTATTCTAACAGTAAACTATCTAAAAAGGAAATTAAGAAAACAATCCCATTCACAATATTATAAAAAAATCATTTAGAAATAAACTTCATGGAGGTAAAAACCATATACAATGAAAACTACAAAACATTGATAAATGAGAATAAAGAAGACAAAAACCAATGGAAAGACAACCCATGTTCATGGATTAGAAGATTTAATATTGTCAAATTTTCCACACTACCCAAAGTTATTTAAAGATTCAATCTAATCCTATAGAAATTCCAATGGCATTTTATTTTACAGAAGTAGGAAAAACAATCCTATAATTTATATGGAACCAAATGGGCCTCAAATAGCCAAAACCATCTTGAGAAAGAATAGCATACCTGGAGGCATCTGACTTCCTGACACATAGACAAATGGGACAGAAGAGACAGCCCAGAAATAAACAGATATTCTTTATTAGAGTGAGGAAGTCACCTTCTACTCTTAGTTTTCTAATAGGTTTTTAAATCATGAATTCTGTCAAATTCATTTTCTGCCTCTATTGACATGATCATATGGTTATTCACATTTATATTTGCAATGTGGTAAATTATTGGATTTTCATATGTTAAACTAACCTTGCATTCTGAGTTAAACCCCATTTGGTCACAATGTTGTAGTTTTTTTATATATTGCTGATTTAATTTACTAGTATTTTTTTTAAAGATTGTTACATATAAGCTCACTAAAGATATTTGTCTGAATATGATGGCAGGAAAATGCTGACCCTTTTATAAGAGTTGGTAAATATTCCTTCATTCTTTATTTTCTGCATGAGTATGTAAGTTGAACTTATTTCTTAGAACTAATCAGTAAAGCTGTGCTTGGAATATTCTTTGTGTGAAAAACTGTAATTAGGTCTTTGATTTCTTTTAAAAATACAGAGTTTTAACATTTTCTATTTCTTGTTTCAGTTTTAATGATGTGTATCTTTCAGATCTAGTATCTGTTGCTATCTCTCTGATCAGTTTGGTCAGGCTAGTGAAAACATAAATAAAAAATGAACAAAATATTTGAACAAAGACTTCACCCAAAATGATATACAAATGGTAAATAAGGACATGAAATATGCTTATACCATTAATCATCACTGAAATACAATTTAAATCAAATGAGATATCTCTACACACCTGTTAGAATGACTTGATTAAACAAACAAATTAAAAACTTGATAATACCAAGTGCTGGTGAGGATATGTATCAGCTGAAGTCATACATTGTTGGTGGGAATGCAAAATAGCACAACCACTTTGGAAAACAGTTTTGCAGTTTCACAGAGTTATTCACACATTTGCTATATAAATGAACAATTCTACTCTTAGGTGTTCGCTTTCAGGAGAAAAGAAAACTTTAGTTGACACAAAAACCTGTATGTAAATATTTAGAGGGGCTTTATTCACAGTTCCCAAATACTAGAAACAACCCAAATGTGGTAAATGAATAAACTGTGATACATTCATACAATGGAACACTAGCTGACAGTAAAAAAGGAATAAATTAATGAAACACAATATGGATGGCCCCCAAATGCTAAGAGAAAGAAACCAGACTCGAAAGGCTATATCAAATATGCTTACATTTAGATGACATTCTGGAAAAAGGGAAATGATAGGAACAGAAAACATCAGTATTTATCAGAGCCTGATGTTGGGGGAACAGGATGACTCCAAAGGAACAGAGAGGAATTTGGGGGATGACAGAATTGCTCAATATTTTGATTGTGTAATGGTTATATGACTCGTGTACTTGTCAAAATGCATAACTGCACACCAAGAAGAATGCATCTTATTGTATGCAAATTATACCACAATTTAAAAAACACTGTATGTAATCTTCAATTTACTTTCATTCAATATAATGTTTCTAATACTCATTCATGTTGTCTGTATAGTTCTAGTTCATTAACTTTCTCTGCTGCATAATATTGTATTGTGTGAATATTTCAAACATATTTATCCATTCTCCTGCAAAAATATTTTGGAGTTGTTTTTCAGATTTTCTTTTTCTATTATGCACAACACTGCTCTGATAGTTCTGGAACAAACCTCATTGTGCACATATGCTATAATTTTCTGAGTTATATAACTAGGGGTAGAATTGCAGAAATTTAGAGAATATCCTCGTTCAACTTTACAAGATAATGAAGACATTTTATTCTCAAGTGGTAGTTGCAATGAACACTCACACCTGAAATGTTTACTAAATCATTTCCAGGGTTTCACGTTTTCACCAGAATTTGGTATTGTTAGAATTCTTAAATTTTGCACCGTGGTCAGTGTAAAATTGTATCTTTTTATGGTCTTAATTGAGATCTTCCTGATTACTATCGAGATGGAACATCTTTTCATGTTTTGTTTTGTTTATCTTGCTAATACTAATTTGTTCTCTTCTTTGTCCATTTTCCCATTGGGTTGTTTGTCTTTTCCTTTTTGATTCATAGTGGATCTTGAAGCAGTCAATTTAATCCTTTGTTAGTTTTCATGTGATACAAATAGGTCACATCATTTTTTAACTTATCTTTTTTACTTTATGGTATCATGGTTAATAATTAGAAGTTATTAATCTTAATGGAGTGAATTTATCAATCTTATTTCTAGTGCTTTCTGTATTTTGTTTTAAAATTTGTCCTTAACTGAATGTCATAAAGATAATTTATATTTGCTTCTGAATGTTTTTAAAGTTTTCTCTTCTACACTTAAGTGTTTATTCAATGTAGAATTAGCTTCTGCACATGGCATGAGGTAGGGATCCAATTTAATTTGTTACACGTGCATAAACAATTGTCTCAAAAACATTTATTGAAAATACATTTTTCCCATAATGATCTGAAAATTCACTTCTGTCATATTTCAAGTTTACACATGTGCATGGGTCTGGTTCTCTTTTTTGTTTCACTTGTGTTCTCTCCCTATATCAATACTATACTTTGTAATTATTATTCTGATATGATATATCTTGATATCCAATTGGGTATGTTCCCCACTCTTTGGGCTATCTTCTTTATTTAGTTCTGCACATGAGATCTGTTGACCTGAAACAAAAATAGACTGCCACACATTTCTCCAGCAAAGATGTGTTTATTTGGGCTCAGCAGAGCATTGTAATTTGGGGTCTGCAATTGCAGTGAACCACTTGCAAGTGCCCCATAGGGCAATGCTTTTATAGAGAGGAAAAGGAAGTTGGGAAGGCTATAGTAAATAAAGAGTCCATGACTTTTCACTGAGAACTTGACAGGAAAGGAGTCTTTCTTCTTTCTGTTGGGCTCTGCTATCATCATAGGGCATGAGAGCTTCCCATTCTGTTTCCCAACTCTATTTAATTGAGATTTTCATTTATTAATTTTTTACAGATCTGACAGTTCAGTTAGATTCAGGTTAATTTTTGGCAAGAATACTTAATAGGTGATCTTGCGTGCTTCCTATTGCATATACTATCAGGTACTATGACTACTAATGATGCCTAGTTTACTTGTTTAAAATGCTGATAGCCAGATCTCCCCATTGTAAAGTAACATTTTTTCCACTTAGAATTATCAAGTAATCTGTGGGGTGAAACTCTACCACATTTTAAATTATTTTATAATAAATCAATGAGGTGCATTACTTCTTGGGGCTTGCAAAATAGTAACTGTCTGTAATTATATTGTTCCAGTACTAGCAGGAATTTTCTGTAAAAAACAAAAAAAGAGCTTTCCCTCATTAACAGGAGGTAAATTATGGTTTATTTCCAAAAGGCTTGGATTAAATGCTTAATTATTTCCTTTAATTACCAAGTTTCAGAGTAAGAATTTGATGCAGTCATTACCTTCAATGAAAGTGAGGTTTTGTTTTCCTGTTTTTCTATGTGTCGTTGAGTATCATTATGGACTCCTGTATTTTTATTATGTGTTAAATCAACCACAGTAATTATTCCTTGTGAGGCAAATTACCTCAAAATTGACTACTGTCTTTTGGACACAATACCATTAGTATTTTCTTACTTTCAAGAATAAAATGCCTAGGCTCATCTTGTACTGTTCCTGCTATAGACTGACAGCTTCTCTAGTTCAGGCCCAGTTTCAGTTTATCTCCTTACTGATCTAGTTTTCCTTTCTGGCCTCTGGGCATTTCCTCCAGATTTTTGTTGTTGTTATTGTTTCAAGCTCAAGTATGCATTTTTTTCAATTCCAAATATTTATTTAGTGCCAACTATGAGCCAGATGCTGTTCTAAGGATACAGAAGTAAACAAAGCAAAATCTCTGATCTCAAGAAGCTTATACTGCAAGAATGCTTATTATATAAACTATGAATTTTAATAGATATTGTGATCTGGCGATATTAGGTATTGTAGGGGTTTTAAGGTAATGTAGCTATGAGTGATAATTTGTAAAATTTTATATCAGTTTTGAGAATGAATATTTGGGAAAAAAAAAACAACAACAGAAAATAGGAAGTCCAGTTAGGAAAGAATTGCAGTATTCCAAGTCTGAAATGGTTAGGCTAGTAGGTAGAAGGGAGAAAGGAGAAGAAAGCTGGATTGCAGGAATATCTTGAAGGAAGAAAAGATAAAATTTTGAAATAGTTTAATAAGAGGGCATGATACAAAGAAAGATGTCAAAGTTATCTCCATACAGTCCTCCCTGGAAGACTGGAAGAATGACTACAACACTGACAGAAATAGTGTAGCCTGTGTGAATGGGTGGGCGATAAAAATCTCTTAGTCGGTATGGACTGTGTCTATATTTAATATTCCATGCAGTGCACTGCATTAACTTACTGCATCTGAAAAAGGCAGTGGAACAATGGTGTAGACACAGTGCAAGGTGACTAAAAATATAGAACTAGAAGCGAGTGACAGGTGAGAAGTGGGAGTAGAAATGCCTCCTTTGTTATCCCTAGAGCCTGGTTTGATGTCTGGCACAAAGCTGGCCCTCAATTAATATTTATTGAATAAATGAACGTAAGTCATTTGCAGAGATGAGAAAGCTGAGCCTATGGGAATAGATCTCAGAAAGAGGACATTACTTGCTAAGGTTCAAAAACAGCCCTATGGATTCCACGTATAAGTGGTATCACATCGTATTTGTGTCTTTCTGACTTACTTCACTTCATATAAGAGATTGGCACAATACTGTAAATCAACTATATTTCAATAAAAAACCAACAAAACAGAAAAACAGCCCTTTGGCCCTATGGTCTGAATTGCCAACAGCTGCCTGTCTTAGAGGAAATGATTCCAAACGTAGCCCGAGTCAGGGATAGTTTAGGAGTTGTAATTTCAGGAGCTGTGTGTGTGTGTGTGTGCGGGGCAGGGGTGCATTCTAGATTTAGGATACCAAAATGGAAGTGAGAGATTTGCCCCTCGATCAAAGTTGATATTAATTGTATTCATTTCGTTAAGGGTCAGCCTATCTGCACAAGTTCCAGCTTCTCAGTGCAATCAGTGCAGTTCCTTTTCCACAATGCCCCAAATACAAACCTTTCTTTACAGGTTACCAGCCGAGGGCCTGACTGCTCTAGAGCATTCTCTAATTAAAAGGTTAACGGATTTCCTTTCCCTCTTTTCAAGCGAAGGACCTGAAATATCAATTCGACTGACCGGGATGACTCTTTCAATTCCCATCCTCAAGGGGGCGGTGACCACGGAGCCACTCCTTAACCACGCGCGCTGAAATCTGCTGCAAATACCTTCACGTTCCGCTCCAGGGTGCGTCAGATTAGTCCCAAAGGCCAGCACCGCATACTGAGCCTGCGCGTATTGGCGCCGCGGAGTAGGCGCATGCGCTTTGAAGCGGAGCTCATACAGGCCGCTCTGGGCGGGTCTGGGCAGCGCCAGCGTTTTGGGGCCTAGGAGCCGTGGGAGGAGCCGGCGGCTTCACCCTGGTAACCAGAGCGCTGTAGCTGCCCCGCCTTGCAGGCCTCAGGACTGTCATCGCCTTTGGGTGTGGGGTACTTTGGCCAGCGTCCCCGGAAATAGCCCCGCCGGCCTCTCTCAGACACCCCCATCCTCCCCACGCCGCCGTCGCCGCCGCCATGCAGGGGGAGGACGCCAGATACCTCAAAAGGTGACGACCCCCAAGGCTCGGTCCTACCCTCCTTGCCCGGACCCTGAGGTTATTCTTAAAAGGTTCTTGGGTTGGCCGTGAGATGTCACTGGGCAAAGCTTACAAGAGGGGTGGGAGACAGGGGAGAAATCACGGAAAGGGAGGGGGGAAAAGGTGAATTAAAAAGAGGAAGGGGCCCTTAGGGGGTGCGGGTTTCTCCAGCCTCTTACCTGACTCAGCGGGGACCTGACAGCATTGCAGATGGTTTCCTTGCTACATTACATTGTTCAGGGTAGAGGAACGAAGGGCGGAGTAAACTGCGTCTTCCTATTTTTCCCCGATACTCCGACTCTCCATTTTCCTTTAATAGATAAATCCTGTGGGATCCTGGAACTGAAGTCTTCTGGCGCCTCTGTACTATGTCTCCAATTTGGGGTTCACTGCCATGGGGTTTTGAAATGAAGGGGAAAGAAGTGGTGGCTTTTAATTAATGGGAGACTGGATTGAGATGTTGCTTTCCAGTTTATTTCTGCTTTCCTCATCCATTTCACTGCCATGTATACAGTATAATTTTTGTAGGAGGTTCGTAATTATCAAGAGGTTTGTTCAGGAGCTTGACATGAAACAGGCCATCATTTCTTTAGTTTAAAAATATATGTAGTATCAATTACTCCTTAAAGAAAAATGTAATCTGTTGGGATTATTTATTTGACTCAGGTCAAAGATAAGATCATCCCTCAAAAAAGAATAACTCTCACTGGACCAAGAGTTAGCAGTGATCCAGTACAAAAAAATATTTTAATTAGGAGTCTCCATTTTTAGCTAAGTCCCTGTTACTGATTGTGCAAATACCCTAGAAAATCACATGTATTCTTTTGGACTCAGTTTCCTTATCTAAAAATGGGGCAAGTATTACTTTATGATAGGTATAAGGACCAAATATGAAAATGTTTTAAAAAGATAAAACATGCATGTAAGGTGGTGGCATCATTTCAATTCATAGTATACTTTTACTGAACGTATTTATCCCAGCTTGGCAGGGCCCTGATCATCACAGAAAGATCTAACCTTTAAATAGACTCTTAAAAGGGATTGAAATTATTGTAAAATCAATCAAGCAACCAACTGTATTCACTGTCTTTTTAGGCCTGAAGCATATATTGCCTGCCTGTCCCATTTTATAGAAATATATCTGAAACTGTTACATAACCAGAGCTTATCAGTAAAAATTTCAGAAAAGAATATGTAATCATAACAAGTATATAGTCAGCATTTATTTCCTCACTGCATTTTACTTACATTGGTCATTTAAAATATCTTGATTGAAAATTTGGTGAAAGAAGAAAACAAGAAATTCTTTCTCCTTCAACTTTAAAATCAAGGTTGTTCTAGAGCAAAGAGTCACTATTATATCATTAGCTTATTTTCATGTAATGTAGTTGTGCCAGAAAATAGTTTTTCTTAGGATTCTGGTATCCTGTGGTCCCTTAGGCATCCTGTGACTTGTAATTCGCAACCTATTGCTTACTTTTAAAGCTAAATTATGTGGAGTTCAACAAAAAAATCAGACAAGTCACTATAATGTTTGAAGTAAAATAAGGTCAGAATCTGGACAGGCTGAAATATACACTTCTCAATTTTGTCTAATTTTGACAATATAAATAGTTTGCATTGCCTGCTTTCAGTTTAGAAATGTGCATCCAACATATAATCATATAGGCCCGATGGCTTATGCTATGACAGAACATTCCATTTTAATGATTGATTCTTTGATAGTAATTACATATATTCATTCCTTTTGCAATATTTTTACTTTTATTATTTTGTTTTTAACAAGAGGGCAGTATGTTTTCAATCTAATTGACTCATTCTAATTTTAATTATTTAATTTCAGTGGTTTCATTGTAGCTATCACTGAGGAATCTCTAGTCTCTATATGTTTACATGTGTAATAGATTATAGAATCAAAAATGAGGTTTCATTTTTTGTTCTGCTACCCATTAGTGTTCTGATTCAATAGTGCTTAATACATACTTACCAAATACTTAGACCATGCCTAGCATTGTTCTGATCACTGAGGAAATGATTAAATAGACACAGTTCATATCCTCAGTCAGATATGCACACAAATAAGTAGACAGTTAATCTAGTGGGTTTTGTTTTTTGCCTCTTAAAACTCTCTGATGGCTTTCCATTGCTCTTAGAGTTACAGCACCAACCTTTTCAGCTTCATCTGTCTCTGCTCCCCTCCTGCCCCCAACAATTCCATACTTCAGGCTTACAGAAATAACTTCTTTTAGATCCCTATGTGTTTCAGTGTTAGACTCCAAGTGCCCTTCCCATTGCCTGGTATTTGCCTTGTTCTTTATCCAGCTAACTCTTCATCTTACCTGTTTTAGCTTAAATGTCATTTTTTCTAGAAGGTATTTCCTGAGCTGCCCTTTCCCACCCCACAATCTGCCATCCAGGTCAGATATACCTGCTAGCTTCCATGATAGCTAATACCTTGTCTTTTCTCATTCTTAGTGTTTTATTGTTATTGTTTGTCTTTCCTGCTGGTCTATAAGCTTCAGAAGGGTAAGAATTTTGCATCAGTATTCATAAAGGATATTCATAAATTATATTCAAAAATATATTCTGTTTTTATGGCGTCTTTGTCTTTCTTTGGTATCAGGATAATGGTGGCCTCATAGAATGAATTAAGAAGTGTTCCCTCTTTTTCTAGTTTTTGGAGGAGTTTGAGAAGGATTGGTGTTAATTTGGTACAATTCACCAGTGAAACTATCTGGTTTTGGACTTTGTTGGGAAGTTTTGATCACTTATTCAACCTCTTATTTTGGGGGAATTCAGAATTTCTATTTCTTTTGAGTCAGTTTTGGTAGTTTGTGAATTTCTAGCAGTTTGTCCATTTCATCTAGGTTATCTACTTTGTTGGCTTACAGTTGTTCATAATATTTTTTTTTATTTCTATGAGGTCAGAGATAATAGTAATAATGTCCCACTTTAATTTCCAATTCTAGTAATTTGAGTCTTCTCCCTTTTTTTCTTAGTTTAACTAAAGGTTTGTCAATTTTGTTGAACTTTTCAAAGAACCAACTTTTAATTGTTTGATTTCCTCTATTGCTTTTCTATTCTCTATTTCTTTTATCTCTGTCTCTATTATTTCCTCCCTTCTACTAGCTTGTTGTTTAGTTTGCTTTTTCTAGTTCCTCAAGGTGGAAAATTAGGTCATTGAGTTGAAATCTTTTCTTTAATTGAGATATAATTGACATATACCATTATAATAGTTTCAGTTGTACAACATAATGATCCAGTATTTGTATATATTGCCAAATGATTACCACAGTAAGTCTAGTTAACATCTGTCACTATACAGTAACTTTTTTATTGTGATGAGACTTTTAAGATTTACTCACTTAGCAGTTTTTCATATATACAATATAGTATTATTAACCATAGTCACCATGCTGTACATAACAGCCCCAGGACTCATTTATTTTATAGCTGGAAGTTTATACCTTTTTACCAGCTTCACCTACTTCATCCACTTCAACCACTTCCCACCTTTGGCAACCACCAATTTGTTATCTGTATTTGTGAGTTCAGGTTTTGTTTGTTTTGCTTTATTTTTAGATAAAAATAAATAGTGAGATCATATGGCATTTGTTTTTCTATCTCTGACTTATTTTACTTAGCACATTGCCCTAAGCTCTATTCATGTTGCAAATGACAAAATTTTCTTCTTTTTTATAGCTGAATAATATTCCAGTGTGTGTGTGGGGGGTGGGGGTGGGTGTATACACAGATATACGTATATTTTATCCATTCATCCATTGACTGACACTTAGGGTGCTTCCATGTCTTAGCTGTTGTAAATAATGCTGCAGTGAACATGGAGGTACATATATCTTTTGGAGTTAGTGTTTTCATTTCTTTTGGATAAATACCCAGAACAGAATTGCTGGATCTTATGGAAGTTCAATTTTCAATTTTTTGAGAAACCTCCACACTGTTTTCCATAGTGGCTGAACCAATATAAATTCCTGCCAACAGTTCACAGGCTTCTCTTTTCTTCACATCCTCTCCAGCACTTGTTATTTCTTGACTTTCTGATAATAACCATTCTAACAGGTGTGAGGTGATATTGTGATTTTGATTTTATATTTCTGATGATTAGTGATGTTGAACACCTTTTTATGTAATGTACCTGTTGCCCATCTATATATATTCTTTTGGAAAAACGTCTGTTCAGATCCTCTGCCCATTTTTTGCTTAGATTGGTTTTTTGCTATTGAGTTGTATGAGCTCCTTATATATATATTTTGGATATTAATCCCTTATCAGATATATGATTTGCAAATATTTTCTCCCATTTGGTAGGTTGCCTTTTAATTTTGTTGATGGTTTTCTTTGCTCTGTAGAAGCTTTTTGGTTTGATGTAGTACCAGTCATTTATTTTTGCTTTTGTTGCCTTAGTTTTTGGTGTCAGATCCAAAAAATGATCACCAAGACCAAAGGCAAGGAGCTTACTGCCTATGTTTTCTTCTAGGAATTTTATGGTTTCAGGTCTTACATTTAAGGCTTTAATCCATTTTGAGTTGATTTGTGTGTATGGTATAAGATAGCGGTACAGTTTTGTTCTTTTGCATATGGCCATCTAGTTTTCTCAACACTATTTATTAAAAGGACTGTCTTTTCCCAGGTGTATATTCTTGGCTCCTCTGTCATAAATTAATTGGCCATATATGTGTGGGTTTATTTCTGGGCTCTCTATTTTTTCTGTTGATCTGTGTGTCTGTTTTTATGCCAATATCATACTGTTTTGATTACTGTAGCTTTGTAATATAGATTAAAATCAGGATGCATGATGCTGCCAACTTTGTTCTTCTTTCTCAAGATTGTTTTGGCTATTCAGGCTCTTTTGTGTTTCTGTACAAATTTTAGGATTTTTTTGTTCTATTTCTGTGAAAAATGCCATTGAGAATTTGATAGGAATTGCATTGAATCTTTAGATTGCTTTGGATAGTATGGACATTTTAACAATTTTAATTCTTCCAGTTCATAAGCATGGAATATCTTTCCATTTATTTGAGTCTTTTTCAGTTTATTCCATTATTGTCTTATGGTTTTCAATATACAGGTCTTTCACATCCTTGGTTAAATTTATTTCTTAGGTATTTTATTCTTTTTGATGCGTTTGTAAATGAGATTGTTTTCTTAATTTCTCTTTCTGGTAGTTCATATTAGTGTAAGGAAATGCAACTAACTTATATACATTGATTTTGTATCCTGCAACTTTACTGAATTTGTTTATTCTAACAGTTTTTTGGTGGAGTCTTTAGGATTTTCTTTATATAATATCATGTCATGTGCAAATAGTGATGGCTTTATTTATTCCTTTTTGATTTGGATACTTTTCATTTCTTTTTCTTGCCCAATTACTTTGGCTACCACTTCCAATACTGCGTTGAATAGAAGTAGCAAGACTTGGCATCCTTGCCTTGTTGTTGATCTTTCAGGAAAAGCTTTCAATATTTCACCCATAAGTATAATGTTAGCTGTGGGCCTGTCATATACCGTCTATATTGTGTTGAGTTTCGTCCCTCAATACCTACTTTGTTGAGAGTTTTTATAATAAATGTATGTTGAATTTTGTCAAATGCTTTTCCCACATTTATTGAGATGGTATTATATGACTTTTATCCTTCATTTTGTTTGTGGTGTATCACATTGATTGATTCATGTTTGTTGAACCATCTTCATATCTCTGGAATAAATTCCACTTGATAATGGTGTATGATTGTTGTTTTAAAGTATTGTTGAATTCAGTTTTGTAGCATTTTGTTGAGGATTTTTGCATCTGTATTCATCAGGTTTGTTTTTTTTGGTGTCTTTGTCTGGTTTTGATATAACAGTAATGCTGGCCTCATTAAATGAGTTTGGGAGTGTCCTTTCCTCGTCAGTTTTTGAGAAGAGTTTGAAAAGGATTGGTGTTAATTCTTCCAATGTTTGATAGAATTCACCCATGAAGCCATCTGGTCCTGGGCTTTTTGGGGGAGGTTTTTGACTACTGTTTTAATCTCCTTATTAGGAATCAGTCTGTTCTGATTTTCTATTTCTTCATGATTCAGTCTTGAGAGGTTGTATGTTTCTAGGAATTTATCCATTTCTTCTATGTTGTCTAATTTGTTGGAGTTAATTTTTAATAGTATTTTCTTGAGATCTTTTATATTTCTGTGGTAACAATTGTAATGTCTCTTTTATTTCTGATTTTATTTATGGGCATACCTTGTTTTATTGCCTTTTGCTTTATTGCACTTTGCAGATATTGCATTCTTTATAAGTTAATGTTTGTGGCACCCCTGAGCCAAGCAAGTCTCTTGGTGCCATTGTTCCAACAGCATTTGTTCACTTCTTGTCTCTGTCACATTTGGTAATTCTCCCAATATTTCAAATTTTTTCATTATTACTATATTTGTTATGGTGATTTGTGATCAGTTATCACTTATGTTACTATTGCAAAAGATTATATCTTGCTGAACGCGCAGCTGCTTAGCATTTTTTAGAAATAAATATCTTTAAAAATAAGGTATGTACATTGATTTTTAAACATAATGCTATTGCACACTTAGTATATCACAGTATAGTGTAAACATAACATTTATGTGCACTGGGAAACCAAAAAATTCACATGACTTGCTTTATAATGATACTCACCTTATTGCAGTAATCTGGAACTGAACCTGCAATATCTGCAAGGTATGCCTGTGTTTGAGTCCTCTCTTTTTTTCTTGGTTAGCCTAGCTAAAGGTTTGTCAATTTTATTTACCTTTCCAGAGAACCACCCCTTAGTTTCATTGATCTTTCCTGTTGTCTTTATAGTATCTATTTCATTTATTTCCCTTCTAATCTTTGTTTTTTCCTACCTTTTACTAACTCTGGGCTTTGTTTGCTATTTTTTCTCCAATTGCTTAAGATGTAAAGTTAGATTGTTTATTTAAGATCATTTTTTTGTTTCTTGATGTAGGCATTTATCTCTATGAATTTCCCTCTTAGAACTGCTTTTCTGTATCCTTTAAGTTTTGGTGTGTTGTATTTCCACCTTTACTTGTTTAAAGGTATTGATTTCTTCTTTGACACATTGGTTGTTCAGTAGTATGTGCTGAAACTTTATATGTGAATTTTCCAGTTTCTTCATGTAATTAATTCTTAGTCTCATACTATTGTGGTTGGCAAAGATACTTGATACGATTGCAGTCTTCTTAAAAATATTAAAACTTGTTTTGTGGCCTAACATATGATCTATCCTTGAGACTGTTTTATGAGCACTTGAGAAGAATGTGTATTCTGTTCCTTTGGGTGGAATGTTCTGTTTATGTTTGTTAAGTTCATTTGGTCTAATGTGTCATTTAAGGCCAATGTTTCCTTATTAAATTTCTGTCTAGGTAATCTGTTCATTGATGAAAGTGAGGTATTAAAGTCTCTTCCTACTATTGTATTGCTGTGTATTTCTCCCTTTAGGTCTTTTAATATTTTCTTTATATATTTAAGTGCTCCTATTTTGGGCATATAAATATTTACAAATGTTTTATTTTCTTATTGGATTGACCCCTGTATTATCATATAATACCCTTCTTTGTCTCTTATTACAGTCTTTATCTTAAAGTCTATTTTACCCAACATAAATATAGCTACCCCAGCTTTCTTTTGATTTCCATTTTTATGGAATACGTTTTTCCATTCCTTCATTCAGTCTGAGTGTGCACTTGCATTTGAAGTGAGTCTCTTGTAGGCAGCATATAGATGGGTCATTTTTTAAAACCATTTATCCACTCTGTATCTTTTGATTGGAGAATTTAGTCCATTTACGTTCAAAGTAATGATTGATAGGTAGATACTTATTGTCATTTTGTTCATTGTTTTCTGACTGTTTTGTAATTCCTCTGTTCCTCCTTCTCTTGCTCTCTTCATTTGTGATTTGTAGATTTTCTCTAGTGTCATTAGATTTCTTTATCTTTTGTGTATCTACTATAGGTTTTTGCTTTGTGGTTACCATGAGGCTTATGTAAAAACATTTATAACAGTCTATTTCAAGTTGTTAACACCCTAAGATTGAACACATTCTAAAGCTCTACATTTTTACTCTCCCCTCATTTTACGTTTTTGATGTCACCATTTACATTTTTTTAATCTTGTGTGTCTTTAACAAATGTTTGTAGTTACAGTTATTTTTACTACTTTAGCTCTTAACTTTCATGCTAGCTTTATAAGTGATCAACCTACCACCTTTACAACATTTTAGATTATTCTGAGTTTTACAACATATTTACCTTTACCAGTGAGATTTATATTTTCATAAATCTTTCAGGAAAACTATCTCTCCTTCAATTCACTAGGAGAACTTGGCTGTGTAGACTAAAAACTGGTTGGCAGGGCTTCCCTGGTGGCACAGTGGTTGAGAGTCCACCTGCCAAGGCAGGGGACATGGGTTTGTGCCCCGGCCTGGGAAGATCCCACATGCTGCGGAGCGGCTGGGCCCGTGAGCCATGGCCGCTGAGCCTGAGCGTCTGGAGCCTGTGCTCTGCAATGGGAGAGGCCCACGTACCGCAAAAACAAACAAACAAACAAACAAAAAAAAACTGGTTGGCAGTTTTTTCCTCTCAGCACTTTGAATATATTTTGCTACTTCTGGCCTGCAAAATTTCTGCTGAAAATCTGCTGATAGTCTTATGGGGGGTTCCCCTTGCATGCAACAAGTTGTTTTTCTCTTACTGTTTTTTTAAGATTCTCTCCTTGTCTTTGATTTTTGACACTTTAATTATAATGTGTCTTATTGTGGCTGTCTTTGGATTTATCTTTTTTTGGAACTCTCTGGACTTCCTGGATCTGGATGTCTGTTTCTTTCTTCAGGTTAATGGAGCTTTCAGCCATTATTTCTTAAAATAAGTTTTCTGCCCCTTTCTCTTCTCCTTCTAGGACCCCTCTATTGCAAATATTGGTCTGCTTGATGTTAACTTATAAATTCCTTAAGCTGTCTTCACCCCTTTTTTGTTCTTTTTACTTCTCTGGGTGTGTTCCGTTGCCCTGTCTTTGAGTTCACTGATCCTTTCCTCTGCTTCATCGAGTCTAATGTTGAAGCCCTTTGTTGTATCTTTAAGTTCAATTATTGTGTTCTTCAACTCTGTGACTTCCATTTGGTACTTTAATATTTTCTATCTCTGTTGAAATTCTCACTTTGTTCATCCATTCTTCCCCTGAACTTAGCAAGCATCTTTACGATCATTACTTTTAACTCTTTATCATATACATCATTTATCTCTGTTTCATTATGGTCTTTTTCTGAGGTTTTATCTTGTTCTTGAAACACATTCCTCTGTTTCTTCATTTTCCTTGACTCTGTGTTGGTTTCTATGCATTAGATAAAACAGCCACCCCTCCCATTCTGGAAGGAGTGGTCTTGTTTAGGAGATGAACCTTTTTATTCAACCATGCCTAGCTCTTGGTTGTCTTTCAGACCTTAGTGATTGTCCAAGTAGCCTACTTTATTTTATATATAAAATATATATATATTTTATATATATTTATTTATATATATTTATATATATATTTATATATATATATTTTATATATATATTTTTAGTATATATATATATACTATTTTTAGTGCTCCCTCTGAGCTGAGTTCTGGGGTAATAACCAGTTAATAACTGTTTTTTTTTCTTTCACTAATGTCTCTTTGAACTCATGAATACAAGCCCCAGTGGCCACCAGAACCAGGTAATCACCTGGGTGGCAGCCACAAAAACTGGGGCACCAGATAAGTGTACAAGCTCTCCTCCAGGATATACTAGTGCTCTGGAGTGGGACAGAGGGAGAGTGCTCTCCCAGGTCTCTGGAGAGGATGACAGTCAGCCTTTAGATGTGTTTAATTAGAAGCCTGCCGCTAAGTCCACAGCTATGAAGATAAGCTAACAGATCTCTTTCATAGAAAGATTAGTTGCCTCAGTCTGTTGCCTCTCTGCTGTGCCCTGGGAGTGGTAGCCAGTTAAGAACTCCCTTTCTCTGTTATGGTCCTGTGGGTCCTGGGAACGTAATCCCTGAGGGCCACCAGAGTCAGGTGATCTAGAGGTGTCCCCTGGACAGCAGCTGCAATAATCAGGGCACCAGAAGACAGCAGTACAAGCTCTTTTCTGGGAGATACTGGTGATCTGGAGAGCATAAAGATGGAACCTGCCAGCCTCCATCCTGTGTATTTCAGTAGACTCATATGCTAAATTAGATGCTGGTCCCTCAGGCTGACCCTTTAAGATAAACAAATAATCCTTTTTAACAGAAAGTCTAGGTGCTTTTTAGTCAGTTGCCTCTGCACTAGGCTTTAGGGTGGGTGAGCTTGCATGTGCAAGCCCTTTAAGAACTGTTTCAACTGTTTTGATATAGCCACTGGGGTCTCATGGAAGTTAGATGTTTTGGGGGTTTGTCTCTCAGGTGTAGGTCTTAAAAGTTGGGTTCCAGATGTAGGGTTCAAATCCTTCATTCCTCAAGTAGCAGCTCAGGTGTGAGTTTTTGCCCAGTTGTGGGTCTCCACACAAGATGTGGGGTTTATGGCAAGATTGTGTCTCAGTCTCTCTTATTTGCTTCAATGTGGGTTTTCTTGTTTGCTCAATTTGTGGGCATTGCTCAGCTAGTTTGGGTTTTTTGTTTTTCTTTTTTTTAGTTGCGGCGTGTGGACTCCCCCTGCATTGGGAGCCCCCTGCATTGGGAGCATGGAGTCTTAACCACTGGATCACCAGGGAAGTCCCAAGGTGGGGGCGGGGGGGCATTCAGAGGAAATTGTTTCATAGATGGTATAGACTCAGTGCATCTATGGGAGGAGGTAAGTTCAGGAACCTCCTACATCACAGTCTTGAACACAAACCTGTAATAAACCCTTTTGACAGCAATAATTTTTTAAAAAAACCTGTTTAATGAAAAATAAAGGGATAAATTTTGTTTCTCTAGGAAATTGATGATGAATATGGAGCACAGTGTTAGTCAGCATCTGTTATCTGTTGTAGGGATCATAATGATATCATCGACCACATGAAGTCTAGAAACATCAGGATGTACTTTAGAAGTTAGTAGTTAAGAATACTCTGCCTGAAGGTGACAATTATCACATGTAGATAAAGAAAGGTATATCTTATATCAGTCTGTGAAGCATGACTTCATATTGAGATTAAAAAAGCAAAACTTTTTCTAAATCAATTTAGCACATTTTTGGTTCCAGTTTTCTTGTGCAGGTTAAAAAAAAAAAAAGGTGAGGTAGACCTGTTATTAAGAAGGCTCCATTAGTACAAGAAATTTGCAGACAGTTAAAAGATATAAGTTTAATATCAATGTCATAAGATGCTACAAATAGTAAATCAGTTAATTCTAATAATGGGCTAAATTATTTCTCACCTGATTCATGGATTCCAAATAAAGCATTTGAAGTTCATTGTCGCAATTGTTAAATATCTGACATCATTATGAATGCCATGTTAAATTCAGTTTAGAAGTATATTTATAATAGACAGGAGAGGGAAACAACCTAAGTGTCCATCATTGGATGAATGGATAAAGAAGATGTGGCACATATATACAATGGAATATTACTCAGCCATAAAAAGAAATGAAATTGAGCTATTTGTAATGAGGTGGATGGACCTAGAGTCTGTCATACAGAGTGAAGTAAGTCAGAAAGAGAAAGACAAATACCGTATGCTAACACATATATATGGAATTTAAGAAAAAAAATGTCATGAAGAACCTAGGGGTAAGACAGGAATAAAGACACAGACCTACTAGAGAATGGACTTGAGGATATGGGGAGGGGAAAGGGTAAGCTGTGACAAAGTGAGAGAGTGGCATGGACATATATACACTACCAAACGTAAAATAGATAGCTAGTGGGAAGCAGCTGCATAGCACAGGGAGATCAGCTCGGTGCTTTGTGACCACCTAGAGGGGTGGGATAGGGAGTGTGGGAGGGAGGGAGGGTCAAGAGGGAAGAGATATGGGGTTATATGTATATGTATAGCTGATTCACTTTGTTATAAAGCAGAAACTAACACACCATTGTAAAGCAATTATACTCCAATAAAGATGTTAAAAAAAAAGAAGTATAGCATTTAAGATAAAATTGTTCATTTTGTGGTGATAATACAAGTATAAATTTTGATGAGGCACATTGCTATGGTAAAAGCAATTTTTCATACTAAATCAGCTATCAATAGCAGATGTGTACTTGTCACAGGTTGCATGTAGACATAATTCATAATTGTGTCCAAAAAACTGGAATATTTTACCAACCAAAATAGAATTTGAAACCATGTTTGTCAATTTAAAAATATTTATATCATTCGTAAATATAGAGTAACTGAATTACAAAATGTTTTGAACCTTTAGAGAACTACTTTGTAAATCAGCCAATTGTCCTGCAAATGGTTTTGAACGTTTTGTGAGGGAATCTTGTAAATTTCATGCAATGTAAGTTAGAAATAAAGAATCAAGGTGATATATACAGTGGAATATTACTCAGCCATAAAAAGAAACGAAATTGAGTTATTTGTAGTGAGGTGGATGGACCTAGAGTCTGTTGTACAGAGTGAAGTAAGTCAGAAAGAGAAAAACAAATACCGTATGCTAACACATATATATGGAATCTAAGAAAAAAAAAAAAAGGTCATGAAGAACCTAGGGGTAAGACGGGAATAAAGACACAGACCTACTAGAGAATGGACTTGAGGATATGGGGAGGGGGAAGGGTAAGCTGTGACAAAGCGAGAGAGTGGCATGGACATATATACACTACCAAACGTAAAATAGCTAGCTAGTGGGAAGCAGCCGTATAGCACAGGGAGATCAGCTCGGTGCTTTGTGACCACCTAGAGGGGTGGGTTAGGGAGGGTGGGAGGGAGGGAGACACAAGAGGGAAGAGATATGGGAACATATGTATATGTATAACTGATTCACTTTGTTATAAAGCAGAAACTAACACCATTGTAAAGCAATTATACTCCAATAAAGATGTTAAAAAAAAAGAATTAAGGTGTTCAACAAATGGAGTATCTAGTATTTGACTATATGAAGTTCTAAAGGCAAAGTATTCTTTTAAAGTCATTATATAGTAATTTTGGAAAGTATGTTACACACAGTATATATAATATGAGCTTAGTTGGTAATATGTGTATTTTATATATTCAGTGGCAGTGCCAAGGGGAACAGGGAAGAGGTTTATCCATCCCATAATCTCCATCAGCCCCCACAATGATATAAACATTTAATACTTGTGTCAACCTTATGTGAATTGCTATTCAAATGTAGTTTTAACTCTACCAGATTGCTACCCTTAAGCCTCTTTAAAGAAATTCTAGAGCTGACATTCTCTCATTATATATTATTTACATATAGATAGAAAAATGTCTGGATGTGTATGTGCTAAATGGTAACAATTGGTTTCTTCTAACTTTTTCAGTTTATTTTTTCTCTTTGCTAATTTCTGTGTTGTTTTTTTACAGTAAGCATAAATTGTATTAGTAATAAAAAATATTATAAAATTAATTAACTTTTTTAAAACACACATACAGAAAAGAAAAAAGCAAACGAAAGCTGAAAAGCAATAGTGAGGTTCTTTGAACTATTTGATTTCTTTGGAGAAAGGCAAAATATCAGACCAGAGGATAACAATTATGCTTTTCCGTCAGTTGTTAATATGTGGAAGACCCTCTTTGAAAGTGTTGGTATAAGGTTACTCTTAGGATCTGCACTTACATTTCATCCTTATGATTCTTTTCAATTGGATACAGTTACACTCTCCTATATAAGAAGTTCAGTACTGGGGTTGCTCTCCATTTCATCAGGAAGCAAATAACTAGTTCTCTTTATAATTAGTTTCTTTAATGCTACATTACATATGTTTTTCAGCTCTCTTACTTACTCTCTTGATTCCTGTGGTTTCTCTAGCTTTTGACTGCTAGTCTGAACTTGTATGCATTTATCTTATCTTTTGGAAGCTGTACCATTCTCTTTAATATGTGTGTATATATCTAATAACCCAACTCCCTGTTTTTTACTGGCCTACCTGGTTTTTGCTTTTATTCTTTATAGGCTTTGTTCTGTATGTCTTACTGTCAATTTAGTTGCTGACCTACCTAGACTCTAGCTTCTGTATATTTGATTTCCTACTCTGTCTCTACACTTGACTCTTAATCATTGTCCTAATACAGACTGAAGAGCCTTACCCTTGTTGTAATAAAGAATTCTGGTGAAAAAAAATTTAAAAATTACATTGAAAATATGCATAATAAGCCAATTATTCCTAACTGAAGGAAAAGCTTTGAGTTTCTGTTTATTGGAATTTAAGGTGTTGTCATATTTCTATTCCTTCCCATTAGGCTAAAAGACCTCACTAGCCAGCTAGCTGGCTCGGACTACAGTGGGTAATTTTGCTTGTTTCCATTGCTTAATCTCCTTTAATAAAACTCATTTTATCAGATCCTAAAGTGGCCAATAACAAGTAGTGATTAATTCATTATTGTGGCAACATGGATGGACCTGGAAGATATTATGCTTAGTGAAATGTCAGGCGGAGAAAGACAAATACTGTATGTTTTCACTTATATGTAAAATATAAAAATAAAACAAATCAACGAATATAACATCACAGAAACAAACTCTGAGATACAGATAGCAAACTAGTGGTCCTCAGAAGGGAGAGGTGTAGGGCGAGGGCCAAAATAGGTGAAGGGGATTAGCAGGTACAAATAGCTAGGTATAAAATAAGTTACAAGGATGTAATGTACAGCACAAGGATTATAGCCAAAGTAAAAATATAAAATCACTATGTTGTACACTTGAAACCAGTATAATATTGTAAGGCAACTATACTTCAATTAAAAAAATTTGTTCTATAACTGTAGGGGTCTGGGGACAAAGTATATACAATCTTTCTATTGAAACTACTGATGGCACTATAATTGGAGATCTGTGACTATAGAATATAACCTATAAATGCTTTTTTGTTACACAACTTGTGTGTGATTTGAAGAATGATTTAGGTACTAATTCAATTTATATAATTATGTAAGATAATACATAATATTATTTTGCAGTTTAGATAATTCGTGTCATTCTGTGATACAGTTAATGGGCCAATTATTGGGCAGTTTATTTTTTTTAATATAAATTTTGGGGTAGCTACCTTTGGTTTTGAATTGCTGACTTTTGTTTGAGGTTATTCTCTCCAAAACCATCTTAATTGTTTGTTTTATTCACTGGCTATTATGCATGATTCTTTGGGTAAATGTATTTTTTCTCAGAACTATTCATAAAGGTACTTTCTGCAAGACCAAGAATTACATGTACAGTACAGAGTTTACAGAGTTGTAGAAAAAGAGTTATTTCTTGGTCCAAGTCAAGAGTAAATCTGATTTAAATGCATATGTTAATCCAGCGCACATGTTTTTGGAACTAGGAACTAGATAAAAACCTTGCATGTTTTGTGAGCTTTTAATGTAGCTATGTCTGTTTTTATTTTATATTAATAGGAAAGTTAAAGGAGGAAATATTGATGTACATCCATCAGAAAAAGCACTCATTGTTCAATATGAAGTGGAAGCTACCATTCTTGGAGAAATGGGGGATCCCATGTTGGGAGAACGAAAGGAATGCCAAAAAATGTAAGTTTTCTTCATTTGTGCACATTTGAAAGTAGTAAACTTTATAGAAATCTGATGTTATTTAAACTTGCATAGATGATAAATGATTATGGTGTTCTTACAGACATACATTATCTCAGTGAAGCAGAGACTATATTAAATTATAAATATAGAGTATATTCCAGAGAAAATCATGTTTATGTGAGCATAATTGGAATCTAATGAAAAATGCCTATTCTTATTTATCCCATTTAGTAAATGCATATAATAGAATATAACTTGTGAAATCAACTATAAAAGATATGTTTATATAGGACTTTTTAGCTTAATTTAGGAAATTTGTATCTTAGGGGATCCTGTGTTGTTCTTTCTTCCCTGGAATTACAGAAAGTGATATGACATCCAGAATTCACAAATGGGGCATGTACCTTGAATTCATCCCTTAAAAATCTAGCGCTGTGAAAGATAATTAGTAATAGGACAAGCATTTTCTGACTAAATGAATTGAGCTTAGGTCTCCCAATGTTCTACACACTTTCCTTCCTGCTTTCATAGTACTTTCAGGAGTCCCTTGGGAACTGGCCTTCTTCATAAGTCTTCAGTTGCGCTGGCGATGATCTTGCGCTCCTTCCATAGTTTTATGGAAGTAGAGAGGGTCTGAGATCACCTAGTATTCTTTCCCAACTTTCTTCCCCCCATAGATAATTTTAATTTGGGAACTAGTTAAAAAGTTAGTGTGTTTTGGTGGTATTAAGTATATTCAGGATGCTAGAAGTGCATGTGATAGTATTTAGCACACTGAACAGCACTATATTTTAAATATATAGCAGTAGTTCTCAGCTGGTTAGGATTTTTCCCCCAGGGGACATTTGGCAGTACCTGGAGACATTTTGGTTCTCATAACTGGAGGGTGCTATTGGTATCTAGTGGATAGAGGCTGGGGTGCTGCGAAACATCCTACAATGCGTAAGATAGGCACTTACAAACAAAAAATTATTTGGCCCCAAATTTTTATAGTGTTTCAATTAAGAAACTTCATTGTATAGAAACCTGAAGAGAGAAGCTACCTACTGTCTTACTAAGATCTGTAGTCTCTCTTCTTATTTGGGTTAAAAGGCTAAATTACACAGATAATTCATTAAAAATAAACGAGTCTTTGGATAATCCACTAGATTGAAGAGATATACACATGCACACATACATACTTACACTGTAGATTTTAACTCACATGCTCACAGTTTTTTGTGTTCTCTCACACTTTCTTCCATTTGTGTGTTTGTTATTGCTGCCTAAATTTTGTACATTTTGAGAAAGTAACGTCTCTTGAGATTTTATTAGTTTGACTTCCAAAGAAAAGCTAGCAGATTAGGGGGTCTTTGCCTTTAGAACCTCATGCATCCACATTTCATGAGAGAAATTTAGTTTTTAGTTTTTAATGGTGTAGTCAGTAGACTTATTCAATTAAAATTAAGTGAGGGCTTCCCTGGTGGCGCAGTGGTTGAGAGTCCGCCTGCCAATGCAGGGGACGAGGGTTCGTGCCCCGGTCCGGGAGGATCCCACATGCCGCGGAGCGGCTGGGCCTGTGAGCCATGGCCGCTGAGCCTGCGCGTCTGGAGCCTGTGCTCCGCAACGGGAGAGGCCACAACAGTGAGAGGCCCGCGTACCGCAAAAAAAAAAAAAAAAAAAAAAGTGAGAATGTTGTTATTGTTTGAAAATCTGTAGGCTTTCTAGACAAGGGGTACATTCACTAGAGTCAGCCACTTGGAAAGAGTTACTACCAACTGGCTAGTGTAAGTGGATTTAAACATCAGTATGGGAAAAACCTCTGTAACCCAACTTTGTGGTATTCAACCTGGCTGCTCAAGGTTTGCAGAGGAATCATATTGTGGGAGCAAAAGAAGAATATGGTTTGTTCATAGTTCAGGAGGATTTATCAATGGTGGCAGCTGGGGGTGAAGGTTTTGAGGGGGACACTCATATAGATTGAGATAGGTGTGAAATGAAACTGTCATTAAATTGTGGTAGTCAGTGCTATGGCTCAGGTCCAGAAGACATGTATTTCATTCTCCCTTATCGTATAAAGGAATGTATAAGCTCACCTTCAACAGAGTCCCAGTTTTCTGAACATTTCATTATGAGAAATCTATGGTTAAGGTCCAAAAATAATATGTGCATTTAAAAAATTTATTTATTTATTTTTGCTGTGTTGGGTTTTCGTTTCTGTGCGAGGGCTTTCTCTAGTTGTGGCAAGCGGGGGCCACTCTTCATCGTGGTGTGCGGGCCTCTGACTATCGTGGCCTCTCTTGTTGCGGAGCACAGGCTCCAGACGCGCAGGCTCAGTAGTTGTGGCTCACGGGCCTAGTTGCTCCACGGCATGTGGGATCCTCCCAGACCAGGGCTCGAACCTGTGTCCCCTGCATTAGCAGGCAGATTCTCAAACACTGTGCCACCAGGAAAGCCCAATATGGGCATTTTTTGGTATGAGTTTTTGGTATTACTAATAGGCATGGGCTGCCTAATGAAGGGGGCCTATTTTTTTATTTTAGAAATAATCAGTGAGCACACAGCTGACATTTTCTAAAAATTCTAGTCCTACATATTTTTTGTCTCTTTTAACAAGGGAAGGATTTAGGAGAGAGATGTACACACTAACAGAAGAGAATCTTTCTGTTACTTGGATGGAAAGAAGATGATGAATCAGATTGCTAATATATATATTGGTAGAAAATAAATCTAAAAAAAGATAGAAAAAATCTGCTTTATTAAATCAAGATACTACTGCACACCTATTAAAATGTGTAAAGTCTAAAACACTGATAGCACCAGATGCTGGTGAGGATGTAGAGCAACAGGAACTCATTCATTGCTGGTGGAAATACAAAATGCTACAGCTACTTTGGAAGTCATTTTGGCAGTTTCTTACAAAGCTAAACATACACTTACCATATGATCCAACAGTTGTGCTCCTAGATATTAACCCAAATGAGTTGAAAATGTATTTCCACACAGAAACCTACACATGAATGTTTATAGCAGCTTTATTTATAACTGTCAACAATTTTAAGTAACCAAGATATCCTTCAGTAGGCAGATGGGTAAACAAACTGTGTTGCATCCATATAGTCAAGTACTATTCAGCACTAAAAAGAAATCAACCATCAAGCTGTGAAAAGACACAGAGGAACCTAAATGAATATTGCTAAATGAAAAGCCAGACTGGAAAAGCTATATACTGTATGATTCCAACTGTATGACCATCTAGAAAGGCAAAACTAAAGTAAAAATAGATTAGAAGTTGTCAGGAGTTCGGGGGTGGGAGGGGAGAATATGTGGAGCACAGGGCATTCTTAGGGTAGCAAAACTATTTTGTATGCTACTTTAATGGTGGATACATGAAATTATGCATTTGTCCAAGTGCACAGAACTATACAATACAAAGAGTGAACCCCAATGTATACTTAGACTTTAGTTAATAATATATGAATAGTGATTCATCAATTGTGACAAAGTTACCACACTATCACAAGATGGTAATAATAGAAGAAACTGTACTGGGGGAGGGTAGTGGGGACATATATGGAAACTCTGTACTTTCAGCACAGATTTTCTGTAAACCTAAAACTGCTCTAAAAAAACAAGTAGGAAAATTTCAAAAATACATGTTTATAGAGTTTCTTTTGTGCTTCTTCTCAATCAGATTTATGGAAACTCAAGATTTCCCAGTTCCTTGTTAAAATTAAACGTGGAGATGTCTTTTGAGAGTTTTTCTCTGAATAGACTTTTCTTTATATCTCTGCTTTCTGATGGGCAGCTAAAGTTATACAAAAATATTAAACAGTTTAAAAGATTTAAAAGGTAGGAACTTAAACAGCCAAATAAATTAGAGAAAAATTAAAATAAAGGGACAGAGTATTGCTAGGGTTCTTGTTACAGACATTAGAAGCCACTTTAGAAAATTCAAGCATAAAAGGAATTTATTAAAGGCTATTAGGTAGCTTATAGATCCCAAGAGGACCAGATTCGAGGATGACTATAAAGCTGTGAACAGTATTCAAATCACTTTACTAGACTTGTTTCAGGAGAGATCATCTGTATCTGAATAATGATTTCACAGATGCTAAGTGCAGGACATTTTTCTGAGGTCTCTGTCCCTGTTGCCTCTAATACCTTGAGTGTCTCCAAAAATTGGCCATCTTCACTAAGAAGTATTTCAACATAGTGGCTACTTTCTTATGTTTCTCTTTTTGAATCTAAGCTTTGCATGAATGCATCTGCTTTGCAAGAATCTTTTGCCACCAGTTTGAGTCTTCACCCTGAACCTAATTTTATGTCCTTATAGTTTTCTTTGGTGCCATGAATCCACGTAAATTGGTAGTTGTTTCCAGATTTTGAACAACCTTTTCTTATTGACCTTCCAGTGAATCTCCTGGATTAAATTAAAAAGGAGGGAGAACCTGTTTTGTCTTTCTTTTTAATGTACTAACAGTTATAACTATATTTATTTGTTCTTCAGCATTACTCATATAGATCTTAAAATGCATCCTACTTTTTTTTCTTGTGTCTTCTATATAATTTCCATCAGAACAACCGAATCCAAATATATTAATATTGTGTCTTACCCCTAACTGAAAAGAAAATGACTGTGAATATGGTCAAGAAAATGATTTATTTTTGGCAGTATGGATTTTCACATCTAATAATAATTAAAAACTTTATGTGATATCAGAAAGACTTTAAAAACAAGCTCTCTGGATATGCTATCCTGCCTAGAAGAGTCAGATGTAGATTTTACCATTCCTTTTGTTATCTTACTTGTCCAGCTCAAGGAAAATCATTGCTTTGCATTTTTTTCTAAGCCTAATTATATCTAATACTTTATTATATTTTACTAAAAGAGACTATGTTAGGTACATTTAAATGTTTTGTAAATTATTTAAAAGAAGTATTCTTTGAGTTATCACTTATTTTAATAATACCTGAGTTGGAAAATTCTGATATGCCTGCAGCATTCGTCTTAAGAGTCTCAATGCCAACACAGATATAACTTCCCTGGCACGAAAGGTGGTTGAAGAATGTAAACTCATTCATCCCTCAAAGCTAAATGAGGTAGAACAGCTGTTGTACTATCTCCAGAACCGCCGTGATTCAGTGTCAGGAAAAGGTAAGCAGAAGAATTCCTAACTTTTTAATGTAAAACCAGAGTTGTTTGACTATAGTTTGTACTTTTGATATTTGAATGGTGAGTTTTCTTTTGCCAGTGCTCTAAGTAAGTGAATGAAATAATAAAGAAACATACTAGTTTCCTACATGCCAGGCTTTATGTTAGATGCTTCCAAAATGATCTGTTTCATACTGTGTGTGTACACATGTGCTGAAATAAAGAATAAAAAAGCAAATACCATATTGATTCTAGAATAATAAAAGGAGAAAATTGGGAGCAGAAAACCTGTTTTCTCTACCCCAGCAACTAGATTTATATTTTCTAAATTTTTTATTGACATTTAATTGATAATTTGGATTTCTTATTTAAATGTTAAAATATATGTCATATGCATAAGTTTTGTGAATCTTTGTTAGGAAAACATTACCTTTTCATTCCTAAACATCTTTGTTGTTACCATTCTTCTATCTTTAATTACCTCATAAAAGAACCAAGCCATTAAAATATTAGAGCTAAGCAGTTGATTATTTATAGAAGACATTTTGGAATAATCCAAACCCAAAACAAAACGAGAGTACAGACATTTGAATGGAAAGTCATCTCAGATTATTCAGTGGTTAGTTATTCCATTTCATAGTATTTATTAAGTTTACATGTATCTCTCTTTTATCATTGGTGAATTCTAAAATATGGTACCCTTGAAATAACTTATACTTAAGTTTTGATTGTATTAAATAGAAAAATGAAAGAGAAAATCATTTGGACTTTTTTCAGATTAACCAGTCTTCTCTCTCCATCCACAGCAAATAAAATGCCTTGTGCCTAATATATACTTTTAATTGGCACTGTATATAGTATCTAACATACTATAGCTGTGAATTTATTTAAAAGCAAAAATGAACATTTTGAATTTGATTGTTTCCAACTACATAGCTGGCACTCAGTGTATCCCTATTAATTATTAATAATAAGTGCTATAAGGAAAATATTATCAAAAATTTTATTAACTATTTTTTGATACGATATTCCTGTTAACAGTGTTACTAAATGATGAGAGATAGCTTCAATAAGTAAGTGAGAAAAATAAATTCTATGCTCCTTTAAGATGTGTGTGTACTTATTATAGGTTGTACAATATAGTTAAAATTGATCTTTCCTAATGCTAAATTAATATAATTCCGAGGGCATTTGTAATAAAATATCTTTAAACAAATGAAAACCCTTTCACTGAATTTTCAGAGTAAATCAGTCTTCTTACCTCCTTCCCCAGAAATTAGAGGAATATGAGGAAATTTTCATATTATCATAAGTAGATAAATTAATTCAAATCAATATGTTTCTCTATATGGATATTAATGTTTGGAGGCATATATGAAATGCTATACTATAGTATATGTACACTTATTTTTTATTTTTTATTTTTCTGCGGTACGCGGGCCACTCACTGTTGTGGCCTCTCCTGTTGCGGAGCACAGGCTCTGGACGCGCAGGCTCAGCGGCCATGGCTCACAGGCCCAGCCGCTCTGCGGCATGTGGGATCTTCCTGGACCGGGGCACGAACCCTTGTCCCCTGCATCGGCAGGCGGACTCTCAACCACTGCGCCACCAGTGAAGCCCTGTACACTTATTTTTAAAAACTATTCCATTTTCTTTCTTTTTTACTTGATATTCTCTATTTCAAAACCAGAAACCTAGCCCTAAAAGTGGTTGAAATAAAACAATAATAGTTATTTGATTATGTGATTCTTTACCATAAGTATTTTTTTTTCTTTGCTTAATTAAAATCACTGTCATAGTAAATTATCTGTTTGAGGAAAAATCTAGCTGTTAAGAAAACATAACTTTGGGCTTCCCTGGTGGCGCAGTGGTTGAGAATCTGCCTGCTAATGCAGGGGACACGGGTTCGAGCCCTGGTCTGGGAGGATCCCACATGCCGCGGAGCAACTGGGCCCGTGAGCCACAACCACTGAGCCTGCACATCCGGAGCCTGTGCTCTGCAACAAGAGAGGCCGCGATAGTCAGAGGCCCGCGCACCGTGATGAAGAGTGGCCCCCGCTTGCCACAATTAGAGAAAGCCCTCACACAGAAACGAAGACGCAACACAGCAAAAATAAATTAATTAAAAAAATAATAATAACCACTTTAAAAAAAAAACAAAAGAAAACATAACGTTGTCCATAACGGCTACCTTCCTCTGAAAACAATCAGGGCTAATTCCTATTATATGTAAAACATTTGCTAATTATAGAATCAAAAATTTGATACTACTTGAACTTATTTTAATGTACATTCATTGCTTAGGTTTTTGACGCAGATCAGAGCAGTGAAGCATTTTTGATAATTTTTTTACAAAATGAAGTTCTGCTATGAATCAAATAATTCAACATAAAAAATGACTCAAAGTTGTGTTCAACACCTTTGAATACCTCTTTAATTCATTTGGGAACAAGTGAGGATTAAATTAGCACAAATATTAAACATTTGCCTTTTAATTTATGATCCTAATTTTGTTTAAAAAATCAGCAACTGTATTTTAGCTTTTTAACTTTATCCAAGTTATTTCTTTTCCTTTTCCTTTGTTAATTTTTATTTTAGTTTTTATATTACTCAACTCATGAGTTTTTCTTTGCCTTATTGATTTTCCTATTCTTAAATGTGAATTAGGAAAAGAAGGAAAACTCAAAATGGAGTATTTTGCTTCTTGTTGACAAGTCTGGCTATTTGCATACCTAAAATGTTAGCCAAAGAGGAAGTTTAAATTGCTACCTGACATAACTTGGAGATTATTTATAGATTTTATTATACTGTCTGTGATATCCTTATTAGAACAAATGCATTATAGATGAACATTTTTTATACATTGGAAAAGAGGTTATTTCATAAATTACCCATTTGAAGATCCCCAACTTAGCTAGAATTAAACTCAGCTGCTGAAAATAAAAATTACCCAGAAACCTAAAAACATTGCTCTTCTCATAAGAAAAAAATCTTTTTACAGAAAAAAAAGAAAAATCAAGCAAGCCTAAAGATCCACCTCCTTTTGAAGGAATGGAGGTAAGACTGTATTTTTATCTAATAGAGAATTGATTCTAAGGTATTGCTTTTTACCATCAATAATTCATACAATCACATTAAACAAATGTGGAATTTTAAAAAATGGTTGAACTTAAACTACCTGAAAAAGGTAGAAAATCAGTATTTAATAAAGGCAAAAATTATTGGATGTGTCTTTTAAACATAATTTATTTTGATAACTACGTTGTGAAATGTTTTAAATATTCTTATTCTACCATGTTTTAAAGTATGTTTAATTTATTACGGTAGATACTATTTTGAATTACATTTAAGATACTTTATCAATATAAATAGGCCAGTTTTAGAGTTTATGTACATCCCATTTTATCATATGGTTTATGACTACTTTCACTCAGGAGTCCTATCACCCAAAGGTCTAATTTCCCCCTCTACGAAAGGATGGCAACTGTAAGTCCTTTGAAAACTTGTCTCTTACTATCAAGGGCAGTTTATTGATCACAAAATACCATTCCTTTGACATTGGCTCTGTTGAGCATTATTCTTTTAGAGTACTTCCTTCCTCTTCCTTTGTTTCAGATTGATGAAGTTGCTAACATTAATGACATGGATGAGTACATTGAGTTATTATATGAAGATATTCCTGACAAGGTTCGGGGTTCTGCTTTGATCCTACAGCTTGCTCGAAATCCTGATAACTTGGAAGAACTACTATTGAATGGTAGAATTTATAGACTTGAATTTATAGACTTATCTATAAATATTTAAAGTAGAATTATTATTGTGAAATATGATTTTTTAAATTTATTATCATAGAGGGGTAAGCCAAAATTATTATATCAAGCTTAGGAATGCACTTATTTTCCAGCTCTTTATTACTTTCCTTCTTACTCAAATTTCTTAACGTGTGGGCATAACATTTAAATATTCTCTGGAGGACTCACTAATAATTTAAACCAGAAAAGTAAAGCATTAATGGTACTGAATCTTTTCTTCCTTCTATTCTGGAAGACTTTTTATTTTTTATTCTATTCTGGAAGACTTTTTATTCTTTCAGTTAGGATACAATATCAGACTTTTGACATTTGCACATGTATGTATATGCTTTTATTAAATTACAGTTCCAATATTAGTTTTCTTTTAATAGCACAGCCAAAAATAGTAATCTTTTAAATTTCATTTAGATTGATTTTGATACCAAGTATTTGCTTTCTTTTCATTAGAAGTGCTGGGTAATAAAAGAAAACGGAGATATAATGCTCTTAAAACCTTTTTTCTCAGTAATACCACTGTAGAATACCACTATAGAATTATGATTTTCTGATTACACTTTTGCCAAAAATAAAATATGGAAGATATTGTTATGATATGATTTCCATCACATGTGAAGGAATGTGATGGAAATCATATCAACACTTTGTAGCATGGAAAATATATGCAGAGATCTTTCCAGAGAGTCATAGGATATTACCAATATTCCAGTTAGGAAATTTGTACATTTTAAGTATTTTCTAAATTATACAACTCATATATTAATATATTCTTTTTAAAGAATTAGAGTATTACAGATAAAACCCCCTTTGACCATTAGTCTATAATCTGTTAGAAGTTTGGAGTGCATTCTTCCAGATCTTTTCCATATATTTATACATATATATATAGGTTTTTTTCCTGTATTAAAGAATAGAGTATTACCTTATATGAATTTTTATGTTAATTATATCACACCTCTTGGTAATTTTTTCTCCATGTAGTAATGGTTCAAGATTATATGCATATAGATACATACAATGTAATTAGTTTTGAACTACTTTTGATTATTGTATTTTATGAAGTTATGCATATTCTTTAGCCATTCCCCTTTTGATGGTCATTTGGTTGTTTCCAAAGTTTTCAGTAGGGAACTATAGTGAACATCTTTGTTCATATCTTATATACACAGGCAAGGGTTTTTTAAGTGTGTGTACACAGAAACAAAGGTCATACAGAAATGCAGGTCATAATTTCTTAGGGATATTTCTGAATTGTCCTCCAAAGTGGTTGTACCACTGTCTCTCCAGACCAATGGAATATGAAGGCTATAAAACTTAAACATTTTTGCCACTGCATTGTTGGTAATAAACAATATCTCTTTATTTTAAGTTGTATTTGCCTGATTAATGAATTTGATCTTTTTCTCATGTCACTAGACTTCTGGAATTCCTACCCTGTGAAGTTTGAATTTATATATACATGTGAATATATGTATATTTATATATGAGTATACATCCTTTTTCTTTTATATATATGTATTATATATACAGTCATCCCTTGATATCCATGGGGGATTGGTTCTGAGGCCTGCCAAGGATACCAAAATCTGCAAATGCTCAAGTCCCATAGTTAGTCCTCCATATCCTTACATCTGCAGATGCAACCAACCACAGATCTTGTACAGTTGACCCTTAAACAACATGAGTTTGAACTGCCTGGGTCCACTTATGCACACATAAGTTTAAACCCATGTTCAAGTATAAATGGGCCTGTGCAGTTCAGACCCATGTTGTTCAAGGGTCAACTATACATCCTTTTTCTTTTATGTACTTAGAAATAGTTTTTTTCAGTCTGTCTTTTTGTGTGTGTGTGTGACATATCTTTTTCCATTCTTTTACTTTCACCCTATTTGTGTCTTTGAATCTGAAGTGTTTCTGTTGTAGAATGCATACAGTTGGATCATATTTTTTTAATACATTCAAATAATCTGCCTTTTGATTGGCGTGTTTATTCTATTTACCATTAACATAATTACTCATAAAGGATTGTCATCTAACACTTTGTGTTTTCTGTATGTCTTTATCTTTTTTCTTCTGTTTCTCCATTACTACCTTCTTTTGTGTGAAATTTTGTCTAGTATACCATTTTAATTCTTTTGTTGTTCCTTTACTGTGTTTTCCTGAATTATATTTTCTAAGTGGTTACCCTAGGATTACAGATACCATCTTAAATTTTAAAAATCTAGTTTAAGTTAATGCCAACATAATTTTAACAATATACAAAAACTTTCCTTCAGTATACCTCTATTCCCACCCCATACCTTTATACTATTATTTCATACATATTACATCTGCATACATTATCAGCCTATCAGCAAGTAATATAATTATTGATGTATGCATTTGAAAATCAGATAGAAGAAGATAATACAATAAAAAATATGTTTATAATGTCTTTTATATTTATAGAGTTACCTTTACCGGTGCTCTTTTTTTCTCTGTTTGGATTTAAGTTACTCTCTAGTGTCCTTGCATTTCAGCCTGATGGAATCCCTTTAGTATCTCTCATAGAAAAGGTCTACTAGCAACAAATTCTCTAAGTTTTTATTTACCTAGGAATAACTTTTCTTCTGTTTAAAGGGTAGTTTTGCTGGATATAGAATTACTGGTTGACAGTCTTTTTCTTTTACAATTTGAATATGTCATCCCACTGGCTTCACGTCTGCATGGTTTCTGATGTGAAACCAACTGTTAACCTTATTGAGGACCATGTGTACATGTTGAACTGATTTTCTCTTGCTACTTTCAACATTTGCTTTACCTTTGGCTTTTGCGAGTTTGACTTATGATGTGTTTAGGTGGTCATATCTTTGAGTTTATCTTGCTTGGAATTTGTGGAGCTTCTTGGATATGTAGATTAATGTTTTTAATCAAGTTTAGGAAGTTTGGGCCATTATTTTGTTAAATATTTATTTAGCTCCTTTCTCTCTATCCTTTCCCCTTGGGATCCCCATGTTAGTAAGCTTGTTGATGTCATATAGGTCTTTGAAGCTCTATTTATTTCTTTCTGTTCCTCAGACTGGATAATCTTAATTAACCTGCCTTTACATTTGTTGATTTTTTTTCTAATTCACATCTGCTGTTAGGACCATCTAATGAAATTTTCATTTCAGAAATCATACTTGGAACTTCAGAATTTCTATTTGGTTCATTTTGTATAATTTGTATCTCCTTATTGATATTCTTTGTTTGGTGAGACGTAATTCTCATACCTTCTCATATTTTCCTTTAATTCTTTAGACATCATTTCCTTTAGTTCTTTAAATATATTTACAGTAACTTCACATAATTTAAAATCTTTGTCTCATAAGTTCAAAATGTGAGCTTCCTCATGGACAGTTTCTATTGAATGCTGTGTTTTCTGAGTATGGGATATACTGTCCTATTTCTTTGCATGTGTTGTATTTTTTGTTGTTGTTGAAATAATATTGGGGCAACTCTGGAAATCAGATTTCCATTCCTTTCCGGACTTGTTATATTTGCTGTTTATTTGTTTAATGAGTTTCCTGGATTAATTAATTATGTAAAGTCTGTATTCTTTGTCTCTGCAGTCACTGAAGCCTCTGCTCAGTTAGTTTAGTGGTAACTAATGATTAGATAGAGATTTCTTTAAATGCCTGGCACAGAGTTTCCCAGCCTTTGCTGAGGGGCTGTGGGTGTGTACATGTGGGTGGGAGGATGTCTTCAGTGCTCAAGGAAGTAGTTTACAAGCCTTAGCCTTCAATTGCTGCTTGAACATTGCCTCAAGGTTGGCCAGAGACGAGAGATTAGGCTCTTTTAGGTCTTTCCCTGGTATGTGCACATTTCTACATGTGTGCCGGGCCTTCTGGAGTCCCAGGAATGTGTTGGAGTCTTTCAAAGACCCAGTGAATATCTCATTTCCCAGTTTTTTCTTTTAAAGTGTTTTGGTTAGCCTCTTGTTACCTTAAGTTGGCTAGGCTGCTGCTGCACATAGCTGCAGTGTTGCTGCTGGTAGTTTTCAGCAAATGCCCTGGGTCTAAGGCTGTTTGTAAGAGCAATCTCTGAGTCAGGTCAAATAAAGCCAAACCATGGGAATGGAGCTTTTCAGCAAGTATCCTGATGGATAAGATATTGACAGTTCACTGGAGTGGGAATTTGGGGGAGCACCACACTGTTCTACTTCCTCCAGCTGTTGCTGGGCTACTGTTTTTCACAGATATCATGGTTGTGATACTGTTGGTTTTCAAAGTTTCCACAAACTTGCACAGAGGGGATGGATTAGGGCAAGTTGAAATGCCACAGAGCTCACTGTTCTTACCAAGTCAGCCATATTTCTTAAATAAACACTTCTTGAGTTTTTGCAAAACTAATTTCCAGAGTTCTAAAGGAGTTGATTTTGAAAAAATTTACCAGTATTATATTTGCTTATGGAAGAGTGGATTTTTGCAGGTCCTTACTCTGCTCTTCCTAAAGTCCTTGGCCCTGGAATTCATTTTTGTTGAAAGTGACAGGTAGAGATGTAATTTTATTTTTTTCCACATTGTATAGCCAGTTATTCCAACTTAGTTATTTTTTTGTTAACATCTTTATTGGAGTATAATTGCTTTACAATGGTGTGTTAGTTTCTGCTTTATAACAAAGTGAATCAGCTATACATATACGTACATCCCCATATCTCCTCCCTCTTGCGTCTCCCTCCCACTCTCCCTATGCCACCTCTCTAGTTGGTCACAAAGCACTGAGCTGATCTCCCTGTGCTATGTGGCTGCTTCCCACTAGCTATCTGTTTTACAACTGGTAGTGTATATATGTCCATGCCACTCTCTCACTTGGTCCCACCTTACCCTTCCTCCTCCCCATGTCCTGAAGTCCATTCTCTACGTCTGCATCTTTATTCCTGTCCTGCCCCTAGGTTCTTCAGAACCACTTTTTTTCTTTTTTTTTTTTTTTAGATTCCATATATGTTAGCATACAGTATTTCTTTTTCTCTTTCTGATTTACTTCACTCTGTATGACAGACTCTAGGTCCATCCACCTAACTACAAGTAACTCAATTTTGTTTCTTCTTATGGCTGGGTAATATTCCATTGTATATATGTGTCACATCTTCTTTATCCATTCATCTGTCGATGAACACTTAGGTTGCTTCCATGTCCTGGCTATTGTAAATAGAGCTGAAATGAACATTGTGGTACATGCCTCTTTTTGAATTATGGTTTTCTCAGGGTGTATGCCCAGTAGTGGGATTGCTGGGTTGTATGATAGTTCTATTTTTAGTTTTTTAAGGAACCTTCATACTGTTCTCCATAGTGGCTATATCAATTTACATTCCCACCAAAAGTGCAAGAGGGTTCCCTTTTTTCCACACCCTCTCCAGCATGTATTGTTTGTAGATTTTTTGATGATGTCCATTCTGACTTGTGTGAGGTGATACCTCATTGTAGTTTTGATTTGCATTTCTCTAATGATTAGTGATGTTGAGCATTCTTTCATGTGTTTGTTGGCAATCTGTATATCTTCTTCGGAGAAATGTCTGTTTAGGTCTTCTGCCCATTTCTGGATTGGGTTGTTTGTTGTTTTTGATATTGAGCTGCATAAGCTGCTTGTAAATTTCAGAGATTAATCCTTTGTCAGTTGCTTCATTTGCAAATATTTTCTCCCATTCTGAGGGTTGCCTTTTCGTCTTGTTTATGATTTCCTTTGCTGTGCAAAAAAAAGCTTTTAACTTTCATTAGGTCCCATTTGTTTATTTTTGTTTTTATTTCCATTTCTCTCGGAGATGGGTCAAAAAGGATCTTGCTGTGATTTATGTCATAGAGTGTTCTGCCTATATTTTCCTTTACAACTTTTATGGTGTCTGGCCTTGCATTTAGGTCTTTAATCCATTTTGAGTTTATTTTTGTGTATGGTGTTAGGGAATGTTCTAATTTCATTCTTTTACATGTAGCTGTCCAGTTTTCCCAGCCTCACTTATCAAAGAGGCTGTCTTTTCTCCATTGTATATTCTTGCCTCCTTTATCAAAAATAAGGTGACCATATGTGCGTGGGTTTATTTCTGGGCTTTCTATCCTGTTCCATTGATCTATATTTCTGTTTTTATGCCAGTACCATACTCTCTTGATTACTGTAGCTTCGTAGTATAGTCTGAAGTCCAGGAGCCTGATTCCTCCAGCTCCGTTTTTCTTTCTCAAGATTGCTTTGGCTATTCGGGGTCTTTTGTGTTTCCATACAAATTGTGAAATTTTTTGTTCTAGTTCTGTGAAAAATGCCATTGGTAGTTTGATAGGGATTGCATTGAATCTGTAGATTGCTTTGGGTAGTATAGTCATTTTCACAATGTTGACTCTTCCAACCCAAGAACAGGGTGTATCTCTCCATCTGTTTGTATCATCTTTAATTTCTTTCATCAGTGTCTTATAGTTTTCTGCATACAGGTCTTTTGTCTCCTTAGCTAGGTTTATTTCTAGGTATTTTATTCTTTTTGTTGCAATGGTAAATGGGAGTGTTTCCTTCATTTCTCTTTCAGATTTTTCATTTTTAGAGTATAGGAATGCAAGACATTTCTGTGTACTACTTTTGTATCCTGCTACTTTACCAGATTCATTGATTAGCTCTAGTAGTTGTCTGATAGCATCTTTAGGATTCTCTGTGTATAGTATCATGTCATCTGCAAACAGTGACAGCTTTACTTCTTCTTTTCCGATTTGGATTCCTTTTATTTCTTTTTCTTCTCTGCTTCCTCTGGCTAAAACTTCTAAAACTATGTTGAATAATAGTGGTGAGAGCGGCCAACCTTGTCTTGTTCCTGATCTTACAGCAAATGGTTTCAGTTTTTCACCATTGAGAACGATGTTGGCTGTGGGTTTGTCATATATGGCCTTTACTATGCTGAGGTAAGTTGCCTCTATGCCTACTTTCTCTAGGGTTTTTTTAATCATAAATGGGTGTTGAATTTTGTCGAAAGATTTTCTGCATCTATTGAGAGGACCATATGGTTTTTCTCCTTCAATTTGTTAATATGGTGTATCACATTGATTGATTTGCATATATTAAAGAATCCTTGCATTCCTGGTATAAACCCCAGTTGATCATGGTATATGATCCTTTTAATGTGCTGTTGGATTCTGTTCGCTAGTATTTTGTTGAGGATTTTTGCATCTATTTTCATCAGTGCTATTGGCCTGTAGTTTTCTTTCTTTGTGATATCTTTATCTGGTTTTGGTATCCGGGTGATGGTGGCATCGTAGAATGAGTTTGGGAGTGTTCCTCCCTCTGCTATATTTTGGAAGAGTTTGAGAAGGATAGGTGTTAGCTCTTGTCTAAATGTTTGATAGAATTCACCTGTGAAGCCCCTCTGGTCCTGGGCTTTTGTTTGCTGGAAGAGTTTTAATCACAGTCTCAATTTCAGTGCTTGTAATTGGTCTGTTTATATTTTCTATTTCTTCCTGGTTCAGTCTTGGAAGGTTGTGCTTTTCTAAGAATTTGTCCATTTCTTCCAGGTTGTCCATTTTATTGGCATAGAGTTGCTTGAAGTAATCTCTCATGATCCTTTGTATTTCTGCAGTTTCAGTTGTTACTTCTCCTTTTTCATTTATAATTCTATTGATTTGAGTCTTCTCCCTTTTTTTCTTGATGAGTCTGGCTATTGGTTTATCAATTTTGTTTATCTTCTCAAAGAAACAGCTTTTATTTTTATTGATCTTTGCTATTGTTTCCTTCATTTTTTTTCCTTTAGTTCTGATCTGATCTTTATGATTTCTTTCCTTCTTCTAACTTTGGGTTTTTTTCTAGTTGTTCTTCTTTCTCTAATTGCTTTAGGTGTAAGCATAGGTTGTTTATTTGAGGTGTTTCTTGTTTCTTGAGGTAGGATTATATTGCTATAAATTTCCCTCTTAGAACTGCTTTTGCTGCATCCCTTAGGTTTTGGGCCATTGTGTTTTCATTGTCATTTGTTTCTAGGTATTTTTGATTTCCTCTTTGATTTCTTAATTGATCTCTTGGTCATTAAGTAGTGTATTGTTTAGCCTCCGTGTGTTCGTATTTTTTACAGATTTTTTCCTGTAATTGATATCTACTCTTACAGTGTTGTGGTTGGAAAAGAAGCTTGATATGATTTCAGTTTTCTTAAGTTTACCAAGGCTTGATTTGTGACCCAAGATATGATCTATCCTGGAGAATGTTCTGTGTGTGCACTTGAGGAGAAAGTGTATTCTGTTGTTTTCGGTGGAATGTCCTATAAATATCAATTAAGTCCATCTTGTTTAATGTATCATTTAAAGCTTGTGTTTCCTTATATATTATTTTCATTTTGGATAATCTGTCCATTGGTGAAAGTGGGGTGTAAAGTCCCCTAGTATTATTGTGTTACTGTTGATTTCCCCTTTTATGGCTGTTAACATTTGCCTTATGTATTGAGGTGCTCCTATTTTGGGTGCATAAATATTTACAATTGTTATATCTTCTTCTGGGATTGATCCCTTGATCATTATATAGTGTCCTTCTTTGTCTCTTGTAATAGTCTTTATTTTAAAGTCTATTTTGTCTGATATAAGAATTGCTGCTCCAGCTTTCTTTTGGTTTCCATTTGCATGGAATATCTTTTTCCATCCCCTTACTTTCAGTCTGTATGTGTCCCTTGGTCTGATGTGGGTCTCTTGTAGACAGCATCTATACAGGTCTTGTTTTTGTATCCATTCAGCCAGTCTATGTCTTTTGGCTGGAGCATTTAATCCATTTACATTTAAGGTAGTTATCGATATGTATGTTCCTATTAGCATTTTCTTAATTGTTTTGGGTTTGTTTTTGTAGGCCTTTTCCTTCTCTTGTGTTTCCTGCCTAGAGAAGTTCCTTTAGCATTTGTGGTAAAGCTGGTTTGGTGGTGCTGAATTCTCTTAGCTTTTTCTTGTCTGTAAAGTTTTTAATTTCTCCGTTGAATCTGAATGAGATCCTTGCTGGGTGGAGTAATCTTGGGTGTAGGTTTTTCCCTTTCATCACTTTAAATATGTTCTGCCAGTCCCTTCTGGCTTGCAGAGTTTCTGCTGAAAGATCAGCTGTTAACCTTATGGGGATTCCCTTGTATGTTATTTGTTGTTTTTCCCTTGCTGCTTTTAATATTTCTTCTTTGTATTTCATTTTTGGTAGTTTGATTAATATGTGTCCTGGCGTGTTTCTCCTGGGATTTATCCTGTATGGGACTGTCTGTGCTTCCTGGACTTGATTAACTAATTCCTTTCCCATATTAGGGAATTTTTCAACTCTAATTTATTCAAATATTTTCTCAGAACCTTTCTTTTTCTCTTCTTCTTCTCGGACCCCTATAATTCAAATGTTGGTGCGTTTAATGTTGTCCCAGAGGTCTCTGAGACTGTCCTCAATTATCTTCATTCTTTTTCTTTATTCTCCTCTGCAATAGTCATTTCCACTATCTTATATTCCAGATCACTTATCCATTCTTCTACCTCAGTTATTCTGGTACTGATTCCTTCTAGAGAATTTTTAATTTCCTTTATTGTGTTGTTCATCATTGTTTGTTTGCTCTTTTGTTCTTCTAGGTCCTTGTTAAACGTTTCTTGTATTTTCTCCATTCTATTTCCAAGATTTTGGATCATCTTTACTATCATTATTCTGAATTCTTTTTCAGGTAGACTGCCTATTTCCTCTTCATTTGTTTGGCCTGGTGGGTTTTTACCTTGCTCCTTCATCTGCTGTGTGGTTCTGTGTCTTCTCATTTTGCTTAACTTACTGTGTTTGGGGTCTCCTTTTCACAGGTTGCAGGTTTGTAGTTCCTGTTGTTTTTGGTGTCCACCCCGAGTAGCTAAGGTTGGTTTAATGGGTTGTGTAGGCTTCCTGGTGGAGAGGACTAGTGCCTGTGTTCTGGTGAATGAGGCTGGATCTTATCTTTCTGGTGGGCAGGACCGTGTCTGGTGGTGTGTTTTGGGGTGTCTGTGACCTTATTATCATTTTAGGCAGCCTCACTGCTAATGGGTGGGGTTGTGTTCCTGTCTTGCTAGTTGTTTGGCATAGGGTGTCCAGCACTGCTGCTTGCTGGTCATTGAGTGGAGCTGGGTCTTAGCGTTGAGATGGAGATCTCTGGGAGAGCTTTTGCCATTTGATATTACGTGGAGCCGGGAGTTCTCTGGTGGTCCAATGTCCTGAACTCAGCTCTCCCACCTCAGTGTCACAGGCCTGACACCTGGCTGGAGCACTGAGACCCTGTCAGCCACACGGCCTGAAAAGGGACAAAAAAGGGACCAAAAAAAGGGACAGAAAAGGGACAAAAAAGGAAGTAAGAAAGAAAAAAATAAAATAATGTTATTAAAATAAAAAATGATTATTAAAAATAAAAGAATTAAAAAGTAATAAAAAGAAAAACAAAAGAAGGAAAGAAGGAAGAGAGTAGCCAAACCAGAAAACAAATCCACCAATGATAACAAGTGCTAAAAACTATACTAAAAAAAAACCCAAAATGTACAGACAGAACCATAGGGCAAATGGTAAAAGCAAAGCTCTACAGACAAAATCATACAAAGAAGCATACATGTACACACTCACAAAAAGAGAAAGAGGAAAAAAATATATATATATATCATTGCTCCCAAAGTCCACCGCCTCAATTTTGGGATGATTCGTTGTCTACTCAGGTATTCCACAGATGCACAGTACATCAAGTTGATTGTGGAGATTTAATCTGCTGCTCCTGAGGTTGCTGGGAGAGATTTCCCGTTCTCTTTGTTCACACAGCTCCTGGGGTTCAGCTTTGGCTTTGCGTGTAGGTCTCCTGAGGGCATCTGTTCTTTGCTCAGACAGGGCAGGGTTAAAGTAGCAGCTGATTAGGGGGCTCTGGCTCACTCAGGCCAGGGGGGAGGGAGGGGTAAAGAATACAGGTTGAGCCTGTGGGCTGCACAGGCTGGCGTGACGTTGCACCAGCCTGTCACGTTGCACCAGCCTGAGGCATTCTCCTGGGGAAGTTGTCCCTGGATCACGGGACCCTGGCAGTGGAGGGCTGCACAGGCTCCCTGGAGGGGAGGTGTGGCGAGTGACCTGTGCTTGCACACAGGCTTCTTGATGGCTGTAGCAGCAGCCTTAGCGTTTTATGCCCACCTCTGGTGTCTGTGCTGATAGCCGTGGCTCGCGCCGCCGTCTCTGGAGACAGTTTAGGCAGTGCTCTGTACCCCCTCTCCTCTCACACACCGAAACAATGGTCTCTTGCCACTTAGGCAGGTCCAGACTTTTTCCTGGACTCCCTCCCGGCTAGCTGTGGCGCACTAGCCCCCTTCAGGCTGTGTTCATGCAGCCAACCCCTGGGATCCAACCGAAGCCCGAGCCTCAGCCCCCGCCTTCCCCAGCGGGTGAGCAGACAAGCCTCTTGGGCTGGTGAGTGCTGGTCGGCACCAATCCTCTGTGCGGGAATCTCTCCACTTTGCCCTCTGCACCCCTGTTGCTGTGCTCTCCTCCATGGGTCTGAAGCTTCCCCCCCGCCACCCCCCATCTCCACCAGTGAAGGGGCTTCCTAGTGTGTGGAAACATTTCTTCCTTCACAGCTCCCTCCCAGAGGTGCAGGTCCTGTCCCTATTCTTTTGTCTCTGTTTTTTCTTTTGCCCTACCCAGGCACGTGGGGGGTTTCTTGCCTTTTGGGAGGTCTGAGGTCTTCTCCCAGCGTTTAGTAGGTGTTCTGTAGGAGTTAGTTGTTCCACATGTAGATGTATTTCTGATGTATTTGTGGGGAGGAAAGTGATCTCCTCGTCTTACTCTTCTGCCATCTTGGAGGTCTCTCCCCAGCTTAGTTATTGAATATTCCTCCTTTTCCCAGAGATTTGAAATGGTTTTTCTGCTATATGCTGGCCAGTTTTTTATTCAATAGATACTTCTTGAAAGCTTATTCTGTGCCAGATACTGTTCTTATATATTCATAGATATGTTTTGATGCTCTTTTTTCTTTTCCATTGATCTGTTTGATAATTTCCATACTAATATCATACTGTTGTTGTTATGTTTTGTTTTGTACTTTGACTAGAGTTTTAGAGTATGGAGGAGAAATGTTCCAATTTGTTGTTTTCTTTTTTTTAATGTGGTGTTGCTGGTCTTTGTATGTTTTCTTATATATTGTTTTGAGATCACTTTATTATATTCTCTGAGAAAATCTTAACAGAATTTTAATTATGATTGCACTCAAATTATAAATTAATTTTGGGTTATATTTTGATCTGTTGTAAACTTTGTAATTTTCTTTTGGTTTATTTCTTCATAACCTGCTGTGTATAATTCCTATAGCTGTATTTTTATTGAGACATTTTTCTGTTCTTTAGTAAAGAAGAAAAATGCTGAATTTGTGACATTATAGTACATCATTTTCCAAAGTATATTCTAAGAAATGCTGTATCCTCTGGATTATAAGGATGAATGCCTTTGGAAATACTGGATTAAGCAAAGCTAAACCAGATTCTTTATTAAGTAGGACTTTTTTAGAGCTTTTGCATATTACCTATTTATTTGACTTCAGAATAATTGTGTTCAAAACGTATATTATACCAGTGTTCTGTATTATGAATATGAATAATACTGTGAAATGCTATTATAGGGTGTTTTTAAGTTTGTATAAAAAAATTCCTCACTAAGTGGATTAGTAATATAGTGAATTCTTGTTGTTTCATAATCTGAATGGCCAGAAAGCTCAAATAAATGAAATACTTTCATTACCATAATAAATACTTATAATGCAGTCTACGAAGTACAATAGATCCTCAATGCCTATTATAGAAAGTTGAATTATGATCACTATATAATACACAGATATTTTAATTTTTAATGATTTTCAAGATTTAGTCAGCTATGTAACAGTACTAATTTGACACTAGTCTCATTACTTTATGTTTACTTAATGTATAGTAATTCTCATTAATCAATTCATTACCTTTTTCAGGAAAAAGGTGTAACAGGGATATTTATCAATCTATCCTAAAGCTAGTTTCGTTAAAAATTTTTTGCTCTATTTATGCCCGTTGGCATCAATTTAACATGACATTAAAATATTAGACTTATTTTTCTGTGTATAAGTTTTATTTGATTATTAATTTGCTTTATTGAAGTCAGTGTTAGCCTGCTTTAAACTGCTCATTATTTTTTTAGACTTAATCTAGTTTTTCACTTATTCATGAACACATTAAATCAGATGTTAAAAAAAAAACTGGCACTGCAGTAGCAAGTGGAAATGAAAATTAAGAAATAAATTTTTTTATTGTCACCCATAGTATACTTACTATGTTACTTTATTTAAATCATATTTTATTTTTCTATTTACAGTTAGACTTAAAGCTGCATGTTGTGAGTTTTAGTATTTCAGTTTTAAAAATAGCTTTCTGTGTTGGAAAGAAGCATCCTACTTTTTGTCCCAGTTCTATCTTAGCTTTGTTATTTATTTATTTATTTTTAACATCTTTATTGGAGTATAATTGCTTTACAATGGTGTGTTAGTTTCTGCTTTATAACAAAGTGAATCAGTTATACATATACATATGTTCCCATATGTCTTCCCTCTTGTGTCTGCCTCCCTCCCACCCTACCCATCCCACCCCTCCAGGCGGTCACAAAGCAGCAAGCTGATCTCCCTGTGCTATGCGGCTGCTTCCCACTAGCTATCTACCTTACGTTTGGTAGTGTATATATGTCCATGCCTCTCTCTCGCTTTGTCACAGCTTATCCTTCCCGCCTCCCCATATCCTCAAGTCCATTCTCTGGTAGGTCTGTGTCTTTATTCCTGTTTCACCCCTAGGTTTTTCATGACATTTTTTTTTCTTAAATTCCATATATATGTGTTAGCATACGGTATTTGTCTTTCTCTTTCTGACTTACTTCACTCTGTATGACAGACTCTAGGTCTATCCACCTCATTACAAATAGCCCAGTTTCGTTTCTTTTTATGGCTGAGTAATATTCCATTGTATATATGTGCCACATCTTCTTTATCCATTCATCCGATGATGGACACTTAGGTTGTTTCCATCTCTGGGCTATTGTAAATAGAGCTGCAATGAACATTTTGGTACATGACTCTGTGTTATTTATTGATAGTAGACATTTAAAACCAACTACCCTTTATATCAGAGGCAAGGTGAGTGATCATTTTTGTACATCCCCTTTTTCTTTAGAAACTGCCCTTGGTGCATTAGCAAGAGTCCTCAGAGAAGACTGGAAGCAAAGTGTTGAGTTAGCTACAAACATAATATACATCTTTTTTTGCTTTTCCAGGTAAGTGTAAAAATTAGGAAATAAAAGTACTGATCTATATCTATTTCTCTCTGTCTGTGTCATTGATTTAGATAGTAGATCACTAGTTTTCTCAGTCTTCTTATGTATCTAACTATGCTCTGCCTCTAAACTTCTATTTCCGATTCTCTGTCCTCTTTGTTGTTCTGTCTTTCTTTCAGTCTACACTAACCAATGCATATACATGTACAGTAGGATGATATAATGGTTTAGAGTTTAAGAGTTATGGGCTCTGGAAATGGACTCTGGCTTTGAATCCAAGTCCTGCTGTATATTAGCCATGTGATCTTGGTTACATTACTTAACCTTTCTGTGCTCAGTTTCCTCATCTGTAATTGTGGATAGTAATAGGAGCATCCTCTTCAGGAAGGTATAAGAAAAAAGCCTGACGCAGAGTAAGTGCCAGTAAATGTTACTGTTTTATATACAGTTGATCCTTTTTTCCACTAAATATGTACTACCATACTACACGGTCCCCCAGTTGAAACTGTGGATGCAGAACTGCAGATATGGAGGACCCACTATAAGTTATACTTAAATTTTTGATGATACAGAGGGTTGGCACCCCCTTGCATTGTTCAAGGGTCAACTCTCTCTGTGTGTGTGTGTATACACAATATATGTTTGCAAACACATACCTGTTATGTATTCATGTATTTTATTTATACACATATATTCTTTAGAAGGATACTTACTGAGACATTGTGAAAAGTTTCTCACTTCTCAGAAATTCTAGGGAATTTCTTGCCTCTGTTCTAAAAATGTGTCAGCATTAGCAAATAAATATTTACTGAATAAATACTTGGATGAATAAATTGTCTAGGAAACGTATGTAAAACCTGATGGCTAATACTTCACTAGTTTATTTCCTGGTATCAGTTTTATTCAATAATAGTATTGTTATATTATTAGTTTTGTTAGGTGGTAGTCTGAAATTTTATTTTGAGGGTATCTGAATAGTTAAAATGGTGGTTAATTACAAAAATGTGTTTTGTGTAATTTCTAACTTAAAAATAATTACGTTTCAGGTAAGTGTTGTGTGTTAAAATATATTTAATCTCACAATTTCAAGTCTTCCTAGTATACTGTGGGCATATTCATTTATTGAAATACGTATATCAAGTCTCTTTTACATTGTTTGTACCAGTGTTTATCCAAAACAGATTTCCTGAAGTCACAAAATGTATTCCTTTAAATACATACTAAAAACTCTTCTTTAAAGCTTTTCTCAGTTTCATGGACTTATCACTCACTATAAAATTGGAGCTCTGTGTATGAATATCATTGATCATGAATTAAAAAGACATGAGCTTTGGCAAGAAGAACTTTCTAAGAAGAAGAAAACTGATATCCTTTGAAGCGGCATTTCACCCCACTGTTGCCTATTGCTGTGAGCTTTGGATGGAGAGGATTTTGTTTTGTTTGTCATTCACCTTACTTGAAAAAATGCAAGAGTGTGCGCTGAAGGTTAAGATGAAGATTGAAATTATCAGAATGAATATAGTTTTACATATTCTTTTTAATCTTTTTACAACTTTGATTAGGTGATAAGCTAGAGGGAATAGATAATAGTGGTCCTGGATAACTGAATTGGTGAGTCTCTAAGTGACTGTGCTATTTTGTCCCTCAAGATCCTTTAGTTAGCTGAAGTCTGGCTCACCACTGTTTCTTACATGGTTTTCTCTGTGTAATAAGGTGACTTTGATTGGAATGAGTGTGAATTTGGTGAAGAACATAGTTTTAAATTCTATTTTTCTAATTATTAAAAAAGTATTTTTGGACTTACATACAAATTTGAGATGCCTGCAGAAGCATAGAACCTGTGAAAGGAACCTTAAAAAGAATCAGTTTTAACCTTTCAATACAAGAATCTTTTCTGCAACTTCCCTTACAAATCGATTATTTAGTCTCTTCTTTATCATGTCACTGCTTATTGATTTAGCTCATTCTGTGTTTTGACATTCTATTTATTATAATGGTTTTTTGCTTAGTGTACTAAAGTCTACTTCCCAATAACTTCTATCCCTTGATTCTAATCTTGCATACTGAAGCAATATAGAATAAGGATATTTTCTTCAATATCACATTTCTTATATATGAAGATATTTGTCATATTTCTTCTACAACTTTAATTCTAAATTGAAGGTCCTGGCTTATTCATATCTGTCTAATATGACATGTTTTGCAGATGACAAGTCATACAGGTAACTTTCTTTTGAACCCAATATTTATTGATCTCTTTTAAAAAGTAAAAATATTATTTCTGTTGTGCCCAATATCTCATGTTTTCTACCTCCCCTTCGTGGAATACACAAGGCACTATAAAAATACACCCTCATACACACACACAGATTTGACTTTTCTTAATTAGGATCTTTATAGGTTTAGACATTTTCTGTGTGTGCTGTAAGCTTCCGACATCTAGATTGGTGTTGACTTAAACCATGTGGACAACTCAATAATCCTGGAGACTTCAGATCATTTCTTGAGTCCCAAGTTTCCTGAATATACCTAAAATTCATTGAAACTAAGGAGGGGGCAGGATACAGAGAGAACCACTAATGGGACTTTTAGCAATCATTAATTTATACTTTGTGATTGCTTGGTGACAAGAACTGATCTTTTAGGACATATCATATTCCTATAAATATTAGACACCATTGAATGTAAGATACACCATTATTTATGAACCACTACAAAAGGAGAAAGATGCTTCCAATTAAAACTATGACATATCATGGATTATAAGATATATTCAAATTCTGGAGACGTTAAGATGTGCAAAAAATGTGTCTCAGAATCAATGGATTACAATAATTGAAGGAATATAAAAATGACCTATCAGAATTTTGGCCATTTCTCCTAAAATATTTCTATTTTATTAAGTCTTAAGTTTCCTTGTGTTGTGATGCAAGTAACATTCAACAAGGGGGATGTTTTTGAGCGCTTGGGGATCCTGAAGTCATACTGAAGTAATTGGTTATTTCTACAGGTGTCCAAGGGACTATTTGGGGCTATAAGATATAATTTTTAAATTTTGTTTTTCTCTAACTTTGGGATATTTCTCTTTTTGTATGTAGTCTGAAGAGGGTGCTAAAAAGCTTTAGATATAATCAACGTCCTTTCAATATACTAGACATCTGTCCGAAGTGGAATTCACTATTCTTATTAACTAAATCATTCTTTAAGGCTATAACCTTTTTGATTCATGGACCTATTTTTTAATCTGGTGAAAGTTAGAGACTTGTGCACATACCTAAAATATTTACCTACAATTTCTGAGGATTCAAGTACTTGGTGAAGCCTAAACATGTGTTCACCCAAGGTCTGCAAGCACATGCTCGAGCACTTGGTTAAGAAGATTTGTTATAACACAATTGTGCAGGGAATAATATTTTAATTAAACTATTGGTTACAGAAAATAACTGGATAAAATTGCACATAAAATTTATTAGCACTGTTCTTCATAGTATTTTTCATTAGGTTTTCTTTGCTTCAATGAATATGGATGATCCTTAACTTGTTTACTTGATGAAGACCCTGAAAACCAAACCTTGAGAAAAGATTATGAAAAAACCTTTAAAAAATACCAGGGGCTTGTGGTAAAACAGGAACAGCTCTTACGAGGTATGAATACCTAAGCAATGAGAATGCAACAAAGTTCTTACTACACATTCAGCTTGTTCTATTTTTGTCAGATAAATAAAGCTAATACCAGACTAATTGAAAGTTCTGTGAATTTTAATGTACTACAGAATCTTCTGTCTTTAGCATTGATAATGATGTTTTAAATTTCACTCCACTATCTTTCTACCAAAAAGCCCCATTCAGCTCTTAAATGTATAAATTACATTCTTGAAATTGTATTAATCAGAAAGGATTTTTTAATCCAATGTATGACCTTTTCAATAATAAGAATCTTGTCTCTCAAACCCTGCTATATGTATCTTATATGGTGACAATTTTGTTGCTTTCCTAGGAAATTGATGAAAAACTTTTCAAAATATTTCTCTTTAATAAAAAATAGTCTCCTCTTTCTGGGGTTTGTTGAGAGATTTAACAGTTCAATAGTATGGTTTCTCAGTCATTGATAGGATGCAAAATCTTATGTCGTGAGTAAGAATGATGTGGGACTTTTAAGTGTGCATTCAATTCCTGCTCTGTAGCTGACTATTGATTTTTTCCCCCAGCTTTATTGAGATATAATTGATATATAGCACTGTGTAAGTTTAAGGTATACAGTGTAATGGTTTGATACAAGTATATGTTCCAGAATGTTTACCACAATAAGATTACTTAACAAATCCTTCTCCTCACATAATTACCATTTTGTTGTTGTTATGGTGAGAACATTTAAGATCTGTCATAGCACCATTCAAGTATACAGTACAGTATTTTTACCTGTAGTCACCACGCTGTATATTAGATCCTGGAACTTACTCATCTTATAACTGAAAGTTTGTACTCTTTGACCACCATCTCCCCATTTCCCCCACAACCCAGTGTCTGGTAGCCATCAATCTACTCCTTGTTTCTGTGAGCTCAGCGTTTTTAGATTCCACATATAAGCATATAAGTGAGAACATATAGCATTTGTCTTCCTCCATGTGACTTATTTCATTTAGCATAATGCCCTCAAGATCCATCTTTATTGTGGCAAATGTCAGAATATCGTCCTTTTTAATAAACAAGTAATATTCTATTTTATATATATTATATATAATGTATAAGTAATATATGTTATATATTTTATATAATATTTTATATAAAATATACATCACATCTACTTTATCCATTCATCTATGTATAGACACTTAGGTTGCTTCCACATCTTAACTATTATGAATAATGCTGGAGTGAACATGGGGGTGCAGATATCTCTTTGAGATCATGGTTTTATTTCCTTTGGATATATACCCAGAAGTAGGATTGCTGGGTCATATGGTAGTTCTGTTTTTAACTTTTTGAGGAACCACCATACTGTTTTCCAGAGTGGCTGTACCAGTTTATATTCCTGTCAGCAGTACACCAAGGGTTGCCTTTTCTCCACATTTTGCCAGCATTTATCTCTTGTCTTTTTTTTTATTTTTAAAGAAGATGTTGGGGGTAGGAGTTTATTAATTTATTTATTTTTGCTGTGTTGGGTTTTCATTTCTGTGCGAAGGCTTTCTCTAGTTGTGGCAAGCGGGGGCCACTCTTCATCGTGGTGCACGGGCCTCTCACTGTCGCAGCCTTTCTTGTTGCGGAGCACAGGCTCCAGACGCGCAGGCTCAGTAGTTGTGGCTCATGGGCCTAGTTGCTCCGTGGCATGTGGGATCCTCCCAGACCAGGGCTCAAACCCGTGTCCCCTGCATTAGCAGGCAGATTCTCAACCACTGTGCCACCAGGGAAGCCCTATCTCTTGTCTTTTTGATAATAGCCATTCTGACAGGTGTGAGGTGTTATCTCAGGGTAGTATTGATTTGCATTTGATGATTAGTGATGTTGAGCATTTTCATGTGTCTGTTGGCCATCTGTACGTCTTCTTTGGAAAAATTTCTATTCGGATCCTCTGCCCATTTTTTAATTGAGTTGTTTGATTTTTCGATGTTGAGTTGTGTGAGTTCTTTGTGTATTTTGGATATTAACCCCTTATTGGATATATCATATGCAAATATCTTCTCTCATTCTGTAGGCTGCTTTTTCATTTTGTTGATAGCTAGCTTCCTTTGCTGTGTAAAAGTTTTTTAGTTTGATGTAGTCCAATTTGTTTGATTTACTTTTGTTTCCCTTGCCTGAGGAGAAAAATTATTGCTAAGGTTGATGTCAGAGAGCATACTGCCTATGTTTTCTTCTAGGAGTTTTATGGCTTCAGGTCTTACATTTAAGGCTTTAATCCATTTTGAGTTTATTTTTGTATATGATGTGAAAAAGTAGTCGTCCAGTTTCATTCTTTTGCATGTAGCTGTCTAATTTTCCCAACACTATTTATTGAAGAAGCTGTCTTTTAGCCATTGTATATTCTTCTTGCCTCCATTGTTGTAGATTGACCATGTAAATGTGAGTTTATTCCTGTACTCTCTATTCTGTTCCATTGATCTATGTGTCTGTTTTTGTGCCATACCATACTGTTTTGATTACTGTGGCTTTGTAGTATAGTTTGAAATCAGAGAGCGTGGTATCTCCAGCTCTGTTCTTTGTAAAGAACAAAGCTGGAGATATTGTTTTGGCTATTCGGGGTCTTTTTGTTTCCACGTACATATATATTTTAAATTGTTGTATTTTCTTTTTGGAGTGATCCCTTTATCATTATGTAATGTCCTTCTTTTTCTCTAGTTACAGTCTTTGGTTTAAAGTCTATTTGTCTGATATAAGTATTGCTACCCCATTTTTCTTTTTGTTTCCATTTGCATGGAATACCTTTTAACATCCTCTCATTTTCAGTCGGTTTGTGGCTTTAGATCTGAAGTGATTCTCTTATAGGCACCATATGCATGGGTCTTGTTTTTGTATCCAGTCAGCCACTCTGTGCCTTGATTGGAGCTTTTAGTCCATTTACACTTAAAGTATATTGATACGTATGTACTTTTTGCTATTTTGTTCATTGTTTTGGGTTTTTTTTTTTTTAACAGTCCTTTTATGGTCCCTTCTTTTGCTCTCTTCCCTTGTGATTTGATGTCTACCTTTAGTGTTATGTTTGGATTCCTTTGTCTTTTTTGTGTGTGTTATCTATTATAGATTTTTGGTTTGTCGTTACCATGAGGTTTATATATATATATATATATATATATATATATATATATATATATATCTGTTATAAACCTTATGATACATTATTATTTTTGTATAGACAGCCAATTTTACTTTAAAGATATTTAAATATTAAGAAAATAACCTTATATGTTTACTTATATAGTTACTATTTCCACTGATTCTACTATTTTTTGTTAGATTATGTTTCTGTCGTCATTTTCTTTCTGTCTGAAAGATTTCCTTGTATATTTCTCACAGGATAGATTTACTAATGAATTATTTTATCTTTTTACATCTGAGAAATTCTTTTTTTTTCTTTTTTGAAATATTTTTACTGGTTTATAATTCTAGGTTGACAACTTATTTCTATTTTCTAAACATACTGTTACACTGTTGACATGCTTGCATTGTTTCTGATGAGAAGTCTGCTGTCATCCTTATCTTTTCTTCATCTATATATGAGGTTTTTTCCCTCCGGCTGCTTTAAAATGGTCTCGTCATCATTTGTTTTTACCAGTTTGATTATATTGTGCTTTGGTGTAGCTTTCTTCATGTTTCTTGTTCTTGGATTTCACTGACCTTATTGGGATTGTGGATTTATATTTTTTATCAAACTTGGAAAATTATCAATTATTATTTCTTCAGGGACTCCAATTACAGGTATATTAGGTCACTTGACGTTTTTTCCATAGTTTACTGATACTCTTTACATTTTTGCTGTTGTTTTTTTTCTTTGTGTGTTTAATTTTGGATAGTTTCTAGTTATGTCTTCAATTTCACTAATCTTTTCTTCTCCAGTCTCTAAACTGCCGTTAATTCCATTTAGTATACAATCTCAGGCATTGTAGTTTTCATTGCTAGATGTTTGATTTAATCTTCTGTATATCCTCCATGTCTCTACTAAACTTTTAGAAAATTTAGAATACAGTTATATAACTATTTTGATGTTCATGTTCGATCATTCTAACTGTGGTGTCAGTTCTAGAACAGTTTCAGTTAGCTGATTTTTCTTTTCCTTACAGGTTGTGTTTTCCTGCTTTTTTGGAATGGCTAATAATCTTTGATTGGAGGCAGGACAATGTGAAATTTTCATTGTTAGGTGATGGATATTATTTTATTCCTATAAATATTCTATTCCTGAGCTTTATTGTGAGACATAATTAAATTATTTGGAAGCAGTTTGATCCTTTTGGATCATTCTCATAAGATTTATGAGTTTGGACATGAGCAGCATTTAGTCTAAAACTAATTATTCCATACTACTGAGGCAAGGCTCATGTGAGAACTCTACCCAGTGGCCCATTAATTATGAAGTTTCCAGTATAGCTGGTAGAAAGAGGCATTATTTCCAGCTCTGTGTGCATGTCATGTATTTTTTCTTCTAATTCTTTCATTTTGTTCTGCCCCCAGCCTCAGATTTGTAACACATGTGACTAGTCAGTACTCTGCTCAATATGTAAAGTAGACCTCTGCAGAACTCTGGAACTCTTCTCTTTTTGAAGCTCTGTCCTCTCTGGTATTCTTTTCTGTGAACGCTAGCCCCCTTGGCTTTCCTGGTCCCTTGCTTCCATCTCTTCATTCAAGAATTCTTTGGGGTTCTTCTGGGATTTTTCCTTATCTGTTTCATGACCTGGAATCTCTCAAGACAGTATTCTGGGCCAATCATGGGCCAGGTCATTTGTTTCTTATCTCTCTGGGATAACTATCCGTCATCATCTGGTGCTCAGTGTCCTGAAAACCCTTATTTTAGTCTTTTTGTTGTTGTTGTTATTGTTTCTGGTGAGGGTTTCCAATCTGGTCCCTGCTCCTCTTATGTATTAATTTCCCAGAGTTGCCAAAACAAAGTACTGCAAACTGGGTGATTTAAAACAATAGAAATTTCACAGTTCTGGAGGCTAGAAAGCCAAAATCAAGATTTCAGCAGGGCCATGCTGCCCCTGAAGACTCTAGAGAAGAATCTTTCCTCGGCTCTTCCTAGCATTTGGTGGCTTCTGGCAGTCCTTCGTGTTTCTTGGCTGTGGCTGCATCTGTTCATTCTCTGCCCACATCTTCACATGGCCTTCCCACTGCATCTGTCAGTTATGTCCTCTCTTCTTATGAGGACCCCAGTCATTGGTTTCAAGGACTACGTTAATCTATTATGACCTCATCCTAACTAGTTACATCTGCAAAGACCCTGTTTCCAAATTACTTCGAATTCCTAGGTCCTGGGTGGATGGAAATTTGAGGAGAACACTATTCAACCCACTTACATCTGTCTTGGTTGCAAGAAGAAGTCTACTATATGCTTTTCCAACACAACTTTAAAACCTTTTATTAGTGCCTTGCATGGAAAATCAGCATGGTGCAATAGTGTAAATGTGTGAGCTTTGGTTTCTGGTGGGTTTTCTTGCTGTGTGGCTAGGGCAAGGTATTTAACTTCTCTGAATCTGGGGTTCCCCATCTGTAAAAATTTTTATAGTATTTCTTGCCTCGTAAAATTGTCTTAAAATGGGTTACTGTTTATATATCAACTAGTACAGTGCCTGGCATATAGTAGGTACTTAATTAGTGAGAATTGCTTTTCCATTTCAAATATTTGTTAAATAAAAGTTTATATGTATGCATATATATTTTTCATAAAGGTTTAGAGATGGTTTATAAGAGTACATAAAATGAAATACTAAAAAAATTGAGCAAAATCAAGACAATAGGAGAGCAAAAAGACTATATTGGCCATAATAGTCTATGTAATTCTGACAGAAAACTTTCAGGTTTAACTCTGAAGCTTCCTGTCAGTCAAGGCCAAATGGAAAACATTATCTGTTACATAATCTCATTGTCAAAAGGGAACAATTAAATGAGTTTCTTGTGAGAATGTAAGCATTTTTATTACCAGTATCTAAAAGAAATTTTACTTAGAACTAGTAGACAGTGGCCTCAACTTTGGTTAGTGTAACAGTTATTTTACTGAATTTCATATGGCCGTTTTCTGTAGACTATCAAAAACTCATTTTGAATATGAAAAATAGGTTTTAGTATCCTTAAATTCAGCTCTAGCTGTACTCTACATTTTTTAGCACAGCAGCCCCTAATTGTTGAAATTTTACCTTGTTTTCTACATGCTTGCCTGTTTTATTATTTGCTAACATATACGTTTAATTGACATTTGATTACAATTAACCTCTTAGCTCCAAGAGGGTAGGAATCATTGACTTATTTTGGTTATTGTGTCTTTCTCAGCATCATAAGAATATTATTTTATATATAAGTTTTGTTTCATATAGCATATATATCAATAATAATAGTTTTCTAATGAATAAATTAACTAGTTAAAATTTTCAAGATAATATACTATCTTCTACATCTGTTACTTTAATGGGTAGAAATGATTTATTAAATTGTTGATTCAATATGCCAGTTATTTAACTCTCATTTATTTTACTTTCCTAGTTGCTCTTTATTTGCTTCTGAATCTTGCTGAGGATACACGTACAGAGCTGAAGATGAGGAACAAGAACATAGTTCACATGCTGGTGAAGGCTCTTGATCGGGACAATTTTGAGCTGCTTATTCTAGTTGTGTCATTTTTGAAGAAACTCAGCATTTTTATGGAGAATAAAAATGATATGGTAACTTACATTGAAACAGCCCATGTTCACCATTTTTGAGTTAGAATATTTTGATAAAAAGTAAACACATTATCCCCCTACTGAGATAATTCTAAATGAAAATTTTACAATGGCAGTAACTCACTTAAGTGGCTTCATTAAGAAATATATTTCATATTAGTTAATTATCCAGATAATTAAAGTTTTCTGGATAAAAATATTTTCCTAATATATTGTACAGAATGAATCTTTCCATATTAAACATAATATATAGAAAGTAATTTTAACTTTAGATTGTGTTTCAGAGTCATCTGGCCTTATTATTTTCCCCTAAGGTACTTTTCTCCTGCATTTCTGGTATTAGTGTGTGGAATTACAGTTTAGCCCAATTTGTTTCTCATTTATCATTCCAATTGGTAGCTGCAACCTGTTGATTCTGCTTAAGTATCTCTTGAAGCTATCTGTTCTTTCTATTCCCAGTGCCATTGTGTTAGTTCATGCCCTCTTTATTTATACACTCTTCATTTCTTGTTTGAATCATTACAGTAGGTTCCTGTTTGCCATCTTACATTGTGTTGATGCAGTTGTCTTTGAGAAATAGTACAAATTGATCATATATTATTTCTCCAGCTGAAAAATATGTATAATATAGAAATATAGAGAGATGGAATAAAAAAATCTGCTTTTTTCCATGTCATTAAAAAGTCTTTGTAAGCACAGTGTTATATTAAATAGATCATACATTAACCATACCTTGCCTTCAGATACTTAAGTTGTTCATAATTTTAGCTATTATAAATAAGACTTCAGTGGACACATTTGTACATGCATCTTTGTCTGTATTTCTGTTTATTTCTTAGGATAGATTTCTCAAAATGGAATTATTGGATCATTGGCTTTAACTCCATTGGAAACTATTTTAGAACTGCATGTTAATACAAGTCATTATGTGACTGTGTATTATTGGTATAAGTGGATTCTCCTTCAGATAGTCTAAATATATAGTAGTTCTACCTGTTCTTTTTCCTTCTTTTAAAATCTAATGAGCTAGGAAGTAGCTTATGCTTATTGAACAATATGGCGTGCTCTTTGAAAACCTGAGACTGATTAATTAGATTTAATAAGTGCCTTGAATTCTGATACTTGGAATACATGAAATTTTATTTTATCCACAGATATTTAGTATGTGTCATTTTCATCATTAGTTTTGATGATTATTGATGATCACTGTGTCTGATACTCTTTTAAGATTGAATTTACTTAATCAAAAACATGTTTTTGTTTTTATCAATCTTATATTCAAGAATAATATGACATGGTGATATATATACTCCTGAGTATAGTTAGAGTGTGGCTAAGTAGTCGCTTCTCCTTGCTGTAAGTTGAAATATATTCTTCCATTTATGTGTTTAGAATAAGTTCACCTTTATTAGGTTTGCAAAATTCAAATTGATTTGCCATAAGCATGTGTCTACTGTGCATTGCTTAGATTTGTATTTAGATGATACTCTTCTTATGTGTTTATTCTGTCAAAACTGATCTCAGGTATATAATTAAAAATTATTTTCTGGTAAAATCATAGATTCAGAAAATAGAATATAAATTGTCTCATCAAACCTCAGTTTTTATTGGGGAGGAAAAACAGGTTCAGAAAAGGTAATTCATCCAAGGTCATAATAATTTGATTGGCAGGGTTTTTAGGGTAGATGTTATGAATTTCATCTTTTATTGTGGAAAAGAATTCATTTTATTTAAGGGTGTTGTATAGAATTAGGATTTTTAGAGCTCAGCTGGACCTTATCTCTATGTTTACATTTTGTAGATTAACTCCTAGTTTTACAGATGAAGTAACAGAGGATTAGAGAGGTTAAGTAATTTGCTCAAGGAAATATCTCCAGGATTCGGCTTCCTACTCCTTTTCTCTGCCTCCAAGGCAAAATTTATTTTTGTTTTTATTTTATATTGTTTTTTTAAAAAAGATTTTTATCAAGACTAAGTATAAGCAATTTTTAAATGTTGGCTTTCAGAAACACTGAAAAATAATTACTTAAAGGTTGAAATAAATTTGCTTGTCAGTTTGATAAACTGTCACTTTGTAGAGAACTTTTAATAAAAGTACTAATTAACTATAAATTCCATTTTAGAGACATAAAATTAAGAGGGTTTTGCATGTTGAGACAATGACTAAATTTAGCTTTGGGCATTGGGCTTTTATCAGCCAGAAACATGATTAGAAGACTGTGTCTAGTGTTTAACTATCTGATTGGGCTACATGTTTTACATTCCATTCTTTGCAATGGAAATACAAATTAAAAAAAAAAAACTCTCCAAGTTACTTTATTAAGTTTGCCATAACCACCAGTGTGTACTGTTGCTGTTTTGAAAGAAAAATATTACTTAATATAATTAGTAACAGATGAAGCCTGTGGCATTTTTATTTAAGAGGGATGGAGGGGAGGGATGACTGATCCATTTGTGAGGTTGTATTATTTATTTAAATAAAGTGTTCATTTTACTGTTATAATGAACTAATACTGACCTTGCTTTTTAGAGTTATATATTTTAAAGGAAGTTTACTTTGCATAAAAAATCTTTCAATTAATTATTTAAATTGAGTTTTCGTATTTTTTATGTAAATACAATATGATTAAAAGGGAATAAGTCATATTAGAATATGAATTTAAGAACAACAGAGAGGATATATATTCCTTGGGTTGCTTATTTTCTTATTAAGTTTTGAGACTTGTTTTTGTATTTTGAATATAAGTCTTTTATCAGTTATGTTTCCAAGTATTTACTACTTTTCTGTGGCTTGTGTTTTCATTTTCCATGAAGAGCAAAAGGTTTTAATTGTTATGAAATCAAGTATATCAAAAAAAATTTTAATAGATTGTATTTTGGTGTTATATCTAAGAAATCTTTTCTTTTTTTTTTTTTTGTTTTTTTGAAATCTTTTCTTAACTCAAGGTCACAAAGATTTCTTCCTGTGTGTTTTTCGAGGAGTTTTGTAGGGTTTGTGGTGTTGTTGTTTTTGTTTTAGTCTGTGATCCATCCATTTTTAGTGAATTTTGCAGATGGTGCAGTGTATAGATCAATATCCATGTTTTGAATATGGATTTCCAATTGTTCCTGCACCATTTGTTGAAGAGACTATCCTTTCTCCACTGAATTGCCTTTGCACCATATTGAAATTGCCTTTGTACTGTTTTTGTTGAAAATCAGTTGGCTATGTATGTGTGGTTTTATTTTTGGACTCTTTTCTGTTCCATTAACCTATGTTTCTATGCTTTCGCTGATACATTTTTGTCGTGATTACTGTAGCTTTATAATCTTGAAATAAGGTAGTGTGAACCCTCAAATGTTGTTGATGTTTTTCAGAATTATTCAGGCTATTTCAAATTCTTTGTCTTTCCATATATTTAGAATCAACTAGTCTATTTCTTTAACAAAATATCCTGGAATCTTGATTAAGATTGCATTGAATCTATTGGCAGGATACAGTATATTGACCGTATTGAAGTTTCCGATACATGAACATGGTATAACTCTCCATTTATTTAGGTGTTTCTTGATTTCTTTCATCATTTCATAGTTTTAAGCATATGTATTTTGCACATATTTTGTTAGATTTATACTTAAGTGTTCTACCATTGTAATGGTAGCTTTTAAAAAAGAATCAATTTCCTGTTGTTGAATGATAGTACATAGATATACAGTTGAATTTTGTATATTGACCTTATGTCCTGTGACCTTGCTAAATTCATTTTTTTACTTGGGATTTTCTAAGTAGACAATTATATTACTTGTAAATAGAAAGTTTTATTTTGTCTATTCTTAGCTATATACTTTTTATTTCTTTTCTTTTGCCTTTTTTTTTTTTTTTTTTTTGGTCTTACTGTACTGGCTAGGCCCTCTAGTATGATGTTAAAAAGGAATGCTGTGACTTGACATCCCAGCCTTGTTACTGGTTTTAGGAAGAAAACAATGTCTTTTACTATTAAGTGTAATTTAATATAGTTTTTTTTATAGATACTTCATTGGTTTAAGTAAGTTCTGTTCTAGTTTGCTGAGAATTTTTATCAGGAATGGTAGTTGGATTCTGTCAAATGCCTTTTCTGCATCAATTGAGATAATCACATGGTATTTCTTCTTTAGACTGTTAATGTAGTGAATTGTATTGGTTGACTTTCAAATGTTAAGCCATTCTTGCATTCAGCAGGTAAACACAACTTGGTCATGATATATTGCCTTTTTATATATTGCTAGATTTGATTAGCTAATATATTGTTAAAAATTTTTGTGTCTGTGTTTATGAGGGATTACTAGTTTATAGTTTCCTTATGATGCCTTGGTCTGGTTTTACTATTAGGGTAAGTCTGACCTCATAGAATGAGTTGGGAAGTATTCCCTCTTCAATTTTTTTGGAAGGGTTTGTGTAGAATTGGTGTTATTTCTACTTAATTGTTTAATAGAATTCACCAGTAAAAAAGTCATCTGGAGGTAGAGTTTTCTTTCTTTGAATTTCTTTAATACCTATAAGACTATTCAGGTTATCTGTTTATTTTTGAGTGGTAGCTTTGCAGTTTGTATCTTTCAAGTAGTTTTTCCATTTCATCAGTGTTGTCAAATGTATAGGTGTAAAATTTTTTGTACTTTTTCCTTCTTATATCTTCAGAGTCCAAAGGTCTGAAGTGACTTTTTCTGTTGCATTACTGATATTGGTAATTTGTTTTTCTCTCTTTCTCTCTCTTTTTTAATAGGTTAGTGGTTTATCAGTATTATTAATATTTTCAAAGAACCAGCTTTTGGTTTCATGTTTGATTTTTGGAGGATATTTTCACTGAATATAGAATTCTAAGTTGACATACTTCATAAATATCTCTGCATTGTTTTCTGGGTTGCATAGTTTTTGATAAAAAGTCTGATGTCATTCTTATCTTTTGTCCTCTATATATAGTGAGTCTTTTATTTTCTGCCTGCTTCCAAGATTTTATCTTTGATTTTCGAAGTTTGAATATGGCCAGGCACACAAGTGCATGTGTGTGTTGTATTCTACTTGGGGTTCTTTGAGCATGGATCTGTGTTTTTGATGTCCTTCATTGTTCTTGGAAAATCCTTAGCCATTATCTTTTCAGGTATTCCTTTTGTCTCTTTCTGCCTCTCTTCTACTGGCTTCCAGTTACACATGTTAATCCATTTGGTATTGTCTCATGGCTCTTGAATGCTGTGTTGCTGTGTTTTGTTCTTCTCGTTTTTATTTTTTTGGGGGGTGGGGTGGGGTTCAGTTTGGAAAATTTCTATTGACCTACCTCTGGGTTTACTAATCCTGGCATTAGCTATATCAAGTCTACTAATGAGCCCTTTGAAGTTTTCCTTCATCTTCGTATTATGTGTGTTGTGTGTTTTAAAATTTAATTCTTTTGGTATCATTTTTTTCTGTGAGATTATCTGTGTTTACATGTGTTTTTCATCTTTTCCAATAGAGCCTTTAACATATTAATCATAGTTATTTTAAATTCTCTGTCTAGTAATTATACAAGTCATATCTGAATCTGGTTCTGTTGATTACCTTATCTCTTATCAATGGGTTATTTTCTTGCTCTTTCATGTATCATAATTTTTTGTTGAAAGCTAGATATTATGTGTAGATTAGTAGAGTGAGATAAATATTATTTATGTATGGAAATGGACAGACCTTTATTTTAGGTCTTTAATGTAGGGGGGGATTAAGTCATTTTTGTCAAGAGTTTAGCTATATTTGGTTATCCTCCAGGCACCATTAGCTTCAAATTCATCTAGCGTTTCTTTGTCTTTGGTAGAGTATTGATGGTCAGAGGATTTTTCTCATTGTTCATGTTCCACCCTCTATTTCAGGCTTTCCTAGCGTGCCTGTGACTCAAAGAGGCTTTCTCCTCATTTTAACTCTCCCCCAGTAATATACTGCTGTTATTTGTCACTTGGCTTTTGCTAATCTGGTGCCAGGGGCAGGGAGGGGATAAGAAAAGAGACTTTTTCCATTGTTCTAATTTAGTTTCAGGCTGCTCTTAGGCTTATCCTGTGTCCATGGTTTTCAGCAATGGGGCTTCCTAAGTCATCCTGTCAACACCTCTCAGGAATTTTTCTCTGTTTCCTTGCCCCAGCTGCAGTGGGTCTTCACCTATGCTTCAGATGTGACAGGATTTGCCATACTTCCCCAAGAGGCTTAAGTCTTTTTTTTTTTTTTTTTTTTTTTTTAAGGGGAAATGGGAGAAAAAGATCCAGACAGGATTTTATGCCTTCTCCCCCGTGGCAGCTGTGCCCCTCTCCCAGACCCATGCCACTGAGGGGAAGTTTTCTTCCATCTCCTGTCCTATCCCCAGTTTTTCTTGTGACCCTCTGATAAGGTCCTTGGAAAAGAGCTTGCAAGTGGTTGCAAACTCCCTGAGCATCTGTAGCTTCAGAGTTCTACAGTCTCAGGCTACTTCACATTTGGCCTTTAGCTACTTGTTTAAAAGTTTTTGTGCAGTCTTCCTAGCAACTTCTGTGGCAGCTTTCTCTCCAGTGCTCTGCTCCATATAAACCAGTGCTCATGACCCTTATCTCCTTGGGGGTGCCTATTTTCCTTATATTTCAGGCCAGTTGATTTCCGTGCAACCTCAGCTCTCTGGGTTTTTTTTTTAAGTTATGATTTTGTATTTGGATTTTTCTTGCAGTTAGAGTGGGAACCATATCCTTTCCAGATTTTTACATCCTTAGAGGAAGTTTGAGATTCTGCTTACTTTTCTTAATCACTAATGCCTCTATCTGACTAATTGCATGGCATTTTAGTTAATCTGACTACTTCTGTTTTTGCCTTCTTCCAATATATTCTCTACTTTGTAGTCAGAATGACAGTTTTTAAAGAGCTTCTCGAATGTTATATTTTCCATGTTACTTCGGGGCCTTTGTACACTGCTGTTTTTTCCATCTAGACAGCTCTTTCCTCTGCCTCTTCAATTAACGTTAGCTAATTTCTGTTCATCCAGTACGTTGTTCTTCCTCAGAGAAGCCTTCCTTGACAGCTCCTCACACTGAGATTATATCAGGTTTACTCCTTATATTCTCTCATGGTACTCTGTTTATTTCTCACATATAATATCACAATTTATACAGTTACAATTAGGTAACTGTATAATTGTGTGTGAGACGGTTGTTTTGGTTTTTTAACTGTATTTCATGCTCTCTAGAATATAAGCTCCATGAAGACAGGAACCATTTCTTTCTTGTTCACCAAAATATACCCAGGGCTTAAATTAAGAAATATTTTTTGAATGGATAAATAAATAAAGCTGGAAAAGAAGTTATACACTGTAATCAAAGAAGCTACTATAAGAATTACAGTTTTACATAAATGTGACAAATATTTGTCCCTGGCCTCTGTGGAAATTATTGTGTGAAGTTAACGAATGAATCCTGCAGCCTGCTTGGAAGACTAAACTAAGAGAAAGGGAGAACCAAAGTTAAAGAGTCTTTGGAGATGGACTTGTACTTTTTAATAAAGAGCTCTAGGATATGACTGCAGTGTGGCCATGGAGTATAGATACAGGTCTGAAGGAAAAATTGTTGTTGGTTTGTCAATTTACCATTTAAAAAAAATTGTTTACTCCTTGGCATGGAATGAAAGGAAAAAAATATATTGAGGCCTCAATTATTAATGTGATTTTTATGAGGTCAGTGAAAATTTACAATAAAGATATGGGAAGGGTGGTATAAATAAATGCTTTAGACCTCCCATAAAAGAAAAAGTAGAGCAAGGTTATTCATAAATATTTTGGTAATGAACAAGAAAAATATGTAGTTATATAGAATTTCTCTCCTTTTTTGGCTGTTTCTTTGTAACAATGATGGGAGATATTTTTATAACCAAATTTTTCTGATTATTACTTTAAGAAATGTGAGTACAGGGCTTACACTACCAAGTAAGTTCTATCCTCTGATTTCTCATCCTAAAACAAGCTCTCTTGAGGCAATTTCATAATCTTCTAGAGTGGGGATCAACAATCTTTTTCTGTAGATGGCTAGAATAATCTGTATTTTAGGCCTGCCCTTCATATGGGCTCTGTTGCAACTACTCATCTCTGCTGTGTAGCATGATAGCAGCCATAGACAGTTTATAAACAAATGAACGTGGCTGTGTTCCAATAAAACTTTACTTATGAAAACTGAAATTTGAATTTCAAATAATTTTCATGTGTCATGAAATATTTTTCATTTTTTTTCAACCATTTAAAAGTGTAAAAGTCAGAAACCATTTTTAGCTCTTGGGTTGTATGAAGACAGATGGCAAGCCAGATTAGACCCCACTAGCCATAGTTCACTGATCCCTGTTACAGAGTTTAAACTATTACTCGTAGCCCAGCTTCTCTTCTGATTTTTGAAGATTTCCAAATATCCACTGAATATCATCTCAAACATGACAAAACTTTTAGTAATTTTTTGCCCTCCTTGTCCTACACCTGTTTTTCAATTTAAAGATCTTAGTTAATGGCACCTACGTCCACCTTATTGACTATGCAGAAAAGGAACCTGAGATTGCTCTCCCATAGGCCTTCTTTCAAGATTGGCCCTGGGCTGGTGTCTAGACTTGGACTCAGGAGTGTTCTCACTGTTTCCTAACTCATACGTGTAGCTTACTCTTTACACAAGCAGTGTGGCTTAAGCTAAACACCTGCTTTCCTTCTCAGGGTTTGGAATTTTATTTTATGCTAGGCAGAGGTTTCCTATGTGACCAGCCCCGAATAAAAACCTTGGACATCGAGTCTCAGTCTCAGTTCAGTGCTGGAGCATGTTCTGTGTGATTCTATGAGGAGAGGGTTCTAAGAAGCTTACACCTGGCTTCTTTCAGACTTTGCCCCCATGTGCCTTTTCCCTTTTCTGATTTTACTTTGCATCCTTTTATTGTAATAAATCATAACCATGAATATGACTATATGTTGAGTCCTGTGAGTCCTCCTAGCAAATCGCAGGACCTGGTGGTGGTCTTGGGGATCCCCAACACACATTGACCAAGCCAAAAGCCTGAAAGTCACCTTCAAAGCTTCCTTTTCACTTCACATTCAAATGCTTTGACCATATCTTCTAAACACGTCTCAAATTATTTTTTCCTCTTCAACATCTTTGTCCTTTCTTTGATTCAGACCTTAATCACGTCTCACCTGTCTAAGGTAATATATTCTTGTGCCTGCCTTCAATCTTTACCTATTCCAGTCTGTCCTATACAGTGCCCCTTATTTTCACATTTTTGTGTATGTTTGTATGTATGTAAGTTGGGTGTGTATGCATACATATGTATATGTGTGTGTATTCTATTTATTATATATTATATTTATTATATTTATCTTTATATAAATATGTGTGGTTCTAGTCTGACCACATCACCCTCTGGACTTAAAATCATTCAAGGCCCTCTACTGCCTAAGGAATAATGTTAAACTTCTTAGCAGAGCATTAAAAGCTTTTTGTGATCTGTCCAACGTCTGTCTGTATAGGCTCCTGCCACTTCCCAACATATACTTTATACTATGGCTATATCAAAGCACTTGCAGTGCCTCAGACCAGCTCTTTTATGCATAAATGCCTATCCACTGTATTTTTCTTCTATTTGGATTACCAGTGTCTTTACCAGAGAGCAAATTATTATACATTGTTTAGAACTTTGTCCTGAATTTAGTCTTTTCTGTTCTTCTAGGTAGCTTGTAGCTCCTTCTACATTGTTTCTAGAGTGCTTCATGCATTCCATTTTTATCATATTGTATTTAAATTATTTGTTTTATTTCTCTGCTGTGTTTTTAGACTGGAATCCTTAAAAGCCAAGACAGAATCTTGTTTAATCTAGCACAGGGTCTGGCACTTAGTAGGTGGAGTCCATAATGTGCTTTCAAGAACCCAAAGTAATTTGTCTTCCAGTTGATGCTATGAAATGAGGGAAGGAAGGGATGAACTGGAAATATATATTTCCTCCTGAAACGTTTGGTTTCAGAGGGGCTTCCCTGGTGGCACAGTGGTTGAGAGTCCGCTTGCCGATGCAGGGGACACGCGTTCGTGCCCCGGTCCAGGAGGATCTCACGTGCCGCGGACCATGAGCCATGGCCGCTGAGCCTGCGCGTCCGGAGCCTGTGCTCCGCAACGGGAGAGGCCACAACAGTGAGAGGCCCGTGTACCACAAAAAAAAAAAAAAAAAAAAAGTTTGGTTTCAGAGAAGTTTACAGATTAAAATGAGAGTAAATAAGTTAACACATAGTTACTTATAAAAAATATATACATGAGGGTAAAAACAATGAAAAAATAATTCTTTGTAATCTGTTTTGTTGTATTGTGCAATAGAGCCTGACTGCATTTGTATTATTACTTTACATAGGTGGAAATGGATATTGTTGAAAAACTGGTAAAAATGATACCTTGTGAGCATGAAGATCTGCTGAATATCACCCTCCGACTTCTACTGAACCTATCCTTTGACACAGGACTGAGGAATAAGATGGTACAAGTTGGGCTGCTTCCCAAACTCACTGCACTCTTAGGTATGCTTTTTAAAAATTAACGATAGTGTTGCTTGGAATTTCCGACATCACTAGAAAATTTAAGTCTGTCTTGAAAAGTCTGCTGAAAAAAAATCATTGTGTATATGTTCTTTGATTGGGTACCTAAATATAAGCAGAATGAATGAAAAATGACCTGTGCTAGGATTTCCATGGTGGTATAGAATGAAATGGAATAGGAACTTTTAGCTGTTTGACTTCATTTACCCCTGTGAAAATGAAACCAGAGTGAAAATATAAAAATACTACTGTGGGAGCAAGAATGAAAAATTACTCTCTCTTCAGCATTTTTTTAAAAAGCAGGTATTGTTTAAGTTCTTATATTCTGCCATACCTTTAAAATACTCCTTACCAATATACAAATGTATGGAGCCTTTTTGTCATCAAGTAAAAAAGGGCATTTTTATATAGTGTCAGAAAATATTATATTGGAGGATTCAGTTTATACATTATTTTCTTTCAGCTATTAGCAAGATATCTATATAGTGAGGATGGATTCAAGAACTAACTCTTCTGTGCTCATACATAATGCTTCTCATGCATAATGCTTCTTAGCAAACTATGTAAAAATGCTTTTTGATCTGTTAAGTGTCTGTCTTCATAGGCACCTGCTACTCCCCAACATACACTTTATACTATGTCCATACTGATCCCCTTACTGTTCTCTAAACAAATTCTTTTATGCCTCAGTGCCTGTCCACCTGCTTTTTTCCTCCACCTGGAATGCCATTGCTTTTCTTAACGAGAAAGCAAAGTTTTACTCAGCTGTTAAGACTCTGTTTCTTTGTTTAGCACTGCAGCTTCATTCTTTTTTTTTTTTTGTAGCTTTCTCCATATATTCAAATATTTTTAAGCAGTGGAATAGTTGGAATGATTTAAAATTAAGTTTATTCTTAGCTATCTAATATCTGCGAATCCAGTCTAATTGACATCGTCATTTGTTTTTTACAATACTAGAAGTAAAATTTATTGAATGTTTACTGTGACAGTTATTTTGCTGTGTGCTCTGTTTACGTTATCTTATAGAATCCCCGTCTGAGATCTTTACCCAGGATTACACAGTTAGATAAAAGACAAAGCTCAAATTCAAACTCAGGTATATCTGCTGCCAAAGTTGGATTTATTAACTACTATAATAAACTACTATGTATAATAATATTAAGTTAACTATGATTAAGATAGGCAGCACTATAATTTAAAATTTCAGTTCTCCAAGTCCCCTTAAAAAAAGTTTTAAGGAAATTTATTTCTTACTTTTTTTCTCAGAAAAGGAAAACCTTTAGTCTGTTAGTCAGTCTAAGAACATTTGGTCCATTGGCCAGTCCACAAATATTACACAAGAGTTTTATTATGCATTTTAGAAGAAACTCTATTGAGGAGCACTTTCAAAAACTGCTTTTGGGGAACCAAAGAAATACTAATATCTAGTGAGGAAACAGGAAAACTTTAAAGTAAACTTGGTGGGCCTTGAATTTAATTTATGTGATCCTTTATTTATCATAAATCTAGCAGAATTATATATCGAATATCAGGTTAGATTCTTAGTGTATGAAGATGATAAGCTAAAGTCCTTGTCCTGAAGCAATTCATAGTCTATTTGGTTTGTTCAGTATCCAGTCACCTACTTTAATGAAACAAATAATTTAAAAGAGATTTTGGGGAAATTACTCATAGGGTACTCATTTCATATTTTGTTAACAAGTAGTAAATTTTGGCATATAAGATATTCAATACAAAAAATATTTCTTTCATCTCTCCTAGAGTTCATTTCTTGTGTCAGACTGTCTTATTAGAATTGTCACTTTTTCCTTTTAAACATGTCACGTTGGGCAAGTTACCCAAACTCTGATTTGATTTCCTCATCTGTAAAATGAAGATAATAATTATAACCAACTTAAGTTATTTTGAAAATTAAATGAGCTATTGCATGAACGTGCTTAGACAGTACCTGACATATAGTATTTTCTTAATAAGTGTTAGCTATAATCATTTTTATTACTAACATCATCATCATTATCATTTAATGTGAAGTGGATGTTCTGTAAGTGTTGCTGACTTACCTTTCTCTGAGCACAGATATCCTTCTTATAGATATTAAATCGCTGTTAACAAACAAGGTAGCTTATTTATTTTTACTTCCCTGTGATATACGTGCAGTTTAATTCAGTTTAAGTCAGTAAAATGTTGCTAATCTGCTATGGCAGAGCATAATGCTAAGCACTGTAGAGAAATATTTTTCAATCTGTAGGTATATTGGAACTCAAAAGAGAGAATGTTTCCACATTGATACTTCATACATAAAGTGCCATTTGAGATGGACATTGACAGATTTGTCTTTTTAACAAGGTGATATTTACAAAGGAAGGAAGAATAGAGGCTGTAGAAAATATTTCAGATAAAATGATCAATATTACCTAAGGCATAGATGGCGCTAGGCCAGTATGAGGAACAATAACTAAGAAAATAGTGGGAGATAAGTTTGAAAAAATGGGTTCGTATGCTTATGTGGCATTATGAAGTTTAAGGCTGTGCTAAGTGTTATACTTAATATAGTTGATGATAGTAATCATTGCAGGTTTTTGAGCTAGTTGGGCCATAATCAGAGTATTGCCCTAGGGAAATTAATCTGGCATCATTCTACTGGATGCACTAAAACTAGAGTCCAAAGAAGAGAACAATAGCATGTTGTGTTAGCAGGACAAGAAGTAAAGAAAACCTGAATTAAGGAAGATGTGGTATGTCAGGTATGAGGCAAAAGGAAAGGGCAAAAGAGACATGTCATAGGTAGACTTAATATGACATGGCTGCTGTTTGGATATGGATAATGGTAAAGAATTCATAAAAACTCAATGCCTGTTAGAATGTTAGTGCCAGGAACAGAAATAGAGAAGTGTAAAGGAAGTAATTTGAGGACATCAGTGATGGATTTAGTTTGAGATATGTTGGAGACATCTTAGACAAAGATGTTCAGTAAGCAGATGGAAACATAGGTCTAGAGCTCAGGAGAGGTAGGAGTTAAAAAAAGAGAAACTTGTCCAATAGATGAGTAAAACTGGAAATCGGAAACCACTAAGTGAGCTATAACAGTCAGAGAAATATGATTATTTTTCAACAGATACATTAAAAAACAGTTAAATTTAGGCTGTTCCTGAGAAGCAGTGATGTTCTTGGAATTTTCATGCAGTAGAGAAATGAAGAAACTGAGTAGGAAGAGCAACTGAAAACTTTTTACTTCCTTTTCACTCATTCTTTCAAAGTCATGCTTTATTATTTTCTTTGAAATATTATGAATTCCTAGGGCATCAGATTTTGCTACACTAGGGAGAGTAAAGAGCTAGTATTATTCTAACCTTACATTACATAGGTAGGAATGGATGAGATCTTAAAAGTTTCCACCTCTGTTCTTAGCTGATCTGTAAAAACTGATTGAAAGCAAAATAATTCAGTTGACATGTTTATGGTTAGCTTGCCTTAGTAACTTCCTGGCTTATCTTTCTATAGCAAGTAAAAGATGATGACTAAGTAGCATTCCTCATGAAAATATACACAAAAATTTTCGTGGAGAATAAATTAAAAAAAAGAAAAGATATTGTGATTTGAATAATTGTTAAAAGTAAAGAGGAAGTTGGTAACGGCTCGGCTCTTATGCCATGTGAGGAACGAATATTCATTTATAAACTCATGAAAACTTTTCATCTATCTGAGAGCTACTAAGTTGACTCTAAAATCATTCCTGTTTAGGTAAAGATTTAGTATGTCATACTCTTTTTTCCCCCCTCTCTTTTGTTGCCCACAAGCCATTGAATTTAAGCAGTTTGTTTTTTCAAATGTTCATTTTTCTTTTTTTAAACATCTTTATTGGGGTATAACTGCTTTATAATGTTGTGTTAGTTTCTGCTTTATAACAAAGTGAATCAGCTATACATATACATATATCCCCATATCTCTTGCCTCCTGTGTGTCCCTCCCATCCTCCCTATCCCACCCCTCTAGGTGGTCACAAAGCACCGAACTGATCTCCCTGTGCTATGCGGCTGCTTCCCATTAGCTATATATTTTACGTTTGGTAGTATATAGATGTCCATGCCACTCTCTTACTTTGTCACAGCTTACCTTTCCCCCTCACCATATACTCAAGGCCATTCTCTAGTAGGTCTGTGTCTTTATTCCTGTCTTACCCCTAGGTCCTTCAGAACCACTTTTTTTTTTTTAATTCCACATATATGTGTTAGCATACAGTATTTGTTTTTCTCATTCTGACTTACTTCACTCTGTATGACAGACTCTAGGTCCATCCACCTCACTGCAAATAACTCAATTTCATTTCTTTTTATGGCCCAGTAATATTCCATTGTATATGTGTACCACATCTTCTTTATGCATTCATCTGTTGATGGACACCTAGGTTGCTTCCATGTCCGGGCTATTGTAAATTGAGCTGCAGTGAACATTGTGGTACATGACTCTTTTTGAATTATGGTTTTCTCAGCGTATATGCCCAGTAGTGGGATTGCTGGGTCATATGGTAGTTCTATTTTTAGTTTTTTAAGGAACCTCCATACTGTTTTCCATAGTGGTTGTATCAATTTACATTCCCACCAACAGCACAGGAGGGTTCTCTTTTCTCCACACCCTCTCCAGCATTTATTGTTTATAGATTTATTTGATGATGGTCATTCTGACTGGTATGAGGTGTGAGGTGATACCTCACCGTAGTTTTGATTTGCATTTCTTTAATGATTAGTGATGTAGAGCGTCCTTTCATGTGTTTGTTGGCAATCTGTGTATCTTCTTTAGAGAAATGTCTATTTAGGTCTTCTGCCCATTTTTCGATTGGGTTGTTTGTTTTTCTGATACTGAGCTGCATGAGCTGCTTGTAAATTTTGGAGATTAATCCTTTGTCAGTTGCTTCATTTGCAAATATTTTCTCCCATTCTGAGGGTTGTCTTTTCATCTTGTTTATGGTTTCCTTTGCTGTGCAGAAGCTTTTAAGTTTCATTAGGTCTCATCTGTTTATTTTTGTTTTTATTTCCATTCCTCTAGGAGGTGGATTAAAAAGGACCTTGCTGTGATTTATGTCATAGAGTGTTCTGCCTATGTTTTCCTCTAAGAGTTTTATAGTGTCTGGCCTTATATTTAGGTCTTTAATCCATTTTGAGTTTATTTTTGTGTATGGTGTTAGGGAGTGTTCTAGCTTCATTCTTTCACATGTAGCTGTCCAGTTTTCCCAGCACCACTATTGCAGAGGCTGTCTTTTTTCCATTGTACATTCTTGCCTTCTTTATCAAAAATAAGGTGACTATATGTGTGTGGGTTTATCTCTGGGCTTTCTATCCTGTTCCATTGATCTATATTTCTGTTTTTGTGCCAGTACCATACTCTATTGATTACTGTAGCTTTGTAGTATAGTCTGAAGTCTGGGAGCCTTATTCCTCCAGTTCCATTTTTCTTTCTCAAGATTGCTGTGGCTATTCGGGGTCTGTTGTGTTTCCATACAAATTGTGAAATTTTTTGCTCTAGTTCTGTGAAAAATGCCATTGGTAGTTTGATAGGGATTGCATTGAATCTGTAGATTGCTTTGGGTAGTATAGTCATTTTCACAATGTTGATTCTTCCAATCCAAGAACGTGCTATATTTTTCCATCTATTTGTGTCATCTTTAATTTCTTTCACAGTGTCTTATAGTTTTCTGCATACAGGTCTTTTGTCTCCTTAGATCGGTTTATTCTTAGGTGTTTTATTCTTTTTGTTGCAATGGTGAATGGGAGTGTTTCCTTCATTTCTCTTTCAGAGTTTTCATCCTTATTGTATAAGAACGCAAGAAATTTCTGTTCATTAATTTTGTATCCTACTACTTTACCAAATTCATTGATTAGCTCTAGTAGTTTTCTGATAGCATCTTTAGGATTCTCTATGTATAGTATCATGTCATCTGCAAATAGTGACAGCTTTACATCTTCTTTTCTGATTTGGATTCCTTTTATTTCTTTTTCTTCTCTGATTGCTGTGGCTAAAACTTCCAAAACTATGTTGAATAATAGTGGTGAGAGTGGCCAACCTTGTCTTGTTCCTGATCTTAGTGGGAATGGTTTCAGTTTTTCACCATTGAGAATGATGTTGGCTGTGGGTTTGTCATATATTGCCTTTATTATGTTGAGGTAAGTTCCTTCTATGCCTACTTTCTCTAGGGTTTTTATCATAAATGGGTGTTGAATTTTTTCAAAAGCTTTTTCTGCATCTGTTGAGGTCATATGGTTTTTCTCCTTCAATTTGTTAATATGGTGTATCACATTGATTGATTTGCATATATTAAAGAATCCTTGCATTCCTGGGATAAACCCCAGTTGATCATGGTGTATGATCCTTTTAATGTGCTGTTGGATTCTGTTCGCTAGTATTTTGTTGAGGATTTTTGCATCTATTTTCATCAGTGATATTGGCCTGTAGTTTTCTTTCTTTGTGACATCTTTATCTGGTTTTGGTATCTGGGTGATGGTGGCCTTGTAGAATGAGATTGGGAGTGTTCCTCCCTCTGCTATATTTTGGAAGAGTTTGAGGATAGGTGTTAGCTCTTGTCTAAATGTTTGATAGAATTCACCTGTGAAGCCCTCTGGTCCTGGGCTTTTGTTTGCTGGAAGACTTTTAATCACAGTCTCAATTTCAGTGCTTCTGATTGGTCTGTTTATATTTTCTGTTTCTTTGTGTTTCAGTCTCAGAAGATTGTGCTTTTCTAGGATTTGTCCATTTCTTCCAGGTTGTCCATTTTATTGGCATATAGTTGATTGTAGTAATCTCTCATGATCCTTTGTATTTCTGCAGTGTCAGTTGTTACTTCTTTTTCATTTCTAATTCTGTTGATTTGAGTCTTCTCCCTATTTTCTTGATGAGTCTGGCTAATGGTTTATCAATTTTGTTTATCTTCTCAAAGAACCAGCTTTTAGTTTTATTCATCTTGCTATCAAATGTTTATATGTTTTTTGCTTGATAACTTTATTTCCTCCTTTGCCTTCCACTTACAAATCATGGAAGCAATGACAGTCATGTGTAGTAAACAAAAGAGAATATCTTCTGATATTCCAGGATTAAGGAAAGGGAGAAAACGTACATACTGAAGAGAAATTAAAATATACTAGAACAGTGCCTTCCAACTTCTATAAAATGCTTCAAAATGTCTACACATGTTCAGAATACGTACAAGTATTTCACATGCTTTTTATTTAATTATTTAATGCCACTGTTATTTTCAGTTGTTTTTCATTTAAATTATGGGTTAAATAAGCTTATGTAGGCCCTTCCTTTGTGTTTTTGTTTGTTTTTGGTTTTTTTGGGGGGTACGAAGGCCTCTCACTGTTGTGGCCTCTCCCGTTGCGGAGCACAGGCTCCAGATGCGCAGGCCCAGTGGCCATGGCTCACGGGCCCACCTGCTCTGCGGCATGTGGGATCTTCCCGGACCGGGGCACGAACCCATGTCCCCTGCATCGGCAGGCAGACTCCCAACCACTGCGCCACCAGGGAAGCCCTGTAGGCCCTTTTATAAGATGAGCCTATGGGGGAAAAAAATCTTCCAAATTCCAAGTAACTGATTCTGTATGAACTTTTGGAACATAACCATTTTGTAAACTTCAGAATTGTTACTATTTTATTAAGTCCTCAAAATAGCCCTTTTATCCATCACTTCCCAGAAAAACGTATTTATTAAATGTATTAGTCAGGAGGACAAGCCTATGATTATTAATAAATAACCCTAATATCTCAGTAGCTTAAAATAGAAAAGTTTTATTTTTTGCTCATATTTATATCCACTATAAGTAAGTAGAAACTGCTGGTTCATGTTAGTATCAGTCAAGGACCCACTAACAAAGCCTCCAGGTCACTGTGGCATCGGGGAAGGGAAAACAGAGAAAATGGATAATTGCAAACTTAAAGGCTTCCACTTTGAAGTAACAAATATCATTTTTGTTTACATTTCCATTGATAAAGCAAATCACATAGCCGTGTAGAACTTTAAGTGGGGTAGGCAAATGCCTGGAAGGATTAGAAGTGGAACATTGGTAAGCATGCAGCCTAATGATCCTGAAAGATATTTAAAAATTTTTCTGAATTTTAGCTGGGTTTCCAGGATTACCAGAATCTCTTAAAGAGTATATCCTGAGACATTACTGCAAATATTACCGTATGTAGTATACCTTGCCACTGTAGTGGCACAGAGCACTTTGAATAAAAGCTAGAATTCTGGAGCCAGACTATATTGAATATTGGCTTTATCAGTTACTAGCTATGTGATATTGTACAAATTACTTAACCCATATGTCAGTTTTCTCATCTCCGGTATGTAGATAATAATGGTACATATTAATAGGGAAGGGTTAAATGATATAATGCAGTAAATATTAGTGAATATAAAAATATTATAAGTGAAATTAATGTAAATATATGTAGAACACAAATAATTGTTATCCAGAAATGGGTCTTTTTTGATAAGTATGTTTTCCAGGCTTAAATCATTAAGGGTATTTAATCATTTTGTATTTAAAAATTGATTACATTGTTCTTAAATATTTTCTTAAGTTTACCTTAATACATAAACATAATTTAAATTTTTATTGAGAAGCAGTATAATGTTGTAGGGGTTAAAACCGTGGGGTTTGGAGCCAGAGTGCCTGTCTCAAGTGCTATATAAGTAATTGCTATTTTTTTCATTATCATTGATTCAAATTTGTAATTCTGAAGATAATTTATTATACAGGGCTGTAAATATTACTATGCTCAAGTACTTCCCTTTGCTAAATGGCCCCAGAATGCTATGTATTTTTAATTTTTATATACAGTTTTTCTGTTTTCCTCACTTGTCCTTGGCTGTCACTTCTCATTTCTTTTGTACCAGCAGCAATTCCATGGCAGCAATTTTCCTTTCCTCTAATGATATATTTCTAATCTCCTGTGGTCTTGGAAACCGACAACTGAACTTATTTGAAATGTGTATTTTGTTAAAAATGAAATTCCAAATGAATGCCCAAAGGGTTCTCTTCCTAGTAACATTTATTGCATGGACCTTGTAACATTTCTTTTGACTGAAGAACCTATTTTGTTTGATTGTACTCTTTGCTGTGTTCAGAGAAATTATATGTAGTGTATACTAAATGATTTCCTGATAAGTGATTAATAGAATGGTTTTTTTTACATTTGTTAATGTATATGTTTTATGTGCGGAAAATTAAATCAACTCCTAACACAATAAACTAAACTTCTCAATTGAGTAGTTCAAGATATATTTAATATCTCTCATTTTTGGCCACTACAATTATATAGAAATTGGAATTATAGAGAGCATAGATTTTAAAGGCATAGGAAATAATTCATCTAGAGCAGTGCCTTTCAAATATCTTTTACCCCAGACTATAGTATTATGTTGTACATTGCAACCCAGTACTCACATGTGTATGTGATGTATATGTATGTGTATGTATGTGTGTATATTAATATACACTATATTTTGTGATATATATTACACACTGTTTTAATATATGTAATTTTTTAAACGTTCATGAAGCAGTATTTTGCCATTTCTATGTGCAATGCACTATATTTTCTATTTTTTCTATTCTTTTTAAATTCTACTTATGACTTAATCATTGATTTTATGTCCTCTGATTTGATGTTCAGTTAGAAAACTGAAATAGGAGAAGTGATTAGACATATTTTCCTTCAAATCTTCAGAAATATCACTGTCTCTTTTGGATTTTTAATGTGTTGAACAGTAGATAATCTAAATTATCTAGGTTACTCCTTGGCTAGTACTTGGAATGATTCCGTGGAATTGAAATTTTTTTTGAAAGGGAAAAAAAAACCTTCTGTAAATCAAATATTTAAAGAATTTGAGGTACATTCTCTTCACTGTAGTTATGGAGAAGGAATTAAAGAGCATATAGTTTATAATATGACTGGTCAGTTTGCTTTTTTCATTAGATAAAAATTCTTTGTTCATTATATGTTCACGTTGACAAATGACTGTCTGAATTTAAAATTACCCATTTATATATAGAAATCAATTTTTAAAAGATGCAAAAAATGTAGAAGCACTTTTGTAGAGCTATACATCTGGTAGAACTTTTCAGAAGTGATTTTTAAGGGATGCTGTTTCAACTGGAAATGCTATCAGATATTAAGTAGGTTTTCTTTATTATTATTTGGGGACCCCATAACTGAAAAATCTTTTTATACTTAATAATAAATTATTTTAACTAGAGTATAATGAATCATGAATATTTCAGGCTCTAATAAAGCTGTGCTATATGAACATTTAATCCCCTTCCCTTGTGTCCTGAAACATTTAACTAGTACATTGCGACCCCTGCTGTTGTGAGAATTGCCAAATAACTGGAAAAAAAATATGTACTTGAGGAAGGTTTTGTGATTTGAATAATTATTAAAGGTAAAGAAGTTATGTTATAGCTCAGCTCTTTTGCCATGTGAGGCTCTGAACAGAACCAAATATTGTAGTTCAACAGAACTAAAAATTATATTGATATTGTTTTATCATATGAGTATTTCATTTAGAAATTTTGAATTTAGCTTTTTCCTTTGACATCAGGAACACATAAAGGGATTAATAAGGAATTTTAGAAATCATCATTTAAAATGTTCTTTCTCAACTTATCCTGAAATTAATTTGCTTGAATAGTTTTGATCTTTTCCTAGGCATAGAGAAAGAAGGCATTATTTCCCCAAATATTTCAAAATTTTTACTTGGGTCCTTGGAAAACCTTATATCTAAAGGTTATAAAATCTTATATCTAAATTCCTTTGTTTTTATTTTCCTAAATACCACCAAAATTATTCATTTCTTATTTCATTTTTTGATATTTTATTTTCCTAAGATTTCATAAAGATCTTAAACTTATCTCTGCTTAGTTCAGTATCAATCTATAATCTTTTCAGTACTATTAATCCCTGTACGTGACATAGTTTCTTATGCTTAGTAACTTTATGTTACCATCTGGGAGACCTATCATAGCCAATGGTTTCATCAATTGTGATTATTTGCAAATTGAATTGGACCTACGAAGTTTGGCTTTACTTATGTAATTGTTAGACAGTTTGTTCAGGTTTTTTATGATATTGAGTTAACTTTTTAAAGTGTTCAAAGATTTTTTGGCTCATCTAGGAATCAGATCATTAAAAAAAATATTCCCTTGTCATAAGTCCTTAAACCGTTTGACATTGATATGTCTCAAGAGTGCTTCCTTATGTCAGAATATCCTGGGTTGGGAGATGGCAAGGAAATTCCTTGTCGTAGTGTATTCTTCAGTTCCCTGGAGAATGCACTGACAGTGTTTCAAAAGTAACTTGAAAAACTAAATTTTCTTAGCTTTCTGTCAGATGCAACCAGGCAAATAATGTTTTTCTTATTTGCCTCTCAGTTGCTTTGGCTTGGATGTTTAATAGCCTGAGTATTGTTTAATGTGCTTGGGGATGATGTTAGCACAGAAGCAAGCATAAAAATACAACTGAAATGTATTCTTTGGAAGATCCTAGTTCAGCATGACATCGCATCGTGCATAAAGCTTAAACATCACAGAGACAGTGTATTACAGGGTCCATACTTAATAATTTTATTAAAAAACTGCCAAATTTCACTGATGAACTCTTTGGGACAATTTTGAGTTAAATGACAGTTTTTCTTCCCCCTTTGTGGATGACATTGATACGTATTTTAAATTGAGTGATGTCTGAGTTTTCATGTCAGCCTTTCAGTTTTTAACTTGATTTTCAAAGGAATTTAAACTCACGGGAATAAACCTTACAAAATATACAGGTCTTATCCTATAAACGTGAATTTTTGGATTTGTTAAAACAAAAATAGAATAGGCACCACAACCTAATGGTTAGGCAGATTAGGTAGCTACCTGTAAATTATAGACAATCACCACTTTCCACACTCTCTGCTGTTTTATAAGTTCCCTGTTTATTAGGTGATTGTTGTAATTCAATGATTAGTGCATCAGTTTTCAAACTTTTGGTCTTGGGACATTTTAATACTCTCAACAATAACTGAGGACCCCCAGAGATTTTTTGTTTATGCAGAGTTATATTTATGGATATTTATTGTATTCAAAAATAAAATTGAAAAAGTGTTACATATTTATTTTAAAATAACCTGCTACATGTTAACATAAATATTTTTATGAAAAATAACTCTTTTCTAAAACAAAACAAAAAATACTGAGAGGAGTGGACATAATTTTACTTCTGCAAATCTCTTTATAGTCAGACTTAATAGACAACAACTGGCTCTCATATCTCCCTCAACAATATGCTGTGAAATCGTATGTCATATATGTCACATATATTATGTCATGTAGCCTCTTATGAAATAATGAGAGTAAAAAAATGAAAATAATATATTATGATTGTTATAAAAATGGTGTGACTTTGTGGATCCCCTTTCGGGGTCCTCAAACCACATTTTGAAAACCAATGAACTAGAGCATTCTTTTAAAGCTTTTAATTCCCATTAAATGCAAACACTTCTGGCAGTAACAATACATCAGGAGTCTCAAACTAGCAGGTTAAATGTAGCTAGAAGGCATGTTTGGTTTTCCCCAAATATATTTTCTTAATTTTATATTTGGATTTCTAGGCAAGACCCAAACACTCCCGTTTCCATAGGATAATCCTTATTTTCTCTTATACTTAGACATTTAGTTATATTTCTTTCCTTGCCCTTTGGACCACTCACATATTAGTAACAATTTCTTTGGTGCTTCGTGAAGGGAGTTGGGGGATGGATGTCATGGTGTAGGAAAATGGAGGTGGAAGACCCTGAGCACAGAGGGACAGAAACATACAGAAAATTCTGGATAATCAGTACTAGACCTTTAATGCTGCCCAGCAGTCATACTACATTTTCTTTGTCTAGTCACTCTTTTAGGTGAGAATTTCATTTCTCTACCTTCTTCTAAATCCAACACCTTATCCTCATCCTCATCTCATTACCTTGTTTTGCTTCCTGTTTCACTGAGAAAATAGAAGCAGTCAGAAAGAATTTCCATGAGTTTCTCTTGCCACAGTTACCCTCCTGCCTACATCTGTGTCTATACTTTGCTTCTACTCTTACCATAAGCCATGCTCCCTCCCTATTTCATTCTCTCAGCTACTCAAGATTCTTGCTCCAGCAGTTCTCCTCTCTGTTCCACATCATTAATTTTTCCCTCTCTATGAGATCATTCCTGTTGACATACAAATATACTATTATTTCATCCATCTTAATATTCTTCTTGACTCTTCACTCTTTTACCTTTAGCTGTCATCTCATTTCTTTTCTTCCCTATCTGTGTAAATTTTGATTCCTTTACATTTGAGAGTTGTGAATCTATGCTAATTTGATGAAACTAATTTTATTGGTTATGGCAGAAATATTAGGATTCCTAGATTCAATAGCACATTGTCGTGCCTGTTTCATAATTCCACATGAATCATTTCAAAATGGATCCAAATGTTAGACCATATTCTCTTCAATGGAAGGTAAATTAGAGTTTCTAAGGTGCTCGACATGGATATAAATTTTTCTACATTCTGTGAGTAGACCCAGAATGGTTTTGAGAGTAAGAATGGCACCTGATTCATCTTGATCTAGATTACATTAGGTAATCTGGGTTTCAGGGCATTTTCCAAGGCTGTAGAAAGATTTTATCAACATGTAGGGAGTCAGACCAGGTCAAGAGTTAAGTGATAAATGTTTGATTTCTTCCGGTTAAGACAAGTCTGATTTCCCTTATTGTTGGATATTGCCAGAGTAGATACTGTTAGACTCTAAACTTTGATCACTTAAAAATTAAGGGTTATTTTCTGTGACCATTCTGTCATATGTCCTTAAAAGAAAATTGAAAAAGTTAAGTTCTGAACACCTTTGAAATTCCCCCATAATGTTAAATTTACTTTTTTCATTATATATTAATGACTTAATTTATAATTTTTAAAGTATCATAAAATGAAGACATAAAGCTTGTCTTTATTTTTTAAAGAGAATAATGTTTTATAAATGACCTTTTCTGACTTATTAAAAACTGGAAATGGTCAAAATATTTTCCAGTTAGGAGGTATTTTCCATTTTTAAAAAACTAAGTTGCGTTTATGATGATTTCTTTAAGAAACTTAAAGTAGATTTTTTTTTATAACTTCATTTGGCCTGTTGATTACAAAACTGGTATGGAATTTCACACATCTATTTCAGTACGCAGCTCGTCATAGACTACTGCACTGTTTCTCATTTTAATAGGCCTCATTTATCCTATAAATAAACCTACATTTTCTTACCTGATCAAGTGAGCAAACAATAGGGGTCAGATGTGGCAAACACTTTAACAGAAAGCACATGTCTGGCCGTCAGGGTGAAGTAGAGTCATATCAAGATTGCTTGAAGTTATTAATGGCAGTAAAATTTATGCTTCCTCCTGTTTTCCCAATTAAATCAAGAAGCCTTTTTTCTTCGGATTCTTCTATCACCAGCTGGTTCCAATACTCTGTGTGTGAATATTGCCTGGGGTCTCTCCATTTCTAGGTGGTAAAAGCTGACCAAAGCACATTAAGTCAATGATGTGGACCTGTAGGCTAGAAAGCAGCCATTGTTAAGGGCTTTATTTTGGCCCATATCTTTTGTACTACAAGTATGCATATTTTGTAAGGTGTATTATAAATAAGTTGTTGTAGATAAACAACATGCTACATGTCTGTAGTGTTCTTTTATGCTCTGGATAAAAGAACACTACAGACAAGGTAATAAAATAATTGAAACATGTTGAAAATATTTTAAAAATAAACTACATGGCGAAATGTACAGTTGTACATACTAAAAGAGAGTGAAATATATCAAAAGTTCTGAATTTTAGAGTACTTATTTCATGAATACATCTTAATGTGACAAAGCTATTAAGCTTAATGGTAGATTTACAATTTCAGTTTCTTATAGTTTTTAAATTAAATAATTTAGCACAAGAAACATTTATCCATGAACCACTGTATCACAAAACTATTGTTATGCTTGTTTTCATACTGATCATCGTAACCTATAAATTCTGACATTTTCCCCCCCGTACTCATGGTTAAAAAACCGTTGGCTTTTATCTATTCATTTCAAATCTCTGTTAGATTTGACTGAACAAATCCATTCTAGAAGAGAAGACTATCCAGTAGAGTTGCAATCTTAAAAATTGGTCTTTCCAAATTCAAGTTTTAACTAAGGCTGTCTGTCTAGTCATGCTGGTTATGTATCTGCAGTATGTGCGCTAATAAGTTAAACATAAAACGATATGGAAATGTGTACAAAAGATCATCTAATCTACCTGCAGTATATTTTTAGTGTATTTCAGTGTAGTCAATATATGTGTTCAATAATTGTTGCAATTATCTTTTTTTTTTTTTTTTTTTTTTGCGGTACGCAGGCCTCTCACTTTTGTGGCCTTTCCCGTTGCAGAGCACAGGCTCCAGACGCACAGGCTCAGCGGCCATGGCTCACGGGCCCAGCCGCTCTGCGGCATGTGGGCTCTTCCCGGACCGGGGCACGAACCCGTGTCCCCTGCATCGGCAGGCGGAATCTCAACCACTGTGCCAGCAGGGAAGCCCTGCAATTATCTTTTAAGTGGTGGTTTTGCCTGTGGCATTTTAACTATAGTGGTAGAGCTTTAAAGGCTCCAACTCTACAGTAAACTTAAAGGCAGTTGTGATTTTTGAAGTATGTTGTACTCACATAGACTTTCTAGGGGTAATTTATCACCTTAATGCTGCTCTGTTCTAATATAGGGGTGCTTATATCCCCACTTCTCTTATCTTTTCATGGACCCTTTGTGACTTCGAAGGGAGTTTTCTACTTTGAACGAAGACATGGAGTGCAGAAGGGAATGAGAATCTGGCTAATAATGTGACCCATCCATAATTTGTGTTCTCACTCTGCTTTTACCAAGTATTGGGCTGGGTCTACTGCAGCAGTGGAAATTTGGCTTTGAGTTCTGGTGTTCAGAACTCATATTTCTGCTTGACTGAACTATGAATAGAAAATCCCAAGTATCTTACAAAATTAGTAGCTAAATGGTGTTTTTACTAATCACTTCAGAGATGGAAAAACCTGAAGACATTTTAAAATTCAAAACCCATCAGCATGTGCTTCCCCTTTAATTGGCAGAAAATCGATTGTGAGAGCAGCCCAGAGAGCTGACTTTTTTTCTCCTTCATTTGCTCCAGCTGAACTACAGCTGCAAATTTCTTTAAAAAGAAAAAAAAAAAATCTTGAAGGTATAAGTGCAATAATTCCCACAAAATCAGTTGCTGGAGTTAATGACCAGTTTGTTAAGGCATTAACTGCCCTCAGCTGGAAATGACCAGTTTTGAGGGGAATGGCTGCACAACTGCTAAGATAATTCAGTAACGCGTTCAAATAATGATCCAGCTAATTAACAGTGAGTTTCTATGGAAATCCTATCGAAGTACTTATGGCCTCTGCATTTAATAGCCGGTGAGTTCATCGTGATTCATGTTTATTATCATAAATACCAAAGGAATCATAATGACTAGGCCATTTTATTTTCACCGTGGCCTTATTACTTGAACAGATCTGACTAAGCCACCTATAGTCATTAAGGACCTAGTTCTCAAAATATTCAGTCTTTTCACTGCTCTGCTCAAAATTCACAGAGCCTTTGGTGCTATGCCAGCATAGCGACTATTGGCAGACTGTTTTAACTTGGGATGCCATTAGGGAATAATTGATGTCTGTAAGTCTTAAAGGAGCCCTTTTGAAATGTCTGCCATTGGTATGATGTGGAGAAATCATAGTTGGTTAGCTGGAGTTTATGGTGGTTCATCATGAATTCTTATGGGAAAATCATAACTCCCAGCCCCAAATTCGTTTAGGATATGCAAGATTATTTTTTTGAGTTTTATTTTTTTAAGAACTTAGATATCCAATGAATGAAGAAGACTATTATTAGCTTATAATAAGGGATAAGCTTTAATTTTACTTGGACCATTTAATCTCTCTTAATTTCTGTTTATTGCTATGTGATCTTTAAATTAGTCTTTAAGTAATAGTAAATGTTGGCTGCCAGAAAGCCTCTACTTTCTGTGTGCAGCTGTGTTTGAAGAGATGAATTTAGGTTATTTCCAGACATCTTCCCCCTCCAAGTACTCACTTTTCTCCTACAATATTTTGTCCTTTTGCTGTAGCTGTCAGATATCTGCTAGATACCGTAAAGTTATAGGCTGTGTTTTTATCAAGCAATTAATCACTTGCATAATTATTTATTTTTCAATGAATATGATACCTGTGGTTTATATACTATAATCTTCCTTCATACATTGCAGTTCTTTAGAGGAGATTGGAAATATGTGATTTGAAACAAGATATGAATTAGAATCATCAAGGTAACATATGGGTAACAAGCATTTATAAAATATTTCCATCTTTTTTTCTGAATAAAAAACCAAGTGTCATATTGTATCTTTTTTCATTCCCTAAATAAATACAAAGTGAGAAGAAAATCAATTTTATAGGTATTTGTAAATCAATTGATTGAATTCTAGGGAACCTTTACCCAGATAAAATCGAGAAGATGTATCAGCAACTTGGGTTATATAGACTTCTGAGTACAATATTGTAGTCCCTTATATCTGTCATCACCTCCTTTCACACTTTCCTCAAGGGAAAAAAAATATCTCTGGTCATATTCCAGTTTCTTTTGTTTGGTTGTGCTCAGCTCAAACAAATGGGGAAACACCTGTACGTTTTATTTGCCTGGGACATGAAACTTAAAGGTAAATGAAGTAATATAGCTAATAGTGAGGTTTGTCTTCTGTGTTCTCAGACTTCTCTCTCTGTGTCCTTTAATCTTTTTGTACCCCGTCGCCTCCATAACTATTCCCCACTCGAGGAGTGAAATTAAGTTCTGTTACAGACAAGGAAGCATGAAAGAAGGAAGAGAGGTTCACAGTGTGTTTGTGGTAGTGGTGGTGGAGGAACACATACTGATGACAATAATCTATCCTTTGATTATTTTCTTTTCCCAATTTTTGTTCTGATTAAGGGATTTATGACCCTATGAGACTGATGAAGGGTCCTTATCAGATACTGGTCACTGAGTGGAGCCTTGAAGGATGCGGTGACTCTCCTAAGCCCGTACTTTGGGTATAGCAGAGCTTTATAGGAAAGTGACTAGGGACAAGTGGCTCAACCATAGGCTCAGAATATACCTGTGAACCCTGTCTAGCTCATCTCAGAGGAATCTTGGCTGCCTCTTAAACCTACATTACCTCTAACTGTGGTCAAATCTTGAGGATAGAAACCACAAAGACAACATATATAATAGGGGAATGTGAAAATAGTGTTCTATTGGTAAAACAGAAAAATGTTATTATCAACATAATAATACTAAGAAATGACATTTATTGATTCAGTTTATTGTGTGTCAAACTCAGTACTAATTGTTTTACCAGAATTCTTGCACCTAATCTTCACATAACAACTCTTTGAGATAGGTACAGTTGTTATTTCAGTTTCACAGATGAAGAAACTGAAGCACAGAGAATTTAAATAACACTCAAAAGGCCATTTATGCTAGTAAGTGGCAGAGCCACAAGTTGAACCCAAGCAGTCTGCCTCCAGAGCCTGAGATTTGAACCACAGCATTTTACTGCCTCTGTTTACCATTCTACTCAACTTTTAAGCTTCTAGCACCTTGTTTTTCTCATAAAATCAAACACTGCTTGATAGCAGTTCTTGTCCAATTCAGTGAGAGTGAGTTTCAGAACTGCTATATAGATCTAGTCCCCCAAACTGCTTGGGGGATAATGCAGTTTGTCCCTGTCAAGATCTTTCATCTATTGGAACCTATTGCATCTGGGCTCAGGTACTCTGATAAATAACTGATTGTTTTTCTTCATTTCATCTCCCCTCTTCTCTTCTACCATCTTCTCACCTCTTTCTCCATAGAGTCCCTTCTTAACTGCATTTCCTTCCGGTACTGTGCCACTAAGGAATGATGATAATAATTTATGTTTATTTGGCATTATTTCACCCTTCCTGCTGCTTCCTGGAAGGCTTAGTAGAGAGTACATACACACAGGCTTTGTAGTCCGACCTAGGTTTGAATCTCAGATTCACGAGCTCTGTTTCCTTTTGAAGGATTCATAACCTTAATGAATGTCATTGCCTCACATCCAGATCAAAGATAATACCTACCTCTTCAGTTGTTATAAGGGTTAAATGATAAAATACATGCTTAACATACAAGAGGAACTATCAGTTTGCTTAACTCTTTCTCTCTTCCCTTCTCTCAAAGAATTGTAGTTATAAAAAGACTGGCTATCCACGAATCTTTTGGGATAGCCTTGTAATCCTTGAGTTTCTGTTTTCTTCAGTCCTTTAGTTTTAGCACATTTTGGGGGCATGATAATCATTTTAGGTAAAGATTATGGGAAATTAGGCATATGTTCAGAGACTTTTTTTTTAAATCAAACTTTTGATTTAAAACTTTTTTTTTAAATCAAACTTTATTTTCTAGAGCAATTTAAGGTTCATAGCAAAATTGAGCAGAAAGGACATTAATTTCCCATATACTTCCTGCCCGTCCCCCCAGCCTCCCACCTTTTTTAAAATTAATTTTTATTGGAGTATAGTTTTTTTATTGGAGTATTAGTTTTTATTGGAGTATAGTTCTATTTAAAAACATAGGTTTTTAAATAGAAGATCACAGATAAAGAATTAGGAAGGTACGGGAGTACTGCAAGGATCTTTCACTTTTGGCCATGAGTATGGGGAGAGAAGGAGAAAGAGAAAGCACACAAGAGCAGAATTAGAACTGGCAGTAGAATGACTCATCCTACTTTTTGAAACTAGATATTTAGTTTTGCTGTGGAAAAAGAAAGTAATATAAATTATTGTTGAATTTGAGATGTTTCTTGCATATGTTATTCATCTACGTTTTAAAAATTATTGTAATTTTAGGACTTTTCTCTAGACTTTCTATTCTGTCACATATCCTTTATCCTGAGTTATCCTTTGGAAGTGATATAGATATATAATCATATATATATGTGTATGTAATTTGCTCTAGAAGGACCTTCCTTGTTGTTCTCTTTATGGGGTACAGATCTCTTAAAGGTGAATCTGTCTTTCCTCTCACCTTAAATAAATTGATGTACCACTTTAGAACATTGCATTTTAGAATCCTTTCATTGATAACCAGCAGTAGACAGACAATCCTCAAACATAGAATAGTGTCCTTTTTCATTCTTAGTTCCACACTGAATTTTAAAGTCTGATTATTTACTTCGATGTTAAAAAATCTTTTATATTGGATATTGATTTCTATGTTTCTTCTACCATTTATTTAGTAAGTTGTGTGACTTGGAATCCTACTTTTCAGTGAATCCATTACATAGAGAAAATATTTTCAAATAATATTTTGAAAAAATTAAGTAGGACTAGAACCTACCCACAGCTGAACAACATATAGAAAGAAACTGTAATAGCAGGGAAAGAGACTGTGCCTTCGGAATATGAGTTTGCTGTAGGAACTTACTTGAAAAGATATTAAAATACCTCAGTCCCTGGAGGAAAATACTGTGAAGTATAATCTGACCAAACCCCTAAGGGATACTTTCGTCTCTGGAGAATAAAATTGGAATTTTTCATTTTTAATCTATGTATCATGCAAACTGATGCAAAGATTTGTTTTCCTATGGCAAGTGTGTTTTATACTAGAATAAGTATAAATGAATGCCTTCAGCGGTGTAAAAATGTGATTTATTAAAATCTATGAGTCTTTTCTATTTAGATTGCTCTGATCCCAAGAGCAAAATACTGGGGTTGGGAACACCCAGTTAGTCTCTACTTTTCTCTTTTTTGGAGTAATTTCAGTTTTTGCATTACGTTTTCCTCCAGATGTAGTTCCTGCATATGTTTTATTCCAAGTGGTTAAGTTAGTGAATTCATAGATTTTTAGTTAAGATGAAAATGTTTACTAGTATGTATTCATCTGATGAACATATGCTAGATTTTATTGTTTTTGTTTTATGCCAAGAAGTCATTTTTACATTGACACTGAAAGCCATAGGAAATAGGCTTTAGCCAAACAATTTAAAAAGATGCAAAAGTCTTGATTTTTAAAAATTCTGTTTTTAAAATGTGTTTTATTCTATCATATGTCAGTGTATCTCAGTCTTTTATACCTGATACTATCATCTTACTTGAAAGACCGTTTTACCTTAGGATATAAAAATGTTTGAGAGATACTGTAATATACCTCTGGTGAAAATTCTGGAGTCAGAGAAACCTGTGTTTAAAGCCCTGCTCACCCACTTACAAGGCTGTGTAGGAAGTATTTATTTTTCTCCAAGTGTTAAGTTCCTCATCTGAAACATAAGGATGATAAAATTTATTTGACAGATTATTTTGAAGACTCACATTTTTCTTCCTTACCATATGAAATATTTTTTTTAACATAATAAGCTCCAGGAAAGCAACAGGCTAGAGAGAGGGTCACTATATGTTTTTAAAAAACATCTGGAAACTTAAAACACTTTTGTGTCAAATCTGAAAATCTTGTAGAACTAGTAATTTCTGTCTTTGACTAAACGTGCTTATTTTTTCAGTTTTAGCCTCTGATTTTTTAAACATAACATTGTTTTTTTTTCCAGCTTTATTGAGATCTAACTGACATATAACAGTATGTAAGTTTAAGGTGATGACTTGATATATATATATATTGCAAAATATATAAGGTTAGATATAAGGGTAGTTAACTATAAAAGTTACCACTTCAAGATTAGTTACCACATCCATCACCTCACATAATTACTTTTTTTCTGGTTGTAAGAACTTTTAAGATTTACTCTCTTAGCAACTTTCAAATGTACATACAGTATGTTAACTATAGTCACCAGGCTTTTTAGATATTAAAAATAGAATCAATCAGCAGGTATTTATTGAGAAACTTCCATATGCTATACTAAGCCTATAAGAATACCAAGGTATGTCCCCTAAGAATTTCTCACCACCTCATAAAGAGATAACCTAATATCTGAAAAATTCAATAAGAATATAAAATAGTATTTTTAAAAAACACAAAGTATTTTAGTAATTTTATACTATGGTAGACACAAGAATAAAGGTGCTGAATTTATCCTCCATGTCACAATATATTTAAAATTTTCTTGATATGTTATTTATCAACTAAATTTATGTATATCCTTGATTTTGTTTTAAAACTCCGAATATCTCCAAGGATTTCTCATAGCCCAAACTTTTTAAAAATAATATTGTTTTTTGGATAAAACCTTTTAGCCAAACTTTTCTAGCTCAAGTTTTGTCACTGACTTTGAGATCATAAATAGATCCTTAAAATATGGTCTTTCTGGAAGCATGTAGAAGAACTACATGGCATATTAAAGTCCCATTTTATTTTTCAAATCTATGATATATCATTCACTTTTCTTTTTTCAGTTTCAAGGTGTACGAAACTAGAATAATCTTACCTCAGAAGTTCTGAGACAATCCTTAGACTATGCTTACTCTCTCTACCCTTTAGCATTTTATAGTCATGTATTTTTTTTTCCATCTTTATTGGAGTATAATTGCTTTACAATGTTGTGTTAGTTTCTGCTGTACAACAAAGTGAATCAGCTATATGTATACATATACCCCCATATCCCCTCCCTCTTGAACCTCCCTCCCACCCTCCCTATCCCACCCCTCTAGGTGGTCACAAAGCACCGAGCTGATCTCCCTGTGCTATGTGGCTGCTTCCCACTAGCTATCTATTTTACATTTGGTAGTGTATATATGTCCATGCCACTCTCTCACTTCGCCCCAGCTTCCCCTTCCTGCCCCTGTGTCCTCAAGTCTGTTCTCTATGTCTGCGTCTTTATTCCTGCCCTGCCACTAGGTTCATCAGTACCGTTTTTTTAGATTCCATATATATGCTTTAGCATACGGTATTTGTTTTTCTCTTTGTGACTTACTTCACTCTGTATGACAGACTCTAGGTCAATCCACCTCATTACAAATAACTCAATTTCATTATTTTTTTATAGCTGAGTAATACTCCATTGTATATATGTGCCACATCTTCTTTATCCATTCATCTGTTGATGGACACTTAGGTTGCTTCCACATCCTGGCTATTGTAAATAGTGCTGCAGTGAACATTGTGGTACATGTATCTTTTTGAATGATGGTTTTCTCAGGGTATATGCCCAGTAGTGAGATTGCTGGGTCATATGGTAGTTCTATTTTTAGTTTTTTAAGGAACCTCCATATTGTTTTCCATAGTGGTTGTATCAATTTACATTCCCACCAACAGTGCAGGAGGGTTCTCTTTTCTCCACACCCTCTCCAGCATTTATTGTTTGTTGATTTTTTTGATGATGGCCAGGCCATTCTGACTGGTGTGAGGTGATACCTCATTGTGGTTTTGATTTACATTTCTCTAATGATTAGTGATGTTGAGCGTCTTTTCATGTGTTTTTTGGCAATCTGTATGTCTTCTTTTGGGCATGTATTTTTTTTTAATGTAGCAAATACTATTCTACTTCGTTTATTATTTGTTATTTTTCCAGTTTCTGATTCATAAAAATTAAATATACTTTTCACTTACTATTTCTTATACATTATCACTGTCAATGAAATGTGTTTATCACATATTTTGATAAAACAGTAAGGATGGGGAGGCCAGTGGCCAAATCTACATTTTAGTGGGCTACTGGGAACAATTAATTCTTAGGTTTGTGGTTAATTTTTTCAAAAGTATACCTTGTAAAATACACATAATCTCTTGGAACTTAGTGATATTTCATAGATAGTGTGCTCCAAACTTTGGAATTGAAATAGGGAGCTCAAAATATTTTCTACGGCTTCCCTGGTGGCGCAGTGGTTAAAAGTCCGCCTGCTGATGCAGGGGACACGGGTTCGTGCCCTGGTCCGGGAAGATCCCACATGCCGTGAAGCGGCTGGGCCGTGAGCCATGGCCGCTGAGCCTGCACGTCTGGAGCCTGTGCTCTGCAACAGGAGAGGCAACAACAGTGAGAGGCCTGCATACCACAAAAAAAAAAATTTCTAAATTAGGGTTATATAGTGATTTTTTTTGATTCAGTAGCTTAAAAGTTGTAATGCATTAATTTGAGTGTGTTATACAAAAAAAATTAATTTCTTTGTAGTCATTCCCATGCATGGCATAATATAAAATCTCACCATATCCATGATTTCTTATTTCCAGGCAATGAAAACTACAAACAAATAGCAATGTGTGTTCTTTACCACATAAGCATGGATGACCGCTTTAAATCAATGTTTGCATACACTGACTGTATACCACAAGTAAGTGCTTTAAGTGTTTTTTTAAAAAGGCATTCAAAAAATATGTTTTTTACTTTCTTCTCTTGATTTGCCAGATAGGTTTTTTTCTTTAAAAGTCCCCTCTTAAAAATAATATAAATTTGTTATATACAATCTGGAAAGTACAGAACATTATAAAAATGAAAGTAACTTTCTGTTATCCCAAACCCAGAGATAACCATTTAAAATTTTGGTACATTTTCTTCTACATAGTTAAAAAAATACTGTTTTGGGATTATATGCCATATGTAATTATATATTGCTTTTTTATCTTAATATATCGTTAAGTACCCTCCCATGTCACTGAACATTCTTCATAAATTATTCATAATAGTTGTATACTATTTTATTGCATAAGTGTACCATAATTTAAATATTGTTAAATTGTATATTTAGGTTTTTTTCCAGTTTATCACATAAAAACTGATGTAAGTAAAAGTATGTAAACAAATGAAATAATGTGGAATAAATATCATAGTATGTAAAAGCTTAACCACATCTTGATTTTTTCTTTAGTTTAAATTCCTAAAAGTAGAATTACTAGGTCAAAAGGTATTTTGTGTATTTGACACAATATGGCCAAATTACCTTCTAAGAAGACATGAGTTGATTTTTTTCCAACTGTCACTTCACTTTGAACAGCACTGGATGCTATCATTTCTCTAAAAATGGAGTGTCTCTATTTCTTTTTATTTGCATTTCTGTGGATATTGGTGAGGTTGAACATTTTTCACATGCTTATTGTTGATATTATGTTATAAATCATTCATGTCCCTTGATAATTTTTCCATTGGCATGTCAATATTTTAGGATTAATAAATAATATCTCTATATGTAGTAACTATTTTAACTCCTGGTCATATTACAGACATTTCCCAACTTTGTCATTTGCCCTTTAATTTTGTTTGTGGTTGACGGTTTTAATTGCTTTGCGTTCTCTGATGGGAAAATGCTTCATCAAAATACTTTTATTTGGGCTTCCCTGGTGGCGCAGTGGTTGAGAGTCCGCCTGCCGATGTAGGGGACACGGGTTTGTGCCCCGGTCCGGGAGGATCCCACATGCCGCGGAGCGGCTGGGCCCGTGAGCCATGGCCACTGAGCCTGCGCATCTGGAGCCTGTGCTCCGCAACGGGAGAGGCCACAACGGTGAGGGGCCCGCGTACCGCAAAAAAAAAAAACAAAAACTTTTATTTTTATAGCACTGCTCTCAAGAAAGATTTTTGCCATAACTCAGTTGCTTGATACATTTCATATGTTCGGTTTATTTGTCTTGAAGGAGTTTAGTGATTTTTTTTCATAGACTATAATGGTGGAGATTCTATACATGTGTAATTTTTTTTTTTTTTTTTGCGGTACGTGGGCCTCTCACTGTTGTGGCCTCTCCCGTTGCGGAGCACAGGCTCCAGATGCGCAGGCTCAGTGGCCATGGCTCACGGGCCCAGCCGCTCCGCGGCATGTGGGATCCTCCCGGACCGGGGCACAAACCCGTGTCCACTACGCCACCAGGGATATACATGTGTAATTTTACTCTTAGGGAATTTACATTCATGGAATCACTATTGTGCCATTAATCTTCATTAAACTGAGCTCTACTAATTTGAATAATATCTGATGATTGGAACACTAGTTAGGCTGATTTTTAATATTATTTTTATAATATGGCTTTCTAAAATAGAAAAAGCAAAATCGCAGGATGTATAATATACAATAAAAATAACACTTTTAAAAGACACTTTAGAAGAATATGTATAGTAAGTCATACTTATTAAAGTAATCCTCTTAAGACTCCTACTACATAATTCCTTATTAGCCTAATATAAGTTATTAAATGTATATTATTTTAGGATTAATAGTAATAATTAATATTAATTACTAATTAATATTTATTACTACTATAATTAATTATTACTAATAATAGTAGTAATAATTATTATGTAGTAAAAAACAGGCCATAGTTTTTCTTTTTATTAATTCTTATTAATCCTTCTATTCCTCCCAAATTAATAACACGGTTCTAAAAATTGAATTTGCTGTTCCAGAATTTTAATACTTTATCTACACGCAATTAAAAAACTGATAAACTCTCAAGGATAATTTCTTAGGCTTTTATACCAGGGGAAAAACTAATTATGCTTGTTTACAGAAAGTAGACATCCTTCAAATATGCAGCATGTTTTATCTAACAAGGCAAGGCTTCTTATAGAGATAACACATGTCAGACTACAGCCGATACAAAGTGTAATCAAACTCTTTGTCAAACAAGTTGTCAATAAAAGAGTAGCCATGTCAAAGGGAGATTACAGGTGATTTACTACAGTCTCACTTCATATGTTCCAAGGGGTTTTGCTTCACAGTTTCAAAGGGTGTTCCTTTTCCAATCGCATTTAATGTCAGAACTTCATTGACTACAGGATATGAATTGGAAAGCAGTGATAAAAGAATAATATTTTTGTCTAGATTGACTGTTTTTATCTAGATTAGATTTTAAAGAGAATAACATTAAATAAAAGAGAAATAAATGTACACTAAAAAGAGATGGAAAACTTTTTTTTGTTAAATATTTAATTTGGAGTTACCCTTCCCTCTATACCCTAGAATTTACAATCTCAAACATAAAATGTGAAACTTTATTTTCAATAAATAATCAGAAATAAAAGCCTGTTTAAGTTACTTTTGAAACATTATTATTATTGCAGTTGAAGACTTTGTAGAAGATTCTCCCGTACCTTTTCAAGGACAACATTCATGCATGTTTCCTTGCCAGATAATTTTCTAACATCAAACATTTCTGCAGTGGGGTTTTCAGAACATTTGTGGTCTGTATTTCATGAACAAAATCTTTCAAAATTCATTCAATGGTCAATGTTTTGGGGTTTTAGTTTATTATATTTTGTTTTTAAAGCTCAACCCTGGTAAGAGTAGTGAGGGTATGTTATCAAATTATGTTGTAAACATCCTGAAACTTTTTAGTATGAGGCCATATTTTGAGAAACCAAATGGTACTCTAGAATAGTATGTTTGTTCCTAAAGTGCTATCCAGCCTATAACTTGTACTTTGTAAGGCTCAACTTTGGCATATTTGGGGAAAAGTTGACATGGTTTGATTGCCACCCAGTACCAATTGTAAAAATACATTGTAAAGTAAAAGAATCATGGAAAGCAAATTTGGGATTACATTGAAATTTCCGAGCTTCCTTCAGGAATTAAAACGATACTCCTCTCAGAATATTGACTCCTTGAAGTAATGTTTATAATACTAACAAAGCTTTAAACTCATTTGTGCTAGCAACTGATTAACCTACTTGTTAAATAAAACTATATCTGAAGTTTGGAATATTAATGTAATACTCTGTTCACTTTGAAATTATGCACATTAATTTTTGTTTAGTAAATATTGTCAAGTATTACAAATGAATTTTTCAAATGAGAAGCCTAAAGTAACTTTGAAAGTAAGAAAGCAGTGGTTCCATTGTCATTCATATTCATTTCAGTGATCAAAAAAAATGTGGGATACGGTCATATTCTTTAATTCCATTAGATACATATGTAAAGGAACTTTATAAACTGAAACACTGTACAAAAATAAGGTGCCATTTGTAAATGCTTCTCATTATTTTGGAACCACTCAGAGTCCAGTTTAAATACTCCCTTTCTTATATGTGTTTTATAGGATAAACCTATACTTTTGAAAATTTCATCAGAATTTTATTAGTCCAAATAAACAATGTGTTAACATTGGGCTCATGGAATAGCATTTCATAAATTAGATTAACCTTAAGAGGTTGTATCTAGTGCATGGTCATGGTCTTTTGGGGGAAAAAATGATTCTATTGATTTCTCATTCTTAAAGAGCTGGACTTTGGTGGAAATAGACTGTGAGATGCTCTAACATAAGCCTATAATTAGAGTTCACTTTTGTAAAATATTTAACATTCAGAGTAGATGTTATAAAGTCAACATGGCTCATAATCTCTCCCAATATTATGTTGCTTTGCTTCTTTTGTACTTTATTGCCTCTAATTATCCAATATATTCTCATTTTTTCCCTCTATTATGACACTATTTTGTAAAACTTGGGGGTCAGGGCAAGTCTTTCTTTATGTATGATCTTAATGGTCTCAGTGGGTGAATTGTTCCAGGTAAGCGTACTTGGGGATAACCAGGAGTTAATGGTTGTATTCTAATAATAGTTAAGAGTACACATTAACAGTTCATTGTTATTTAGACCTCTAAGATGCATGTTTTGTTTAAATAGGTGCAAATGCCATCCAGATGCTTATGAAAGTATTTATTGGTAATAGAATGGCCAAAGTACATGTTTAGGTAATGATGTCATGGTGTTATTTAACATTTTACCTAGAACAGTGCGCAAGAATCTTCATAGTAATCCACATGTTTTCTACCACAGTTGTCCTATTTGGCCCCTCTTTGATCTACACGCTTCTTTTGAGCTGAATGCTGGTAAACGTCCTTTCTGACAGCCCCCTTTGCTCCTGCCTGCCATTATCTGCTGAAGTTCAGAAACCAGAGCATCACTTCAAACAGCAGAGTTAGGGAGTAGCCAGTCAGAAGAGATTCCTGAGGCATGCAAAGTTCTGCCATAATCATTCAAAGATGTTTGGGTAGCGGGATGGGGGTGGCAGAGGTGTATGTGAATACAGAGAGCTGTAGGGGTTGGCCTCTGGTCACTGGTAAATAAGTGAAGTCAGGTGCCAGAGAGTCTAGACACAGTGATTTCAGTCCTGGGTCTTTGGTATCTGATACTCAATATGGGACTTGTCTGATTGAACACTATTGCCTCTTCATTGCACAGGCTGAAGCCTTTTAGTGCCTTCCTGTTAAATTAGTAAAAGATGACAATGGGCATAGTTAAAACAGAACAAATCTAGTTTTAGTATTTGCTAGTTGTCAGCAATTACACTTACTTCTGAAGTGCTATGGGTAGCAGTCCAAGACAGTGTTGCACGTAGAGCTTGAACTAAACTATTATTTTAAAATGTGAACACTTTAAAATTGAAATGTTTCTCTTATTATGAAAAACTAACTCTATATCATGATGTATTTCATTCACACTTAGTCCTGATTTCTCTTGATTTGGGGATGTAGGTGTTGGATAAGGTTTTAAACCATGCATTATTTTTTAAAAAGCTAGCTCCTGAATATTTCATCACAGGACTTAATGTGGAAATTACAAAAACAAGGCAAAAACCCTCAGCTTCTAACAAATCACCCTGTAACACCGTTCTTAAGGGCAAATTTCATACTAAGTATGAACAAGTAAACAGCAACGGATATTTTGCCTTGCTAAGCGTTGCATTGATGTAACAAACACACTTTTGTTATTTTTAAAAAGCTTCTTGTATTAGGAGAAGTTTGGAAGAAATCTATAATGGGTTTTTGATTAGAATGTGAAAAACATACTGTATATATTTACATTTTTAGAGGATTGTCACCTACATTTTTATTAATTTGTAATTTAATTTTAGTTGGCAGTTAATAGGTAGCAAAATCTGTTAAAAGTATATCCAATAAATTAAGATTATTTTATCTTTGCCATAGAATTTTTTTGTTCTACAACATTATTAAGTGTTAGTGATTAAAGATTCCACTAGCAGCAACATTGGTGTTAAAGAAGTGCTCTCTGGGAAAAGGCATGATACATGCCAACCATTCACCAGCTATAGTGTTTTTGTAGTTCTCAGCAAATAGTGAATTTTATATATATATACATATAATTTTGTTAGAATTATATCTAAGTATTTTGGGGAGCAATTGTGAGTGGATTTGCTTTTTTAATTTTGGTTTCCAGTTGTTCATTGCTAGCATACAGAAATAAGATTAATTTTTGTGTGTTCACCATGTAGCCTTTTCGAAACTTAGAAGTTATTTGGAACTAACATAGAGAATAACCAAAACAAGATTTAACGAAATAGGGTCTAACCAGTCAACAAAGGCATGTTGATCTAAAAAAGTATCCGCCGAGATAAAACATAAGAAATTTTTAGGTTATAAATTTTAGGATTGACTTCCATATGTTGTTAGCAATTTGACTAAGAGAAAAATATATTTATATAATATGCACTAAGTTAATTTGCTATTTACCAATAATAGTAGACAAGCTTCTCAAAAGTATAGCTTAAGGTTTGTTCATTTCTCCTTTATTACATAGCAACTATCTCTCATCATGACAAATCTAGATTACTGCTAAATGGCATAAGTGGCCTGCCTTTTTCTTCCTACTTTTCTGTCTGTTGCTTCTCAGACCCATCTTCCCTTTCTCTCTCTCTTTTTTTTAAATAAATTGATTAATTGATTGATTGACTTTTGTCTGGGTTGGGTTTTTGTTGCTGCACACAGGCTTTCTCTAGTTGCAGCGAGCGGGGACTACTCTTTGTTGCAGTGTGTGCGCTTCTCATTGCAGTGGCTTCTCTTGTTGCGGAACAGGGGCTCTAGGCACGTGGGCTTCCGTAGTTGTGGCACACGGGCTCAGTAGTTGTGGCTTGTGGGCTCTAGAGTGCAGGCTCAGTAGTTGTGGCGCACGCGCTTAGTTGCTCCACGGCATGTGGGATCTTCCCGGACCAGGGCTCGAACCCGTGTCCCCTGCATTGGCAGATGGATTCTTAACCACTGTGCCACCAGGGAAGTTCCTTCCCTTTCTCTTATCATTAAGTAGAGTTCGTTTCTTATTTTATACACACTCCCAAATGATTGGGTCCAGCTTTACAGGTTCAGTTATCAACCATAAAGGGCAATTCCTAAAATTATACCTTCAGTCCAATCATGTCTCCTAAACTTGTGTTTATAACTTTTACTGACTATCTGCACTAGACTGTCACATAGGCAGCTTAAATTCAGCATGTCCAAAACCAAAATTACTGTCTTCCCTTTAAAGTTTTCTCCTACTTTGTTTTCTGTCTTTTGGTAAATGTTAGCACCACCATCCATGTTGTTGTTTAGGGCAGAAACCTGTGAGTCATCTTTGACCCTTCCTCTCCCTTAACCCCAACACCTAGTCAGTTATTAAATCCCAGTTTGATTCTCTTTCCTAAATATATCTCTGAGCCATCCCTTTTATCTCTATCCCCACTGCTCTACCTAGTCCAAGCAGCCATCATCATACCTCGACTTTTCCACTAGCCCCTTAGGTGGTTTTGCCACATTTTCTTACCCTATTTCAGTCTATTTTCTACATTGACCAGATTTTTTCGAAATGTAAATCTTATCCTGACACTTTCCTTATTTGGAAGCCTTTAATGTCTTCCCATTTACCTTAGGATGAAGCCCAAAATCCTTAACATGTACTTCAGAATCCTGCGTGATCTGACTTTTACCTTATCTCTTAACACTATTTCCCTCACTCCAACCATGCTTGCCTTCTCTTAATTCTTCAGAAGGATGACTTTTTTTTCCTGCCTTGTAACCTTTGCACAAGCTATTTTCATTGCTCAGAATGGTCTACTTCCACACATTTTAAATTCCTTAAATGCAAAGGCTTTATGTAATATTTCTCTTATATTCTCCAGTGTACTTGGAAGTTCATATTGAATGCTGAGCATCTAATAGTTCATTAAGCATTCAGTTATTCAGTAGTAAAAGCCTACCACTTCTATGTTGAAAATGTAATTGTATTATATTATTTCCAACATACAATCTAAGGTAACATACTGTGATAAAATAGTGCCTGTGGTTTTTTGTGTGTTTGGGGTTTTTTTGAGTAAAATATGTCTTGTGCTTCTTGCTAGTTAATGAAGATGCTCTTTGAATGTTCGGATGAACGAATTGACTTGGAACTCATTTCTTTCTGCATTAATCTAGCTGCTAACAAAAGGAACGTACAGCTTATCTGTGAAGGTTAGTGCCTTTGAGCTTCATAGATAACTTCTATCATATGCTATTGGCATATGATGGAAAATAGATAATAAGGAATTAAGAATTATAGTAAATATGTAAATCCTATTTTTAAGTAGTTTTAAAAATTATAGCTATAATCCTTAAATGTCAGACTCAGAATATTCTTACATCATGAGTAGAAACGCTTACCCTTTAGTAACATTTTATAAACCATTTGGTCAGTTACCCTTAATTGAAATTTGATTTTTAAAAATATTTTCTAGATGAAATAAAACTTTTTATTTGCAAAGCAATCTGTTACAGTGTAAGATGTTACAATACAAATGTATTAGCTATTTGTTTCTATAGTATCTTCATAAAATGATTCATCATACATTATGATATTTCAGAGTTTGCTCAATAGTTTTTTCGTATTTGAGAAGTATACATGTTGATTATAAAAAGTACAAATGAACAAATAGGAAAAAATTAAAAATTTTACTCCCACTATCCAGAGATAATCATAGGTAAGACTTTGGTACAATGTTTCTGTGTGTTTTTAAATTAAAATGGGATTTTCTCTATAAATGGTGACATGTTTTTTGAAGTTAATATCTGAATATCGTTCCATATGATTAAATACTTTAATAAAACATAATTGCCAGTAGCTGCAAAATAATCCATTAACGGATTTTCCATAGTTTAATCTGCTAGTTTGTTGCCACTTCTTTTCTGTTAAAAGCAATGCTACAGTAATTTTCCTTTCTCTGAATCTTTCATGTTTCCATTTTTACATTCTTAGGATAAATTCCTAGAAGTACAATTTTTATGGGTCAAAAAGTATTTACATTTTAAAACTTTGTGGTACATATTTCATATACATACTGTGCTTCCATTTTTGTGAAATTCTAGAAGAGGCAAAACTAATCTGTATTTAAAAAGAAAAAATAAGAAAAAGGGGAAGAGGAGGAAGAGGAAAAGGAGGAGAAAACAAGAAAAGTAATTGTATTGGGGGACTAAGATTGACTAAGAACAAGGGAACTTTCTGCATTGAATGGAAATATTCTGTATCCTGATATGGGTACGAATTACACAGGGGCATACATTTATTGAATTTAATTGTACACTTAATATTTACGTATTTTCTGTGTGTAAATTGGGGTTTTTTGAGAACCGAAAATTTTAAAAATCATTAAATTTAAATGAACCTTTATTGGGGGAATTTTTTTGTTGTTATTATCAGGAAATGGGCTGAAGATGCTCATGAAGAGGGCTCTGAAGTTCAAGGATCCATTGCTGATGAAAATGATTAGGAACATTTCCCAGCATGATGGACCAACTAAAAATTTATTTATTGTAAGTATAGTTTTTAGCTTTCTGTCTATTAAAATAGCCTGAGAATTAAAGCTTTAAAGTCTGTGTCTGGAAATATAACTCTTCCTTAGCTCTTGTCAAATATTAATTCATGACCCAAGTTGGTTTTTCTTCAACTTACTTGTAAGTTTAGCTCCTAGAAATCTCAACCTAAGTTTTAATGTTGTTTTTGTTTTATGAGCCCTATCCCTAACCTTTTCATCCTCACTCCAGTTTGCTTGCCTTAAACCAGTCCACCATAGTCTCTCTTAGCAATTTAGCTCAAGGTTATTAAAACAAGAGAATCACATTTGATACTACTTCTTCCTGTGGGTTAAATTATTAGATTAGTTCTTCTGCAGAAATCATATTTTAAATTTGTATTAAAATTCTGTTTTATTCAGGATTATGTTGGGGACCTTGCAGCTCAAATCTCTAATGATGAAGAGGAGGAGTTTGTGATTGAATGTTTAGGAACTCTTGCAAATTTGACCATTCCAGACTTAGACTGGGAATTGGTTCTTAAGGAGTATAAGCTGGTTCCGTACCTCAAGGATAAACTCAAACCAGGTCTGTGCTAAGTATTTCACTTCTGCGTAATGATTAAGTTATTTCTTTCTGTTGTGGATGAGGCAGCTAGAACAGTATTTTGTGACCATTATTGTACTACGTAACACATTTTCTTCCCACACCTCTAGGTCTAGCCCTAGTTCCCCTAGTTCGTTTCTTTCTCTCAGAAAGGCAGTCACTAGTTCTCCTCGTATATGTATGTACTCTCTTCCCTAACAATATGTTTTTTTAATATTAGTTTCCCTTTCCTATCCTGCCTTCTTATTTTTTTTATCCTGCCTTTTTAAAATTACTAAATACCATCCCGCTCTACACGAGTTCACATGCACACACTAAGTTCTCTGAGGGATTCAAATGACTCTTCTATTTTCTGTGTTTACATTGTCATTCATTTGTATTTTCAAAGACTTATCTCCACCTCTCTACTGCTCCACCACCATGAACTGTCATCATGGAATGGAATTCCATGAACATGGAATTTTGGAAAAAGGACACATTTATAAGCGTGTTAAGGATTCATAAGAACTGATTTAATAGCTTTTAGTATCTTTTCTGTGAATTAGAATTTTGGCAATATAAAAGGATTTGTATCAGGACATTTCAATGAAAACTTTCTGTGATTTGACTTTACTAGGTGCTGCAGAAGATGACCTTGTTTTAGAAGTGGTTATAATGATTGGAACTGTATCTATGGATGACTCTTGTGCTGCATTGCTAGCCAAATCTGGGATAATCCCTGCACTTATTGAGTTGCTAAATGGTAAATTATAATTTATCTTAATTTATTTTTGTGCTAATATATAAACAAGTTATAAGTTTAGATTTTTAAATGTGGAATCTGCAATCATGAAATATTATTTATATTGTTGCATTACTCATCTTATAGCAACTTAAATTATATAGTTAGGAAAATGAATTAAATATACCTTTACTGGGATTAGATAGCATAGTATCAAATAGCTTTAGGTTACAAAGTTAAGAATGTTGCTATAAAATGATTCAGGACCAATTTTACAGACACTACCCTCCTCTTATCAGCCTTGAACAACTAATATTCCACCATTTCTTCTTTATGTTGAGCTTTGTTTTGGTTGAATTGGATCTCCTATCTTGCACAAACCCTTTTTTTAATATCTTGATTTCTAATCAGAAAAGTTTATTTGGAAGCTAATTCTAATCATCATATTCCCTCCTAGATCCATATATAGTATTGTCCTCTAAACTTTCTGCAGTGAAGAAAATGTTCTCTATCTGCACTGTCCAACACATGTGACTATTGAATACTTGAAATGTGGCTGTTGGGACTGAGAACCTGGAGTTTAAATTAAATTTAATTAAAATTAACTAGCCACAATGGCTATGGTTACAATACTGGATAGCGGAGGCCTAGATAGTCTTCCCCTTACCTTTGTTTTGCTCTTAAGGGCCCAGGTTTCGTTTTCCATACTGCATACAAAATTTGTCTGACTCTAATAGTATTTTATTAGGGCCAAGTTCTCTAGGACCTTGTGTTAGTCTGCTCAGGTCACCATAACAAAATACCACAGACTTGGTGGCTTAAACAACAGAAATGTATTTTCTCATAGTTGTAGAGGCTGGAAAGTCTATCAGGGTGCCAGCCAATTTGATTCCTGGTGAGGTCTTTCTTCCTGGGTTGCATAAGGCCACCTTCTTGTTGTGTCCTAACATCCTCATATGGCAGGCGGGCAGAGGAAGTGGGGGAGAGGGAGAGAGAGAAAGCACGAGCACACATAAGTGCTTGGATATCCCTTCTTATAAGGTTACTAATCTTATGGGATCAGGACTCCACCCTTATGACCTCATTTAACCTTACTTATTTCCTTATGGCCCTATCTCTGAATATAGTCACATTTGGGATTAGGGCTTCAGCATATGAATTTTTGGAGGGATGCAATTTGCCTATAGCAGATATACATTAAAAGTAGCTAATTAGTATAGAAGTTAAAAATACTAATATGGAAAGCTTAAAAAGACCCTCTAATCTCAGTCTTTCCTGTACCAGATATAATACATAATGAAAAATACACAAGTTCTAAGTATGTATAGCACAATGAATTTTCAAAATGAGAGCTCTCATGTTATTCCCACTCATATAAGGAAATGAAACATTACCAGCACCCTAGAAGTCCCTCTCCTGCCACCTCCCAGTCATTACCACCTTCACCAGAGTGGTTTCCATTTTTCTTTTTATCACCCACAGATGAATTCTGCTTTGGTTTTCAGCTTTTTAGAAATAGAGTCTTATTTCTTTTCCCCTATGAATGTGAGGTTTGTGTATGTTTTGTACAGAACTATGTTTCTTTTTATTGCTGTATAAATAAATATACCACTATTTTCCCTTTCTACTATTTATTGATAGTAGGGTGGTTATTTTTGTTTGTTTTCTTTTCTAATCTATTTATTTATTTTTTATTGGAGTAAAATTGATTTACAATGTTGTGTTAGTTTCTGCCGTACAATGAAGTGAATCAGCTCTATGTATACCTATATCCCCTCCCTCTTGGACCTCCCTCCCCTGCTTCCCCCACAGCTAGGTCATCACAGAGCACCAGGCTGAGCTCCCTGTGCTATACAGCAGGTTCCCACTAGCTATCTGTTTCACCCATGGTAGTGTATTTATGTCAAACCTAATCACCCAATTCATCCCACCCTCCCCTTCCCCCCACGTCCACATGTCCGTTCTCTACGTCTATGTCTCTATTCCTGCCCTACAAATAGGTTCATCTGTACCATTTTTCTAGTTTCCACATATACGTATTAATATACGATATTTGTTTTTCTCTTTCTGGCTTACTTCACTCTGTATGACAGACTCTAGGTCCATCCACATCTCTACAAATGACCCAATTCCATTCCTTTTTATGGCTGAGTAATATTCCATTGTATACATGTACCACACCTTCTTTATCCATTCATCTGTCAGTGGACACTTAGGTTGTTTCCATGTCCTGGCTATTGTAAACAGTGTTGCAGTGAACATTGGGGTACATGTGTCCTTTTGAATTATGGTTTTCTCAGGGTATATGCCCAGTAGTGGGATTGCTGGGTCATATGGTAGTTGTATTTTTAGTTTTTTAAGGAACCTCCATACTGTTCTCCATAGTGGCTGTATCAATTTACATTCCCACCAACAGTGCAAAACGGTTCCCTTTTCTCCGCACCCTCTCCAGAATTTATTGTTCGTAGATTTTTGGATGATGGACATTCTGACTGATGTGAGGTGATACCTCATTGTAGTTTTGCTTTTCATTCTTCTAATAATTAGTGATGTTGAGCATCTTTTCATGTTCCTCTTGGCCTTCTTTATGTCTTCTTTGGAGAAATGTCTGTTTAGTCTTCCACCCATTTTTTAATTGGCTTGTTTGTTTTTTTGATATTGAGCTCCATGAGCTGTTTCTATATTCTGGAGATTAATCCTTTGCCATTGCTTCATCTGCAACTATTTTCTCCCATTCTGAGGTTGTCTTTTCATCTTGTTTATGGTTTCCTTTGCTGTGCAAAAGCTTGTAAGGTTAATTAGGTCCCATATATTTATTTTTGTTTTTATTTTCATTACTCTAGGAAGTGAGTCAAAAACCATCTTGCTGTGGTTTATGTCAAAGAGTGTTCTTCCTATGTTTTCCTCTAAGAGTTCTATAGTGTCTGGTCTTACATTTAGGTCTTTAATCCATTTGGAATTTATTTTTGTGTGTGGTGTTAGGTAGTGTTCTAAATTCATTCTTTTGCATGTAGTTGTCCAGTTTTCCCAGCACCACTTATTGAAGAGGCTGTCTTTCCATTTTATGTTCTTGCCTCCTTTGTCATAGATTAGGTGACCATATGTGCATGGGTTTATCTCTGGGTTCTCTATCCATACCTTGATCTATATTTCTGTTTTTGTGCCAGTACCATACTGTCTTGATTACTATGGCTTTGTAGTATAATTTGAAGTCAGCCTGATTCCTCCAGCTCCATTTTTCTTTCTCAAGATTGCTCTGGCTATTTGGGGTCTTTTGTGTTTCCATACAAATTGTAAAATTTTTGTTCTAATTCTGTGAAGAATGCCATTGGTAGTTTGATAGGGATTGCCTTGAATCTGTAGATTGCTTTGGGTAGTATAGTCATTTTCACAATATTGATTCTTCCCATCCAAGAACATGGTATATTTCTCCATCTGTTTATGTCATGTTTGATTTCTTTCATCAGTGTTTTATAGTTTTCTAAGTACAAGTCTTTTGCCTCCTTAAGTAGGTTTATTCCTAGGCATTTTATTCTTTTTGTTGTGATGGTAAATGGGATTGTTTCCTTGATTTCTCATTCCTTGATTTTTCATTGTTAGTGTATAGGAATGCCAGAGATTTCTGTGCATTAATTTTTTATCCTGCAACCTTACCAAATTCATTGATTAGTTCTAGCAGTTTTCTGGTGGCATCGTGAGGATTTTCTATGTATAGTATCATGTCATCGGCAAACAGTGACAGTTTTACTTCTTCTTTCCCAATTTGTGTTCCTTTTATTTCTTTTTCTTCTCTGATTACCATGGCTAGGACTTCCAAAACTATGTTGAATACGAGTGGCAAGAGTCGACATCCTTGTCTTGTTCCTGATCTTAGTGGGAATGGTTTCAGTTTTTCACCATTGAGTATGATGTTTGCTGTGCGTTTGTCATATATGTCCTTTATTTTGTTGAGGTAGGTTCCTTCTGTGCCCTTTTTCTGGAGAGTATTTATCATAAATGGGTGTTGAATTTTGTCAAAAGCTTTTTCTGCATCTATTGACATGATCATATGGTTTTATTCCTTAATTTGTTAATATGGTGTATCACATTGATTGATTTGCGTATATTGAAGAATCCTTGCAGCCCTGGGATAAATCCCACTTGATCATGGTGTATGAACCTTTTAATGTGTTGTTGGGTTCTGTTTGCTAGTGTTTTGTTGAGGATTTTTGCATCTATGTTCATCAGTGATATTAGTCTGTAATTTTCTTTTTTTGTGTAATATCTTTGTCTGGTTTTGGCATCTGGGTGGTGGTGGCTTCGTTGAATGAATTTGGGAGTGTTCCTCCCTCTGCAATTTTTTGGAAGAGTTTGAGAAGGATTGGTGTTAGCGCTTCTCTAAATGTTTGATAGAATTCGCCTGTGAAGCCATCTTGTCCTGGACTTTTGTTTGTTGGAAGATTTTTAATTATAGTTTCAATTTCATTACTTGTGATAAGTCTGGTTATATTTTCTAATTCTTCCTGGTTCAGTCCTGGAAAATTGTACCTTTCCAAGAATTTGTCCATTTCTTTGTGGTTGTCCATTTTATTGGCATAGAGTTGTTTGTAATAGTCTCATATAATCCTTTGTATTTCTGTGGTGTCAGTTGTGATTTCTCCTTTTTCATTTCTAATTTTACTGATTTGCATCTTCTCTCTTCTTTTCTTGATGAGTCTGGCTAAAGGTTTATCAATTTTGTTTATTTTCTCAAAGAACCAATTTATAGTTTTATTAATCTTTGGTCTTGTTTTCTTCATTTCTATTTCATTTATTTCTTCTCTGATCTTTATAATTTCTTTCCTTCTACTGACTTTGGGTTTTCTTTGTTCTTTCTCTGGTTGCTTTAGGTGTAAGGTTAGATTGTTTATTTGAGATTTTCCTTGTTTCTTGAGGTGAGATTAAATTGCTATAAACTTCCAGCTTAGAACTGCTTTTGCTACATCCCATAGGTTTTGGGTCGTCGTGTTTTTATTGTCACTGTTTCTATGTATTTTTTTATTTCTTCTTTGATTTCTTCAGTGATCTCTTGGTTATTTAGTAGTGCACTGTTTAGCCTCCATGTATTTGTGTTTTTTACAGTTTTTTCCTGTAATTGATAGGCTATTATTATAAGTGATGCTCCTATGAGCATTCTTAGTGAACATATTTACTCATTTCTGTTAGACACATACTTAGGAGCAGAACAGAGTACACATATATTTGGCTTTAGAAATAATGCCAACTACTTTGTTTTCCAAAGTAGTTGTGCCAATTTTCAGTCCCACCAGTAATGTACGAAAGTTCCAGTTATTCTACATCACCAACATATTTTGGCGTACAGCCTCTTTAATTATAGCCTTCATAGTGGTATCTCATTGTGGTTTTAATTTGCATCTCCCTAATAATTAATGAAATTGAGTACCTATTTGTATTTATTGGTTATTGGATATGGCTAATAAAGTGAAGTGCCTATTTAAGTCTTTTGCCCATTTTTCTCTTCTAAATCTTTAAAAGTTTGAATTGTAAATTCTTTTACATAATGCATTTTCATGGTCATCTAGAGATAGTGCCTCCATATTTGAAGTATGTCTACAAATAGTGTATATGTATTTGTTTTGGTGCACCCTTCACACAGCCAGGAGTTTTCAGATTAGAAATAATTAAAAGACCAGGTAGTTGGAAGGTGAAAGTAAAGACAATGTAGTTGGCAGAATGAGAATGAGGATTTTGTGGTGAGCTGGAGAAAGTTGAAACAAAATAATCTGGGTCCTTGAATTGCTGTCCATTTTGATTATGACTGAGAGTTAATAACAGAGCCAGCTCAGTGTTTTACTGTATTTTGATGTTCTCTGACATGTGGTTATCACAGGCAGAGGCTGTATACTACTGTTTTTATGAAATATATGGATTTTCAAGATTAAAACCCTTGGGGTTAAGTGGGGGAACACTATATACCAAGAGAGAAATTAATAAAATTTTAACCCAAGTAGTCTAAGAGACTGGTACTTTGGCAAGTTAGTGAGGAAAATTATTTGGAACAGTTGGACTTTGAGAGGACCACAATTTATTCCACACAGCTAGTTGGATGCTCTGTTGACCTGTAAATCTTTGTCTAACAGATAGCACTGATCTGTTGCCAAGAGTTGTTAGCAGACTATTAGTAAATCAAATTTCATAACCAGTATCTAAAAATTGGATTTCTATAAGTATTTGCTTTTGCCATTACATGTATTAATCAGTGGTCATCCACTATTCTGTTAAAGTCTTCTTTTCATGATAATAAACATTTCTTAATTAGTTTGTATGATTATGTAACATTCCTTTTTACTAGTATAATTGATTGGAACTAAAATTACTTTATTACTTCATACCAATAAGTAAAGTTTAATTTTGTTAACATTATTCAACAAAGAAAAAACCTGTTTATAACAGTCTAATTTCTACCAAAAACTTAGAAGACGTGATTTTTTAAGAACCATTTTTCTCATGTGAGGTCAACATTATAGAGACAAAATAAAACCAGGTTTATGTTAAAAATTAGAATTATTTGAAGAATTTTTTTATGAGGCACCAAAATAAAAAAGAAGTTCCCACAGTGGTGGTAAGTGTTGCCATGTCACACTGGGGACTTAGAAGTTAATTTAATCAATTTCTTTATACTTGGTGGCAAAAAATAGCAAAAATTACAGAAAAGCACCATTACTATTCCCTTAAACATGTCTTGTTTCTCAGTTCCTCCTAGATACAACCTTTTGAGATGAACAGTCTCAAGTAGTGTGGTTTGGACCCAGAGATGATATAATTTCTCTCTTTAAACTCTTATTTTTTATTTTTGTATTTCAAAGTAAATTAACCTATTTAGTTTGACCACAACCAAATTAACTAAAACTTCTGAAAATATATTATTATGAAATTTTTTGACTGATCACCATCATGTAATTTAGAAAAAACACCTAAGACGTAAATGATACAACCCCACCCGTATATTATAAATAATATAAACTAATTGTCCTTTACCTGTCTCCTTGTCACTGTTAGTTTTTCTCATTCTTCATTTTTCCCCTCAATGTTTTTCAATTTTGTATATAATATAGTATTCTTTTATTTGAAGTTTTCTGTTTCTTTTCAGCTCAACAAGAAGATGATGAATTTGTGTGTCAGATAATTTATGTCTTCTACCAAATGGTTTTCCACCAAGCCACAAGAGATGTCATAATCAAGGAAACACGTATCCTTCAATGTTTACCATAGATAATGACACTTCACATATTAAGAAAAGATGCATTTTTAGGTATTTTTTCTTGCAAGTATTCAAATATTGTAGAAAATATCAAGTTTTGAAATAAATTTAGAGGCAAGCTATTCTTCATAGAAGCTATTTACCCCAAATCAGTATTATATGTAAGGTACATTGGAGAACAATTTTATTAACTTGTCAGGTTTCCTAAAAAACCTAACAAATATCTCATAACTTCCTTCTCTATTAACATAACTTAAATGTCACAGGTTCCTAGGACTATCCTTAGTCCTCTTTTAATCTTACCTTATTCACTATACATGGGAAAACACATCTACTGTTCCCATGACTTCAGCTCCTATGCTACTTATATGCTAATAAGTATTTGATATCTTCGAAACCTCTTTCTTGGGTCCCAGGCATTTGTTGCTAACTGCCACCTGGATGTCTTCCATCTACCTAAGGGGGCATAGTATGGCCTATAAAGCATTATAATTAAATAATATAATATAATATAATTAAATAGCCCTAATTTTAAATGCACTTACTAGCTACAGGACATTGGATAAGTTACTTAATCTCCTTGAGCACCTTACATCTATAAAATGGCCATAATATTATTAAAATAAAAAGACCTCCTATTATTAAAATAAAAGGACCTCCTATAGGATAGCTGTCAGTACTAGTGGATTTAAATCATCTATAATAGTTCCCAACACAGAGAGGTACTCAGAAATTGGTATTTTATCACTATTGCATCCAAAAGGGTATTCAATATTGCTAACATCTACCTCTCAAAAAGTCTACCTTCTGTATTCATGGTCGATAATAAGTGTCATCCATCCAGTCCCTTAGTTGAAAATGTTGTGTGTGCTGTCTCTTTTACTACACATAATTAATCATTCATTTATTCTGCAAACATTTATCAAGTTCTGACCATCTAACAGGTACTGTTTTAAGTGCTAGACATATAGAAGTGTCAGTCCCTGTACTCAAGGAGTTTATAGTCTAATTGGAAGTCTAGATAAGTAAATCAATATAAAATTAAAATCCAGTATAATCAATGTCATAAAGGTATGTACATCAGGCACAGGAGAGGATATATATAAACCAAGTCTGGGAATGTCATGAAAGGCTAGCAGTGGATGTGGTATCTAAGCTGAATCTTTGTGATTTTTGTTTATTTTTCAATTGTGGTGCTCTGCTCATTTGTGTACAAAAAAAAAAACTGCTTTCAAATACTGCATAAAATCGTTCATTACCCATATGAAAAATCTAAATTGTTTTTTGCATATAGCTTTTCATAACCTGACCTTAACCTATTTTTCCAAAGTTTCCCCTTAACCTTATAATACACAGTTTCTCTTAGCATACCAAATTTCTCATCATTTATCAGACATTACCCTCGCTGTCATAACTTATTCCCTCTTCATATGCCTTGTCAAACTCAGATGCATTTTTCTCCTTTTTTTTAACCTGACAGTCTCCAACTCATCAAAGATACGTTTATAAGCCATCTTCTCAGTTAAGCCTTTCTAATCCTGTGCCTACCTTCTTACCATTGGGAGTAATTTCTTTATTTTTCACCTCTAATAAAGTACTTTAAATTATGTATTTATATGCCTGTCTCTACCAAAAGATTTTGAGCTCCTCTAGCTCAAGGACTGGCTTTGTCTTCCTTCTATCCATACCCAAAACTTAACATAGTACCTGCCATGTGGTTAGAACTTGTTTAGTCAATGAATTCATGTGTCTAAATGGTTAATGCTCTTTCAAAATTTAAAATTTAATTGGGATACTTTTTTATACACTAGGCTATTGCTCAAAACATTTTGAGGCTCCTCTGGTGTTCAGAGCCAATAACACATGCTTTAAGTATTAACATTGCCTTGCTTTTGAGGACAAGTTGAATTTCTGGAACCATATAAGGTCTCCAAGAGTCAAGTCTGATTAAAGCAAGTTTAATTGAGAAATGTTCATTTTGCTAAGGGCTGTCAAAATGCAAATACTATTTTGCTGTAACAGCATCACTAGAGAGAACTCTTTTTATCATAAAGTAATAAATATTTTTAAAATGTGGCTTATAAACTAACTCTCCCAGAAAGATAAATTCGAAATACACTTTTGAGCAACGTTAACATTGTTGGAATAACTTTTCAGCTGTGTTCCATGGAATGTGTTCCTTTAGAATTAATAGTTGCTTAATGAAAAAAGGTTCTGTAATAAATGAGTTTGGGAAACACTGAGTTAAAGTTAAACAGATATTATTGCTGCAGGGTCTTCTTGGAGCCTTTAATATGCTTTTCTGGGTTGAGAATCTCTGAAAGAATATTTTATGTAGAGAAGATTTATATAACTGCAGAAGTCACTGTAAGAAACACGTATTAGAAAACAAAGTGAAAGTATAGCTTTTTCTAGGTAACTTCTTTGGAAGACAGCCCCTTGTTTATGTGTCATCTCATAGTGTTTCTTCCTTAGGACTAAAGAAGAATGAAGCGTTTAAAGTACGTACCAAGTGCCTGACACACAGTGAATAAGTGTTACCTCTGTTCTGGTCTGTTTTAAATGTACTCTCACTACCTTATTACCAAAGCTCACACTATTAAGGCTACTTGTATTTGTTTTTTTCTTCTCAGTGTAACTTTCTTTTCATTTTCTCCCAAGTGCGATTTTTGTTAAGCCATTGAATCTAAAGTCAATACTTCTTAAATAGTTATTCTGAAGAATATAACATGTTGATAATGGTGGGAGTGGGAGATAAAAGATCTGCTGAATTAAAATTTTTACAAAAGCATCAAGGAATATTAGATCTGATGCTTTAGTCCATGTTTTAAGATTGGATAAAGATTGCTGAAGGGCTTCAGCCCAATATTTTGGTTTTCAAAAAACAGGATTTTTGTTGATGTCAATGATATTTGAGTATGTCTCATATTTTGTAACATAGTTTAAAATTATTATTTAAACATTTCACCATAATTTTAAGCATTTTACTGTGATTTTTCTCTATGAAACCAATATACTTAAATATTTTATAAATTTATTTATTTATTGTATTATTTATTTTTGGCTGCGTTGGGTCTTTGTTGCTGCATGCCGCTTTCTCTAGTTGCGGCAAGCGAGGGCTACTCTTCATTGCAGTGTGCAGGCTTCTCATTCCGGTGGCCTCTCTTGTTGTGAAGCACAGGCTCTAGGCACGTGGGCTTCAGTAGTTGTGGCACGTGGGCTCAGCAGTTGTGGCTCACAGGCTCCAGAGCACAGGCTCAGTAGTTGTGGCGCACGGGCTTAGTTGCTCCACGGCATGTGGGATCTTCCCGGACCAGGGGTCGAAGCCGTGTCCCCTGCATCGACAGGAAGATTCTTAACCACTGAGCCACCAGGGAAGCCCTTAAATATTTTAAATAAAATTTATTAGTCAGGAAATCATTGCTTTTTCCAATTTTTTAAGTTAGAAAATCTGATCAACGTTATTTGATAAAATTTTTAACGGAATGAAAGAAACTTGACATTTTGAAATGGTTAGTATAGACTTATTTTAGGTAAATATATGATTTATATTAAGATGTTTGAAATAATAAAAATGGCTCTCAGCACAACTCATAGGAATTGAGAACCAGTGCTATAATAATAATTAATTTTCATATAATCCTACCAGTTTCAGCATGAAAAATAAAACAACCCAAATTAGACTAGATCCTTTTAGATTCCCCCTGAGAATTCCTAAGAGTTTCCTAAGAATTTTATTTTCATCTTATCTTTTTTTTTTTTTTTTTTTTGTGGTACACGGGCCTCTCACCACCGTGGCCTCTCCCGTTGCGGAGCACAGGCTCCGGACGCGCAGGCTCAGCGGCCATGGCTCACGGGCCCAGCCTCTCTGCGGCATGTGGGATCCTCCCGGACCAGGGCACGAACCCGTGTCCCCTGCACCGGCAGGCGGACTCTCAACCACTGCGCCACCAGAGAAGCCCTCCAATTTTTTTAAGTTAGAAAATCTGATCAACATTATTTGATAAAATTTTTAATGGAATGAAAGAAACTTGACATTTTGAAATGGTTGGTGTAGACTTATTTTAGGTAAATATATGAGTTATATTAAGATGTTTGAAATATTAAAAATGGCTCTCAGCACAACTCATAGGAATTGAGAACCAGTGCTATAATAATAATTAATTTTCACATAATCCCAACAGTGTCAGCATGAAAAATAAACCAAATTAGACTAGATCCTTTTAGATTCCCTGAGAATTCCGAAGTTTCCTAAGAATTTTATTTTCATCTTATCCTCACAAAATCCATGGGTAGTATGTAGAGTAGGTCTTATTTATTTATTTATTTATTAAATAAAATTTATTGAGCACCTGTTATATTCTCAGAGCTGGGGATACCATAGTGAACAAAATAGACCAAGTCCCTACCCTAATGGAACTTACATTACAGTAGAGAAAAGAGGCAATAAATACCATATTCTTTACAGATTTTTCTAAAAATGAATTTGAGTGTACACAGATATATTTTTCTGTATATTTTTCTACATTTTAAATATATCCCTTTTATTCCCCCCCAAAATAGTAAGTAGCACTGATGAATAGAAGATCTGGGTTAACCTCTGTCTTTGCCACTTGCTATGAAACTTGATAAAATTTTTTTGGCATTATAATCATTGCCTCAAAAAATGTCATTTGCTTGTACACATGTGCTAGAGTTTCTTGTCAGAAACTTGTGGCCTTTGTTTCAAATAGTTTTAACCAAGAACAACTTTAAGTATTGGAGATTATAGCTTTCTTTCTTCACTGCCTGTTTCAGATCCATTGAGGTTTCTTTATTGATTTGAGTTTTCTTTATTCTTCCCTTTTCCCCTACTTGTTATTTATACATTCCATTCCTTTTCTTTTGTGTTAGTCTTAAAGTTCAACGTGCATTCTCACCAAGTTCTAAATGAATATATCTGTTCTTCTACTTGTAAGTCTAATGTCTCCACTTCCATCGTCCATGTTATTTGTTGCTCTCTAGTATTGTAATTTCACCTCATTTTTAGAACATAAAATTTTTATAACATTTTAAAATTATTATTTTGATTATCCCTTTTTAAAAACCAGTGCTTATTTAGGATTTATACTATGTTAAATAATATAGTATGTTTCCTCATTTACTGTTTTTTCTTGAATTCAGTTCCTCTATTTTTCTGCATTGATTTTCTTTCATAATTGATTGCATTCTCTTATACTGCTTAGTGAACATCTATGAATAATAAATATATCTGTATCTGAAAATAACTCGTTTGTCCTCTTTAATAATAATTTAGCAGAATATGGAATTCTAGATTTCCAGTTATTTTCCTCAGCAATTTGAAGGTATTTTTCCACCTTGAATTGCTGCCAATGACAAGTCTGTAGTCTACTAATTATCTGTCATAAAGTCTGATGACAATTTACTTTTTTTTCCCTTATAAGTGACTCGATCTTTTTGCCAGGAAGACCAAAGTATGTTTCTGGGTTTTTTTAAAGCCAAGTAGTTTTATTAGAATTTGACTTGGTGTTCATCATCCTTGCTTGATTTTTCCAAGTATGCAAATATAGTCTTTCAGTATATAGTTTTGTCTTTTTTTTTAAATTTTAGGCAAATTTTCTTGAGTTGTAGTTTATAGTATTTGTTCTGTTGCTTTGGTTGTCTTCTTTAGAATATCTATCAATATTATGTTGGATCTTCTTTGCCTATCTTTAGTATCTGTCATTTTCTAATCTTTTAAATTTCTTTTCATTTTTTAAAATTTTACAAATTTTCTTCTTTTTTACTTTCTGTTTAACTTAGAGTTTTATCTGTTGCTTTTATTTACTCTTGCATTACTATAAACTTAGTTTTTATATATTTGAAATGATTTTTATGTTTATTTTTAGTTATTTCTGGAATTGTTTCTCTGAATTTTCTAATTCTGATTCATATTGTTCTTTCTTATATATCTATTGATTTCTTAAATTCTTTTATTTCTTTTTGAAATATTAGCGTTGCAGCTTTCAGCTTTTATGTGAAAATGTCTTATGTTTTCTCTTCCTTATAATAACCATACACATATATGGGATTTGACTATGATTCTTTTCTGTTGTTGTGTGAAATTTTTTGTATGTGAATTTTTGTGTGAAATTAATTTTTCTGAACTTTTAGGAGGGTCAGGTCAATCAAAGTTTCACAACTATGCAGCTATAGAGCTCCTTCTTTAGTTACTTTCACAAGTTTCATGGTTTCAAAAATATGGCCTTGGATGTTCTGAGATTTACTGGCTCTGTTTTCCTTACCCATTTTTATCTAGTTCTTTTCCCCCCCTTTCTTATCCCTATTATCCATGTTTTTTAAATAAATGAAATATTAAATATTTTTGGTCATCTTGTAGTAATGATTTATTTTAAAATTTGAAGTTAAATTTCAGATTAACATTTGAATTTAGAGAAATGCAGGATTCTCTAACATGATGGAATAGCTACAATCTCAAACACAGTTTGTTTCTTTAACCACTTTTTATTTAGAGGCTCCAGCATACCTCATAGATCTGATGCATGATAAAAATAATGAAATCCGAAAAGTCTGCGATAATACATTAGATATTATAGCGGTAAGTAATTTTTCTTCCTACACCAAGTATAATAGTCTTTATTTTGTGGGGCGAAAGAGACATTGTACACCTGTTTAGAGCTTTGCATTCAATGTACGCATTGAATTTGAATTTTGGTAAAGTTCAGAAGATGCAATGATACTAAATTCACTTTTTAATTGAAGTATAGTTGATTTACAATGTTGTGTTAATTTCTGCTGTAAGCAAAGTGATTCAGTTGTACATATACATACATTCTTTTTTCATTATGAAAATAATGAAATATTTTTTTCATTATCGTTTATCACAGGATATTGAATATAGTTCCCTGTGCTATACAGTAGGACCTTGTTGTTTATCCATTCCATGTATACTAGTTTGCATCTGCTAACCCCAAACTCCCACTCCATCCCTCTCTAACCCCCTTGGCAACCACAAGTCTATTCTCTATGTATGTGAGTCTGTTTCTGTTTTGTAGATAAGTTCATTTGTGTCATATTTTAGATTCCACAAAAAAGTGATATCATATGGTGTTTGTGTTTCTTTTTCTGATTTACCTCATTTAGTATGATAAACTCTGGGTCCACCCATGTTGCTGCAAAGGACATTATTACATTCTTTTTTATGGCTGAGTAGTATTCCATTGTATATATGTACCACATCTTCTTTATCCATTCATCTGTCAATGGACATTTAGGTTGTTTCCATGTCTTGGCTATTGTGAATGGTGCTGCTATGGACATAGGGATGCAGGTATCTTTTTGAATGATAGTTTTGTCCAGTTATATGCCCAGGAGTGGGATGGCTTGATCATAATGGCAACTCTATTTTTAGTTTTTTGAGGAACCTCCATACTGTTTCCCATGTGGCTGCACCAGCTTACATTCCCACCAACAGTGTGGGAGGGTTCCCTTTTCTCGACACCATCTCCAGCATTTGTTACTTGTAGACTTTTTAATGATGGCCATTCTGACTGGTGTGAGGTGGTACCTCATTGTAGTTTTGATTTGCATTTCTCTAATAATTAGTGATGTTGAGCATCTTTTTATGGCCTGTTGACTATCTGTATGTCTTCTTTGGAGAAATGTCTGTTTAGGTCTTCTGCCCACTAAATTCACTGTTTAAACATTATTAAGACCTTTGGCTTTCAACTTTTAAGTATAGGCTCCTTACTTAAAGAGGTTTTATACATATTCAGCGTTTTAGGTCTGGTCTAAATGCCATCTCAGAATCACTTGTTTTTCAGAAAAATTATTGCAGAGAAGCAGTTTTGCCAAAACTCAACACAGTCAACTTTGCAGTTTGGCCATTACATTTTTTTAATAAATCAAATCTTATATCAACTATTTTTTCAATTCTTTGATAATTTTTGTTGTAGACATAGATTTGTTTTATAAGTTGCTTTGGAATGATGAAACACCCCCAAATTTTAATGTTATTCATGACTTTAGAAGTTTTTAAAGTATATGTAACTGTAAGAATTCGATCGGAGGGATAATCTGAGCCCTGGATTAGAAACTTGCTCACTGTGCAGACTTTTCTTCAGTCATTGTGCTGCCCTTCTGCCTGGACTTGACCCTTGTACC